>NC_090939.1:38640999-39280944 GCF_040938575.1 Ambystoma mexicanum | reverse complement strand
GCCCCAGGCTATGCCAGTCTGCCTGCACTGGGCTATGGCACTCTATTCACATGAGCCCCAGACTATGCCAGTCTGCACGCACTTGTCTATGGCCCTCTGTTCACACCAGCCCCAGGCTATGCCAGTCTGCATGTACTGGGCTGTAGCACTCTATTCACACGAGCCCCAGACTATGCCAGTCTGCACGCACTATGGCACTCTATTCACACCAGCCCCAGACTATGCCAGTCTGCACGCACTATGGCACGCTATTCACACCAGCCCCAGGCCATGCCAGTCTGCATGCACTGGGCTATGGCACTTCATTCACACGAGCCCCAGGCTATGCCCGTCTGCATGCACTGGGCTATGGTACTATATTCCCACCAGCCCCAGGCTATGCCAGTCTGCATGCACTGGGCTATGGCAGTCTATTGACACGTGCCCCAGGCTATGCCAGTCTGCATGCGCTGGGCCATGGCACTCTATTCGGATGGGCCCCTGCTATGCCAGTCTGCAGGCACTGGGCTATGGCACTCTCTTCACATGAGCCCCAGGCTATGCCAGTCTGCACACACTGGGCTATGGCACTCTATTCACACCAGCCCCAGGCTATGCCAGTCTGCACGCACTGTGCTATGGCACTCTATTCGCACCAGCCCCAGGCTATGCCAGCCTGCACGCACTAGGCTATGAAACTATATTCACACCAGCCCCAAGCTATGCCAGTGTGCACGCACTGGGCTATGGCACTCTATTCACACGAGCATCAGGTCATGCCAGCGTACATGCACTGGGCTATAGAGCTCTATTCACATGAGCCCCAGGCAGTGCCAGTCTGCATGCACTGGTCTATGGCACTCTCTTTACACCAGCCCCTGGCTATGGCAGTCTACATGCACTGGGCTATGGGACTCTATTCACACGAGCATCAGGTGATGCCAGTCTACATGCACTGGGCTATGCAGCTCTATTCACATGAGCCCCAGGCAGTGCCAGTCTGCATGCACTGGGCTATTGCACTTAATTCACGTCAGCCACAGGCTATGGCAGTCTGCATGCACTGGGTTATGGCACTTTATTCACACCAGCCCCAAGCTATGCCAGTCTGCACGCACTGGGCTATAGCACTCTATTCACATGAGCATCAGGTGATGCCAGTCTACATGCACTGGGCTATGGAGCTCTATTCACATGAGCCCCAGGCTATGCCAGTCTGCATGCACTGGACTATGGCACTCTATTCACGCGAGCCCCACGCTATGCAAGTCTGCACTGGGGTATGGCACTCTATTCACACGAGCCCCAGGCTATGCCAGCCTGCACGCACTGGGCTATGAAACTATATTCACACCAGCACCAGGCTATGCCAGTCTGCACGCACTGGGCTATGGCACTTTATTCACACCAGCCCCAAGCTATGCCAGTCTGCACGCACTGGGCTATAGCACTCTATTCACATGAGCATCAGGTGATGCCAGTCTACATGCACTGGGCTATGGAGCTCTATTCACATGAGCCCCAGGCTATGCCAGTCTGCATGCACTGGACTATGGCACTCTATTCACGCGAGCCCCAGGCTATGCCAGTCTGCCTGCACTGGGCTATGGCACTCTATTCACATGAGCCCCAGACTATGCCAGTCTGCACGCACTTGTCTATGGCCCTCTGTTCACACCAGCCCCAGGCTATGCCAGTCTGCATGTACTGGGCTGTAGCACTCTATTCACACGAGCCCCAGGCTATGCCAGTCTGCATGCACTGGGCTATGGCACTCTATTCACACGAGCCCCAGGCTATGCCAGTCTGCATGCACTGGGCTATGGCACTCTATTCACATGAGCCCCAGGCTATGCCAGTCTGTATGCACTAAGCTATGGCACTCTATTCACACGAGCCACAGCTACGCCAGTCTGCATGCACTGAGCTATGGCAGTCTATTCACACCAGCTCCATGCTATGCCAGTCTGCATGCACTGGGCTATGGCACTCTATTCACACCAGCCCCAGGTTATGCCAGTCTGCATGCACTGGGCTATGGCACTCTATTCACACCAGCCCCAGGCTATGCCATTCTGCAAGCACTGGGCTATGACACTCTATTCACACCAGCCCCAGGCTATGCCTGTCTGCATGCAGTAGGCTATGGCACTCTATTCACACAATCTCAAGGCTAAGCCAGTCTGCATGCCCTGGGCTATGGCAGTCTATTCACACGAGCCCCAGACTATGCCAGTCTGCACGCACTATGGCACTCTATTCACACCAGCCCCAGACTATGCCAGTCTGCACGCACTATGGCACGCTATTCACACCAGCCCCAGGCCATGCCAATCTGCATGCACTGGGCTATGGCACTTCATTCACGCGAGCCCCAGGCTATGCCCGTCTGCATGCACTGGGCTATGGTACTATATTCCCACCATCCCCAGGCTATGCCAGTCTGCATGCACTGGGCTATGGCAGTCTATTGACATGTGCCCCAGGCTATGCCAGTCTGCATGCGCTGGTCCATGGCACTCTATTTGCATGGGCCCCTGCTATGCCAGTCTGCACGCACTGGGCTATGGCACTCTCTTCACATGAGCCCCAGGCTATGCCAGTCTGCACACACTGAGCTATGGCACTCTATTCACACCAGCCCCATGCTATGCCAGTCTGCACGCACTGTGCTATGGCACTCTATTCGCACCAGCCCCCGGATATGCCAGTCTGCATGCACTGGGCTATGGCAATCTATTCACACGAGCCGCAGGCTATGCCAGTCTGCATGCACTGGACTATGGCACTCCATTCACATGAGCCGCAGGCTATGCCATTCTGCATGCATCGGGCCATGGAAATCTATTCACACCAGCCCCAGGCTATGCCAGTCTGCATGCACTAGGCTATGGCACTTTATTCACACGAGCCCCAGGCCATGCCAGTCTCCATGCACTGGACTATGGCAGTCTATTTACATGGGCCCCAGGTTATGCCAGTCTGCATGCACTGGGATATGGCAGTCTATTGACACGTGCCCCAGGCTATGCCAGTCTGCATGCGCTGGGCTATGGCACTCTATTCGCATGAGCCCCAGGCTATGCCAGTCTGCAAGCACTGGGCTATGGCACTCTATTCACATGAGCCCCAGGCTATGCCAGTCTGCATGCACTGGCTATGGCACTCTATTCACACGAGCCCCAGGTTATGCAAGTCTGCATGCACTGGGCTATGGCACTCTATTCACATTAGCCCCAGGCTATGCCAGTCTGCATGCACTAGGTCATGGCACTCTAGTCACATGAGCCCCAGGCTATGTCAGTCTGCATGCACTGGGCTATGGCACTCTATTCACACGCACCCCAGGCTATGCCAGTCTGCATGCCCTGGACTATGGCACTCTATTCACGCGAGCCCCAGGCTATGCCAGTCTGCCTGCACTGGACTATGGCACTCTATTCACATGAGCCCCAGACTATGCCAGTCTGCACGCACTTGTCTATGGCCCTCTGTTCACACCAGCCCCAGGCTATGCCAGTCTGCATGTACTAGGCTGTAGCACTCTATTCACACGAGCCCCAGGCTATGCCAGTCTGCATGCACTGGGCTATGGCACTCTATTCACATGAGCCCCAGGCTATGCCAGTCTGCATGCACTGGACTGTGGCACTCTATTCACACGTGCCCCAGGCTATGCCAGTCTGCATGCACTAAGCTATGGCACTCTATTCACACGAGCCCCAGCTACGCCAGTCTGCATGCACTGAGCTATGGCAGTCTATTCACACCAGCTCCATGCTATGCCAGTCTGCATGCACTGGGCTATGGCACTCTATTCACACCAGCCCCAGGTTATGCCAGTATGCATGCACTGGGCTATGGCACTCTATTCACACCAGCCCCAGGCTATGCCATTCTGCAAGCACTGGGCTATGACACTCTATTCACACCAGCCCCAGGCTATGCCAGTCTGCATGCAGTAGGCTATGGCACTCTATTCACACAATCCCAAGGCTAAGCCAGTGTGCATGCCCTGGGCTATGGCAGTCTATTCACACGAGCCCCAGACTATGCCAGTCTGCACGCACTATGGCACTCTATTCAAACCAGCCCCAGACTATGCCAGTCTGCACTAGGCTATGGCACGCTATTCACACCAGCCCCAGGCCATGCCAGTCTGCATGCACTGGGCTATGGCACTTCATTCACACAAGCCCCAGGCTATGCCCGTCTGCATGTACTGGGCTATGGTACTATATTCCCACAAGCCCCAGGCTATGCCAGTCTGCATGCACTGGGCTATGGCAGTCTATTGACACGTGCCCCAGGCTATGCCAGTCTGCATGCGCTGGGCCATGGCACTCTATTTGCATGAGCCCCTGCTATGCCAGTCTGCAGGCACTGGGCTATGGCACTCTATTCACGCGAGCCCCAGGCTATGCCAGTCTGCCTGCACTGGGCTATGGCACTCTATTCACATGAGCCCCAGACTATGCCAGTCTGCACGCACTTGTCTATGGCCCTCTGTTCACACCAGCCCCAGGCTATGCCAGTCTGCATGTACTGGGCTGTAGCACTCTATTCACACGAGCCCCAGGCTATGCCAGTCTGCATGCACTGGGCTATGGCACTCTATGCACACGAGCCCCAGGCTATGCCAGTCTGCATGCACTGGGCTATGGCACTCTATTCACATGAGCCCCAGGCTATGCCAGTCTGTATGCACTAAGCTATGGCACTCTATTCACACGAGCCACAGCTACGCCAGTCTGCATGCACTGAGCTATGGCAGTCTATTCACACCAGCTCCATGCTATGCCAGTCTGCATGCAATGGGCTATGGCACTCTATTCACACCAGCCCCAGGTTATGCCAGTCTGCATGCACTGGGCTATGGCACTCTATTCACACCAGCCCCAGGCTATGCCATTCTGCAAGCACTGGGCTATGACACTCTATTCACACCAGCCCCAGGCTATGCCTGTCTGCATGCAGTAGGCTATGGCACTCTATTCACACAATCTCAAGGCTAAGCCAGTCTGCATGCCCTGGGCTATGGCAGTCTATTCACACGAGCCCCAGACTATGCCAGTCTGCACGCACTATGGCACTCTATTCACACCAGCCCCAGACTATGCCAGTCTGCACGCACTATGGCACGCTATTCACACCAGCCCCAAGCCATGCCAATCTGCATGCACTGGGCTATGGCACTTCATTCACACGAGCCCCAGGCTATGCCCGTCTGCATGCACTGGGCTATGGTACTATATTCCCACCATCCCCAGGCTATGCCAGTCTGCATGCACTGGGCTATGGCAGTCTATTGACATGTGCCCCAGGCTATGCCAGTCTGCATGCGCTGGTCCATGGCACTCTATTTGCATGGGCCCCTGCTATGCCAGTCTGCACGCACTGGGCTATGGCACTCTCTTCACATGAGCCCCAGGCTATGCCAGTCTGCACACACTGAGCTATGGCACTCTATTCACACCAGCCCCATGCTATGCCAGTCTGCACGCACTGTGCTATGGCACTCTATTCGCACCAGCCCCCGGATATGCCAGTCTGCATGCACTGGGCTATGGCAATCTATTCACACGAGCCGCAGGCTATGCCAGTCTGCATGCACTGGACTATGGCACTCCATTCACATGAGCCGCAGGCTATGCCATTCTGCATGCATCGGGCCATGGAAATCTATTCACACCAGCCCCAGGCAATGCCAGTCTGCATGCACTAGGCTATGGCACTCTATTCACACGAGCCCCAGGCCATGCCAGTCTCCATGCACTGGACTATGGCAGTCTATTTACATGGGCCCCAGGTTATGCCAGTCTGCATGCACTGGGATATGGCAGTCTATTGACACGTGCCCCAGGCTATGCCAGTCTGCATGCGCTGGGCTATGGCACTCTATTCGCATGAGCCCCAGGCTATGCCAGTCTGCAAGCACTGGGCTATGGCACTCTATTCACACGAGCCCCAGGCTATGCCAGTCTGCACGCACTGGCTATGGCACTCTATTCACACGAGCCCCAGGTTATGCAAGTCTGCATGCACTGGGCTATGGCACTCTCTTCACATGAGCCCCAGGCTATGCCAGTCTGCACACACTGAGCTATGGCACTCTATTCACACCAGCCCCAGGCTATGCCAGTCTGCACGCACTGGCTATGGCACTCTATTCACACGAGCCCCAGGTTATGCAAGTCTGCATGCACTGGGCTATGGCACTCTATTCACATTAGCCCCAGGCTATGCCAGTCTGCATGCACTAGGTCATGGCACTCTAGTCACATGAGCCCCAGGCTATGTCAGTCTGCATGCACTGGGCTATGGCACTCTATTCACACGCACCCCAGGCTATGCCAGTCTGCATGCCCTGGACTATGGCACTCTATTCACGCGAGCCCCAGGCTATGCCAGTCTGCCTGCACTGGACTATGGCACTCTATTCACATGAGCCCCAGACTATGCCAGTCTGCACGCACTTGTCTATGGCCCTCTGTTCACACCAGCCCCAGGCTATGCCAGTCTGCATGTACTAGGCTGTAGCACTCTATTCACACGAGCCCCAGGCTATGCCAGTCTGCATGCACTGGGCTATGGCACTCTATTCACATGAGCCCCAGGCTATGCCAGTCTGCATGCACTGGACTGTGGCACTCTATTCACACGTGCCCCAGGCTATGCCAGTCTGCATGCACTAAGCTATGGCACTCTATTCACACGAGCCCCAGCTACGCCAGTCTGCATGCACTGAGCTATGGCAGTCTATTCACACCAGCTCCATGCTATGCCAGTCTGCATGCACTGGGCTATGGCACTCTATTCACACCAGCCCCAGATTATGCCAGTATGCATGCACTGGGCTATGGCACTCTATTCACACCAGCCCCAGGCTATGCCATTCTGCAAGCACTGGGCTATGACACTCTATTCACACCAGCCCCAGGCTATGCCAGTCTGCATGCAGTAGGCTATGGCACTCTATTCACACAATCCCAAGGCTAAGCCAGTGTGCATGCCCTGGGCTATGGCAGTCTATTCACACGAGCCCCAGACTATGCCAGTCTGCACGCACTATGGCACTCTATTCAAACCAGCCCCAGACTATGCCAGTCTGCACGCACTATGGCACGCTATTCACACCAGCCCCAGGCCATGCCAGTCTGCATGCACTGGGCTATGGCACTTCATTCACACAAGCCCCAGGCTATGCCCGTCTGCATGTACTGGGCTATGGTACTATATTCCCACAAGCCCCAGGGTATGCCAGTCTGCATGCACTGGGCTATGGCAGTCTATTGACACGTGCCCCAGGCTATGCCAGTCTGCATGCGCTGGGCCATGGCACTCTATTTGCATGAGCCCCTGCTATGCCAGTCTGCAGGCACTGGGCTATGGCACTCTCTTAACATCAGCCCCAGGCTATGCCAGTCTGCACACACTGGGCTATGGCACTCTATTCACACCAGCCCCAGGCTATGCCAGTCTGCACGCACTGTGCTATGGCACTCTATTCGCACCAGCCCCAGGCTATGCCAGCCTGCACGCACTAGGCTATGAAACTATATTCACACCAGCCCCAAGCTATGCCAGTCTGCACGCACTGGGCTATGGCACTCTATTCACACGAGCATCAGGTCATGCCAGCGTACATGCACTGGGCTATGGAGCTCTATTCACATGAGCCCCAGGCAGTGCCAGTCTGCATGCACTGGGCTATGGCACTCTATTTACACCAGCCCCAGGCTATGGCAGTCTACATGCACTGGGCTATGGCACTCTATTCACACGAGCATCAGGTGATGCCAGTCTACATGCACTGGTCTATGCAGCTCTATTCACATGAGCCCCAGGCAGTGCCAGTCTGCATGTACTGGGCTATTGCACTTAATTCACGTCAGCCCCAGGCTATGGCAGTCTGCATGCACTGGGTTATGGCTCTCTATTCACGCGAGCCCCAGGCTGTGCCAGTCTGCCTGCATTGGGCTATGGTACTCTATTCACACGAGCCCCACGCTATGCAAGTCTGCACTGGGCCATGGCACTCTATTCACACGAGTCCCAGGCTATGCCAGCCTGCATGTACTGGGCTATGAAACTATATTCACACCAGCACCAGGCTATTGCCAGTCTGCACGCACTGGGCTATGGCACTTTATTCACACCAGCCCCAAGCTATGCCAGTCTGCACGCACTGGGCTATAGCACTCTATTCACATGAGCATCAGGTAATGCCAGTCTACATGCACTGGGCTATGGAGCTCTATTCACATGAGCCCCAGGCTATGCCAGTCTGCATGCACTGGACTATGGCACTCTATTCACGCGAGCCCCAGGCTATGCCAGTCTGCCTGCACTGGGCTATGGCACTCTATTCACATGAGCCCCAGACTATGCCAGTCTGCACGCACTTGTCTATGGCCCTCTGTTCACACCAGCCCCAGGCTATGCCAGTCTGCATGTACAGGGCTGTAGCACTCTATTCACACGAGCCCCAGGCTATGCCAGTCTGCATGCACTGGGCTATGGCACTCAATTCACATGAGCCCCAGGCTATGCCAGTCTGCATGCACTGGGCTGTGGCACTCTATTCACACGTGCCCCAGGCTATGCCAGTCTGCATGCACTAAGCTATGGCACTCTATTCACACGAGCCACAGCTACGCCAGTCTGCATGCACTGAGCTATGGCAGTCTATTCACACCAGCTCTATGCTATGCCAGTCTGCATGCACTGGGCTATGGCACTCTATTCACACCAGCCCCAGGTTATGCCAGTCTGCATGCACTGGGCTATGGCACTCTATTCACACCAGCCCCAGGCTATGCCATTCTGCAAGCACTGGGCTATGACACTCTATTCACACCAGCCCCAGGCTATGCCAGTCTGCATGCAGTAGGCTATGGCACTCTATTCACACAATCCCAAGGCTAAGCCAGTCTGCATGCCCTGGGCTATGGCAGTCTATTCACACGAGCCCCAGACTATGCCAGTCTGCACGCACTATGGCACTCTATTCACACCAGCCCCAGACTATGCCAGTCTGCACGCACTATGGCACGCTATTCACACCAGCCCCAGGCCATGCCAGTCTGCATGCACTGGGCTATGGCACTTCATTCACGCGAGCCCCAGGCTATGCCCGTCTGCATGCACTGGGCTATGGTACTATATTCCCACCAGCCCCAGGCTATGCCAGTCTGCATGTACTGGGCTATGGCAGTCTATTGACACGTGCCCAGGCTATGCCAGTCTGCATGCGCTGGGCCATGGCACTCTATTCGCATGGGCCCCTGCTATGCCAGTCTGCACGCACTGGGCTATGGCACTCTCTTCACATGAGCCCCAGGCTATGCCAGTCTGCACCCACTGAGCTATGGCACTCTATTCACACCAGCCCCATGCTATGCCAGTCTGCACGCACTGTGCTATAGCACTCTATTCGCACCAGCCCCAGGCTATGCCAGCCTGCACGCACTAGGCTATGAAACTATATTCACACCAGTCCCAATCTATGCCAGTCTGCAAGCACTGGGCTATGGGACTCTATTCACACGAGCATCAGGTCATGCCAGTCTACATGCACTGGGCCATGGAGCTCTATTCACATGAGCCCCAGGCTGTGCCAGTCTGCATGCACTGGGCTATGGCACTCTATTTACACCAGCCCCAGGCTATGGCAGTCTACGTGCACTGGGCTATGGCACTCTATTCACACGAGCATCAGGTGATGCCAGTCTACATGCATTGGGCTATGCAGCTCTATTCACATGAGCCCCAGGCAGTGCCAGTCTGCATGCACTGGGCTATGGCACTCAATTCACGTCAGCCCCAGGCTATGGCAGTCTGCATGCACTGGGTTATGGCTCTCTATTCAGGCGAGCCCCAGGCTGTGCCAGTCTGCCTGCTTTGGGCTATGGTACTCTATTCACACGAGCCCCACGCTATGCAAGTCTGCATTGGGCTATGGCACTCTATTCACACGAGCCCCAGGCTATGCCAGCCTGCACGCACTGGGCTATGAAACTATATTCACACCAGCACCAGGCTATGCCAGTCTGCACGCACTGGGCTATGGCACTTTATTCACACCAGCCCCAAGCTATGCCAGTCTGCACGCACTGGGCTATAGCACTCTATTCACACGAGCATCAGGTGATGCCAGTCTACATGCACTGGGCTATGGAGCTCTATTCACATGAGCCCCAGGCAGTGCCAGTCTGCATGCACTGGGCTATGGCACTCTATTTACACCAGCCCCAGGCTATGGCAGTCTACATGCAATAGACTATGGCACTCAATTCACGTCAGCCCCAGGCTATGGCAGTCTGCATACACTGGGTTATGGCTCTCTATTCACGCGAGCCCCAGGCTGTGCCAGTCTGCCTGCATTGGGCTATGGTACTCTATTCACACGAACCCCACGCTATGCAAGTCTGCACGCACTGGGCTATGAAACTCTATCGCATCATCCCCAGCCTATGTCAGTCTGCACGCACTGGGCTACCACCCCCAGGCTATGCCAATCTGCACGGACTGGGCTATGCCATTCTATTCACATGAACCCCAGGCTATGCCAGTCTGCATGCACTGGGCTATGGCACTCTATTCACACCAGCCCCAGGCTATGCCAGTCTGCATGCACTGGGATATGGCACTCTATTCACGCGAGACCCAGGCTATGCCAGTCTGCATGCACTGGGCTATGGCACTCTATTCACACCAGCCCCAGGCTATGCCAGTCTGCATGCATTGGGCTATGGCAGTCTATTGACACGTGCCCCAGGCTATGCCAGTCTGCATGCACTGGGCTATGGCAATGTATTCACACCAGCCACACCAGCCCCAGGCTATGCCAGTCTGCATGCACTGCGCTATGGCACTTTATTCACACGAGCCCCGGCTATGCCAGTCTGCATGCACTGGGCTATGGCAGTCTGTTCACACGAGCCCCAGGCTATGCCAGTCTGCATGCACTGGGCTACGGCACTCTATTCACACCAGCCCCAGGCTATGCCAATCTGCATGCACTCAGCTATGGCACTCTTTTCACACCAGCCCCAGGCTATGCCAGTCTGCATGCACTGAGCTATGGCGCTCTATTCACAAGAGCCCTAGGCTATGCCAGTGTGCATGCACTCAGCTATGGCACTCTATTCACACCAGCCCCAGGCTATGCCAGTCTGCATGCACTCAGCTATGGCACTCTTTTCACACCAGCCCCAGGCTATGCCAGTCTGCATGCACTGAGCTGTGGCAATCTATTCACACGAGCCGCAGGCTGTGCCAGTCTGCATGTATTGGGCTGTGGCAATCTATTCACACGAGCCCCAGACTATGCCAGTCTGCACGCACTATGGCACTCTATTCATACGAGCCCCAGACTATGACAGTCTGCACGCACTATGGCACTCTATTCACACCAGCCCCAGGCTATGCCAGTCTGCATGCCCTGGGCTATGGCAGTCTATTCACACGAGCCCCAGACTATGCCAGTCTGCACGCACTATGGCACTCTATTCACACGAGCCCCAGACTATGCCAGTCTGCACGCACTCTGGCACTCTATTCACACCAGCCCCAGGCTATGCCAGTCTGCATGCCCTGGGCTATGGCAGTCTATCCACATGAGCCCCAGACTATGCCAGTCTGCATGCACTATGGCACTCTATTCACACGAGCCCCAGACTATGACAGTCTGCACGCACTATGGCCTGCTACTCACACCCGCCCCAGGCCATGCCAGACTGCATGCACTGAGCTGTAGCACTCTATGCACGCCAGCCCCAGGCTATGCCAGTCTGCATGCACTGGGCTATGGCAGTCTATTCACATGAGCCCCAGGCTAGACCCGTCTGCATTCACTGGGCTGTGGCACTCTATTCACACCAGCCCCAGGCTATGCCAGTTTGCATGCACTGGACTATGGCACTCTATTCACACCAGCCCCAGGCTATGCCAGTCTGCATGCACTGGGCTGTGGCACTCTATTCACACGAGCCCCAGGCTATGCCAGTCTGCATGCACTGGGCTGTGGCACTCTATTCACATGATCCCCAGGCTATGCCAGTCTGCATGCACTGGGCTGTGGTGCTCGTTTCACATGAGCCCCAGGATATGCCAGTCTGCATGCACTGGACTGTGGCACTCTATTCACACATGCCCCAGGTTATGCCAGTCTGCATGCATTGGGCTATGGCACTCTATTCACACACCAGCCCCAGGCTATGTCAGTCTGCATGCACTGGGCTATGGCACTCTATGCACACCAACCCCAGGATATGCCAGTCTGCATGCACTGGGCTATGACACTCTATTCACACGAGCCGCAGGCTTTGCCAGTCTGCATGCACTGGACTATGGCACTCTATTCACACAAACCCCAGGCTATGCCAGTCTGCAGGCACTGAGCTATGGCACTCTATTCACACCAGCCCCAGGTTAGGCCAGTCTGCATGCACTAGGCTATGGCACTCTATTCACATGATCCCAAGGGTAAGCCAGTCTGCATGCCCTGGGCTATGGCACTCTATTCACACCAGTCCCAGGCTATGCCAGCCTGCATGCACTGGACAATGGAACTCTATTCACACAAGCCCCAGGCTATGCCAGACTGCATGCACTGGACTATGGCCCTCTATTCACACGAGCCCCAGGCTATGCCAGTATGCATGCACTGGGCTATGGCACTCTATTCACAGGAGCCCCAGGCTTCGTCAGTACACATGCACTAGGCTATGGCACTCTATTGACACAAGGGCAGACTACGCCCGTCTGCATGCTGTGGGCTATGGCAGTCTATTCACACCAGCCCCTGGCTATGCCAGTCTGCATGCACTGTGCTATGGCAGTCTATTCACACCAGCCCCAGGCTATGCCAGTCTGCATGCACTGGGCTATGGCATTCTATTCACACAAGCCCCAGACTATGCCAGTCTGTACGCACTATGGCACGCTATTCACACCAGCCCCAGGCCATGCCAGTCTGCATGCACTGGGCTATGGCACTTAATTCACACGAGCCCCAGGCTATGCCCGTCTGCATGCACTGGGCTATGACACTATATTCCCACCAGCCCCAGGCTATGCCAGTTTGCATGCACTTGGCCATGGCACTCTATTCCCTCCAGCCACAGGCTATGCCAGTCTGCATGCACTGGGCTGTGGCACTTTATTCACACAAGCCCCAGGCTATGCCAGTCTGCATGCACTGGGCTGTGGCAATCTATTCACACGAGCCGCAGGCTGTGCCAGTCTGCATGTATTGGGCTGTGGCAATCTATTCACATGAGCCCCAGGCTATGCCAGTCTGCATGCACTGAGCTATAGCACTCTATTCATACCAGACCCAGGCTATGCCAGTCTGCATGCACTGGGCTATGGCACTCTATTTACATTAGCCCCAGGCAATGCCATTCTGCATGCACTGGGGTATGACACTCTAGTCACACGAGCCCCAGGCTATGCCAGTCTGCATGCACTGGGCTATGGCACTCTATTCACACGCACCCCAGGCTATGCTAGTCTGCATGCACTGGACTATGGCCCTCTATTTATATGAGCGCCAGGCTATGCCAGTCTACCTGCACTGGGCAATGCACTCTATTCACACGAGCCCCAGGCTATGCCAGTCTGCATGCACTTGGCTATGGAACTCTATTGACACAAGGGCAGGCTACGCCCGTCTGCATGCAGTGGGCTATGGCAGTCTATTCACACCAGCCCCAGGCTATGCCAATCTGCATGCACTGTGCTATGGCAGTCTATTCACACCAGCCCCAGGCTATGCCAGTCTGCATGCACTGGGCTATGGCATTCTATTCACACAAGCCCCAGAGTATGCCAGTCTGCACGCACTATGGCACTCTATTCACACCCACCCCAGGCTATGCCAGTCTGCATGCACTCGGCTATGGCAGTCTATTCACATGAGCCCCAGACTATGCCAGTCTGCACGCACTATGGCACTCTATTCATACCAGCCCCAGACTATGCCAGTCTGCACACACTATGGCACGCCATTCACACCAGCCCCAGGCCATGCCAGTCTGCATGCACTGGGCTATGACACTTAATTCACTTGAGCCCCAGGCTATGCCCGTCTGCATGCACTGGGCTATGGTACTATATTCCCACCAGTCCCAGGCTATGCCAGTCTGCATGCACTGGGCTATGGCACTCTATTCACACCAGCCCCAGGCTATGCCAGTCTGCATGCACTGGGCTATGACACTCTATTCACACCAGCCCCAGGCTATGCCTGTCTGCATGCACTGGGCTGTGGCACTTTATTCTCACAAGCCCCAGGCTATGCCAGCCTGCACGCACTGGGCTATGAAACTATATTCACACCAGCACCAGGCTATGCCAGTCTGCACGCACTGGGCTATGGCACTTTATTCACACCAGCCCCAAGCTATGCCAGTCTGCACGCACTGGGCTATAGCACTCTATTCACACGAGCATCAGGTGATGCCAGTCTACATGCACTGGGCTATGGAGCTCTATTCACATGAGCCCCAGGCAGTGCCAGTCTGCATGCACTGGGCTATGGCACTCTATTTACACCAGCCCCAGGCTATGGCAGTCTACATGCAATAGACTATGGCACTCAATTCACGTCAGCCCCAGGCTATGGCAGTCTGCATACACTGGGTTATGGCTCTCTATTCACGCGAGCCCCAGGCTGTGCCAGTCTGCCTGCATTGGGCTATGGTACTCTATTCACACGAGCCCCACGCTATGCAAGTCTGCACTGGGCTATGGCACTCTATTCACACGAGCCCCAGGCTATGCCAATCTGCACACACTGGGCTATGGCACTCTATTCACACCAGCCCCAGGCTATGCCAGTCTGCACGCACTGTGCTATGGCACTCTATTCACACCAGCCCCAGGCTATGGCAGTCTGCACGCACTGGGCTATGAAACTCTATCACACCATCCCCAGCCTATGTCAGTCTGCACGCACTGGGCTACCACCCCCAGGCTATGCCAATCTGCACGGACTGGGCTATGACATTCTATTCACATGAACCCCAGGCTATGCCAGTCTGCATGCACTGGGCTATGGCACTCTATTCACACCAGCCCCAGGCTATGCCAGTCTGCATGCACTGGGATATGGCACTCTATTCACGCGAGACCCAGGCTATGCCAGTCTGCATGCACTGGGCTATGGCACTCTATTCACACCAGCCCCAGGCTATGCCAGTCTGCATGCATTGGGCTATGGCAGTCTATTGACACGTGCCCCAGGCTATGCCAGTCTGCATGCACTGGGCTATGGCAATGTATTCACACCAGCCCCAGGCTATGCCAGTCTGCATGCACTGCGCTATGGCACTTTATTCACACGAGCCCCGGCTATGCCAGTCTGCATGCACTGGGCTATGGCAGTCTGTTCACACGAGCCCCAGGCTATGCCAGTCTGCATGCACTGGGCTACGGCACTCTATTCACACCAGCCCCAGGCTATGCCAATCTGCACGCACTCAGCTATGGCACTCTTTTCACACCAGCCCCAGGCTATGCCAGTCTGCATGCACTGAGCTATGGCGCTCTATTCACAAGAGCCCTAGGCTATGCCAGTGTGCATGCACTCAGCTATGGCACTCTATTCACACCAGCCCCAGGCTATGCCAGTCTGCATGCACTGAGCTGTGGCAATCTATTCACACGAGCCGCAGGCTGTGCCAGTCTGCATGTATTGGGCTGTGGCAGTGTATTCACACGAGCCCCAGACTATGCCAGTCTGCACGCACTATGGCACTCTATTCATACGAGCCCCAGACTATGACAGTCTGCACGCACTATGGCACTCTATTCACACCAGCCCCAGGCTATGCCAGTCTGCATGCCCTGAGCTATGGCAGTCTATTCACACGAGCCCCAGACTATGCCAGTCTGCACGCACTATGGCACTCTATTCACACGAGCCCCAGACTATGCCAGTCTGCATGCACTCTGGCACTCTATTCACACCAGCCCCAGGCTATGCCAGTCTGCATGCCCTGGGCTATGGCAGTCTATTCACACGAGCCCCAGACTATGCCAGTCTGCACGCACTATGGCACTCTATTCACACGAGCCCCAGACTATGACAGTCTGCACGCACTATGGCCTGCTGCTCACACCCGCCCCAGGCCATGCCAGACTGCATGCACTGAGCTGTAGCACTCTATGCACGCCAGCCCCAGGCTATGCCAGTCTGCATGCACTGGGCTATGGCAGTCTATTCACATGAGCCCCAGGCTAGACCCGTCTGCATTCACTGGGCTGTGGCACTCTATTCACACCAGCCCCAGGCTATGCCAGTTTGCATGCACTGGACTATGGCACTCTATTCACACCAGCCCCAGGCTATGCCAGTCTGTATGCACTGGGCTGTGGCACTCTATTCACACGAGCCCCAGGCTATGCCAGTCTGCATGCACTGGGCTGTGGCACTCTATTCACATGATCCCCAGGCTATGCCAGTCTGCATGCACTGGGCTGTGGTGCTCGTTTCACATGAGCCCCAGGATATGCCAGTCTGCATGCACTGGACTGTGGCACTCTATTCACACATGCCCCAGGTTATGCCAGTCTGCATGCATTGGGCTATGGCACTCTATTCACACACCAGCCCCAGGCTATGCCAGTCTGCATGCACTGGGCTATGGCACTCTATTCACACCAACCCCAGGATATGCCAGTCTGCATGCACTGGGCTATGACACTCTATTCACACGAGCCGCAGGCTATGCCAGTCTGCATGCACTGGACTATGGCACTCTATTCACACAAACCCCAGGCTATGCCAGTCTGCAGGCACTGAGCTATGGCACTCTATTCACACCAGCCCCAGGTTAGGCCAGTCTGCATGCACTAGGCTATGGCACTCTATTCACATGATCCCAAGGGTAAGCCAGTCTGCATGCCCTGGGCTATGGCACTCTATTCACACCAGTCCCAGGCTATGCCAGCCTGCATGCACTGGACAATGGAACTCTATTCACACAATCCCCAGGCTATGTCAGACTGCATGCACTGGACTATGGCCCTCTATTCACACGAGCCCCAGGCTATGCCAGTCTGCATGCACTGGGCTATGGCACTCTATTCACAGGAGCCCCAGGCTTCGTCAGTACACATGCACTAGGCTATGGCACTCTATTGACACAAGGGCAGACTACGCCCGTCTGCATGCTGTGGGCTATGGCAGTCTATTCACACCAGCCCCTGGCTATGCCAGTCTGCATGCACTGGGCTATGGCATTCTATTCACACAAGCCCCAGACTATGCCAGTCTGTACGCACTATGGCACGCTATTCACACCAGCCCCAGGCCATGCCAGTCTGCATGCACTGGGCTATGGCACTTAATTCACACGAGCCCCAGGCTATGCCCGTCTGCATGCACTGGGCTATGGCACTATATTCCCACCAGCCCCAGGCTATGCCAGTCTGCATGCACTTGGCTATGGCACTCTATTCCCTCCAGCCCCAGGCTATGCCAGTCTGCATGCACTGGGCTGTGGCACTTTATTCACACAAGCCCCAGGCTATGCCAGTCTGCATGCACTGGGCTGTGGCAATCTATTCACACGAGCCGCAGGCTGTGCCAGTCTGCATGTATTGGGCTGTGGCAATCTATTCACATGAGCCCCAGGCTATGCCAGTCTGCATGCACTGAGCTATAGCACTCTTTTCATACCAGACCCAGGCTATGCCAGTCTGCATGCACTGGGCTATGGCACTCTATTTACATTAGCCCCAGGCAATGCCATTCTGCATGCACTGGGGTATGACACTCTAGTCACACGAGCCCCAGGCTATGCCAGTCTGCATGCACTGGGCTATGGCACTCTATTCACACGCACCCCAGGCTATGCTAGTCTGCATGCACTGGACTATGGCCCTCTATTTATATGAGCGCCAGGCTATGCCAGTCTACCTGCACTGGGCAATACACTCTATTCACACGAGCCCCAGGCTATGCCAGTCTGCATGCACTTGGCTATGGAACTCTATTGACACAAGGGCAGGCTACGCCCGTCTGCATGCAGTGGGCTCTGGCAGTCTATTCACACCAGCCCCAGGCTATGCCAATCTGCATGCACTGTGCTATGGCAGTCTATTCACACCAGCCCCAGGCTATGCCAGCCTGCATGCACTGGGCTATGGCATTCTATTCACACAAGCCCCAGAGTATGCCAGTCTGCACGCACTATGGCACTCTATTCACACCCACCCCAGGCTATGCCAGTCTGCATGCACTCGGCTATGGCAGTCTATTCACATGAGCCCCAGACTATGCCAGTCTGCACGCACTATGGCACTCTATTCATACCAGCCCCAGACTATGCCAGTCTGCACACACTATGGCACGCCATTCACACCAGCCCCAGGCCATGCCAGTCTGCATGCACTGGGCTATGACACTTAATTCACTTGAGCCCCAGGCTATGCCCGTCTGCATGCACTGGGCTATGGTACTATATTCCCACCAGTCCCAGGCTATGCCAGTCTGCATGCACTGGGCTATGGCACTCTATTCACACCAGCCCCAGGCTATGCCAGTCTGCATGCACTGGGCTATGACACTCTATTCACACCAGCCCCAGGCTATGCCTGTCTGCATGCACTGGGCTGTGGCACTTTATTCTCACAAGCCCCAGGCTATGCCAGACTGCCTGCACTGGACTATGGCCCTCTATTCACACGAGCCCCAGGCTATGCCAGTCTGCATGCACTGGGCTATGGCACTCTATTCACAGGAGCCCCAGGCTTCGTCAGTACACATGCACTAGGCTATGGCACTCTATTGACACAAGGGCAGGCTACGCCCGTCTGCATACTGTGGGCTATGGCAGTCTATTCACACCAGCCCCAGGCTATGCCAGTCTGCATGCACTGTGCTATGGCAGTCTATTCACACCAGCCCCAGGCTATGCCAGTCTACATGCACTGGGCTATGGCATTCTATTCACACAAGCCCCAGACTATGCCAGTCTGCATGTACTATGGCACTCTATTCACACCAGCCCCAGGCTACGCCAGTCTGCATGCACTATGGCACGCTATTCACATCAGCCCCAGGCCATGCCAGTCTACATGCACTGGGCTATGGCGCTCTATTCACACCAGCCCCAGGCTATGCCAGTCTGCATGCACTGGGCTATGGCAGTCTATTCACACCACCCCAGGCTATGCCAGTCTGCATGCACTGAGCTATGGCAGTCTATTCAGTCGAGCCCCAGACTATGCCAGTCTGCACGCACTATGGCACTCTATTCACACCAGCCCCAGGCTATGCCATTCTGCATGCACTGGGCTGTGGCAATCTATTCACACCTGCCCAGGCTATGCCAGTCTGCATGCACTGAGCTAAGTCACTCTATTCACACCGGCCCCAGGCTATGCCAGTCTGCATGTACTGGGCTATGACACTCTATTCACATTAGCCCCAGGCTATGCCAATCTGCATGCACTGATGTATGGAACTCTAGTCACACGAGCCCCAGGCTATGCCAGTCTGCATGCACTGGGCTATGGCACTCTATTCACACGCACCCCAGGCTATGTCAGTCTGCATGCACTGGACTATGGCGCTCTATTCACACCAGCCCCAGACTATGCCAGTCTGCATGCACTATGGCACTCTATTCACACCAGCCACAGGCTATGCCAGTCTGCATGCACTGGGCTATGGCACTCTATTCACATGAGCCGCAGGCTATGCCCGTCTGCATGCACTGGGCTATGGCACTCTATTCACACCATCCCCAGGCTATGCCAGTCTGCATGCACTGGGTTGTGGCACTCTATTCACACGAGCCCCAAGTTATGCCAGTCTGCATGCACTGGGCTGTGGTACTCTATTTACACGAGCCTCAGCCTATGCCAGTCTGCATGCACTGGGCTGTGGCAATCTATTCACATGAGCCCCAGGCTATGCAAGTCTGCATGCACTGGACTATGGCACTCTATTCACACGAGCCCCAAGCTATGCCAGTCTGCCTGCACTGGGCTATGGCACTCTATTCACACCAGCCCCAGGCTATGCCAGTCTGCATGCACTGGGCTATGGCATTCTATTCACACAAGCCCCAGACTATGCCAGTCTGCATGCACTATGGCACTCTATTCACACCCGCCCCAGGCTATGCCAGTCTGCATGCACTCGGCTATGGCAGTCTATTCACACCAGCCCCAGGCTACGCCAGTCTGCATGCACTGTGCTATGGCAGTCTATTCACACCAGCCCCAGGCTATGCCAGTCTGCATGCACTGGGCTATGGCATTCTATTCACACAAGCCCCAGACTATGCCAGTCTGCATGCGCTGGGCTATGGCACTCTATTCACACCAGCCCCAGGCTATGCCAGTCTGCATGCACTCGGCTATGGCAGTCTATTCACATGAGCCCCAGACTATGCCAGTCTGTACGCACTATGGCACGCTATTCACACCAGCCCCAGGCCATGCCAGTCTGCATGCACTGGGCTATGGCACTTAATTCACACGAGCCCCAGGCTATGCCCGTCTGCATGCACTGGGCTATGGCACTATATTCCCACCAGCCCCAGGCTATGCCAGTCTGCATGCACTGGGCTATGGCACTCTATTCCCACCAGCCCCAGACTATGCCAGTCTGCATGCACTGGGCTGTGGCACTTTATTCACACAAGCCCCAGGCTATGCCAGTCTGCATGCACTGGGCTGTGGCAATCTATTCACACGAGCCGCAGGCTGTGCCAGTCTGCATGTATTGGGCTGTGGCAATCTATTCACATGAGCCCCACGCTATGCCAGTCTGCATGCACTGAGCTATAGCACTCTATTCACACCAGACCCAGGCTATGCCAGTCTGCATGCACTGGGCTATGGCACTCTATTCACATTAGCCCCAGGCTATGCCATTCTGCATGCACTGGGGTATGACACTCTAGTCACATGAGCCCCAGGCTATGCCAGTCTGCATGCACTGGGCTATGGCACTCTATTCACACGCACCCCAGGCTATGCTAGTCTGCATGCACTGGACTATGGCCCTCTATTTATATGAGCCCCAGGCTATGCCAGTCTACCTGCACTGGGCAATGCACTCTATTCACACGAGCCCCAGGCTATGCCAGTCTGCATGCACTTGGCTATGGAACTCTATTGACACAAGGGCAGGCTACGCCCGACTGCATGCAGTGGGCTATGGCAGTCTATTCACACCAGCCCAGGCTATGCCAGTCTGCATGCACTGTGCTATGGCAGTCTATTCACACCAGCCCCAGGCTATGCCAGTCTGCATGCACTGGGCTATGGCATTCTATTCACACAAGCCCCAGACTATGCCAGTCTGCACGCACTATGGCACTCTATTCACACCCGCCCCAGGCTATGCCAGTCTGCATGCACTCGGCTATGGCAGTCTATTCACATGAGCCCCAGACTATGCCAGTCTGCACGCACTATGGCACTCTATTCATACCAGCCCCAGACTATGCCAGTCTGCACACACTATGGCACGCTATTCACACCAGCCCCAGGCCATGCCAGTCTGCATGCACTGGGCTATGACACTTAATTCACTTGAGCCCCAGGCTATGCCCGTCTGCATGCACTGGGCTATGGTACTATATTCCCACCAGCCCCAGGCTATGCCAGTCTGCATGCACTGGGCTATGGCACTCTATTCACACCAGCCCCAGGCTATGCCAATCTGCATGCACTGGGCTATGGCACTCTATTCACACCAGCCCCAGGCTATGTCTGTCTGCATGCACTGGGCTGTGGCACTTTATTCACACGAGACCCAGGCTATGCCAGTCTGCATGCACTGGGCTGTGGCAATCTATTCACACGAGCCCCAGGCTATGCAATTCTGCATGCACTGGGCTATGGCACTCTATTCACACGAGCCCCAGGATATGCCAGTCTGCATGCACTGGGCTATGGCACTCTATTCACACGAGCCGCAGCCTATGCCAGTCTGCATGCACTGGACTATGGCCCTCTATTTACATAAGCCACAGGCTATGCCTGTCTACCTGCACTGGGCAATGCACTCTATTTACATGAGCCCCAGGCTATGCAATTCTGCATGCACTGGGCTATGGCACTCTATTCACACGAGCCCCAGGATATGCCAGTCTGCATGCACTGGGCTATGGCACTCTATTTACACGAGCCTCAGCCTATGCCAGTCTGCATGCACTGGGCTGTGGCAATCTATTCACATGAGCCCCAGGCTATGCAAGTCTGCATGCACTGGACTATGGCACTCTATTCACACGAGCCCCAAGCTATGCCAGTCTGCCTGCACTGGGCTATGGCACTCTATTCACACCAGCCCCAGGCTATGCCAGTCTGCATGCACTGGGCTATGGCATTCTATTCACACAAGCCCCAGACTATGCCAGTCTGCATGCACTATGGCACTCTATTCACACCCGCCCCAGGCTATGCCAGTCTGCATGCACTCGGCTATGGCAGTCTATTCACACCAGCCCCAGGCTACGCCAGTCTGCATGCACTGTGCTATGGCAGTCTATTCACACCAGCCCCAGGCTATGCCAGTCTGCATGCACTGGGCTATGGCATTCTATTCACACAAGCCCCAGACTATGCCAGTCTGCATGCGCTGGGCTATGGCACTCTATTCACACCAGCCCCAGGCTATGCCAGTCTGCATGCACTCGGCTATGGCAGTCTATTCACATGAGCCCCAGACTATGCCAGTCTGTACGCACTATGGCACGCTATTCACACCAGCCCCAGGCCATGCCAGTCTGCATGCACTGGGCTATGGCACTTAATTCACACGAGCCCCAGGCTATGCCCGTCTGCATGCACTGGGCTATGGCACTATATTCCCACCAGCCCCAGGCTATGCCAGTCTGCATGCACTGGGCTATGGCACTCTATTCCCACCAGCCCCAGACTATGCCAGTCTGCATGCACTGGGCTGTGGCACTTTATTCACACAAGCCCCAGGCTATGCCAGTCTGCATGCACTGGGCTGTGGCAATCTATTCACACGAGCCGCAGGCTGTGCCAGTCTGCATGTATTGGGCTGTGGCAATCTATTCACATGAGCCCCACGCTATGCCAGTCTGCATGCACTGAGCTATAGCACTCTATTCACACCAGACCCAGGCTATGCCAGTCTGCATGCACTGGGCTATGGCACTCTATTCACATTAGCCCCAGGCTATGCCATTCTGCATGCACTGGGGTATGACACTCTAGTCACATGAGCCCCAGGCTATGCCAGTCTGCATGCACTGGGCTATGGCACTCTATTCACACGCACCCCAGGCTATGCTAGTCTGCATGCACTGGACTATGGCCCTCTATTTATATGAGCCCCAGGCTATGCCAGTCTACCTGCACTGGGCAATGCACTCTATTCACACGAGCCCCAGGCTATGCCAGTCTGCATGCACTTGGCTATGGAACTCTATTGACACAAGGGCAGGCTACGCCCGACTGCATGCAGTGGGCTATGGCAGTCTATTCACACCAGCCCAGGCTATGCCAGTCTGCATGCACTGTGCTATGGCAGTCTATTCACACCAGCCCCAGGCTATGCCAGTCTGCATGCACTGGGCTATGGCATTCTATTCACACAAGCCCCAGACTATGCCAGTCTGCACGCACTATGGCACTCTATTCACACCCGCCCCAGGCTATGCCAGTCTGCATGCACTCGGCTATGGCAGTCTATTCACATGAGCCCCAGACTATGCCAGTCTGCACGCACTATGGCACTCTATTCATACCAGCCCCAGACTATGCCAGTCTGCACACACTATGGCACGCTATTCACACCAGCCCCAGGCCATGCCAGTCTGCATGCACTGGGCTATGACACTTAATTCACTTGAGCCCCAGGCTATGGCCGTCTGCATGCACTGGGCTATGGTACTATATTCCCACCAGCCCCAGGCTATGCCAGTCTGCATGCACTGGGCTATGGCACTCTATTCACACCAGCCCCAGGCTATGCCAATCTGCATGCACTGGGCTATGGCACTCTATTCACACCAGCCCCAGGCTATGCCTGTCTGCATGCACTGGGCTGTGGCACTTTATTCACACGAGACCCAGGCTATGCCAGTCTGCATGCACTGGGCTGTGGCAATCTATTCACACGAGCCCCAGGCTATGCAATTCTGCATGCACTGGGCTATGGCACTCTATTCACACGAGCCCCAGGATATGCCAGTCTGCATGCACTGGGCTATGGCACTCTATTCACACGAGCCGCAGCCTATGCCAGTCTGCATGCACTGGACTATGGCCCTCTATTTACATAAGCCACAGGCTATGCCTGTCTACCTGCACTGGGCAATGCACTCTATTTACATGAGCCCCAGGCTATGCAATTCTGCATGCACTGGGCTATGGCACTCTATTCACACGAGCCCCAGGATATGCCAGTCTGCATGCACTGGGCTATGGCACTCTATTCACACGAGCCGCAGCCTATGCCAGTCTGCATGCACTGGACTATGGCACTCTATTCACACGATCCCCAGGCTATACCAGTCTGAATGCACTGGACTATGGCAGTCTATTTACATGGGCACCAGGCTATGCCAGTCTGCATGCACTGGGCTATGGCAGTCTATTGAGATGTGCCCCAGGCAATGCCAGTCTGCATGCGCTGGGCTATGGCACGCTATTCACATCAGCCCCAGGCCATGCCAGTCTACATGCACTGGGCTATGGCGCTCTATTCACACCAGCCCCAGGCTATGCCAGTCTGCATGCACTGGGCTATGGCAGTCTATTCACACCACCCCAGGCTATGCCAGTCTGCATGCACTGAGCTATGGCAGTCTATTCAGTCGAGCCCCAGACTATGCCAGTCTGCACGCACTATGGCACTCTATTCACACCAGCCCCAGGCTATGCCATTCTGCATGCACTATGACACACAATTCACACCAGCCCCAGGCCATGCCAGTCTGCATGCACTGCATTATGGCACTCTATTCACATGAGCCCCAGGCTATGCCCGTCCGCATGCACTGGGCTATGGCACTGTATTCACATGAGCCCCAGGCTATGCCAGTCTGCATGCACTGGGCTATGGGACTCTATTCTCACCAGCCGAAGGCTACGCCATTCTGCATGCACTGGGCTGTGGCAATCTATTCACACCTGCCCAGGCTATGCCAGTCTGCATGCACTGAGCTAAGTCACTCTATTCACACCGGCCCCAGGCTATGCCAGTCTGCATGTACTGGGCTATGACACTCTATTCACATTAGCCCCAGGCTATGCCAATCTGCATGCACTGATGTATGGCACTCTATTCACACGCACCCCAGGCTATGTCAGTCTGCATGCACTGGACTATGGTGCTCTATTCACACCAGCCCCAGACTATGCCAGTCTGCATGCACTATGGCACTCTATTCACACCAGCCCCAGGCTATGCCAGTCTGCATGCACTGGGCTATGGCACTCTATTCACATGAGCCGCAGGCTATGCCCGTCTGCATGCACTGGGCTATGGCACTCTATTCACACCATCCCCAGGCTATGCCAGTCTGCATGCACTGGGTTGTGGCACTCTATTCACACGAGCCCCAGGCTATGCCAGTCTGCATGCACTGGGCTGTGGTACTCTATTTACACGAGCCTCAGCCTATGCCAGTCTGCATGCACTGGGCTGTGGCAATCTATTCACATGAGCCCCAGGCTATGCAAGTCTGCATACACTGGACTATGGCACTCTATTCACACAAGCCCCAAGCTATGCCAGTCTGCCTGCACTGGGCTATGGCACTCTATTCACACCAGCCCCAGGATATGCCAGTCTGCATGCACTGGGCTATGGCACTCTATTCACACGAGCCGCAGGCTATGCCAGTCTGCATGCACTGGACTATGGCACTCCATTCACATGAGCCGCAGGCTATGCCATTCTGCATGCACCGGGCCATGGAAATCTATTAACACCAGCCCCAGGCTATGCCAGTCTGCATGCACTAGGCTATGGCACTCTATTCACACGAGCCCCAGGCCATGCCAGTCTCCATGCACTGGACTATGGCAGTCTATTTACATGGGCCCCAGGTTATGCCAGTCTGCATGCACTGGGCTATGGCAGTCTATTGACACGTGCCCCAGGCTATGCCAGTCTGCATGCGCTGGGCTATGGCACTCTATTCCCACGCACCTCAGGCTATGCCAGTCTGCATGCACTGGACTATGGCACTATATTCCACGCACCCCAGGCTATGCCAGTCTGCATGCACTGGGCTATGGCTCTCTATTCACACGAGCCCCAGGCTATGCCAGCCTGCACGCACTGGGCTATGAAACTATATTCACACCAGCACCAGGCTATGCCAGTCTGCATGCACTGGGCTCTGTCACTCTATTCACACCAGTCCCAGGCTATGCCAGTCTGCATGCACTGGGCTATGGCACTCTATTCACACGAGCCCCAGGCTATGTAAGTCTGCATGCACTGGGCTATGGCACTCTATTCACACCAGCCCCAGGCTATGCCAGTCTGCATGCACTGGGCTATGGCACTCTATTCACACCAGCCCCAGGCTATGCCAGTCTGCATGCACTGAATCATGTCAATCTGTTCACAGACACTTGCCTATCACTAGGAGTGTGCAACATTCTTTTTCTACTGGCATGATCTTGCAAAGTATTTTGACCACACAATTATGTTTGGCGCTAAAAAATAATGCACACAAGTAGGTTTAATATATACAGCTGTGCTGAAGGATTGAGTAGTTTAACCCCATTTACCAAGTTTATGACCTGAAATCGTACATTCAGCAGAACATAAAATGTGCATAACTATGCTTGCTAACATTATTGTCTGCTAAATTACATAAAACGTCAAATAAAATGTCTGTAGCCATATTTCACAAAGTTTATTCACACTTAGTGCACATGACTTGGCTGAAGCACACACCCTCTTCCAGTCTCTGATTAGCCTGGCTACTCTTGTCTTTCATTGGTGACTGTCCCTGAGAGTTTTGTATTTTCTAATTGGGAGATGTTCACTGAAAGGAGCATAAACTTAAGTGAGGTGGAACTAGCTTGTGTCATATGCCCTGTGGTACGTTACATGCTCTGAGCGCCACCGTTGGGTGGTGGGGCATACCATCTACAAGTAATAAAAGCCATGAGAGAGGAGTTGGTCACTAAGATGGAGTTAAGAACTGGCATGAAACGCACCCCCATACTTACCTGCCACCAGTGAGACAATGGGCCTCATTCCGAGGTGGGCGCAAAGGGATTACCGGTAAGGACACCGGTGCCGGTAATCCCTTTGCACCCTATTCCGAGGTCCCTTAGCGGGTCCCGCTATGGGTGCCTGGTTTTACCAGGCGCCCTTAGCGGGAGCCGCAAAGGGACCAGGGAGCAAATAACGGTACCGCAAATTGATGTTATGGGGATTACCTTTTTCAATGGGGACCTACCGGTCCCGCAAAGGTCAGACTACAACGGTAAGTCCCCATTGAACCAGGTCGGAGTCGGTACCGGTATGGGAGGTAGTCATGGCGCAAATAGCGCCATGACTACCTCCATACTTGGAATGAGGCCCAATGCGTTGAGCTGTGAGCCAGACCTGCTTGCAAGCCGGGGCCTGCAGGCACGGAAGGCTGTGAAGCTGAGGCCTGCAACAGCAGCAGAAACCTGCAGTATGTGAGAGCAAGTTATTTGTGAAATCTGTCTCATTTAACTTTGAACCTCTATTTAAAACAATGTCCAATCTGTAAAATCTGAACTATAAACTATATTTTATACTACGCTATACTCTATATAGATTTGTCTTTTTCTCATATGGAATCAGCAGGCAGGGACCTCATTTAGGGGTCGCCAGAGGTTGCAACTGCGACCTCTGGGGTCTGCCTTGCAACCTCTGTGGTCTCCCCTGCGACCTCTAAATAAAAAAGCAAAAATGTATATATATTTTTTTACTTTATTTTTTGTAATGCAAGCTCTTGGGCTGTGGCCAGCACCATGTGGCTCTTTACCTCTGGAGTGGCTGGCTTTCTTGTTTAGGCCCCGTAAAAAGAAGAAAAATAAGAACAGGAGGGCCACAAGTCTAACACTTTCATCACTGACTCTAAATAAGAAAGAATAGGAATACCAAATAATGTGTCTTTCTGGAATTCTATACAATAATTGCAGGTTTATTTCAGGCACACTTCAGGGTGTGAGTCACTGATTTAGTCTGTTCTTAAAAGCCTCAACTCAGCCTTTCATCCTTCTGAGGTCGATAAATGAGTACCAACAGAGTGAAATGGCGTGTATATTTTTATATATAAAGCGCTTAAGCATAAGTGCTATATAATAACACATCATTTGGTCATGGACGTCTGCTTGCATTCACAGTAATTTGGTAATATGGGCCTATACACACTGATCTTAACGATACATATGGCGATCCATTCTTGTATGAAATGTACATCACATTATAGTGATATTGTAACCATATTTTTCGTAGTGTACAATGCTGTGTGATGCCACTTGTTGTTTTGTCAAGGGTGAAAGGTCATGGTCCATCGCTTCCCGCGATATCTCTTCGGAGTGGGGTCAAATGACATCACTTCCTGTGATGTCATGGGGGGTCAAAGGTCGTGTGATGTCACTTCCGCTACCCCAGGCATTTTGGTGAAATGACGTCCCTGTCAGCAGGTACGACAGCCTGGATCTTCCAGTGGCACGGGTGAGTAATTGCACCAAAGGAGGTTTGTACGTGTGCAGCTATTGCACCTGAAGAAGAGACGGCAGCTTGCAGTGACCCACCGATAAGGATAAAGAGAAGCTCACCAGGCACTGGCACCAGCCTGCCAAGCCCTTCTCCACCATCACAGCCTTCAGGCACTCGCTGAGAAGATACATGGGAACTTCTGGAAAGCAGAAGACTACCTGGACCATATTGGGGGCCTTCACAGGCGCAGCCTTTTACGATTTAATTTCCCTTGTTCAGCAACTTCTTTTGTTAATGTACCTTTTCGTAGTTTTTTTTTTGTGAATAGACAGTGGGGCACTATTTTTTTCCTTTTGCTTTTCCTTTTGTTTTAATGTGACATAAGAAAGAGCTTTGATGTTATGTAATGTTGTTCGACTCACTGGTCCCACTAGACCACTGTCACCCTGTCTAGACGGATGGTAGCAGGATGCATAGGTGAGTTAGGGCCCAAGCCATCTGGGCAACTGGGCTGTAGTAGTGGTGCGAGTTGGTCACTTCTTTTATAGCTCTTTAAGGCTGTCATTTTCTATTTGTGAGGTGTGAAATATTTACCAAAAAGGAAAGTATAAACACACGCACTATTGGGGTAATACACAGAATCCTGCGCAGAGGTAGCGCAGGGCCAGCGTGCACCACCCGCGTGCTCTAAATCCCATTTTAGCGCACCGCAAATTCATGGATTTCACCATCCATATGCTGCCATGGTGCAGCGACCATCCAGCAGCGCCAGCTATGTATGCCCTTAACACTGTGCCTTGCGCCGAAGACAGCCGCACAAATCCCCAATATGGCGCAAAGGTCAGTGGACCAGCATACAGCCCCCCAACAACGCAATCGCACTAAAAACACACACTCACCCAGCTTGCGCCAGCCAAATCGCTTGTAAAACTCCTCGCACACCCCTCTGAATATTCGTACCACGCTTGCGCCAGCCAAATCGCATGTAAAACTCCTTGCGCACCTCCTTGAATACACGTACCCCGCTCGCGCCAGCCAAATCGCATGTAAAACTCCTCGCGCATCCCTCGGAATACGTGTACACCGCTCGCACCAACCAAATCACGTGTAAAACTCCTTGCGCACCCCCTTGAATACGCATACCCCGCTGTCGCCAGCCAAATCGCGTGAAAAAGGCCAGGCGTACTCGGATAACCCGCAGACGCACCTCGCAAGCAACCCACGCCACAACGGACCCCCCAACACCCGTGCACATGCTAGCAGGCAGCCCACACCACAACGGACCCCCATCACCCGTGCAGATGCCAGCAGGCAGCCCACACCACAACGGACCCCCCATCATCCGTGCACATGCTAGCAGGCAGCCCACACCACAACGGATACCCCCATCACCCGTGCACATCCCAGCAGGCAGCCCACACCACAAAGGACCCCCCATCACCTGTGCACATGCCAGCAGGCAGCCCACACCACAACGGCCACCCCCATCACCCGTGCACATGCCAGCAGGCAGCCCACACCACAACAGACTCCCCATCACCTCTGCACATGCCAGCAGGCAGCCCACACCACAACTGACCCCCCCCCATCACCTGTGCACATGCCAGCAGGCAGCCCACACCACAGCGGACCACCCATCACCAGTGCACATGCCAGCAGGCAGCCCACACCACAACGGACACCCCCATCACCTGTGCACATGCCAGCAGGCAGCCCACACCACAACGGACCCCTCCATCACCCGTGCATATGCCAGCAGGCAGCCCACACCACAACGGACCCCCATCACCCCTGCAATGCCAGCAGGCAGCCCACACCACAACAGACCCTCATCACCCGTGCACATGCCAGAAGGCAGCCCACACCACAACAGACCCCCCACACCACAACGGACCCCCATCACCCGTGCACATGCCAGCAGGCAGCTCACACCAGCAGGCAGCCCACACCACAACGGACACCCCCAGTGGCGGCAACCTGCCAGCAGGCCCCGCCTCATGTCCACCCCACTCCCCCAGTGATGGAAACCTGCCAGCAGGCCCCGACTCATGTTCCACCCAACCCCCCAGTGACGGCAACCTGCCAGCAGGCCCTGACTCATGTCCACCCCACTCCCCCAGTGACGGCAACCTGCCAGCAGGCCCCGACTCATGTCCACCCCACTCCCCCAGTGACGGCAACCTGCAAGCAGGCCCTGACTCATGTCCACACCACTCCCCCAGTGACGGCAACCTGCCAGCAGGCCCGACTCCTGTCCACCCCACTCTCCCAGTGACGGCAACCTGCCAGCAGGCCCTGACTCATGTCCATACCACTCCCCCAGTGACGGCAACCTGCCAGCAGGCCCGACTCATGTCCACCCCACTCTCCCAGTGACGGCAACCTGCCAGCAGGCCCGACTCATGTTCCCCCCACTCCCCGAGTGACGGCAACCTGCCTGCAGGCCCTGACTCATGTCCACCCCACTCCCCCAGTGACGGCAACCTGCCAGCAGGCCCCAACTCATGTCCACCCCACTCTCCCAGTGACGGCAACCTGCCAGCAGGCCTGACTCATGTCCACCCCACTCTCCCAGTGGCGGCAACCTGCCAGCAGGCCCGACTCATGTCAACCTCACTCCCCCAGTGACGGCAACCTGCCAGCAGGCCCCGGCTCATGTTCCCCCACTGCCCCAGTGACGGCAACCTGCTAGCAGGCCCAGACTCATGTTCCCCCCAACCCCCCAGTGACGGCAACCTGCCAGCAGGCCTGACTCATGTCCACACCACTCCCCCAGTGACAGCAACCTGCCAGCAGGCCCCGACTCATGTCCACCCCACTCCCCCAGTGACGGCAACCTGCCAGCAGGCCCCGACTCATGTCCACCCCACTCCCCCAGTGACGGCAACCTGCCAGCAGGCCCCAACTCATGTTCCCCCCACTCCCCCAGTGACTGCAACCTACCAGCAGGCCCCGACTCATGTCCACCCCACTCCCCCAGTGACTGCAACCTGCCAGCCGGCCTGACTCATGTCCACCCCACTCCCCCAGTGACTGCAACCTGCCAGCAGGCCCGACTCATCTTCCCCCCACTCCCCCAGTGACGGCAACCTGCCAGCAGGCCCTGACTCATATCCACCCCACTCCCCCAGTGACAGCAACCTGCCAGCAGGCCCGACTCATGTTCCCCCCAACCCCCCAGTGACGGCAACCTGCCAGCAGGCCCCGACTCATGTTCCCCCCACTCCCCCAGTGACGGCAACCTGCCAGCAGGCCCCGACTCATGTCCACACCACTCCCCCAGTGACGGCAACCTGCCAGAAGGCCCTGACTCATGTCCACCCCACTCTCCCAGTGACGGCAACCTGCAAGCAGGCCCTGACTCATGTCCACCCCACTCTCCCAGTGACGGCAACCTGCCAGCAGGCCCTGACTCATGTCCACCCCACTCTCCCAGTGACGGCAACCTGCCAGCAGGCCCTGACTCATGTTCCCCCCAGTCCCCCAGTGACGGCAACCTGCCAGCAGGCCCCGACTCATGTCCACACCACTCCCCCAGTGACAGCAAACTGCCAGAAGGCCCTGACTCATGTCCACCCCACTCTCCAAGTGACGGCAACCTGCCAGAAGGCCCTGACTCATGTCCACCCCACTCCACCAGTGACGGAAACCTGCAAGCAGGCCCAGACTCATGTCCACCCCACTCCCCCAGTGACGGCAACCTGCTAGCAGGCCCCGACTCATGTCCACACCACTCCCCCAGTGATGGCAGCCTGCCAGCAGGCCCCGACTCATGTTCCCCCCACTCCCCCAGTGACGGCAACCTGCTAGCAGGCCCTGACTCATGTCCACCCACTCCCCCAGTGACAGCAACCCGCTAGCAGGCCCTGACTCATGTTCCTCCCACCCCCCCAGTGACGGCAACCTGCCAGCAGGCCCCGACCCATGTCCACCCCACTCCCCCAGTAACGGCAACCTGCCAGCAGGCCCTGACTCATTTCCACCCCACTCCCCTAGTGGCGGCAACCTGCCAGCAGGCCCGACTCATGTTCCCCCCACTCCCCCAGTGACGGCAACCTGCCAGCAGGCCCTGACTCATGTCCACCCCACTCCCCCAGTGACGGCAACCTGCCAGCAGGCCCCGACCCATGTCCACCCCACTCCCCCAGTGACGGCAACCTGCCAGCAGGCCCCGACCCATGTCCACCCCACTCCCCCAGTGACGGCAACCTGCCAGCAGGCCCCGACTCATGTCCACCCCACTCTCCCAGTGACGGCAACCTGCCAGCAGGCCCCGACTCATGTCCCCCCCACTCCCCCAGTGACGGCAACCTGCCAGCAGGCCCCGACTCATGTCCACCCCACTCCCCCAGTGACGGCAACCTGCCAGCAGGCCCCGACCCATGTCCACCCCACTCCCCCAGTGACGGCAACCTGCCAGCAGGCCCCGACCCATGTCCACCCCACTCCCCCAGTGAGGGCAACCTGCCAGCAGGCCCGACTCATGTTCCCCCCACTCCCCCAGTGACGGCAACCTGCCAGCAGGCCCTGACTCATGTCCACCCCACTCCCCCAGTGACGGCAACCTGCCAGCAGGCCCCGACCCATGTCCACCCCACTCCCCCAGTGACGGCAACCTGCCAGCAGGCCCCGACCCATGTCCACCCCACTCCCCCAGTGACGGCAACCTGCCAGCAGCCCCTGACTCATGTCCACCCCACTCTCCCAGTGACGGCAACCTGCCAGCAGGCCCCGACTCATGTCCCCCCACTCCCCCAGTGACGGCAACCTGCCAACAGGCCCCAACTCATGTCCACCCAACTCCCCCAGAGACGGCAACCTGTCAGCAGGCCCGAATCATGTTTCCCCCAGGCCCCCAGTGACGGCAACCTGCTAGCAGGCCCCAACTCATGTCCCCCACCCCGGTGATGGTAACACAGACCACAGTATCGGATGCCCACCCAAATATGACCCCATATGAACCACCCACAGTGCAAATCCACGACCATCCATTGTCCCTACTCCCCAGCACATGCCCCATCTCATGTCAATCACAGAAGCACACATGCATGCACCCCTAGACATGTCCAACATAGCCACACAGCAGTGACACATGACTGAGCCAATGATGACTGACACATGCACCAAACAAATGAGAGGAGACCACACTTACACTGTACAGTATCTAAATATATTGAAACAAATAACAATGCTGAAATCAAATTGAAAAACAACAATGGAAAATAAAAGAATGTAAACGGAAAAGAAATGTGAATGGCAAAGTGAAATGAAATCCATGATAAATAAAATCCAACGAAATTGTCCATTGTCCGTGTCAAGATCCACACATCCACAATGATAAATATGAAAACACCATTCCCTCATGGTGAAAAATAAAACAAATTTTCATAAAATCCAAAAATATTTACATGCAATCCGTCCAAGGGTCCATATTCCCAGAAAAGGTCCAATCCAGAAAGGAGTGCAAACAAAAATCCAACTATTTACAGAAGGTGGAGCAATGTCCAATGACCCCAAATGAAAATAAAAATGAAAGGAAACTTATACCTAAACAACTATTTACAATGGCGGCGGGCTAGTCCTATGGCTCACTTTTGTTGTTAATGTCTCTGTCCAGAGCATCCTCAAACTCCTTGTCCACGTCCCAGAGGCAGGCCTGTTCTCTGTCCTCGAGGGTGTTATGCAGAATTATATGCAGTACCCTTTGAGAATGCCACACACAATTAGGACTACAAGTGACAGTTCAAATTCACCTTTGGTACAAGCCTGTACTACACAGTAAAGTGGTAGCGATGGCTGAGCAGCCAGACCTATCTCAAGAGTAAAGTGAGCAGTATCAGAAGTTACACAAAGGACAGCAATTGCTATGACTCAAACAAACACTGACTCAAGGTTTCTGAGTAAAAGAATATACATTTATTCACACATCAGTTATTAAACATTTCACTATTATCAAGCAGTCGAAAAATCAAAGCCTTAATACACCACACTACTCCCAATAGATTCTGGACAAGTTAAGCTCAAAATGAAGTGTGAGCAAAATGGCACGCTAATAATTTAAAAGGGAGGGAAAGTCAAAGTTAGACAAAAGTTGAGCAGCACCAACAGGTATGTAAGCAGGGTAATCTAGAAAAAGGAACTACAGTGAGGGAATCACATCAAGAGGCGTTGGCCAAAGTCAATGGGACAAAGTCTTTTGCTACTGATCACACAGTTCAGGGTAGTTTGCGGTTAAGTCTTTGACAAGAGTTCAGAACGAAGTTGGTCAGACGAAAAGTTACTTTAAAGAATAGGGAAGGACAAGCCCTCGGATTGGCGAAAGGTTTCACACACCTTCACCGCGGCTGGACGAAACGAACAACCGGATTTGGAACAGCACCTTAAATGGAGAAGAGGCTTTAGCTGAGGCGGACGTCCTGGCAGGTCCTACAGGCTCACGGTTCCTAAAGCGACGGTCGGGCTGACACAAAGTAGGAAGACTGGAGGGTCCTGCACTGCCCTAAAACCCCTCCCTCACATCCTGCCTACCCAGACTTTGAGGCGCCTAAGGAGGGCTTCTGTGCAGAAGCCTGCGAAAGGACAGAAAACAAAGGAATCAAACCTGGTTTGGCGCATAGAGACGAAGACTTTTACAGTCCATGCAGGCACACAGGTGTTAGAAATGATGTAGTTGTCCTGCCTGGAATCACACACATCATTTCGAATCACCCGTGCACGCAACACGACACCAACTAGGACAGGCTCCACCCTGTCACCGATTGCCTCATCCGCAGGTAGAGGAATGTCAGTTCTTGTGGACACATCCCCTATCTGGGACAGTCTTGGACGGTGGCATCCCTGCTGGTGCAGGATGATGCAGTCACAGGTTCAGGGTCAGGATTAGGCACAGGCACCTGTGCTGCCTCCTGCCCCTGCCCCTGGACTGAACCACTTGCACCAGTGGAATCAACCCCTCCAAGCCCCATGTATGGGTCGGATATGGCATCCTTCTCAACCACCCCCACCAACCTAGATGACTCTGTGCAGTCTTCCGTGGTATGCCCCTGTGGGGGCTCACCTGCCCCTTCTGCTGCTGAGGAGTCCACATCCAACTTTGGCCTCTTGGACCTCCCCTCATCAGCTGCGGCCATAGACACGGCACCAGTCCCCTCACTCCCGGAAAGATGAAATTACCTGGGATGGGGGCAGGGCCTTTTGTCTCCAGCTGGCGGAGGCATCCCGGCCGCTGTGCTCCAGAGCGCCGTCTCCGCCCTCTTCATCAGGGCACCGTACAATAGTCTGCTAGACACATAACAATTGCACATGAGGGGCGGTGTCAAACATCACAGACGGCATCACACTCTCCAACACTCAGGTCAATTGAACCCATACAAATGCACGAACTGGCAGGTCACGTGCAACAGGCATCTGCATCCATTACCAGGGAACTGTATGACCACCCTAAGGGTGGCATGACGTCACAAGCATCATGGAGCAAGCTGATCACATGCACACACGCCACCAGACAGGCATGCATCTGGCCACCTCTACCTCCTGTCACAGAGCAATCATCGCCAACTGTGTCACATCTGCCAATCGGGTACCTAAATGTCTGTGTCACATGGCGTCTCACAGTCACACACACACCAAACAGACACAGGCACATGTACACCGTGTACGTACATGAAGGTGGAACGAGCACACCCCAAACATGGCTGAGTACATACACAGGCATGCAAACATGTGTGCATCTTCACATGCAGTTGTGCATCATGCATCGGAACACATACAGCATTCATGTGCACCTGACTGGACTCACATGCAGCATGGTCATGTCCCTGCAAACACACATCCATACATGGACCATGTCAGACATATGGCCAAGGTGCACACTCCTGCCACACCTCAACATGCACTATGTCGAATGAGAACGCATGGACACTTACCACTCGACTCCAGATAGGTCTGCCTATCGAGGACCTGGTGGTGAAGCGCTGGGCGAATGTGCTCCAGGACCCTCATCTGGTCATTGGTAAGCAGGACCCGGCATCCCACTGCATCCTCTGTGTCCAATAGGCGACGGGCCTTCCTGCGGGTCCTGGACTTGAAGTCCTCCCAGTGCTAATGGACGCGTTTGAAGTTGCGGGATGCCACCCCCCCCCCGCGTTGTTGGCACCCACAATGTCCGACCAGATCCTCTTCCGTCCTTCCGTGACGGCGCGCGATGGTGAGAAGAGGGCATCATATTGCCCTAGGACTTGCTCCAACAGGATGCCAACTTCTTTTGCACTGAAGCTGCAGCCCTCTGCCTCTCTGCCGGGGGGTTGCCACTGATACCAGTTGGAGTTTGGCCCGACATGGCAACCCCCGAGGCAGGTGTTGGTGGGCAACTGGGTCCTGGGGCTGCGCTCTGGAGTGATGGAACACCAGTCGGGAGTCTTCTGTTCCAGCAGGGGTGGTCACAACAACTTGACCCCTGGCAATGGCTGATGTGCAGGCACCAAATAGCAGGGCACGTTGGCAGCAGACAGACAGCAGCAGATGGCCCGTAGGAGGCTGCTCGGGGCCCTGGGGGGCAGGTAAATGGCCTTATGGGCAGGAGCGTGGTCTTCCATGTGTTGTCGCGTGGCCAGCTCGATGCAGAGTGATTCAGCATGTGAAAAAACAGCATGTGAAAAAACAACATGTGAGTGTGAAATTCGATGAAAGTCCCTTAGCGCGTAAGCGCGCAAGTGACATGACGTGCAAGGGTGTTTCCTCCGCCAAGGGTTAAAGGTCAGCGCGGGATGGCGGTTCACTGTACGTGCTTTTTGTGGAGACCGACGCGTGTATTTCTTCTTCAAGGGGGTACACACGCGATTACTTCACAGCGGTTAGAGTTCGTACTTCTTCTTTTGGCGGGGGTGTTGCCTACGCGTACGAGCGCGTGTTTTTGTCTTTTCCACGCAAGGCAGACGGCGAGTCGCGCATGCTATTTTTCCCACTACGGGTGCCCCTGTGTGTCGCGTACCCCTTTTTTGAGGTCAGAGTAGCCTGCGTCTTCCACACGTACGCATTGTTTGTGTTCCTGGGTGCCATGGCGTACTGCAGGAGGTTTTTTTACACACACCAGGGCTACCGGGGTTGCATGCACATTTATTTTGTATTTTTGGGGTGCTGCATGACCCGTCATTTTTCCCCAGGGGTCACAGACAGCCTCAAAGGAGCACAGGGTGCATCTACCATCACGTACCCTGCCCTCTTCACACCAATTGCCCAGGACAATTGTTGTGTGTACCTCCCATTGGCACTAGCACATCATTGCCACAGAAGAGTAAGGGCGGCAAAGTTGGGTGACCTCCCAGAGGTGGGCGTGATGGGGCACGTGGCCGGGGAGACCAGGGAGACCAGGGAGTACAGGGAGTCCAGGGTGTCCATGGTTGCTGCAGAGGGGGAATCGGCAGGGGTGCACCACAGGGGCAGGATGTCCAGCCACATGCTGGTTCAGCCATGCCACCACCCCCTGCGGCTCAGGGAGATGCAGCTGTTGCATCCAACCCAGGTGCCTGTATGACCCGACAGTCAGTGACACCTGCTGTCACAGGCCCACCGGTAGTGGAAGCTGCAGGTGCAGCTGTGGCGACCAACACCCAGGCTCATGGTCAGCCAGCGCATGATGCGTTGGCACTTGTGGACTCCCAGGCAGATTTTCAAGTGGTCAGGAAGACCAAGCCACGTGTGGCCAGGGTTGCTGTGACCGAGGGACATGTATCTGGGGCAGTGGTGACATCTGCTGTCCCAAGCAGACAGGTGGTGGTAGCTGCATGGGCAGATACAGCCAACACCACCCCGGCTGTGAGTCTGACAGCCAGGACTGTGTAGGTCACAGACGATGGCACTACAGCAGTTGTGGCACTGGGTCCTGTCAACAGCACCCAGCAGCAACTGACTCAGGGCAGGGTTTCCGTCCTGGTTCCGCCAGCCACTCCCTTTGTCCAGTCCACCAGCGCCACTGCCCCTACTGATCAGGGCGGCATTTGCCACTCTGGGTCCGCACCACCGCCCAAGAGGAGGAAGAGTGCTTCTGCGCAAGAGGCTGGGACCCCAGACACGGCTCCGGCCTCCGGCACATCTAGGAAGAAGCCTTTCACTAAGCAGGAACTGGACTTCCTCATGGACTATGTGTCGGAACACGAATGTGATATACTGGTGGGCCCACAGTGCCATACTACACCTGCCCAGCGTTGGGTCCACTGGCAGCGTATTGTGAATGCTGTGAATTCCATGGGATTGTAGGTGCACACAGTTCAAGAGTGCTACAAGCGTTGGACTGACCTCCGACACTGTGCCAAATAAAAGCGTGCCTCAAATTATGCCTTGACCAGGTGACTGGCAGTGGGACAGAACCAGTGGATGATGCACTCAATCGGCACGAGGAAATTGCTGCAGAGTTCATCGAGGCAGAACTAATCCATGGAGTGGGTGAGATGATGGATTATGATGCATCATCCGGTGAGTGTTGATGCGTGTTTGTCCAGCCCATGTGTGCTTTGCTTGTGTCATGTGTTGTGCTTGACTACCAGTACATGCTATGTATACATGGTTGTCATGTGTGAGTCATGCAACGCTTGACTGATGTGTGCCTGTTGTGTTGCATGCAGGATATGTGATGCACATGGGGGCAGTCCTCATCACCACACATGCACCCTACTCACGTGCAAGTGACTCTGCTGCCCCTCCGGTCCATGTTCCAGGTCACTGACATGTCTGCATGTAGCCTGTGGTGTTGTTGCACTCAGCACTCGGCCTATGTCATCACATGACTGCCGGGTATGTGTGGACAGCCTGCAAGGTGGTCTTCCTCACGGGCATGCTTCCTTGCCTCTCCATCCCCCTGCAGCTCACTTTCACCATGGCACTGGTGAGTTACATGTTGGACTACTGCAATGGCCTGTTCCCCGTTCCTGTGTACATGCACACTTCACTCTGCAAGCTTGCAATACACGTACTGTGGGGTACATCCTTTGTCCTTGGTGCAGGGTGTCTCACTCGGACTGTGCAGGTGGCAGTGGCTCCCCGTGCATGTGCATTCCATGCAGGCTGATCATTGTAGTACTTCTCCGGGATTTCATACGTATCATGGTATTTGGTCATCCATTTCATGCTAACTCTGGGTCAGTCCCCCATCACGCACATGTTTAGGGTCCCCTTGTCTGTGTCGGGCACAGGCCTCCCCCTGTTACAGGCCCCCTGCCTCTGTTGAACTGGTGTTGTGGCTTCTGCATGTATGGGTGTACTGCTGATGGTTCCTCATGTGTTCTGCTTACTTTCTCCTTCTCATCTGGTGTTGTGTCAGTTGACTATGATGGTGCAATTGACGCCTGCCAACACTGTCTGCCAATGCACATTTCTCTGGTCAACCTTTCATTGACATGCACAGACTCCCTGCAATTCACCAAAAGGGGGCAAGGGGGGTTTACTGTGTCCATGAAACCCAGTGCCTGCACTTTGCACATGATGGCTGCACTTGCACTTACACTGCCGTCATGTTGCGAGATTGACATCACTACATACTTGTTCATGTTGATAGTTGAGGCGGTACACATGTACTGCACTACACCCAACCACTTCTGAGCCATGTCCCACCCTTCAACATGCCTACTCACTGCTGAAATTTCAAAGTGACCTGGCATGTATGTTCCCATTTTCATCCCTTCACTGTATTGAAATGCACTAGCGTTGGTGCATCCTGTGACACATGTACTCTGTATTGATGATGATTATTGAGTGCTGCATGTCAACATGTATACTACATGTGTCATGGTGGGTTTTGTTTCACTTGCATCTGTGACTATTTGGGTGTTCGGCAACACTTATGCCACGTGCCATCTCTTTGTTGCCATCTGTCATTTCTGCCTTGGATCTGTGCCTGCCAGTAGGTTGTGTGTGATGCAGGTGACATGCAACATGCAGCACATGTCTGGCCTTCACATTTTACATGCATCCATTTCTGCTTTCGGTATGCCCTTGCTTTTCATTGACACTGCATGTATGCCAGAGTTTAAATTGTGTGTGACATGTTTGCTTCATGTGTTGGCTGTGTATGTTGTGATGTCTATGTGTGTGGTATGTGCTGCTGACATGTGTGCTCATGTTTCTTTTGTTTACATTGCAGGTGATGACGCACTGGAGGCAGAGGAGGAGGATGTGATTCCAGACACGGTGGTGGGTTCAGGTCAACAACCATCCACCAGTGGTGGTTGTGGGGTGGTAGGCCACGAAAATCCATTGGTGCTCCAGACCATTGCGTCCAGGGCTGACTATGGGTCCTGCTCTAATGAACTCTATGACCCCGATATCGAATTGGATGTACATCATGACATGTCATCGACGATGAGTGATCCTGCAGTGGATGATGTTCTTTCCGCGACTCCTGCAGTTCGGGTTGTGGAGCTTCAGAAGCAGGCAACGCAGTCCACGTGCCGCTCACTCAGACTGGGCATGGCAGCCTCCAACATGGCACACCGGGCTGAAATGGTGGTTCTGCGCAAAGCTCTTGCTGCTGAGGTAGAGGCACACAGGGAGGCCCTGAGGGAAGAAAACCAATCCCTCAGATCTACTCTGGGTGTGCACATGATGACCCAGAGGATGCAGTCAGAACAGAGGATGGAGCAGCTGGAAGCCATCATCTCGGCTGAACTCCATGCAAGCGGGGAGGTGGTCCGTCTGTCATGTGAGGCCTTGCAGGCAGAACTCCGTCATACACATGAGACCTTGCAGGAGAAACTCTGTGTTTCATGTAATGTGCTGCATGCGTACCTCTGTGCTATAGCCACGCTGGACCGGGTTTACCAGACCCGCATACTTGCTGCTGTGGAGGGGCTTGCTGCGGATAGGCGTGGTCAGGCAACTGAACCACATCCACCTTCTGATGTGCAACCAGAGGGTGAAAACAACAACAAATCTTCCACAAAGGTAGGGCGGTGAAGGTATTGAGCCCATGGAAGATTTTGTTTTTCTACTCAACATCAACTTTTGTGGGTGTTGAGGTGTACTCTGCACCTCCCCCCTCCTTGTCCCCCCCCCAGGTCATATATGGCCATTTGTATTTTGCTTTTCTACTTATTTTTATTGTCTGTTGTTCATTTATGTGACAGTGGGGTGCTTTGTGGCCTCCGGAATCATCCACTGTGTGTTCCAGCTGGGTCCATACAGGCTTGTCTTTTGTTTGTGGCTTGGGGTCCGGACACATATGCCACTCCTGCTTCCCCTTTCCATGGGCTTGCAAGGGTGGCTCATTGTTACAGAAACTTACACAGAGGCATTGGGTTTCCATCACAGCTGTGGCAAGTCTGCAGTCGTACTTGTGTATACACCCCTAGTGGGGGTACATGACATGAAGTTTTATCTACTGCATGTGTGCACTTCATTTTGTTGAGTGTTTTGTTTGCTGTGTGTGTTATAAGTTTGCTTGTGATGTTTTTTGACTTCACTGTCTACATTGTTGATGCACTTTGTGTTGTAGGCGATAACCTGCACCCTTCAGCTGGCAAAGCCACACTGATGATGGGAGGGGGCCGTGTGTTGACAATGTCACATTGGGACACTTGCCCTACAATGATTGGTCACTGTCTTGCATTCTCGATGTGGAGTCCTCTGTACATGGTGTGTTCTGCTGGTCAATGATGATCCAGGCTTGGGTTTACTTTTGATGTGTCAGGGGATTGTTGTGGTTCCTCATGACTACGGTGTCCACAAGGGCAATGTTCCCATGTGATATGTATGCAACACTGAGGGCCCATCATTTCCCATGCATGCATTCAGTGCATGGCCCTGCTGACTCACCCACACACCCACCATCACCCCTGCATACTCCAGATTACGCCCTGATTGCCTTCTCAGGCATGCTGTGTCCCTGCAGTGCATGTTCACTTCCAATTCCATGAAAGTGTGCATGCACCACAGGGTTATTTTGTTTGGTTACCGTGACTTTTTTTGGGATGCTACAGGTGCTTCCACCACACAAAGCAGACTCACTGTGCTGTGTGGTGAGCGAGGTGTTGCGGGGTCACACACGCAGCACTCCGCTTTTGTACTTCCTTATTTGAATTACCAGATGTGCACGCTGACAGGGCTTCAGACTTTTCTTGGTTCAATTGTTAGCATGCATTTGTGTTAGAGTTTGTATGGGTGGGGCATTTTTGGTCAGTCATTTTGTCAGATTCTGTGTCAGAGTGAGTTGTCTCTGGCCTGTTTTGATTTCTCAAGGGGCACTTCATGGCAATTGTGTCATGTGCTGTGCATTTTGTCTGCTGTTTTGCTGTTGCATGCCATGGCATGTTGTGGAGGTTGGGTGACATGGAGTTTGGTAGGGTTTGGGTGACATACCAGTATTTTGATGCCCTGTTTTGCAGGGGGGTGGCGCCATGTGCACCTTGCATGTGCTCCTTTTGGTCATACGGGATTGGTTTTGTTTAAGTTGCTAGGGATGCACACAATGTAGCACTTCCGTGGACCCATTCTCAGGGTGGTAAGGTTGTGACAGATGACTATCCCTTTGTCATCATCGATTGTCACCTGGAATGTGCCAGGCCTGTGTGCACTCCGCAGGGGTGGGAGTTTAGGTGAAAAATGTAGCCACAAGCTGGGTACGGGCTGCCTCGCCACGTGCCTTTTCCCCTCCCATGCGCAGTGTGGTTGGGGATGTGGGGGCACCACCATGACCACCGGTACGCCCCGCCGTGTTGCAACGTTGTGCAGGATACATGCTGCCACAATGATCCTACACACTACTTGGGGTGCATATAGTAGCTTCCCACCAGAGCGGTCAAGGGAGCGGAGGTGTGACTTGAGCACTCCGAATGTGCACTCCACTATGGCCCTGGTTGCAATATGGGCTGCGTTGTATCTTACCTGGGGTGGTGTGGTGGGGTTCCGTATTGGCGTCATCATGTGGGTGCTCAGAGGGTAGGCACTGTCCCCTGGGGAGGGGATAATGGTTGTCATTAGTTGGGTTGGTGTATTTGACTGTGTGTGACATGCATACATGTGCACAGGCATTTGTACTCACAAATGAGCCATGTGTTGCAATGCTTCCCAGCTCCAGGTCCCAGCTCAGGGCCGACATTCTGTATATGAAACTGTCATGGGTGGACCCTGGTTAGTTTGCATAGACAGAGGTAATGATTCCCTTGGCATTGCATATAACCTGCACATTGATGGAATGCCAGTGCTTGCGGTTGCGGTATATGTTCTCAGTGGCCCTAGGTGGACGTAGGGTCACATGGGTGCAATCTAAGGCACCAAGCACTTTGGGGAAGTGTGCCCCCCTGTAGAAGTCCTGGACCACGGCCTGCCTTTGTGCGGGTGTTCTGGGCATGTAAATGTACCTGCAGACTGAGGGGCACGCAGTCATGATTGCCAACACCTGGTGTAGGCAGCATCACTGCGTGGGCTGTGAGACCCCCAGACTATGGCAGTTGCACGCTGAAATGACCCAGTGGCCAGAAAATGCAGTACATTGAACACCTTTTCCAAGAGGCTCAGTGCTTGTGAGCACAAATTGGGTGATGTGAGGTCCTCCTCCCACTCAGCGACCAGGTCTAGGATGATATGAGGTGGAAACCTATACCTGCCATAGACCTGGTCATCAGGCATCCCAAAAAGGCTAGTCCTGGGCAAAATAATTTGGGGCCTGGCTATTCTCCTCCTCCTGCGGTGTCCCACGATCACTGCTGCGAGAAATGGGACATTCATCGTAGCTGCATATGCTTGTTTGTTGTTTGTGCGCACTTTTGTACTGCGCGCGGGTACATCCGTCTGCTTTCATGTGCCAGACATTTTTACGCCTGTGCGTGTCTTTTGGCGTGCGCAGGTTTTCCCTATTCGGTTCCATGAATACGTTTCAATTGTCTTAATTTTTTTCAATATATATAAAACTCCATTCCCATTGATTATGTAACATGATCTCAAAGTTGAGTAACTGAGATTTTTCACAAATAGCTCTGTGACAAGTTATTATGATTGTTTCACCTTTTCCGAAAGCCACATCTAGGTGTTCTTTGAATCGCGCTTTTGTGTTCAAATGTTAGTTTACCTACCCTACTTGAAAGCTAAATCTAGGTGTTCTTTGAATTGCAGTGCTGTGTTCAAATGTAAGTTTTCCTATCCTACCTAAAAACCAAATCTAGGTGTTCTTTGAATTGCACTGCTGTGTTAAAATTTTAGATTTCCTACTGTACTTGAAAGTCAAATCTAGGGGCCTCGTCACAAGTCCAGCGGTAACCGTGCCAGTAACACCGGCAGGTTGCCGCCAGACTTGCAAACATTACTGGCGCCTGGCTTGGCGGAAACACTGGGGGATTACAACCCCAGCGTTCCGGGAAGTCAGGCGCTAGTAATTGTAAATCCCCATTCCCATTTGAGTCCCACAGGTCTCAATGGGAATGGAGACCACGGAAGCACTGGCACCGTTAATAACTCTGCATGCGCGTTCCGTTCTGCCCGCCATGTCCGATCCTGGTGGGCGGAATGGCACCCACTCACAGAATCGTATTTTGCTGGTCTGGTAACAACGGTGCCGGTAGGCTTACCAGCACGGTTGTTACTGGACCGGCATAGTTAGATTGAGGCTCAAGGTGTTTTTTGAATTGCACTGCTGTGTTCAAATGCTAGTTTTTCTACCCTACCTGAAAGTGAAATCTAGGTGTGCTTTGAATTGCACTGTTGTGCTCAAATGTCAGTTTTCCTACCCTACCTGAAGGCCAAATCTAGGTGTTTTATCCCAGCCGAGTGCTGCTGTTTGTCTTGATTGGCCCTATATTGTGACTGTACTTTGGCCATTCAATCCCAGATGTTTCAAATCAGTGGTTCTTCACCATATGTTTCCTTTTTACTGCATTCAAGAATCATTCCTGTTACTACGCTAATATGCTGGGCCCCTCCACCCATCTATGAAATTCATGTCTAATTACTACTTAACACTGCTTTGGCATTTGTAGGCCCTCCTCTACCACATCATTCCTGGTTTGCTCCTACTGGCTCCGCTTCCATATCTGTCAAATATTTTGCCCCTAAAACCGAGTCTAGCTGTTTTTAAATCTGTTGCTGCATTCTAATGTTTAGCATTTTTAACTGGACCTTATTAATAATCCCTTTGATCTAATCTATCCCCTGGTTGCACCAAATGTCTTGCTCATTCACCTAATTCACCTTGATGCCTCGCGCTCTGCACGTTTTTACATATTCTAGTTTGAATGTAGGCGTTGATCTGCTGCAGGCCTTACCATAACATGTGAGTGTATTGAATCATTTGCTGCCCATGTTAAATTGCTGCATTTTCCTTCCTATCTTGGTAAACCAAATATGGGCTTTATTTAAAACCTGCTAGCCTGTGTAATTGCTGACATTTCTCATGGTTGCCTAAACTTTAGTTGTGTTTTTAAAATCTGACAGTCGTATGCAAACCTTGTTTAAAGCAATTCCTTCATCTGTGCCTATTTGGCTGCTAGGCAGCCTGGTGAGTTCTTCATGCACAGAGCAAGTCTCCTCTCTCTCCCTCCCTGGGCTTTTCTGTCCCCCCACCCCTATGACTCGATACATCTCCCCTATCTGCTCTAACTGCTACTCTATTACCTATACTCCCTCTCTTTTGAAGCCTGGAAGGAAGAAATTTACGAAGCGTCTCCTGGCCTCAAATCCAGAGCTGCCCATTGCAGACACCTATATCAATGGTCTCTCCAGGCAGACTATTACTGACATTCTCTTCGTCGTCCCCTCCCCGGACCTATGGACTCCCCATATCGTTTTGGTCCTCTCCCCTTTCTTCTCTTCACCCATTAATGGAGGAACCAGATGAGAAGTGCTCTTGGCAAACTTCCGGTCATCCATGTGCATCATCATTGTCTACTTGAATGGCACTATCATGGCCCAGGGCTCTCAGCCTAACCTCTGCCTACCATTTCTCATTAACTTCCTCGAATCTCCTGCCATTCCTCCTTCTCCCTCCCCTCCTTCCTCCCTCACCCCTCCAGTAGAGGTACCACATCCCTGTACCCCTCTCGGAAAACCTTTAAAGGTGGCAACCAGCTTCACTTAGCTACCCCCAATTCTCACTCCGCTGTCAAGCACTCCTCTGACATCTGTCACCTCCTTGAAGACTTTGACCTCAACGTCCTCGCGCTCACCGAGATGTGGTTCAATGCCAGCTCAGTCACTGCTTTTGACACTCTTCTTCCTGAGGGCTACAAGATCCTCTCCAAGTCCAAGCCTCACTGGCCTGCAGACGGAATGGACCTTGTCTTTGATGAATGGATCCCTGCCTCCATCCTACCTATCCAATCATACTCCTCCTTTAAATGTTTTGTCTGCAAGCTCTGCACTGCTCCTACCCTTTCTATCACTTTTGCTACTATCTACAGGACCTCTGGGTCAGTTCCCTGTTTCTTTCCGAATGGGCCACCCTCATCTCTTCTCTCTTGACTTCTACCTCTAAGCTTCTCTTCCTTGGAGGCTTCAATATCCACCTTAGCTCTCCTGATGCAGCCTTACCTTTCCGCAACCTCTGTGACTCCTTCTCCCTTTACTATTCTCCTTCTGGCCCCACTCACTCAGCTGGGAACAGGCTGGATGTGCTTGTCTCTGCTGACCTCTTTCTCTCTCAAATTCTCTTATTACACCTCTCTCTTGGTCTGACCATTCAATCCTTTTCCCCCAGCTGAGGAAGGATTCAACCCATGTTACAGCTTCTTTAGAGAAGTGTGCAGCGGAGTTTAGGTGGTTACAGAGGACTTTGTGATCTACAAGGTCGAATGCAGCCGAGAGATCCAAGAGTAGGAGGAGGGCTGATTGACCTTGTCTCTTAACTCATCGATTTTAGCCTTCAAATCAATAAGAGCAGTCTCTGTCCCATGTTGTGGGCGGAAGCCAGACTGGAATTTCAGGATTCGGATATATGCAATCTTGGCCACGATTTTTAACAGGAAGGGGACTGTCGTGATGGGGCGGTAGTTAGTAGGGATGTTTTTTTAGCAATGGCTGTATCCAAGATTGTTTCAGTTTGGACGGCACAGTGCCTGGGGTAAATAAGGCATTTACGAGTTTAGCTATGTAGGGGGAAAGTTCTCTGGCAGCATCTCTTATGAGTTGTGCAGGGCACAAGTCGCCTTGACAGTTGGAAGGCTTAAGAGAGAGGATGGCTTTCATCAGAGTCACAGAGTGGGGGGTAGATCCCTCTCTTTGCCAGGTGCCTCCCTCTGGAATGGTCTCCCTGCCCCTCTCGACATGATCCAGATCCCCTTAAGTTCCAGAAGCTTTTCAGGACTTCCTTTTCTCCTCCTCCTTCCCTCTCCCCCTTCCTTGCTAATGCCCCCCCACTGATACGACTGGCTGCCTGGTCCCGTCTGAGTCATACAGGGGCTTGGCCCTCCCTTGACCAGTCTACCTCAGCACCCACCCCTACCAGCACTTGCCTGTAGGCACCTTCCCTGATTAGACAACCGAGTCTGGTCCAGCCCCCCCTCCTCGCACTATTCACCCTCTTCCCAATCCCCACTGCACCTGCCCCCCAGGCCTCACCTAGCACTTGCCATCCAGGCACCCCTAGCCCTTACCGAGCCCCTTGGGCCACTTCACTCCTTCACCTCCCCTCCCCTTACTTTCCCCTTGCCCTGCCCCTCTACCCCCCTGCATTTACTGTTGCTGCACTTGCACAATCCGAATGGAATGTCACAAGGCTGAGTAGGACTGTTTATTGATGTTTTTATCTTCCTCTGCTACCCTTCCCCCTTAGTCTTGTGGTACCTGGAAACCCACTCTGCTGTGTAGACGCCATACAAATGTTCAATAAATAAAATACATTAAATATCCTATTTGCTTAATTCTGCCTGTCAGCACGTGTTTCAACCATAGGTCTTTCTCAATATATAGGCAATTTGCAGTGATAGATTAGTTATATTGTTGGTTGCTTGCCAATATATCATTCAGTGCATTGATGCAGCCAACCACTGATCATGGTTCAAAGGCATAGTCAGTCATGCTGAGTAACTTCCAGTCTTCCTTCATTTCAAATAGGATCACTCTGGGATAAATGTAGAGCAGAAACTGGATTGCAGCCATGCTTTGTGCATCCAATGTGCCGACGTTCCATGTGAAAGATTTTCCACATCCACACGATGGTGATGAGTACATTAAGTGAAACCTATTAATTACTTTGGGGTAAAGCACAGAGTGCACTCAGACATGTATTCTGCAAATGATAGAGGCATATATGAAGAACACAGCTGCTTTTTGAAGTACACATGAGAGCCCTGTCCCTTCTCCCGCGTCCGTGTCCAGTCCCTCCTTCTAAGGCCTTAGGTCTTCTAAAAGCCACCCACATATTGAGTCACAGGTGGCCTGGCTGCTGATCCATTCTCCTGTTCATCGGTAACTCATTAGATACAACTACATCAGGTACTGAGCATGTTGGGATTTCCACTTATTGACGGTTGCCTTTCTCTGCCTCTTATGAGACAATCATGGTGCACAGCCAGGAAAAACTGTGTACAAGACACAGCTTGGGCATTTTTCTAGCTACCCATCAATTCACGGAAGTCCTACATTTCAGCTGAGGACAGTGCCGAAGCATATAGTCAAAATAGGAATGTGTTTTCTGCTTCAGATCCATCATAAGTGCAGCCACTCCCTGCTTCTCTGGGGCTGTTGTCGTGTAGCCACTCCAGCCTCTCTGGGGATGGTGTTGTGTAGCCACTCCTGCCTCTCTGGGTCTGGTGTCGTGTAGCCACTCCTGCCTCTCTGGGGCTGGTGTCATGCTTTTCCACTGTCCGAGTCAAGTGGATTACAGAGGAGGAGAGAGCATGGTATGGAGGGGGCGCTGCCTTATGTAGTTGCACCTTGGAGATGCGGAGCAAAGGTGAGTCATGGAGCCCACGACTAAAGAGGCAGAGAAAGCCGAGTTGAGAGGCCAGAAGGGCGTAAGAGAAGCAATGGAGAAACTGTTACCAGAGCAGGGAAAGCAGTCCCGTAGCCGGTGGTGGAGTGATCACAAACATCTTGTGGTGCATGAACAGGCTGGTGAACGGCGCCAAGACCATTGCAACGAGAAGTGTTATCCACTCCCTACCGCCAGCGTCCATATACAGAAGCCGTCTCCAGCAAGTCTGAGAACGGAACGATGGTGAAAGCAGCAACAGAGAAACCAGGCCACATATTTGGCTACCTGAGCAAATGCTGAGTTCTGCGACGTTACACCGCACACAAGGAAGAACCGAGGAGAACAGTAAAAACGGGAGGCCGCCGGGAAACATTACTGGAGGAGAGAGACATAACCAGTAACCTTGGGTGGCAAAATTAGAGACTAGAAACGAATACCCTGTGAAGAAGGGTCAAGGCCCTAGGAGCTGTGGGAGTGTGGAGAGAACACAGAATACAGACAAGGGCAAAAGTGTCACGTGAACAAGATACATTAAGAGACAATCCCATATCTAGAAGCCAGGAGAGGGGGGTTTTAAATTGGATAAAGTCACAACAGACCTGGGGAAGGTTGAGATACACAACCAAGGATCAAACAGAGAGAGAGCATCTCAAGAAAACTATCCTAAACAGAACCCTAAAGGGAGGACAAGAGACAAGAGGGATATAGAAGAGCTACAGGATCTCATTTTGCAAATAGCAAGAAGATATCAAGGGAGATTGTGTTAAGAAAAGTACATTCTTTGACCAGAGACATTGATAAAGAACAGGGCGAGACGAATCACACTGTTGGTTGCTGCAAAGAAGGCCCATGGGTTGCGGGGCAGAGGTAGGTTTTCTGGTCATCGTTGGTTTGCACTAGCATCTTCTGCTCTGCGGCTATGGACTCATGGTTCCGAATGATGACTGGACCAGGACCTCATCCTTCTCAATGATGGATAACCTTTGTCCATGAAGGGGCACAGCAGATGCAACATGTGGTGCGCAGTCTCAGAGTGACCTAGCAAGGGTCGGTAGGAAACACAGGAACAACATGGGACTCTGTGCAAAGGCGCAGAGCAGCAGCAGGACCATGAGCAAAGATGTTGCCAGCAAGTGAGTGGTAAAGAAGCCAGTTTAATTTCCCAGCATTAAAAGAACCACCTCATGGGATCTAGTGACCTCTCCGAGCTGGAGCAGATCTGTGGGTCCTTCAGATGCAGGAGGGCCCAAAGGATGTGAGGCCAGTGAACCAGCTGAGCCCACCAGTTCAAGACAGGGAATCACCTGAACAGGCTTCCCACCTCAAGAGAAGCAGAATTAACTTTTATGGGAGTTGGCTTTGGCAATGAAGCATTCAGGCATAGTTATGGGTGTCCCTCTTTGGCTTTGGATCATGTTTGGGTCATGTTTTAATGGTCCACTCAAGAAAAGGCTTCACAATTTCCCAGATATGGACAAGTTCTGGGCACGGTTGCCTCAGCCCACCTACGAAGAGGCTTGCAGCATTCACATTTTTGGTGGATAGCTAGCCAAATGCCAGTTGGGACATACCTTGGCAAATGGATAAGGATTACAGTGTCTGGGACTCCCTACCTCAACAAATGCATTTCCAATTCACACAGATCAGCTTTGTAGTCTCTGCTCAGAGCCTGTGAAAGGGGCTGACCTTACATGGTCATTCCTACCGCCTAACAGGAGAAAGAAGGCCAGCAAAGCCAGGGGTTCACAAAGACAGGGTTCATGACACTGAGATATCCATTTTGATTCTATACAGCCTGTCCTAAATAGATAGTTGGGATGGAAAATCCATCCAGGGTAAATTAAGGTTGGGAGCAAGGTCCACCTGTACTGGTAGCTATAGGGGCTAGCAGTACTACCCAAAATGCACATTGGGGGACAGGTCTACCTGCTCTGACACCCATAGGGACTGGTCAGTGATCCCATAAGAAGTGAGTTACAGCGGTGAGTTAAGTAGAAAAGGAGTCTTACTCATCCAAAAAGAGGTCAAGTAACCAGTTCAGACAGCAAATATAGTGCAGGTCTCTCAGAATAAGGCAGAAAAGTAGCAAAAAGGAAAATCTTGCCTCACTCATTTTTCTTACGGTCCTTACTCGGGAATGACTAATTTGCAGATAATGCCACTCATGCTTGTCATGAAGCTCTGGCTCATCTGGGGGTCCTCCCAGGTGGAGTATCTGCTGCCCATAATCACATTTCCAGCTCTGTGCATGCCTTAGCTTTCCCATTCTGCCCTGTATATCACATTCCCACTGAGGTGTACTGGAAGGGTGCAGAAGGAGGAGACTGGCACACTGGGGGCATATTGATTGCTAAAGACTGAAAGAGAAAACCCTAGTTATCCCTAACTTCTTAGAGGGGTTTCGCTGCCTCAACTAAATACAAAGGAGTCTGTCAGGATGTACAAGAAAATAAAGAGTCCACCGTCCTGTGTCAAAAACCTATTTCCTCCCCTTGCACATATATCTAAACTGGAAAGGTAGTTGGTCTTCTTCTTCTGGACAGCGGTTTCACAGTTCCAGTGCGACTGTCTCTTGAGGGAATGACTCCCTGCCCCAGGTCGCAATGCCTTTTCAAAAACATCAAAATAAATTCCAGGTTGATAGTTCCAATGTATCGAAGTTATTTAACTCAAACTCAGAAGATACAGTTCCTGTTGAAAACATAAACATTCCTTATTGCCCATAGTTGTTTCTTCACTATTGGGGTCCCTGGTGCAGATGTCTCTTTCACAAGTATCTTATTCCTTGTTTCTCTACAAATGATAGGAATGACTCTCTTCTCCTGGTCGTTCTCAGGCTCACTTTCACAGGTCACAATGCCAGGGGGAATGACTCTCTTCCCCTGGTCGTTCTCAGGCTCACTTTCACAGGTTACAATGCCAGGGGGAATGACTCTCTTCCCCTGGTCGTTCTCAGGCTCACTTTCACAGGTCACAATGCCAGGGGGAATGACTATCTTCAACTGGTCGTTCTCAGGCTCACTTTCACAGGTCACAATGCCAGGGGGAATGACTCTCTTCCCATGGTCGTTATCAGGCTCACTTTCACAGGTCACAATGCCAGGGGGAATGACTCTCTTCCCCTGGTCGTTCTCAGGCTCACTTTCACAGGTCACAATGCCAGGGGGAATGACTCTCTTCCCCTGGTCGTTCTCAGGCTCACTTTCACAGGTCAAAATGCCAGGGGGAATGACTCTCTTCCCCTGGTCTTTATCAGGCTCTCTTTCACAGGTCTCAATGACAGGGGGAATGCCTTCCTTCCCCTGGCCTCTTTCACTCTGATTATCTTCTCCCCACAGTAGACATAACAGTCCTGTATGTATGGGTCCAAGACCCGGGTATAGTGTGGCAGACCTGGTCCACTAACCTGCCAGTTGCTGTGACTATCTAGATGACTGGTGGAGTTACTTATTGGTGGGAGCCGGTCCCAGACCCCTGCAGGTTCATATATTCTTAATTTACAATCTTCTCAGGGTATCTTCACCCCTTCTCTTTGGACCACTGACTTATCTTCAGTCCCCAACGGCCGGCCCGTGTTGGCCCCTACATTTGGGGGTGTTGCTGTGGACTCCGGTCGGTCCTGGGACTCACCTTGCTTCCCAGTTGCATTTCTGATGCAGACCACGCCATCCGCCTTCTTCGGTCAGGTAACCCAGCCTTGCTTGAGCAGGGAAAAGGGTCCCCCATCACTTGACCCTCTAGAGGCACTTCAGCTTCCCTCCTCGCATCCCGGTCTGTCTTGCTCTCCTCCGCTGCACCGCCGACCTGCTTGCAGCTCCTTCAGAGAGGGCTGAACAAGTTGGTAAGTCCTTCTTTGGTTTTTATTGGAAAATGACACAAGAAACTAGACCGCTCCATCAGGTTCTTGTTGGTGTTCATCATTGCTCTGCGTCTCCTCCTTGTCCTAGTCCTTATCCATGATGGTCTATGAGAGTAGTCTCTATTCTCCCTCGTCTCAGTACTAACGAGGGGGGAAGGCTAACAAGCATACATAGGGTTAGATACAAAGGAGCCAGGCTCTAAGGAAGGATAGATATATCCCAAAGCCATTAAAAGTGTTCGGGGGGGACTGTCAGCCTTAATCTCCATCTCACATAGCGGGTAGGGGGGTGGTACTGGGAAGACCCATGGCACATTTTATCAAATCCAATTCCACTATAGAAAAGCACCCTATCCATTAAAACTGAATTGTGTTGGGAGCAGCCCACCTTAATCCTTCCCATTAAATTGTGGGGAGGGGGAAGCTGTGTAGATCCTTAGCACATTGAATTGAAGTTAAATCAATAAATTCCCACATAGAAAATAACAGGATGAGTGTTGTTAGAATTCATGCCCAGTGTGTTAGAACCGGTATAGACAATAAAGACTTGGTGACTGTCCTTCTGAAACCCCTGACTTCTGTCCGGAAAAGGGGGGGTTCCTGAATCCTAAAAGAAGTCATCCTAAAATGCTACCTTTCAAGTGAAGGTAGAGAGGGCAAAATGAAATTCAACATGTATTCCCTTGCAGCCCAAACCAGAATTACCAAGCATTACATCTCATTTGTAGCTGTCTGGTAAAATGAAATTTCCCATTTATTCCTGTCATTTCTCCGGGGCACCAGACCCGGCTGTTGAGTTATTATGGGCAGCAATTTCCAGTTGAGGGTTCTGCTGAGCCCTCATCATGCAACCCAGGTATTGACTCTCCATCCTCTCTAAAAAAAAAAAGAATCTACATTCAAGCCTGCATCTCTGTGGCATCTAATAACACGGCCAAGGTTTTTAAAATCTGCAAGGAGCTGGCCAATCCTACTGCAGTATCTTCCTCTACCACACACTCAGGACCTCTGCTCGGCCCTGGCCTCGCATTTCACCACAAAAAACCAGTACATCCTGTCCTCACTCTAATCTGCTCCCCTCCCTCACTCTACCTCTCTCAGGCCCTCCTTTGTCAACCCTTCTCCCTTCTCCCCTTCTCCCCTCCTCCCTCTCTCCTGTCACACCTGATGAGGTTTCCAGACAAGCCCGGTCTATGAATGCCTCATCCAAATAGGTGTCTCCCTGCCTCCACCCAGACCCATTAAGGACAACATTGACTCTCTTGCTCCAGCCTTGGCCGATCTATGCAACCACTTCTTTGCCACTGGAGTTTTCCCCTCTCCTCTCAAGCACTCCCTGATGCACCACCTGCTCAAAAAGCCTTCTGCCCAACCCACTAAACTATCGCCCAATTTCTTTTACTCATTTCCTGAGCAAACTCCTGGATAAATTGGCTATCTCCCAGCTAACCCTCCACACTGAATCTGTTGGTTGTCTCCATGACCATCAGTCTGGCTTCAGAGCTGCTAGAGGCATGGAAACTGTTCTCCTGAACACTCATGAAGATTTGCATTCTAACCTTGACTCCAACTCTCCATCTGTCCTCATCCTCCTCAACCTTTCCTTTGCTTTTGACACGGTGAACCACAACATCCTGATCACCCATCCCTGAGATACCCTGGGGCATCATGGATCAGACTCTGGCGTGGCTATCCTCTTTCCTCTTGGACTGACCTTCCTAGGTCGAACTCGGGTCCTTCCTCTCCTCCATCACACTCTCAACATGTGGTGTTCCCCAGGGATCTATCCTCTCACCCTGGTTTGTCAATGTCTATCTGGCCCCCTTGGCCCAACTGATCTCTACCTTTTCCTCTAACTTTCAGTGTTATGTGGATGACATGCAGCTCTCTTTCAGGCTACCCTCGGCCTCCTCCCCGCTCATTCCTGACTGTCTTTCCGCCATTCAGGCATGGTGCGCCTCTAATGATCTCTGCCTTAATGCCAGTAAGACAGAGATCCTTCTCATTGGGACCCCGGCTCCCGCTTTTCCCCTTTCACTCTGGCCTTCTGATGCCGGGGCCCGTACTATCTCCAACGCTCTATTCCTAAGTACCTTCCTTCCAGAGCCCTCTGCTCGTCTACTTCCGATTCTCTGCGGGCGAGTCGCTTCTCCAAGCAGAGACTGGTTGATAGATCCCTTTCCTCTGCAGTTGCCTCCCTCTGGAATGGCCTCCCTGCCACTTTCCGCCTTGAGCCAGACCTCCTTAACTTCCGGAAGCTCCTCAAGACCTTCCTCTGCCTCTCCCCTTCTAACCTTTCCCAACCTTCTTTTCTCTCAGCTTTCCCTCTGCTATCCTTCCCTTCCTCCTGCTCAGTTACATTGACAAGCTGCCTGGTGCTCCTCTCAGTCATATAGAACACATGACCCCACCCCCACCCCTGCCCAGTCCCTAGCACTTGCCGTTGGGCCCTCCTGCACTGCAACCTAGCCTTCCTTTCACTTCCAGGGCATGTTCTCCTTGGAGGCCCTGCCTTCCTTGCACTTAACCCAGGTCACTGTTCCACTGGGTGCATTTCTCCCACTTCATCTCCCCTGCACTTCTTGTCTTCACACTTGCACAATCTAAATGATAATAGGGTGTTTGTCTTGTTCTGCCCTGAGTTCTCCTCCCTGCCTGGTTGAGCCTTGAAACACTTGTGTATAGGGGCATTATAAATAATCAATCAATCTCCTGATTAATCTGAGTAAGAAAGTTCTCACACTGCTTCTCCTTACCGTGCCAAAATCTTTATTAGTTATTTCTCTCTCTTTCACCGGTACGAGTATGAGTGTTCCAGTAACAATTTTCAATAACTTCAATACACATCAAAGTAACATACTCTTCTTTTTCACTGATGATTTCCAATAATGATTTCCATCAGCTTCTTTTACTGTTAATCACACACGGGCAGGGCAGGCACCACCAGGCAGCCATGGAGCCGCAAGCCGAGCCCATTTGCTATAATGTAGCAAACTACCTCCTCTTTATATTAAACTCACATAGTCACTTCTACAGTGACGCCAGCTTTGCGTGCCTGCCTATTCTTAAAGACTCTGTCTGTCTTTTGATGTTGTCAAAGTTTTTCTGGAATCTCTGGTGTCTCTTAGAGTGCTTGCATTTCCAAGCATAACCTTTATAGTTGTTGTCCCTCTGTTGGTGCTGTCGGAGTTTCTTGCTAGGGCCTCTCATTCAGTCTTGATCACTTTGGCAACTATCGATCTATAACTGTTTGTCCAGACGGTACCTGGCAGTCGCCGCTTACGGTTTCAGGCTGTCTCAAACAACTACCTCTTGCAGTTATTTGTGTACATTGCTGTTTCTCCTAGTCACTGTTTCCCTGCTGCAATGCCTGTTTGCCTAGTCTCTGGCTGTCACATGCAGCTGTCTTCAAGAGTCTGTGACCATCTCCTGTAACTGTCTCTTTCAGAGATAGTGATTTGCAGAATGTGGGTGCTTCTAATGGTCTTTCCCAGCTGTTTTCTGAGTGGTTGCAGAATGGTTAGAACAATATCGCAGTATGCAGAAGTCCTTGCCACTGCCAGGATATCTCACGTGGGCGCTGTTCCTGGACTCCTGTCTCTTTGCGTATGTGGCTGTATTTCATTTGGACACAATTTGACTGCCCTTGATCAGATCATTGACAGTTTGTGATGTCTCTTTTGTTTGTGGGCGCTCTGCACGCCCCATGAGGTTTGAGCTATCTGTTTAATTTGGCTGTGGAGAGAGTCACTGTGCCTGGGGAAGTGAAGTGGTGATATGCAAATTGAACATGGTACTGCAGAGGTAGAATAAAACATAATACACATTCGGTGGATACATCATTACCATGTTCCAAGGAAGGTCCTACATTTCAGCTAGGGAAGCTGGGTGACACAGCCTTTGATCGTGTAACTTTATTATCTATATTCATACCGCAGGGAATTGGGCAAACCCTTTCTGCAGGCGGGTAGCTAGGTCATTGCAGCATCTGGATGTTTGATAGTGTAATAAGATGATCTATATTTATACCGCAGGGAATTGGGCGGATCATTTCTGCAGGTGGGTAGCCAGGTCTCTGCAGCACCTGGCTGATTGATCGAGTAATTTGATGATCTATATTCATACCACAGGGAATTGGGCAGACCCTTTCTGCAGGCGGGTAGCTAGGTCATTGCAGCACCTGGATGATTGATAGTGTAATAAGATGATCTATATTCATACCGCAGGGAATTAGGCAGACCCTTTCTGCAGGCGGGTAGCTAGGTCATTGCAGCACCTGGCTGATTGATTGTGCAATTTGATTATCTAGATTCATACCGCATGGAATTGGGTAGATCATTTCTGTAGGCGGGTAGCTAGGTCATTGCAGCACCTGGCTGATTGATTGTGCAATTTGATTATCTATATTCATACCGCAGGGAATTGGGCAGATCATTTCTGCAGGTGGGTAGCCAGGTCTCTGCAGCACCTGGCTGATTGATCAAGTAATTTGATGATCTATATTCACACCACAGGGAATTGGGTAGATTATCACTGCAGGTGGGTAGCCAGGTCATTGCAGCACCTGGCTGATTAATTGTGCAATTTGATTATCTAGATTCATACCGCATGGAATTGAGTAGATCATTTCTGCAGGTGGGTAGCTAGGTCATTGAAGCACCTAGCTGATTGATTGTGCAATTTGATTATCTATATTCATACCGCAGGGAATTGGGCAGATAATTTCTGCAGGTGGGTAGCCAGGTCTCTGCAGCACCTGGCTAATTGATCGAGTAATTTGATGATCTATATTCATACCACAGGGAATTGGGTAGATTATCACTGCAGGTGGGTAGCCAGGTCATTGCAGCACCTGGCTGATTAATTGTGCAATTTGATTATCTAGATTCATACGGCATGGAATTGAGTAGATCATTTCTGCAGGTGGGTAGCTAGGTCATTGCAGCACCTGGCTGATTAATCGTACAATTTGATTATCTATATTCATAACACAAGGAATTGGGCAGATCATTTCTGCAGGCGGGTAGCTAGGTCATTGCAGCACCTGGCTGATTGATCGAGTAATTTGATGATCTATATTCATACCGCAGAGAATTGGGCAGATAATTTCTGCAAGCGGGTAGCTAGGACATTGCAGCATCTGGCTGATTGATTATGTAATTTGATGATCTACATTCATACCAAAGGGAATTGGGAAGATCATTTCTGCAAGCGGGTAGCCAGGTCATTGCAGCAAATGGCTGATTGATCATGTAATTTGATCATCTACATTCATACCGCAGGGAATTGGGCAGATCATTTCTTCAGGTGGGTAGCCAGGTCATTGCAGCACCTGGCTGATTGATTGTGCAATTTGATTATCTATATTCAAACCGCACGGAATTGGGCAGATCATTTCTGCAGGCGGGTAGCTAGGTCATTGCATCACCTGGCTGATTGATCGAGTAATTTGATGATCTATATTCATACCGCAGATAATTGGGTAGATCATTTCTGTAGGCGGGTAGCTAGGTCATTGCAGCACCTGGCTGATTGATTGTGCAATTTGATTATCTATATTCATACCGCAGGGAATTGGGCAGATCATTTCTGCAGGTGGGTAGCCAGGTCTCTGCAGCACCTGGCTGATTGATCGAGTAATTTGATGATCTATATTCACACCACAGGGAATTGGGTAGATTATCACTGCAGGTGGGTAGCCAGGTCATTGCAGAACCTGGCTGATTGATTGTGCAATTTGATTATCTAGATTCATACCGCATGGAATTGGGTAGATCATTTCTGTAGGCGGGTAGCTAGGTCATTGCAGCACCTAGCCGATTGATTGTGCAATTTGATTATCTATATTCATACCGCAGGGAATTGGGCAGATCATTTCTGCAGGTGGGTAGCCAGGTCTCTGCAGCACCTGGCTAATTGATCGAGTAATTTGATGATCTATATTCATACCACGGGGAATTGGGTAGATTATCACTGCAGGTGGGTAGCCAGGTCATTGCAGCACCTGGCTGATTAATCGTACAATTTGATTATCTATATTCATAACACAAGGAATTGGGCAGATCATTTCTGCAGGCGGGTAGCTAGGTCATTGCAGCACCTGGCTGATTGATCGAGTAATTTGATGATCTATATTCATACCGCAGAGAATTGGGCAGATCATTTCTGCAAGCGGGTAGCTAGGTCATTGCAGCATCTGGCTGATTGATTATGTAATTTGATGATCTACATTCATACCAAAGGGAATTTGGAAGTTCATTTCTGCAGGCGGGTAGCCATGTCATTGCAGCAAATGGCTGATTGATCATGTAATTTGATCATCTACATTCATACCGCAGGGAATTGGGCAGATCATTTCTTCAGGTGGGTAGCCAGGTCATTGCAGCACCTGGCTGATTGATTGTGCAATTTGATTATCTATATTCAAACCGGACGGAATTGGTCAGGTCATTTCTGCAGGCAGGTAGCCAGGTCATTGCAGCATCTGGCTGATTGATTGTGCATTTTGATTATCTATATTCATACCGCACGGAATTGGGCAAATCATTTCTGCAGGCGGGTAGCCAGGTCTTTGCAGCACCTGGTTGATTGATCAAACCGCAGGGAATTGGGCAGATCATTTCTGCAGGTGAGTAGCCAGGTCTTTGCAGGACACTGCTGCCTATGAATGGATGCTCTTGCGTCTGCTCCAGATACTTGGGCATGTAAACGATGCAGAGGGGTGGTGTATGCCATTATAACACCAGTAGATATACAATTTACAGAACGACTCCCACGCCAGGTCCAATCACAGCAGACCTCAATATTTTATAACATGCTATCTGTTTGTTTGAAAACTTGGGGTATTTGCAATTTGGTCAGTCGTGGTCACTCATGTGTGGCCTCAGACATGTTCAAGGCAGCTAACAGGGAGAAGACACAAACAAGAAGCTAGATTAACTATTTTGAGACTTTTCTCCAAGCTGACATGGCCGACATCAGACTGCACTGCAGAATCAGGTTTGTTTCGTGTGTATCCTCAAGAAATGTGCTTATGGGGCAGAGTGCAAAGGTGATCTACTTCCCGCTGTGCGCTTCATCCTTTCCCAAGATCCACGAAGAGTGTAGTCAGTAGTGGGCACCACAAGTCACCTGAGCAGGTAAACGCTTCATCCTTTCCCAAGATCCATCGAAGAGTGTAGTCAGTAGTGGGCACCACAAGTCACCTGAGCAGGTAAACGCTTCATGCTTTCCCAAGATCCATCGAAGAGTGTAGTCAGTCGTGCACACCACAAGTCACCTGAGCAGGTAAACGCTTGATCCTTTCCCAAGATCCATTGAAGAGTATAGTCAGAAATTAAATTAAATTTCACATTAATAACACAACATATCATCATTCCTAAACAACAACATAAGTACATACCTACCTACATACTATGTTCAATTTGATAATCTGTTTTCTAAAAGGTATGTACAACACATAAAAGCACATACTTCATCAAACGCATTCTAAAATCAAATCTAACGGCAACATAAATATATACATACATTCTATTCAATTTGGTTTTCTGTTATTTTTTTTAAAAAAAAGTTGTGTACCTCGCATAATAGAACCCAGTTCATCAGACACATATTAAAATGAAACACTTTAAATCAGTTTAAGCAATTCAGGCAAGTTCTTTGATCTTCAAAAAGGTCTTTCAGTGCCTTAGTTACCAATTACAACATTAAACCTCTATTACCTCCCTTGATAATAACAGCTTGTTTAAATACAAAAGCTTTTTCTCAATTATGTTCACCAATCTCACTATAGCCAGCATGATGGCGTTGGACCGGCCCCACATACAAAGTAACCAGACCAGCTCATGCTCCATGGTGGTATTTGATACAAAATAGGGACCCAAAAAAAGGAGCCTTTGAGGAGCAAAGTGGGTACATTGCATAGTCAGATGTTCCAGTGTTTCACGCTCCCCAACCCTCGCACAAAACCGACAACTGTCCCACTGCCCCAACCCTGTGTACCCAATCCAATTACCAATTCGGGCTCTCGTGTGGATGAGATCCAGACGAAATCTCATATAAGTCTTACGGGCGTGCTGGTCGGGGAAGCACACTAGGTGTGGCAAGCGAGGCGAAGCAGCATGCCTAAATTTTACATAAGTGTGAAAAGAAGAATAACCAGAAATCAAGTCTGTATTACGAGCCCATGCATTCCGAAAAAAATCTTACTTTAACTTTCCGTGGACTGTCAATTAAGTCTTGGTAGGACATGTTCAGGGAGCGCAGACTTGCCCCCATATGTGATTTAAATTCAACCATTGAAGTTGGATGGTATTCTGTTAGCATTAAGCTGAAATCCTCATACAAAGAATTAGCGGGGGCGTGATCATTTTACTTCGTGTGTTCAACCTACGCCAATCATATTTGTCTGATAAAGAATAGAGTCCCAATTCATGTAGAAGAATTGGGTTAGGCAAATACCCGGGAAGCCCTAGAACCCTTTTCCAGAGCTTACCTTGCAGCGTGTTTAAGAGCGGCCCTCTTACATAATCTCTTCCTTCATCATGATCTGATGGGCATTTATTTCAAACTTAAAACGAAGATTTTTCTTCTTTAAAGAGAACGCTATGATATGAGATTTGTCCGAGTTGATGTTCAAGTTTTTCAACTTACAATATTCATAAAAGATGTTTAATTTGTTTTGAAGACCAAAGGATACTCTGTCAAATAGGATGATATTGTCGGCAAATGCCATCCAGTGGAGACGCAGTTTACCTAGTTTAACCGGGAATATATGCATTCCCTTCCAAATTTGCTCTATATCAGCCAAATACAAGTTGAAAAGTAGAGCAGCTAAATTGCAGCCCTGTTTCACCCCAATTTTGGTCGGGATGCTGTCAGATAACAGATCCTCTGACTTGATTCGCACCCTATACGAAGTATTTTAATGGAGGGCAGCTATTATCGCGACCAGTCCAGAGGGAATGCCATAAAACAGCATTTTCTTCCAAAGGCGATTGCGCAGTACGCTATCAAATGCCGCTGATAGATCTAAAGATGCCATATAGATCGTACCATTGGCTCCTGAGCGCGAAGCTGACACCAAATGGGCCAGAATGGTTGCATTAAGCTGCGTGCCCATGGCTTTACGAAAGCCAACCTGAGCTTTTGAAAGGATACAAGCGGCATTAACGTAACATTCCAATTCACACAAGACTAACTTTGCAAAGATCTTGGCTGAAATATCAATTAAAGCTATTGGCCGAAAATTTAACAGGTCGTTTAATGCACCCTTTTTGTGAATTGGAATCACGATTGCCATAAACCACGATTGGGGAATTTTCCCAGATTGAAATATTGACTGGAACCATGGCAACAAGTACTTGGCCCAAAAGTGGGGATCATCCTTAAATAGAAAGGGTGGGAGCCCATCGGGCCCAGCTGCTTTTGAAAATTTAAGTTGGGAAATTGCCCATGTGATGTCTTTGATGGTCCAGGGACAAACAGTAGGAAACTGCAACTTTAAGTTGAGAGATTCCTGCTTTAGATGTGATTCAGGTAGCTTAAATTTCTCTAGAAAAAATGGTTTCCATTCTGATCCACATATGGTAGCGGCCATAGGATTGTCAATCAAACCCAATGGATTGCGTAAGATACGCCATTGTTCCCTCGTGTTCTTTTTACATAACAATTCAATCATATGTTGATTGGCGAGATTATGTGCAGCATGGCGCTCCAACTTCAACTTCGATTTAAAGCAAGCAATAATATGTTTTTTTCATTTTTTAAGTTAGGGCAACCTCTCAAATTCCGCAGCTCTCTTTTTTCTGAGTTTTTAAGTTAGCCACTTATGTTAAGTAGGGACGAGCCGGTTTTAGATGGTTCTGTTCTTGCGATTCCTTAGATAAGCAAACCAAGTGAGAGTGTATCATCTTCAAGTTTGTTTCATTAACATTTTCCATATTCCGCCAAGCACTATGATCGTCATTAATCACCAACAGATCGCGATTTACACGAAAAGCCATCTTACGACATATGCTTGGGTGCCATCTAACAGACAAGGTGTGTCTATCACTTTCCACCATAGCAGCAGTCTCCATAAATTGATAAGTGGGAACCCTCAGGTGTAAACAAGTGAGCAACATCCGGTGGTTGCCGACACCCACACTCGAAACTTTAATGTGGTCAAGCAACCCCGTACATGCTACTGATGCAAGCATGTAGTCGATAAGAGATGAAGAGACCCCACGCTTCCATGAAGTTTTAATTGCGTGTATGTCGAATTGAATGGGATAAATCCCCCACGCTTTGAAAAAACTAGCCCATTTATTCCCTCTCCAGAAAGCTTGCAGGGCATAGGGTGTGGCGTGAGCACTTGGCCTGGTGGTGCCTTCCAATTATATATACGAATTGAGGTCACCTCCAATTAAAATTTCATGCTTCGGACAAAGGTGGCAGCAAGACCCAGAATTCAATTTAAGTCTTCTAGAGCCAGTTCCAGTGGGGCCATGCTTGGGTTCCAGTATAAAGACATCAAAAGCAATGAGTGAGTCAAGCCTTCAGTAAAGGTCAATTCCACCACTATGCATGACTCAGTCTTTCCCAAAGTACGTGCATCTACCTTCAGGGCATTGTTGACAAGAATCGCAATGCCACCGGAAGGACGTCCAAAACGAGGCCGACAAGCAGGGACACCATAACATGTGTACTCATCCAACGTAAGTGCCTCTAACGCCATTGTTTCCTGTAGCAATAAAATGTGGGACCTGTGCTGAATCGCCACGCTCCCATGCCATGACTTGAGATTTTTTCACCCACAACAATTCTAGGATGCAATAACAATCTCATGTTGTTATGATTGCGATGTGGGAGGTTTCCTAGATGCAGCCACTTTAATCAAGGGCTCCAGCCATGACAGGCCACTTAGCGCCTGTGTGAGTGATGCAAGCTGTAAGGTCAATTGATTAGTGGGAGTTTCTAGTGGGGCTACTATCAGACCTTATGCACAAGCAGTTGGAGCTGGGATCACAAAGTCCAAAAAGGCCCAAGCACGCTCCATGTCCATAAAAAGAAAAGCAGTGAGTCCCAGTAGTGTGAAGTCATCTTAAAAATCCAGGATCAGTTTCGTTATTATCTGGGATTGGACCCTACACAACACTCTATAGTTGTTGTGTGAAGCGAGTTTTACCCAGTCCAGGTCCTTTGATGATAAACGTCTTAGCGAGGGAATCTGGAAAAGGAATTCATCAAAAAGGACCGATTGATCCTGGCGAACCCATTTATGTCCGGATTACTGATCCATCCCAGTATCACTTTCATATCCTTAGGTATTTCTGATAGAGGCAATGGACCAGCCATAGGCTCACCCAGCTGTAGATTTTGTTCAAGGACCTCGCCATCGATCCTAAACCGTGGCAGAGCATCAACTGCCTGTGCAGTCGTAGGAATGTGGGCTAACGCCACCTCCTCATTCCCCCTTTGGTAGGTAGGCATTTTCCTGGCCTGCTAGAACATCGGACTGGCTCTCCAGATTTGATACAACAGGTAATACCTCACAATCGATTTTTGGGCTGGATACAGCTTCAACTTGACCAGAGGCACGCATAACCACTTTTTTGCTTTCGGTGTTGGGGAAAAAGAAATGTAGTTGCAGCTGAGACTTTGCGGGCGATGTACTAGATGTTTTAGGGACAGCTACCTGCATGTTTCCGCTTTTTAGGGTTTTAATCTGGAGATGTTTTTTACTCTCCTCGTTCAGATCACCAAGAACCAAAACTAAGTCATCCTGGCCATTTTCCATGTTAGTACTCATACCTGGTGAGGGTCTACTACTGGTTAAGGGGCTCGTGGCTATGGGTGCTTTCTTTGCCACTTGCTTCTGGGAGGCCTTCACCAAATTAAGATGTTTTTGAGCACGCAAAAAGGTCTTCTTCGCCTTACGAGACATAAAATGTCTCCGAGTTTGCTCAGGGGGTGCCTCCTCTAGCTTACTTGAAGGCAAAGAAACGACTGCATCTGAAGTAGTCTGGCTGTCAATGATATCCGTCAAGGCAGAGGTGCTGTGAGGACCCTGGCAAGTGTTAGGGTGGTAGCTGGGGAAAAGGCCCCTATATTGGGTTTTGGAGGGAGGTCGGGGCCTCTCAGGCATCCAGCAGGCTTCTCAAGACGTGTTCTCCACCCCTTTTGCAGGTCTTGAGAGTAGGGGTGGAGAACAGCCAAGAAACTACATTTCCCAGCAATCGATGCGAGTCGCATGGTGGCTGGGAAGAGGACCACGCCCGCACTAGCGCGCATGCACGAGCCGTGCCCCACGAGCGCCGCTCGCAATCCTGGCCGGCAACCTGAGCGGACGTGTGCTTCCAGAGCTCCGGTTGGCAAGCATCAGCGGGGCACCCGCCCGCCTGAAAGTATACCCCAGGCCCCGCGTCACAGTCAAGATAAGTAGCATTTCTTGTTTCCTACGCGCTGCGACTAACTGCATGGAAGGGATTTCCCTAAACTTATACAAACAGCACGGAAACCAAGTTGCGTGCAAAACAAAACTAACTCTTGGGGCACGTATTACTAATCCTGCATGAGCAGTGCTTGCACAACTACCGCATGCACCCTGGGGCCATTGAACTGTCCAGACTCCTTTGGCCTCTGTGAGGCGGTCGCTAGGCACGGGCCACCCGAACTCTGAACGATTAACCCTTTCAGGGTAGGACTAACACACGCACCCGTTCTGACAACCCCTTGTTGTTTCTAGAGTTTCTAGTGGAAGACGACTCTGCAGAACAGTGCGTGGACAGAAAAGCGAACAGCAGAAGCCACAGAATTCATCTGAGAATGAAGCTAAGTCAATGTTTATGTTTCTTGTTGCCACTAATGAAAGGGGGATCCTACTGGGTTAAGTAAGGGTCTGTTCTAGGTGTATCTGTGCCCCGTATGAAGCAATGTGGGGAGAGTTTAATCCTACATGCAGTAATGTGGGAAAGTTACATGCAGTAATGTGAGAAATGTTTTATATAACTCTGTATGGTGGCATACTCTCTGGTACGGTAGAGGCATCTAGCCAACTGGTTGGAGCTCCAGCACAAAGGCTCCCATATCTAGTGCATACTGACTGTTGTGAAGTGTGTAGGAGTGACAGATTGAAACTCCACAAGAAGGAAGCAGGAGCCAAGGAGCATGTTACCCTAACTCCCTCATTCCTATCCACAACTCCTTCCTACTCCTCTATCCGGTGATCCTACAACCCCCTACCTATCCACTCCACGGACCCTAACCTCCTTTCCCCCAAGGGTCGCGGAAGCCTGCGATGGTATAATCTCCAGGCCCCAAGACCTAACGGGAAGGGAGGCGTTTGTGCTGCCTCTGCGCCAGAAGAAGAAGACCGAAGGCTCTGACAGGGGCTATCAGGTGACACCTCTACCGTGTTACCTTGCTCCAATCCTCCCGTTGGGTACAGGGTGTCCTTGCAGGCTACTGAATTCGCTGACAGGTTGAACAATAGATGTTCCACCTGGAGAAGCCGATCGTGGTGGAGTTTAGCAACCTCCAATAGATCTATGGCCTGGCATTCAGTGGGCTCTGATCCGACCTTGTGGACCCCTTGGAGAACCTGTGAGTATGATCTTTGGGGCAAGTGTGCCTTTAGTAACTCATTGTCTGTCTGTGAGCCCTGTGACCGTAAAGACGGTGACAAGGAGACCGGTGGTGTTGGTGCTACCACAGTTGCCAACATTTTTTCAACTTGTGCGAAGAAAAATGCTTTAGATTGTTCCTCTGCAAGAATAAATCCCTCCAATTTTGACATCTTTTCTTTCATAAAGGCTAAAGAGCCTTGCATTTCTCTCAGGGAACAGTGGGTAAGCTCGTGACCCTTGTCCAAAAGGTTAAATATGCGTGAAAAGACAGGAAAGTTGAAGGTATCATTCGCAAAGGAGCCAGAAAGTGAAACTTCTGGGGTTGAAGAAGACTGCACCTTCTCCTTGGGTACAGAGGAGCCCAGCTCATCATTTCCCAGGGAAAACTCATCTACCATTCGGGGGGGCAAGTGCCAGCGGAGTCTAGGTGAGCCACGTCAACTATATTAGCCACCAAAGGCACATCCATTCCCATACCCCCCTCAGACAATTTCGGCAAGTTACTTCTAAATTCCCCAAAATTTTTATAGCTTAATTCGTCTGGAAGATGAAAGTGAACTTGTTCACGAAATGGAGACGACCTCGAAGCAGGTGTCGAGGGTCCCAAGGAGAGCCCCACTCTTTTTCCCAATTCATTCATGACTGTTGGTGCCAACATTGAGGTGTCTAAAACATGGTGGAAACCAACCTGGTCGTGCCTAGAAGTGCTATTGATGGCGTGTACATGTGCGACCTCGCAAGTCACCTCCCCATCATTTTCATTTGCCTCCTGCACAGTAAATGTGGAGGGCATCCCATCCAAAACAGTGGCTATTGCCAGAGGCACCGCGCACGGGACTAAGTCCTCCGTGCGCGGAACGACCAAGGATCCTTCTTGGTCTAAACTGGCGTCCTCCTTACTTAAAGGGGCAGACATCGATAAAAGTGATTTTTATGCAAAAGAGAAGGGGGGGAGAGTGTTACTTGGTGATTTTTGGACCTCAAGCTTCCCGGGTGCTTTTGGAAAAGTACTGGACTTAGAGTTGCTTCTTAGCGCACAGATCATTATCAATTCCAAAGAGAAGTGTTGGGAAAAGACAGTCACAGATAGCATAGAAGTAAATACACAGGTAACAACACCATACACCCCCCCTACGTAACTCCCAGAAGTAAACGACACTCCCACCCACTCTTAGGAAAAGGTCCTGTCAAAATAATACTTGTCGGAATTTGATCAAAAGTCAAAACTGACAAATGCACTAATTACTGGTTAGAAACTCTAGAAGCAAATCACTGTGAATGCCACGGAGAACCAAGCTGTCAAAATGTACTGGGCAAGACTCCCAAATGCCTATACAATGCCCTTTTTTATTTATTTATTTTTATTTTTACAAGTGTCTTTTAAAGATTACAAATAAGTAGTGGGGGCATAAGAGCCCAAACACGTACTCCACTCACCACCGTACCCTAACCATGTGCTTAAAGAGGCTACAGTAGTGCCAAAGATCGATCAGAGGCACCAAATAGCCAAAGATCCAAAGTGAAGAGCCCACAAGCTCCTTAGACAAAGGTGCTCGTGTGGTCTCACCAACCTGCAGTTTTCCCGGCGCACCCCACCACGAAGGCCAGAGTCACCCCGAAACGGTGGGCAGCCTGCGGAACAGTAAAAATAATACCAAGTTTAACACAAACCTGGGTCCCTCTATCCCCAATGGAGAGGGGCCCACACAACCCCGTGGCCCGCACAGCGCACCAGCGAACAGCAAACAGTACTTGGCGGTACTTCGCTGTTGCGCGGCGCGGGTGCGCCTGGGGATGAGTATAAGTTGAGGCAGGAAGGGCGTCTCACAACAGGGGTGACAGAGCCTCCCTCGAGCAGGTAACCTTAATAAAAGAAGAGAGGGGATATTAAGCACACCACCTGCCAAATTGCCCTGGTGATGATTAACAATGGGGGCAAATCACTTCAATGGGGGCGTGCATACAGTCACCTCCTATTTCCGGGAATCAGGGCCAGGCAAGCAGCGTGTTACAAAGTCAGACGTGCTCCGGACGAAAAGTCAATCGCTCTGCACCAAGACCGCTCCTGCGGCCGTGAAGTAGCGTGGCGAAGATCCCACAACACGCTAACAGCCAGTCCAGCGACGGACATGACCCTCAGCAAGTCTGCTTCTCCCTTCACTAATCAAAGGAATTCCGAACTACCCCCTGCATCCCAAACCTGGACTGCACGTTCAGGACGGCCTGGGTTGGCGATGCCATTATGTTCCCCCGTCTCTGCCACCACCTTCGTCAAGCAAACGATGGATGCAACAGCTGCACTTAACGCACGCCTTAAAAACATCATCACGGCTCACAGGAGACATTTGACTAAACGTTTTATTACAAGCATTGGCGAATTTAGGACACCAAGTTTGGACATTCCTTTCAAAAGCTACTCCAGCAGCAGGTTCCCCCGCTTTGAGTGCAATTTGCAGAATAAAATATGAGGCACCTGCATTCCAGCCACCAGTACCCCAGACATTTTGCAGACAGTAAAGAGAAAAAATAATGCTGAAATATACAATTTATGGCGATTGAACACCAAATAAATGCTGCAACATACAGATATAATGCATGAAAATCTATGCCTCCCTATCACCAGTTTCTAGTCATATCCACATAGTAAGGAAATAGTAGTGGCCCGACCCCTCTCTTACCCGACCGTTGCAATGCCCCTTGTAAAACACTTCGCCCCCACTGGCGCCAAAACCTGGCTCCGCCACTTCACTGGCTTTTAACATTATAGTCTCTTTCTCCACACTGGGACGAGTATGAGCATTCAAACAATGGTTCGCCGTTCCCCTTCTGGGTATCCCATCTTCCCTGTTACCTGTGAATGGTAGGGATAACATCATCGGGTTCTCCGTTCCCCTTCTGGGTATCCCGTCATCCCTGTTACCTGTGACTGGTAGGGATAACATCATTGGGTGCTCCGTTCCCCTTCTGGGTATCCTGTCTTCCCTGTTACCTGTGACTGGTAGGGATAACATCATCGAGTTCTCTGTTCCCCTTCCGGGTATCATGTCTTCCCTGTTACCTGTGACTGGTAGGGATAACATCATCGGGTTCTCCGTTCCCCTTCTGGGTATCCCGTCATCCCTGTTACCTGTGACTGGTAGGGATAACATCATTGGGTGCTTGTTTCCCCTTCCGGGTATCCTGTCTTCCCTGTTACCTGTGACTGGTAGGGATAACATCATCGAGTTCTCTGTTCCCCATCCGGGTATCATGTCTTCCCTGTTACCTGTGACTGGTAAGGATAACATCATCGGGTTCTCCGTTCCCCTTCCGGGTATCCCGTTTTACCTGTTACCTGTGACTGGTAGGGATAATGTCATGGGGTTCTCAGTTTCCCCCTGGTCATCTGTTACCTTCATCAGATTGGCCTTCAATATTTTCTTCACACCACTTCTTTTGTGCTGTTAGAACTGAAGGCTCTCTAGTTTCCCAGGTATTGGATAATACTGATTCGCTAGAGTGGTATCAGCATTGTTACTTGGACCACAGGTCCATCACGGGGTTCTTGTGGTCACGCCAACACTATTTCACTCTCTTTTTTCATCGTTCCCAGGATGCCGTGCGGCCTACAGTACTTCTCCCTCTCTCGTTCTTGCGAGACACCACCTGTCTGTCGGGTTTCTGTCCTCTCACAACTCGTGGACGCAGAGCGCCCAGCCTCTGCTTAATGCTGGTGTGCGAGCCAATTGATAACTTGCTGAGTTCTCCCACAGCTACTCCCTTTTCATAAACTGCATAGCCGTGGGTTTTCCCTGGCAGAGTTACATAGTCCTTTCTCTCTGTCCTCCATGACTGCTCTTCTCCATGGGTCATCCTCCTCGTGCCAGTTAATGAAGATTTCTCAGTTAAAGGAACACTTGCAGTTTCTTCTTGACAATAACACATATGGATATTTTCTTTGTATGAATCCTTACAGGACATCTTAGAAGAGGTGTCATTGGTATGTTCTCTGGGAGTTCCTCACCAGAACGGGAGTCCTTGTCCTCAAAGGGGGAGTCTCTCCCGGTGAGGTCCCACTTGACTCTACCCCTAGGGCCTTGAAAAACGTGTGTATAGGTGCGTTATAAATGCCATATCATATCATAGTCACAAAAGGCAATCAGTAGGCTCCAGCAGGCTGTACTGAGGAATGCACATGTGATCTTGGATCCTGCATTGCTGCAACTGCAAAGCAGCTGCAGGGGCTGTCAGGAAGCAGCCCCAGCAAAGCCACATTAGTGAAATGTACATTAATCGACATGGAGCATTAAGGGGGTGAGGTCTGATTAACAGGCCTCACCTTCAGAAACAGAACTGCCCACATCATTTTATGCACAGAAAAATAAAACAAATCAGGCTCTACTGCCCTCACAGACTTTTTGTAACATCAAAGTCAAACAAAGGACACGCTTCCTTGATGTCCCTTTCTGTTGTAAAGTGCTTGTCTGAGTCTGCTATGGCTTGTGATGTGCCTGGTGATGTCATGTGAGTGTCATGTGGAATGTTGATGTATGAGTGAGAGAATGCTTTGGTGAGTGTTCTACTTAGGGTCAGTTTGCCCCTCCCTGCCTGGGTGATGGGAGCCGGTGTTTGTCCATACTAATGTCTTAGTGTCCTGTAACATGTAACTATAAGGACTGGCAAAAAACTTAAGAAGAAGTAACTTTAGCAAGCGTGGAACCCACTTTATTACATTGGTGACAAGGATTTCTTAAAAAGAAGAATCCATGTGCAAAGGAAGTGCATGAAATTAATCAAGAAGCTGAGGAATAAAGAGGCCGGCTGTGGGGGAGGTGGGGTGGGGGTGCAGGTGGTCACATGGACTGAAGAAATGGACAACACCACCCCCAACACAAGTAAGAGCACCCATCACCCAGGGCAGATCAGTGGAGGGGAGCCCTAGCAGGATGGCGGGCGAACGCGCCGACGCAGGAGGCATGGCGGACGCCGCTCCTTAGTGGGGGTTGCTCAGCCAACCTCCTCCCCTCCTCTGAAAGTGGGGGCGGGCTAAAGGAGGGAGGGGCCCGCCCTGCATAATGGGAGGGTTACACAGGAAGAAGGACTGGGGGCAGGGAACCAAGCGAGGGGGAAGGCCTGTAAAAACCTCAGGCAAACAAACACCGTCCTCTATCCCTCGTGGCATCCTGTTCCAAGAAGAGATCCCTTTGGTTGGTCAAAATTGGGCTCGAGGGGTGACAAGAGGGAACCGGGGGGGGGCACAAGGCTCAAGGAGGTGAAGAGGGGGGGCAAGCGCAAGGCTGGGGGGGGCAAACAGACGGGGGTACTTGGGGTAATACGAGAGAATGGGGGTGGGAGCCTTTGGGGGTGAATGGAACCCAGGGAACTGTAGGTGGAGAAAGTTGGGGGGGGCCCAATGCAAAAGAACATGGCACCAGGAGAGGGGAGGAGCAAGCTGGAGAGAGGGAGGGTTAGGGCTAGGGATTACAGAACCTGACGGGGGTGAGCGGGCTGGGTAAGACCTTGGAGGAGGGCCTAGCGGGAGGGAACTGGGAGCACAGGTACTAAGGCGATGCCCTGCCCGGGGGACAGTAAGCCGGAATGGGGACACCTGGGGCCCGAAGCTTGGAGGTAGGGCTAGGGTAGAAGCGGCACAGTTGGGATGGGAGCACAGAGTAGAGTAGAAATGTGTGCTGGGATAGCTGAACATTGCAAAGCGATGACTGTATAGGTAGGTAGAAATGTGTTAGTCGGCACCGGAAGGTGGTGTCTGTATATTCCAACCCCAAAATGCAGGGGGGGGGGTGGAAAGAAAAAATTGGAAAACAAGGTGAAAACAAAGGTCTACAAGGGAAGTTGGGGGGGACCGAGATGAAGGTATGGTGGCACAAGCAGGGTTGCCAAAGAAGCAGGTGGAGGGAAGGGATAACGGAAGGAAGGATACAAAGAGGGATGTGGGGGGTCATAATTGGGCTCGAGGGTGGCAAGAGGGATCCAGGGGGGTACAAGGTTCAAGGAGGTGAAGAGGGGGGGCAAGCGCAAGGCTGGGGGGCAAACAGACGGGGGTACTTGGGGGAATACTAGAGAATGGGGGTGGGAGCCTTTGGGGGTGAACGAACCCCAGGGAACTGTAGGGGGAGAAAGTTGGGGGGCCCAATGCAAAAGAACATGGCACCAGGAGAGGGGAGGAGCAAGCTGGAGAGAGGGAGGGTTAGGGCTAGGGATTATGGAACCTGACATGGGTGAGGGTGCTGGGTAAGACCTTGGAGGAGGGCCTAGGGGGAGGGCACTGGGAGCACAGGTACTAAGGCGATGCCCTGCCCGGGGGACAGTAAGCCGGAATGGGGACACCTGGGGCCCGAAGCTTGGAGGTAGGGCTAGGGTAGAAGCGGCACAGTTGGGATGGGAGCACAGGGTAGAGTACAAATGTTCGCTAGGATAGCTGGGCATTGCAAAGTGATGACTGTATAGGTAGGTAGAAATGTGTTAGTCGGCACCGGAAGGTGGGGTCTGTATATTCCAACCCCAAAATGCAGGGGGGTGGAAAGAAAAAATTGGAAAACAAGGTGAAAACAAATGTCTACAAGGGAAGTTGGGGGGGACCGAGATGAAGGTATGGTGGCACAAGCAGGGTTGCCAAAGAAACAGGTTGGGGGAAGGGATAACGGAAGGAAGTGTCGGGGGGAAATTCTGCCGGGGTCGGCCGGGCCGTCCGCAGACCTCCGGGCAGGGAGGCCCCAACTCCTCCCATATATCCCAAAAGAGATATGAGACACACGCAAGAAGCAAGGTGACTCTGCTGTTTATTAGACAAAACGGCAGGGATGGGTCAAGGAGCGTACGCGTCCGTCCTGACACACACACAATCGTGGGGCCCTTTTTACCTTAGTATGACGCGCTACTTGCGTCACTTTGGAAAGTTTAGCAAAAAACCTATCTCCACTCTGGATTGGTTACTCGAGTGGTAGGGTTAGTATAGCATACATATAGAGAACGGTGTTAGTGGCCGAGGGTTAGTCAGGTGGTATACCTGGGCTGTCCCTTCAATTTGATACATGAAAATTGTTACATGAAGACCTCTGAGGATTGGTCAATGTTAATGGCGTCAGTGATAAAAACCCCATGTTCTGATTGGTCCGCTCACGAGCCTCCCAGTGTGGGACTATCGCTGTTCCCAGCTCGCGGTGCACCTGTCATTTGCAACAATGTTTTACCATGGGTAGATATAAACAATGTGAGGATTCATTCATATGTTGGGAGGTCGACTACTCCCACTGCTGCAGATGTCCAATTAGTCTTTTAATTGTATCTGCCTGTGTCTTGAAACGTGGGATTCAGGCGTCTCCTTCCTCCTGGGCTTGGTATCCCGTCAAGTTTGGCTTTGTCACGTGAGGTGGGACCGTGTTTGAGGCAAAATTCAACACAATTAATGTTGTTTTTCCTACTGTGTGTCTGGTTTATCTTGCAGGTGCGACCTTGGCGTCGGATTGTGGCGTGCGAGATTGCAACATCGTGCCCTTGGCGGTGTGCTTTCGCCGGGCAACCCAGCTCTTGCTCATTCAATGTTCATGGAAGCTTTTGCTTGCGGCCTACTTGGGCCTGGTGCATAGGTGGAACCGTTTGATGCAGAGCGCCTTAGGTTACGGTATCATATTGCTCTATCCTCAGTATCGTGTCTCCGTTATATTCTTCATTATGGTACATGGTTCTTAGAAGAAGCGTGAGCAAGCCTTTTTAGATAAGTTCATTATGCGTCTTGCGTTTCTGCATTTTGAGAGCCTATGTGGAAAATAATAAAGATGCACGTCCGTGGGTATCTCTGTCATAGCACTGAGTATGTTCTTCGTGTAGATTGGTGTGGGAGTGTCCGGTGTGCATGTTTGCACAGGTGTGCTGACCGTTGGCTAGGTCGTCATGGCATCTCTAACGACGTGTAGGTTTAGTCGAGTTGATCCGTGCCGCAGGTGTCGGCATGGACAGGGCGGGCTGCTGGGCAAGTAGATGGGCACATCCGTATGTTCCTGTACCAGGGTATTTGGTCGTCTGGTAGATAGGCAAACTCCTCTCGTGGCGGGTGTCTAGGCCGTGATCCTCTAGGCCAAGCACGAGAGGGGAAGGGTGGGAGCCTGTTCTTCCATTCTCCCACTTCAGTCCCCCCTCTGGTCGACTTGTCGACCACAAAAATATCCTTCTCTTTATCTCCTCTTACTCTCCATATTTTAGTTATTCCTCCCAAATGTCCATAGTGGTTAACATGGTCTTCAAATGACCAATACATATATTCACAGGTTCCTCCAGGAGTGCAGTATACCCATTTCCCTATGTAGCTCCTTGGGTTTCTTGGGTTTTCGAGCTTCACAGATGGTGGGTCCAGGTGGTTGGTGATGATCTGGTTGCGCAACTTCTCTCTCTCTTTTATGATTGTGCCTGTGTGTTGGCCGTCATCTGTTGGCATCAAGAGGTGTATACCAACCATTTCGATCATCTCGTCTGTGGTGCGTGCCTTCCGGGCTTTCCAAAATATTATTATGTTCAGTGTAGCTCCAGCCAAAATAGTACATCTAACTATAATCTTCAGTCCATCTGACAGCCAAGATGGCATCCATGACCATAATATTGAAAACCAGCTCTCATCCTTTTCCACACCTTTACTTTCATCCATCATTTTTGAGTGCATCTGGGCCAATTTTGATACTGCTTCCGTGAGTGTACCATTGTCAGCATCGTTAGCAGGAATGAATGTGCAGCATGATTGTCCTATCTTTGCGCAAACTCCTCCTTCCATTGCTGTGAGGAGGTCCAGTACATATCTGTTCTGTAGTGCAACCATTCTTACTGCTCGCAATTCCTCTTTTATTGCGTTGAATCCATTTACTGTAGAGTTCATTGTCATCATTAGTTCCCACCTAGTTATCTGGAGCCATTTTGCGTTTGCGTAGGCCTGCAGTCCAGGATGTATTATTGAGGAGAAGAACATAGCTGCTCTGCTGAATAGTCTGTGTTCCGGCGGAATTGAGGTGAGTGCTGTTTCCGACCTTCCCCACAGGTAATTTCCTGTCAGAGGTTCTCCTTGTCTTTTCCTTCTGTTGAGGACAGTGTTGTTGCCGTTGCGTCGGTTCTCTGGCCCTTTCCGAGGCTGTGCAGATCTCTTCTTCCTTTTGTTCCCTTCATCCATCTTGGGGAAATTCGCCATATTCACATGCTTCTGGGGTACCACTAGTGATGGTACATTAACGTGTACTATAGTGCATACACCATTCCACAAAGGGGGCAGTGTGTGGTACGCCTTGTCTCCACAGGCCCAGTAATGGTCCATTACTACTGCTGTTCCTGCTCCCCCCTCAGGTAACTCCATCACGCTTTCACAGTTGGTGTTGTATCCTACGTCCACCTCTCCTTTATGTTGGTAGCATACCTTAGGCGCAGTTAGCGGCAGTATTGTTATTGGGTCTTCATCCTTCTCCATCCACGTGAGCATGGGTACGTACTTGATCCAAGTCATCCAACATCTATGGTTGTGTCCATCAATAGTTGAAATATTTTCTCTTGTTACCATGTTGCTGCCAACCACTCCTATGTCCCATTTGTTGTTCATGTACACCTTCCCTGTTATTATCATCAGTGGTCTTTCCCAACATCCGTTTTTACCAGGGACTTCAGTGGCGTACCAATCACATGGTAGGTACTGCAGTGTTACTTTCTTTGTTTCTCCCTTTTCAGGACCATTTGTTATGTATCTGAATCCTTCAGCATATAAACTGCTTTTGTGGTAACTCAAATAAGTCTTGAGGAAGTTGTTTTCATATGGATATGTATCTCGTGTTTTCCACACCAGTTGCACCACTGTCCCTTGAAATCTTCCTTTCGTCTGGAACAGTGCCAGGTATATTATACATCGTGCTATTTTTTCATCAATCTCCGCGGCAACAAATGTTCGAGAAGTGCTCATGGCGTATGGGATCAATGAGCAAACGTAGCAGCTGTCTTCTGTTGTCTGCTTACCTATGTGGGTCATGTGTTGGTACCATATGTTGTTTGAGATGTGTGCTGAATCTTGTATGTAGTTGTCAATGCCTTTATTATCGGAGTATGTGCTGCGTTTAACTCTATTTCCCTTGTGTGGGATTTTACTAGTACCACCTGACATAACACCTGTTGCAGCTGGGGGTGGGGGTGTATTAGGTTTGGGTACAGCAATAATATTGATAGCTGTACTGCCATACAGAGGCAGCCAAGAACCCGGTGATCATTAAAATCCCTATCAAATTTATTACAAATGCTAATTTCACCGGCATTTTGCTCTTACCTTGCTGCAGTCCGGCAGCTTATTCTTGCGACGTTACAGTTGCCCGCCTGAAAATTCTTAATATGCTTGTTATTGGTGTTAGTTGTTGTTTTTAAGCTCTCCCTATCAGGTAGTCATTCAGTGCCCAGGCGAAGAGCTGTTCCCACGCCAATCTAAGTGATCTATCTCTTAGGGCAGGCAAGTATGGTTGGAGGTGGGGCATTGAATGTTCTATGGCCAAGAGGAATGCTGTGTAGTAGACACGTACCCTCCTTCTTTTCAGGTACGTTGGCCTTTTTATTTCATATACAAATTGGTGTGACAATTCTTCCAGGTAATTATCGTCTGAGGGTACCATCTACTCCTGGGCAGTGAATTGGTTAGTTATCTACTTTCTTAACAGTACAATAATACGCTGTACCTGCATGTGCAAGAGAAAAGAAAGAGAACATTCAGGTGTTTACATGTGTATATATGTAAAACAATGTCCTTCAGTTCAGTTATTACTACAGTGGGTAGGGGGTCAATGGGCAGAGGGTTTGGGGCTCAACTGGCGGAAGTCTCTTTACCCTTTGATCGTGTAACCATGGGGTGGGCGGTATGGGGATCACCCCTTTCTTTTCTAGTAGTTGTCTCTGGGGAATCTGAGGGGTGGCAGGGTATGGGGACACTTAGGCCGTTAGTTGTGGTAGAAGTCTCTTCCTCCGTTGGTGACGCTGTTGTTGTTCTTCCAGTGGCCCTGTCGGTGGCGCTGGGGCGGGTCTGGAGTTTGTAGATCTTTACGTCGTGTAGGTGGTTCCAGGCACATTTGTCCTGTAGCTTTACTGCTCTCGTTGATACCTCCTCTACCAGATGGGGGCCGGTGAATCGTGGACTGTTCCACTTTCTGTTGAAATTGCGAAGTAGTACATGGTCACCTTTAGCAACTTTGCACAGACTTTCCTTTTCCAATTCTTTATCCACGTTTTCTTGTTGATCGCTGTTAGACCCGCCCCGCGTGCGCTCAAGCTGTTGAGACACAAACACTACACTAGTAATCAAAGAAGACACATATTGGTACATTTCATCACCAAGGACATTTGCAGTACTCTTGTGGTCGGTAAATGCTCTTGATGTTGGCGTTAGGGGGAAGGCGCATTTGACGTCCGGTAACCACCTCGTGAGGGGTGAGGTGGTGGTCGGAACCTGGTCTATTCCTTAGCTCAAATAGGGCTAGTGGAAGGCAATACAACCAACTCTTCTTTGTTGTTTGCTATATTTTTGCAATTACCTCGTTTAATAGGCCATTCAGGTGTTCACATATACCGTTGGCCTGTGGGTGGTATGCACATGCAAATTTATGCTTGATGTTCAGCAAGGATGTGATGTGCTGGAACATTTCATTTGCGAAATGTGGGCCATTGTCTGACCTCAGTACCTCGCACACTCCCCACCTGGGGAAGACCTCACTCACTAGGAATTTAGCTGCTCTAAATGCATCTGGGTGTGAACAGGGCCCTGCTTCAATCCACCTCGAGAATGGGCATACTACTACAATCCTATACCTATTTCCTTGACATACGTTGATCATATCGACATAGTCAATATGGAGATGTCGAAAAGGTCCCTCTGGCCGGGGTATAGTACCTCTTATCACCTTCAGAGTGTGACCGGCCGTAAACTGTTGGCATGTGAGACAATTGCTGATAAAATTTGACACATGAGAATTTAACTCGGGGCAGAACCAGTCTTCCCTAATTCGTGCTGCAATTACTTCCTTGCCTGTGTGGGCTGGGTGATGTAGTTGGCTCAGGGCGGTGTTCAATAGTGCCAGTGGTATTACAATCTATCCAGTGTCACCCTGGCGCCATAGTGCGTCAGTTGGTGACATTGTGCATCCTCTTTTTACCCATATTTCTTTTTCTGCCATTGGTGCAGCCGCTTGTAGCTCCATTATCTGTGTGGCTGGGAGACGGGTGTACCCTTCTCTTATCAACATCTCCTTAGCCATTCCCCTCCCTCTCCCTCTCTGTGACTCTGGGGGGTTCCATATCTCACCAAAATATGCAGCATACTTCGCATGTGCGTCCGCTGCTGCATTCCCTTTTGAGATATGGTCTTCACCATTGGTGTGTGCGGTGCATTTGACCAAAGCTAATTCTTGGGGGTCATTTATTGCTTCAATTAATTCAGCCAATAGGAGGGCATGTTGCACTGGAGTGCCATCAGCTCTGCTAAACCCTCTTCTTCTCCATTTCGAGAGCCCTGAGTGGACAGTGGACGTAACATATGCGCTGTCGGAATATATGGTCACTCGTTTGTCAAAGCTTTCCTTCAACGCCAAGATCAGTGCAATTAATTCTGCTGCTTGAGCGGAATAATGCTGTGGTAGTTGTACACATCTCATTGACACACACACCGGTACCTCCATCATTTTTACCACTGCTGCCCCAGTCCTCCTTATACCATCCCTTTGGTCGATAGTTGATGACCCATCAATGAACAGGAGCTCACCTCCCTCTAGTGCGTTCTCTTCAACCTTTCTAGTACATGAGTACATTTCAGTTATTTGCGTACAGTCGTGGGCATAATCTCCCTCCTCAATTACTTCTGCTAGGAACCTTGCCGGGTTGACCGTGCTACATCTAACAATTGATAGTTCAGCTCTGGATAAGATGATCTCATAACCTGATGCCCTTTGCGTGGTTAGGGTGGACTTAGGTTTATTCAATATCGCAAATAGTGCATGTTCCACAAACAGTGTAGTTGGGCACCCCATGGTGATTGCTGATGCTTTCTCTACCGCAAAAGCAGCTGCGGCGAGACCTTGTTCGCAAGGGAAATGACCTAACAGGATCTAAGTGGCCGCTGTAAAATGCTACTGGTTTGTAGCCCATGCTTGTTTTTTGAGCCAACACTGCTTTCATTACCGCTGAGTCGCAATGTGAAAATATAAAGAATTGTCGCTCATAGTCTGGGGATGCCAGTACCGGAGCAGTTGATATCGCGTCTTTCAATTCATCAAAAGCCTCTTTCATTTCCATTGTCCACCCCAACTTTTTCTCCCTTTTATTAGCTTCCTTTAACGCCTCAAGCAGGGGTCCTATGTATGAACTGTAATCAAATACCCATGCTCTACGGTAGTTGCACAGACCCAGGAACTGCTGCAATTCCCTCACTGTTTGTGGCACTGGTGTGTTTGAAATGGCCTGTGCTCTTTGTGGTGCAATCTTTCTTCCATGTTGGGATATGAGCTGACCAATGTAAAGTACCTGTTCTTGACAGTATTGTAACTTGTCCATGTCTACCTTGTAACCTTTTTCAGCCAATATTGTCAGCATCTTTAATGAGTCCTCTCTGCATGTTCTTTCGTTTGTACTGCAAATTATTATGTCGTCGACATACTGCAACACTGTGCTTTCCACTTCAATGTTACCCAAATCCATCTGTATTACTCTGTTGAAAATTGAGGGTGATTCGCAATACCCTTGTGGCAATCTGGTGTGTTTCCACTTTGTGTTTCTGTAAGTGAAGCTTGTCAGATCTTGTGAGTCTGGGTGCAATGGTATTGAGAAGAAAGCATTTTTAAGGTCGATCACTGTAAATCGTGATGCTTCTGCTGGAATGCCACACAATATTGTGGCCGGGTTTGCGGCTATGGGGTATTCTGCTTCTACTATGTTGTTCAAGGGCCTGAGATCCTGTATGAAGCGCCAAGACCCCCCTTTAGCCTTGCGCACTGGGTATACAGCCGTGTTACATGGTGATTCTGAGGGGACCAATATGCCATTATCTATAAGGGCCGTTATGGTTTCATAAATGCCGTCATCTGCCTCTTTTGATAGTGGGTACTGTTTCACTCTGGGGAGTATTGCACCTTTTTTCAATTTTATCCTTACTCCCCCTATACTTTTTATGCACCCCACGTCATAGGGGCTAGTAGTCCATAATGATGTGGGTACCTTTGTCATATCCTCCTTAAAGAAGGGAACTGGGGTGGATGTGGGTGCCTCAAGTGCCATTGCAATTTTCTGTGCTACTTGTTTGTACGCCACTCTTAGCCATATTTCCACACTCATCATAAACACCATTTCACCTTCCTCCTTTTCTTCTGAGAACAGCTCCTCATCTGACACCTGGGTGAGTCTGCATCCTTCTGCTAGTGCTATCACTGCCCTCCATGCTCTTCCTTCTCTGTCTTGGGCATGTACAGCAATGTAATCAGCTGTTGCTATAATGCTCTCAATGTCCACTGGAACCACCTTTCCTTCTGGTTCATTGACTGGTGTTTCTGGTCTGAACAAATAGGCTGCTGGCCTCCTCCAGATCTTTCCCTCTATCCCTGGCATCCATGCAAATGCCATGTCTGTCCCGTACTGGAAGAGTTTGCCATATACTGGCTCAGCTCTAATCGCTGTCTGTCCGCAGTATGCTTGCATAATCTGTCGTGCTGTGAGCATGTTAATCCCTGGAGTAGAGCAAATTATGCCGTCCTCCGTAAAGGAGATCGTCATATTAAACCTGTTCATTATGTCTCTCCCCAGTATATTTACTGGCGAGGCACTATAATATAAAAGTGGAACTGACATGTCATAATCTCCTATAGATAAGGGAATGTTATCAGTAAAAGGAACCAACCCTCTAGCCCCAGAGAATCCTTGGGTGTTCATGGCTTCGCCCGACATCTTAAATTTACCTTCCCTTATGCAAGACCGGGTCGCCCCGGTGTCAACAAGGAATGATAATTTTTTGTCGCCTATCGTTACCTCTATGCGTGGTTCCTCCGCACTATTAGGTGTTACTGACAGGATGGTACACACCAAGGCCGTCTGTGGGCTGTCCTATTGAGGGTACAATGATTGACCATTTCCTGTGTAAGGGTTGTGTCCCAGGACCGTCGCCCCACCCAGTTGTGTTTGTTGTGCTTGGGGTTGTTGTGTTATCGCTACCTGTTGTTGTGGCAGTGAATATGTCTGTGGCTGTTGTTGTGTTATTAGTTGTTGCTGTTCATTTCCCTGTTGCAACGTCTGCTGTTGCTGTATGCCCTGCTGTTCCTGTGTGTACCTTGGTTGTCCCTGTTCGCTCCATGATGGTGTTCCTGGTCTTACTCTACACGTGCGTGACATGTACCCTAATAATCCACAACTCCAACACATCGGTGGTTCCCTGCTCTGCCATGGAAAGCTCCCTGTGTTGTCCTGGTATACTGGTTGCCCTGTGGGGTAGGAATTTCTAAGTCCTCCCACCTGCTGTTGTGTGTTATATCCGTATCCTCTCCCTCTCATAATTCCTCCTCTTCCCCTGTTGTAATTATAATACCCAGCTCCTGGCATTGAGTATCCTCCTCCCATGTTGGTCGTGTATGGTTGGAGTTGCGGCACCTGTTGTGTTATAGTCTGTGAGGGTGGTATTTGGGAGGGATCTTGTGCAGCCACTACTTGTGTGGGGCTTTGGGTCATTGTTGTAGGTGTAGTTATTAGTGCCCCTTCCATTGTGTATTTAGTAAGTTTTTTCTGTACTAGTTTAGCCTCTTCCGTTTTCCTGTCCTCTTCCTTTTGTTTCATTTTTCCTTGCCATGTCCTGCAATGATGCACTATTGTCAGGCTTATTTCTGGCCATGCTTTTGCTTCCATTCCCACTACTTTCTTCAGTTGTTTCTGAACTCCTTCTGGGAGCCCTTGTACTAGTATATTCTAAAATATTGCTGGTGTTTTGTCCCATTGTTCTCTAGTTTCCATGCGCCACTTCTCTTGGATTTCCTGGATATAATCAACAGGATCTTCGTTCTCACGCATCTTGCGTGAGGTAATTGCTCCTATGTCTGATGTGTCTGGGTACTGCACCCTCAGTGCCTGCCATAGTGCATGTCTGCAGTTTGCGAATGGTGCCCCATCGTGCGATGTGTTTACTATTGTTACCCCAGGGAATCCTGCTCTCTTCCAAATGTCATCCGCTGCATCCCCTAATATCGATATTAGAAGGCCCTTTACATCTCCCACTGCCAGTTTCTGTCCTGCGGTGTGTTTTTCCATTTCATATATCCATTTACCCGCACCTCCACTTAATGATGGGAGCCTGCACTTTTTATTTTCTTTGTCTGTATGCTTCCAAGGGACGTACTGTGGTCTAACCCCTCCCCTCTCTAGAAGTGGCATTAAGTTGTATCTCGTTTTACCCTTTGGGTTCCATAAAATCGAGTCCTCACACCACTCCTCTTCTTCCCTCTCTCCTACATCGTCCGTATTTCCCCTGCTCATAACTCTTTCTTCTCCATCTTTTCCCATTCTTCCATCATTTCCTGTATTTAATGCGGGCATGTGTATTTGTCCCTCCTGCCTGCGTCTAGGGAGGTCTCTAAGCCGACCTACATAGGGTGTCAGTTCGTCTGTGAAGGGCGCAAGTTTGATTGTACGTAATGAGCGTGAGGTGGTTGAGCATGTAGGGTGGGATGGGAGAGGGCGTGATGGGGACGGTGTGGCCGCATGTGTCTGTCTTTCCGCTATTCCTTCCTCTTCCTCCTCACTTCTCTCCAATTCATCCTTTCTCCTACGGATCCATGGTGAGTCTGTGTTGGCCCGGGTGATGTATAGTTTATCTAGGCTTTCCCTTTCACTGTTTCTTCCTTCCTTCCCCATTCCTTCTTCTTCCTCACTACAAAAGTCATTCGTAAACGGCACCCCCCAATCTGTCTTTTTTCCCTTGATTGTTACTGTTTTTAAGTCTATTAGGTCCGGTTCTCCCTTTTCTCCTTTACCAACCGCTCCCCTTTGCGCTGATGTTGTTGCTACTTCTGTGTCTCTATATTCATACCCCTTTACTTCATCCTCCCTTTTCCTCTGTTCTCTTTTCCCTTCATTTCTCTCCTCCATCTCCCTACCATTTTCCTCCCTTTTCCTTTTTAATTCCTCCATTACTTCACTACTCACCTTTTCCAATATCCTTTCATCCTCTTTCTTCCTTTCCCATCTCACCCTTTCCCTTTCTAATTGTGAAGGGTGGAATTATAGTCGGAGACAGACACGTGCTAAAACAATATTTATTATGGGGTTAAGGCAGCCGATGCTGAAAGAAAAGTCTTATGTCCTCCCGGTTAACTTCACCGGTATTTCGTCCTTCTGTAATACCACGGCGCTGGGCCTGGCTTGGTCCTATCTCGAGCCGCTGTCCGGATAGGCCCACCACTCTGGTTCGCTCTCCTCTCTCCTCTCTGTCTCCTGTGTAATGAGAACAACCCGTTAGTCTCCCTGGGTGCTCTTTTATCACAGGTGGAGGTATCAAGCCCCCACCAATCCCTGAGGGTTTGAGTTAACCCCCATCTTATTGGTCCCTGGGACATGGCCCCTCCTTTCTTAAGGGTTGCCATCCCAGCATGTCGTTCTTCCCGATTCCCCGGTGGAGGGCGGTGGTGTTGGCCATGCGGTTGTGGCCGCGACGCGTAAGGACGCGTCCTGAGGCTGGGCCCTCCCCCCCAGCAACGTGCAGCTCTGGCAGCGGCATGGTCAGCACGGGGCCAGCGAGCCGGGCGCTGCTCCCCCGTATCCCGTCGTCGCCGTGAACGTTGCTCCCCACCCCCCGGACTGGGGCGAACAGGTGAGAGCCGAGCGGCCCCGCCGCGGCTGCAGATAGCGTCTTCCTGCGCGGCCCCGCCATGTCCCCCCGTAGCGGCCTTAGCCGCGCGGCTAGTCTCCGCGGGTTTCCCTTTCCCTTCACTGGCCTCTCGGGCCGCGGACGCGACAGCGCCTCCCGCGGGTTTCCCTTTCCCCTCACTGGCCTCTTGGGCCGCGGACGCGACAGCGCCTCCCGCGGGTTTCCCTTTCCCCTCACTGGCCTCTCGGGCCGCGGACGCGACAGCGCCTCCCGACTCGTGCGGGTCGGCTTCACGCCGTGGCCGCCGCGGCACCAGCCGAGGCGCTGCTGCTTCACACATCCCCACCCCAATCCCAGGCCGTTCGGGCCAGGGTGAACACCTAGACAGATAGTCAGCCACCAGCTGAAACTTGGCAGGCCTGTGCAATGTGACGAAATCAAATGGCTGAAGGGAGAGAAACCAGCGTAGGACCCTCTGGTTCGTGTCCTTGTGTTGGGCCAGCCACTGGAGGGGGGCATGGTCGGTGTACAGAGTGAACCGGCGACCCAATAGATAGTACCGGAGCGAGTCAACAGCCCACTTGATGGCCAGACACTCCTTCTCAATGGTTGAGTAAGCCGCTTCATGGGGCAACAATTTCCGACTGATGAAGCACACCGGTTGCAGGTCTTCCCCATTCCTCTGCGATAATACAGCTCCCAGGCCCTGGTTCGAGGCGTCCGTTTGTAAAAAGAAATGTTTCTGGAAGTCCGGGCAACAGAGGATCGGGTTGGACGTGATCCTTTGTTTTAGGTGTGCTATGGCGTTCAAGGCCTTCGGGTCGTTGGTCAGGTCGGGATTCCCCTTGAGTCTCAATGCGTCCGTCAAGGGAGCGGCTATCGAGGAGAAGTCAGGGATAAATCTTCTGTAATACCCGATCAATCCCAGGAAAGCTCGTATCTGTTTCCTGTTGGTAGGAGTCGGTATGTCTTGGATAGCCTGTGTTTTGGATAACTGTGGTTTCAGCACGCCCCCACCTACTATGTGGCCCAGATATTTGGTTTCAGTGGTTCCCATCGTGGTCTTCCTGGGGTTGATATGTAGGCCTGCCTTCTGTAAATCAGCCACTACTTGTTCCAGATGGTTCAGATGCGATTCCCAGGATTGGCTGTATACGACTATATCGTCCAGGTAGGCAGCGGCGTATCCAGTATGCGGTCTCAGTATGATGTCCATCAAACTCTGGAATGTGGCGGGAGCCCCGTGAAGACCAAAGGGTAGGACTTTATACTGATATAATCCTTGTGGGGTGGAAAAGGCAGTTTTCTCCTTGTCCTGGGAGCGAAGGGGTATTTGCCAATATCCCTTGGTTAAATCGAGAGTGCTTAAGAAACAGGCTGCTCCCAGGCCCTCCAGGAGTTCGTCCATCCGAGGCATCGGATAGGCTTCGTATCGGGACACCGCGTTCAATTGTCTGTAGTCCATACAGAAACGAACCGAGCCATCCGGTTTAGGGACAAGCACTATGGGTGATGACCAAACGCTGACCGAAGGCTCGATGATGTCCATCCTTAGCATCTCGTCCACTTCGGAATTGATGATGGTTCGCCTGGCTTCGGGTATCCGGTAGGGTCTAAGCCTCACAGGTGGTCCGGGATCTGTTTTGATAACATGCTCAAGTACACCGGTTCTTCCAGGTAAGGCGGAGAAGGCATCAGCAAAAGGGGATAACCGGTTCCTGATGTCCGTCTTCATCTCGAGGGTTAGGGTGTCTCCCCAATTGACTGAATTCAGGGTATCAGGAACGGTGTTCGGGATCTCGTCCGGTTTGGCTTCCTCGATACATACAAAGGCGCTCAGAAGAGGCTCATTCCATTTTTTTAGAAGGTTAATATGATAGACCTTTTCAGGGGTGGTACGATCAGGCTGGTGTACCCGGTAGGTTACTGGGCTTAGTACTTCAGTGATCTTGTACGGCCCTCTCCATCTCGCCAACAGTTTATTGGTGCTGGTGGGCAGGAGTACCAATACCTGGTCCCCTGGGTTAAAGGTTCTCATACGGCTCCCCTTGTTATAGTTTCTTTCTTGAATTGTTTGGGCACGTCCAAGGTTATCTTGGGCCAGGGCACGTAGGGCGGTTAGGTGTTCCTTTAATTCCTCTGTATACTCGGTTAAAGATACTTCTTCTGTGGTTTCCCATTCTTCTTTAACCAGGTCTAGTATAGTTCGAGGTTGTCTCCCAAACAAGAGCTCGAAGGGAGAGAAGCCGGTGGATGACTGGGGGGTGTCTCTTAACACCATTAACACTAGGGGAACCACCCGATCCCAGTTTTTTCCATCTGGTCCCGTCACCCTTCTTAGCATCTTCTTGATCGTTTGATTATAACGTTCTACCAGCCCATCAGTCTGGGGATGATATACTGAGGTTCTCAACTGGTTGATCTGGAACTGTCCACATACTTGTTTTAAGAGGGTCGACATAAAATTGGTCCCCTGGTCGGTGATTATCTCGGAGGGAATTCCTACTCGGGCAAAGAATGGGATCAGCTGGTCGCATAACAACCGGGCCGATGTTCCCTTTAGGGGAAAGGCCTCGGGGTATCGAGTAGCGTAGTCGACTACGACCAGTAAGTATCTATAACCCCGGCTGGCTGGTTCCAAGGGTCCCACTATGTCCATGCCGATCCTCTGGAATGGGATTGCAATGAGGGGCATTTTCTGTAGTGGTGCCTTTGCGGGTAGAACCCCGCTAGTCAATTGGCAGGTGGGGCAGTTCTTGCAGTGTTGGGCAACTTCTCCATAAATGCCGGGCCAGTAAAACCTCTTTAGTAGGTTTTGTTGGGTTTTAAGAGAGGCCATGTGACCTCCACAGGGATGGTTGTGGGCCAGTTGTAGCACTATAAGTCGGTGGCTCTTTGGTAGCACCAGTTGTTCCTTCATGGTGTCATCGTCACCCTTATACCTTCGGTATAGGAGACCTTGTCGCAGTAGAAACCCTGGGCCTCTGGCGATGTTGGGTTCCCCTTCCCGGGCGGCTCTTTCTCTGGCCACTCGTAGGGTGGGGTCAGTCAGGGTCTCGCCCCTTATGGTGTCTTCGTTGTCTTCTAGCTTCCAGTCAATAGGTCGGGTCATGTAACTGGCCTGACACCATGCCATTCGGGTCCTCCTCTTTCGCCCGGGTGGGGGTTCCTGGGAGACGGTGTCGGTTCCTGCCAGATCGGCTTTGGACGGGGACTGCCCCTCCCTGGTATCCCTTAATGTCCGACCGAAACCGGGGAGGTCGGTCCCAATTACCACCGGGGTTGGGAGACAAGGTAGGACGGCAACCCTCAAGGGAGAAGAGGTTTCATTCAAGTCAATCACTACATCCTTCATCGGATAACATTTGGTGTCCCCATGAATGCATCGGATAGGTACAGTTATGTTAGGTAAGCAGGGAGCGTTACTCACGGTTGGTGATATGGCGGTCTGCCTGCTGCCGCTGTCCAAAAGGGCACGTGATGGTCTGCCGTCGACTCGAACGTCCACCACATATGGTCCTGGGACACCGCACTCGTCCATCGGGGTCAGATAGCCGATGTCCATGGGTTCGACTGTTCTTCTCCTGGGACAAAACCGGGCTATGTGGCCCCACTCGTTGCACTCATAGCACTGCGGTTGCTTGTAGCTAGGGGTCGGTGCTGGGGCCTTCTCTTCGTTTCCTGGTCTCTTGTTGTTCTCATCGGGAGGTCTCCATCTTATGGGTAAGGCTCGGTTACCCCTAATCATGTGGGGGTCGGATATCGGGATGGCGATGCGGGCCGATACCCCTGTAGCTGGTAGTCGGAAGTGGCCTGCCTTCTGGTATGCCGATGCTATATCCACGGCCTCTGTCAGGGTGGGTTGATGGTGCTGCCTAACCCATTTTTGCATCTGGCCGGGCAGGGCTTCGACGAATTGTTCCAGAATTATTTTATCGATTAGGGATTGGTTAGCGGGGTTTGGAGCCAACAACCACTTCTCTGCTAGGTCCTTTATCCTATAGTACAGCTGGCGTGGATTCTCCCCGGTCCTGAGCCTGGTTTCCCTCAGTCGGATCCGGTAGGCCTCGTCGTCCAAGCCCAAGCGGTCTAGTACGGCAGCCTTGATCTCCCCGTACGGCGTGTTGCCGTTGGGATTTACCGCCTGATAGGCGCCCTGCATCACCCCGGACAGTAGGGGGGCGATGTACTGACCCCACCGGTCAGGAGGCCACTGTGCGTTTCTAGCTATACGTTCAAAACTAGTAAAGAAGAAGGCGGGATCCTCTCCGTCCTTATATTTTTGTAGGAGGGCCGAGGGCACCAATGGTTGATTTCTAGTGCTGGCCACTGCATCGGTGAGACGGGACATGGCCTCATGCTGGTTGTCCTGTGCGGTGGTCAATATAGAGCCCTGCAGCTGTATGGCTTGTTGAAAGGCTTGCCGATCCGCAGCTGCTTGTTGGGAATGCAGTTGTAGCATCTGTTGCAATTGTTGTTGGCCCTCAGACAAGGTCTTTATTAACGACTCCATCGCGCTGTCAAAAATCCCACCTTCGTCGCCAGTGTGAAGGGTGGAATTATAGTCGGAGACAGACACGTGCTAAAACAATATTTATTATGGGGTTAAGGCAGCCGATGCTGAAAGAAAAGTCTTATGTCCTCCCGGTTAACTTCACCGGTATTTCGTCCTTCTGTAATACCACGGCGCTGGGCCTGGCTTGGTCCTATCTCGAGCCGCTGTCCGGATAGGCCCACCACTCTGGTTCGCTCTCCTCTCTCCTCTCTGTCTCCTGTGTAATGAGAACAACCCGTTAGTCTCCCTGGGTGCTCTTTTATCACAGGTGGAGGTATCAAGCCCCCACCAATCCCTGAGGGTTTGAGTTAACCCCCATCTTATTGGTCCCTGGGACATGGCCCCTCCTTTCTTAAGGGTTGCCATCCCAGCATGTCGTTCTTCCCGATTCCCCGGTGGAGGGCGGTGGTGTTGGCCATGCGGTTGTGGCTGCGACGCGTAAGGACGCGTCCTGAGGCTGGGCCCTCCCCCCCAGCAACGTGCAGCTCTGGCAGCGGCATGGTCAGCACGGGGCCAGCGAGCCGGGCGCTGCTCCCCCGTATCCCGTCGTCGCCGTGAACGTTGCTCCCCACCCCCCGGACTGGGGCGAACAGGTGAGAGCCGAGCGGCCCCGCCGCGGCTGCAGATAGCGTCTTCCTGCGCGGCCCCGCCATGTCCCCCCGTAGCGGCCTTAGCCGCGCGGCTAGTCTCCGCGGGTTTCCCTTTCCCTTCACTGGCCTCTCGGGCCACGGACGCGACAGCGCCTCCCACGGGTTTCCCTTTCCCCTCACTGGCCTCTTGGGCCGCGGACGCGACAGCGGCTCCCGCGGGTTTCCCTTTCCCCTCACTGGCCTCTCGGGCCGCGGACGCGACAGCGCCTCCCGACTCGTGCGGGTCGGCTTCACGCCGTGGCCGCCGCGGCACCAGCCGAGGCGCTGCTGCTTCACACTAATATACTCTCTATCACCCTCCCTTCTTCATATTTCTTAGTCGTTTCTGATAGTAATCTCTTCTTCCACATTGCCATTTCTCTTTCTTTCTCTTCTTCTTCCCTTTTCCTCTCTCGTAGCACTGCTCTTGATACCCTTTCTGCTGCTGCTTTTACCCTTTCAGCTTCTCTCCTTTGCTCCTCAGTTCGTTCCCTTCTATTCTCCAATTCGTTCTTACCTTCTTTCCTTTCCCTCGCTCTCTCTCTTTCCTCCCTCTCGAGCTGTTTGATCAGTTCATTCTGCTCATCCCTTAACTCTGCTAGTCGTTCCTCCAAAATCTCTTCCTTTTGTCGTAACAGCTCTTCCCCTCTCATTCCACTCTCCCTGGTATTATCCTCGTCTGTTTTCCTTACTACCTCCTTCTCTTCTCCTGTTAATGAACCTCGTAATTTTAATAGTATCTGTGCAGCTACCCACTCATCATGTCCTATTTCCACAGTTTGTTCTTCTCCAGTCCTCCCCTCCCCTGCTGGCATCTTCCTATGAGCCACGTATGGTGGAGGGCTGTATGCCGGGTTCGAGTACCCCTCAGCCGCCCTTAACTGTCCTCTTTCTATTTCTCCTAATTCTCTTAAGGGGTACAACCCCCCCTCCCTCTGTTTTCACCACCTTTTCTAGGGGTATATCGTTGCTCGGTTCCTGTTTTATTTCATTTTCTTTTGAGTTATTATTCTTTTCTCCTCCCTCTTGTCCGTTCCCCGTGTTCTTTGGGTCTCCACTCCCCTTTTTCCCATCCTCTCCTTCCTCCTTAATCTCTTTTTCTTCCAGTATTTCCCCCACAGTGAACATTCCATTCGGTCCTGGTCGGGACCCTTGGAACATCCTCCATAAGTTAAAATCCTCCACGTGGTTTGCCAACTTCTTCCCCTTGTATGTATTATGCAGATGGTTTAATAGTGAATGTTGGGTATATGGATCAAAGCTACCATTAGGCGGCCATGGTGTTATCATTTTGTTGTCCGTCCCCTGTGTCCATTCTATGCTATACTTGATCAGTTTCTCCCAATGGGTGACAGTGTCGTACATATGTGTTGTAGTGGGGTAGTGAGGGTGTTCCCCCACCCTCCCGATCCTGTCCCGTATGACATAGTAGCGCTTCACTTGTTAGCCTTCCCCTATTTGGTAGCTATTATCTTACTAACACTTACAATACACAGCCTTATACCTTTACCTGGCCCCGTAAGTTTGGGGACTTGCGATAGTCCGCTAAGAAAAAGTATTAAAATATAGTATTTACATTTGTATATTTTCTTCTTTCTTTCTTCCTTTACACAGCACCCTTACGGCCCCCTGGGGCCGAGACGCGCGCAGCCCCCTGCGGCTGCGTACCCCTTGTGACGTTCTTATACAGTCGTCCTATTTTCATTTGCTCCTCCTCCTTTTTCTACACTTGCCGTGGCCGGCGTTCTCCGTGCGCAGCCACGTCCCCCGTTTCGCCTTTCCCCGATCAACTCATTACCCTTTATCTCCGTTTCCACTCCCTTACCACAGTTCTCTTCCCCACCACTCTCAGAAAGAAAAATGCCTTGTGCTCGGGATATCCTATGAAAGGCCCTACTGGTGACATCACCGATCGCTTCAAACTACTGGTAAGTTCTTTATATATTCTTTAAGTCCAAAATACACTTGCAATCTACCCCCGTTAACCTCACAGCTGTCTTCCTGTCATTCCTGGAACAAGGTAATCAATAATATAATCGGACTGCGCAAGCTGCGTCGCCTCGCGTGTTATACGCCCCTCGACAGGAGGGCTTAACCAGCCAATTATCTTCCGTATTGGGCAACTAACTAGCTACCGCCTACAGGGAAACGTCATCTACCTATCGAGTTTCTTGCTCGAACAATAGGGATCCTGTTAAGGGTGACTCTCTGTCCTCTTGGAGTGTGTATGATGAGTGCCTGATTAGTGATGTCATGAATGGAGTGTTTGGGTATGATTGGTTTGAATGCTGTGTGGTGAGTGTTCCACCCAGGGACAGTTGAGATGATGTAGCCTGGGTGGTGGGAGCCAGTGGGCTCCACTCTGATCCTGTAACTACTAAAGAATCTCCTGATGACACCTGATTAAAGTAACAATAAGTACTTCTGGCCTCCAGCGTGTCCTTTACCCAGCTGACCCCGCCTAGGGTCATAACCTTATATTGGCGACGAGGATGCTCTTGATGAAGGCGGACCCTGAGAAGAAGCTGGATAAGACAGGTACCTGCATGAATGGGGCCAGACAGTGGGAGAAAAGGATGAGAGAGAGGAGAAAGGACTGCTGCGGGGGGTGCAGCACAGGATCACAGAGACTGAGAAAAAAGGAGGGGGCCCACTGCCCCCCATGATGAGTCCCACCACCCAGGGGAAAAGAGGGTGTCTCCAGTGGCTTTCAAAAAATGGTACAGATAATGGCACCCGGTAACATGAGAGGTGGTGTTTTAGTTTCCACGCAATGTAACCCAAGAGACTGTTCCTGTTGGCACTACAGGGTTAAAATGTTTATGCCAGAAGTCGCTCTTGTTGTACCAGGGAGAGGCGCCAGAGACACATCTGTCACCGCTGGTGCAGAGCTGAGGTGGAGCTAGGAAGTGCAGGCTCTAAGAAGTGAAGAGTGTGTCTTGCCTGGAGAACCGTTAAATCAATAGTATGCTGAGACTGCCTAAAGGAGCCTGTGTCTATGGAAAAACACCCATTTCTGTAGGATGGCAGTAAGAGTGTGCTGCAGTGAAGGGTTGTCAGTTTTCCAGCCACCTAATGGTTCACGATGTTATGTGAGTGAGGAGCCGTGGTACTGGGCATGACCCATGTATTGGGATTCCATACCTTAGTTTCAGCCGTCCCGTAACGCGCATGGTGACAGTTGGAGCCCTGGAGCTCCTTGCGGCCTCATCTTCCATCCTGTAGTGATGATGTCATCAACCCAGCAGGGGGACTCAGCGATTGTGTGGAATGCTGGATCATAAAGATTCTGTACTGTCAGAGAATGCTCGGTGCTCTGAAGTTCGTGGCAATCCAGTGAGCTGCGTCAGGGTTTCGAATAATGGACCTTGCAACGTCATTCAGCGTGGCCAGGAAATGAAGTTTCCTTTCCGTGTACTGGGTTTCCTGTATTAGCTGCGTCGTAGTGGAGACTGACATGAATTGTCTATCATTGCCTTTCAAGGGGATCGAAGGAGTGCTGCTTGAAATTATGGGGCAGTGTTGCGAGCCTGCCTCTCCCAGGTTGGCATTAAACTGAACTTGGTCTCGAAGCAAGCAGGGGTCTCATCGTAATCCAGCTGAGCCTCGTTATTACCGTTACTGTTTTTCTCCATGTCCCAAGCATAGTCAGTCATTGCAAAGTATTTTATGGACGAGATACTGATTTGACGGAATGTTCCACAGCCAAAAAAATGCAATGTTGGATTTTGTGAGGTTGTACATTATTGTTGGAAATACCAAAGAGGGATTGTGTTTCATTGTTGTGAAAGGAGTGTGTGGACTGTTTTGCTTGTTGCAGATTTTAAAAGATTCGACCAGAGTGATTCTGTGCGGTGAGTGCAGCAATATAGCGAGCTATTAATAGCGGTTCACTGCATATCAGAATAACAGTTTGAGGATTTGCAGGATGTTATGTTTCATCATGGAACCATGCAACGTGGACTTTATAATGCGGCAAGGTGTTGCCTTTGCACTCCTTAGAATTTACGTTTGCATGGAGGTGGAATGGGTAGACGTGGACTTTATAATGCGGCAAGGTGTTGCCTTTGCACTCCTTAGAATTTACGTTTGCATGGAGGTGGAATGGGTAGGTTAGCTTGTGTCAGTCTAACATCTATTTGAGGAATTGCAGGTTGGTTACGTTGCAGTTTCAGGCAACGTGGACTTTTAGTGTTCCTTTTACTAAAAAGCAAATGTTTAAAAGTGTAGACTTAGGAAATGTTAAAGTGAGCAAAGCTGTAGGAAATGTCAAGATAGTTATCTACTTCCTGAGAAATCATCTGTAGGTATGATGTGCATCCTGTTGCATATCATTAGCATGGGTCTGTGCGGCCCACTGATGAGTGTGTTGAGCATGGGTGTGTGTTGTCCATTCATGTGTGTTATGAGTATGGGTGTGTGTGGCCCATTGAAGTGTATTACAAGCATGGGTGTGTATGGCCCTTTGGAGTGTGTTTCTAGCATGAGTGTGCGTCGCACACTGGAGTTTGTTGTGAGCACGTGTGTGCGTTACTCATTAAAGTGTATTATGAGTATGGGTGCGTGTAGCCCTTTGAAGTGTATTTTAAGTATGGGTGTTTATAATAATAATAATAATAATAATTAGGCTTTTATATAGCGCTACAAACCCTCAGGTATCCGAGCGCTGCTTATTATTACCCACGGTGTGTGGTGCTCATTTATCGACCTCGGAAGGATGAAAGGCTGAGTTTGGCCCCGCCGGGATTCGAACCTGCGTTAACAGGCTCTGCACCGGTGTCAAAGCGAGCGCTCTACTCGCTGTGCCACTTGACCGGCCCATTGATGTGAGTTTGTTGTGAGCACGTGTGTGCGTTACTCATTAAAGTGTATTATGAGTATGGGTGCGTGCAGCCCTTTGAAGTGTATTTTAAGTATGGGTGTTTATGGCCCATTGATGTGAGTTACACTTGGTGTTCTGAGAGGTAACTGGTTTTAGGAATAGTTGTTTGGCAGGACGCTGCCTGCATACTGTTTGTGGCGCGAGAGTGAGGGGACGCCTTCACGACTCGCGTCTGATGGTGAGTTAAAGGATGTGTGCGTTTCACCCCAAGGTCACCTAGTGGCATTTTGTCCAAGTTGTGAGTTGGCTTGGGTTGGTTTTCTTGTTTCTTAAATTGAGTTGCAGAGAGTGTCATTTGTCGGTGGCACTTCCCTGTAATTTAGGCTAATTCGACTTTTCCATCTAGTTGCCGGAGGTTTTCATTGTTGTTAGATGTTTTGGGTTGAGACCTGACTGCTGATGGCTCAGATTGGAACGGCCGCCAATTCTGGGATCGGTGTTTGGGTACTGGTTGTGGAATTCCTCTGGTGGGAGTGGCCTTAGTGTGTATGAGCTGTGTGTGTGAGTTGCTGGCTGTCTGGTATCGGGCGTGTTTATGAGCTGTGTGTGTGAGTTGCTGGCTGTCTGATATTCGGGCGTGTGACATATGGTATCTGGTGCCTTCCTAATATCGCCCTGTGGTCACTGTTTCATAGTGAGTTATTGGTTGCTTTGTCAGAGCAAGACCTGGTTTATCCCGAGCTAGGGAGTTTGCGCGTGGGTGTGGCAGCCCCACGATTTTGCCCGTGGCAGGGGTCAAATAAAAGGAGTCATGAGTTCTTTGAGGGTCTGTGGATTTGCTTTGGTGTGTATGCCCACGGTGGGGCCGGTTTGCGCTCGTAGGTGGCAGCTGCGAGGTTCCCTGGTGGTGGTGGGGAATGGAAGGTGATCAGTGTCTTCTGATGGGTTGTGAGAGTAGTTGAGGCGGCTGGGTTTTGTTCTCGTTTGTTTTGTCATGTTGGAAACATTCCCCAGGTGCCTGGTATTGGCTTTGGTGTGCTTGTGTGTGTGGTTGGTGCTCTTCCGTGTGAGGTTGTGCATTTTAAGGAGGTGATGTGTTGGTGTTGGCTGAAGGAAGGGAGGTGTTAGGATAGTTAGGCTTTGAAGGAAGGGAGGTGTTAAGGGTGACTCTCTGTCCTCTTGGAGTGTGTATGATGAGTGCCTGAGTAGTGATGTCATGAATGGAGTGTTTGGGTATGATTGGTTGGAATGCTGTGTGGTGAGTGTTCCACCCAGGGACAGTTGAGATGATGTAGCCTGGGTCGTGGGAGCCAGTGGGCTCCACTCTGATCCTGTAACTACTAAAGAATCTCCTGATGACACCTGATTAAAGTAACAATAAGTACTTCTGGCCTCCAGCGTGTCCTTTACCCAGCTGACCCCGCCTAGGGTCATAACAGATCCTCATCTACTCATTGATCAATACATGCCAACTCGTAGGAAACCACACACACCCTTACACGTAGTCGCGACCTAGGCCAATCAGTGTCTACGAGCGGCCGCTCGTGATGTTTTCGTGCTCCGCCCCCCTCTCTCGCGTAACGTAGCCGACTGCTCTCGCACTCGTTCGGCTACCATTCATTTCATTGCCTACACTAAATTGTCAAACCTTCGCCGCGCACCTGTGCAACACCTCCCACCTCCCGTATTTAATTCCTCCCCCCTCCCTCACAATTTCACATTGCTTGTTGTGCGTGGCATGCTCACCAAGTTCTCTTGATGCGGGGCCGCTCGACTGCGTGCACCCCTCCAAGCGGCTCGCCACCTCCCCTCGCCTGGACCACGTCTGGACACTCGCCAACCGCGGGCGGGATACTTCTCAACCGGCTCCCGAAGGCCAATATCCGGATTGCGCTGTCCGGTCTTCTCGCAGTTCCACGATGGTCCTGTAGTCCTCAGAAGGGGGCAACGGCAGAGGGGGCCGCACCGCCAGGCCTCCTTGCAAAGGGAGTACCTGGGAAAAAAAAATAAAAATAAAAAAGCAGATCTTAAACAGATCTCAGCAGTGCCTCCAACTTGTCGGGGGGAAATTCTGCCGGGGTCGGCCGGGCCGTCCGCAGACCTCCAGGCAGGGAGGCCCCAACTCCTCCCGTATATCCCAAAAGAGATAGAGTATGAGACACACGCAAGAAGCAAGGTGACTCTGCTGTTTATTAGACAAAACGGCAGGGATGGGTCAAGGAGCGTACGCGTCCGTCCTGACACACACACAATCGTGGGGCTCGCAGGCCCTTTTTACCTTAGTATGACGCGCTACTTGCGTCACTTTGGAAAGTTTATTTTTTTTATTTTTATTTTTTTTAATAGTTTTATATGGTTTACAATAAGTAAAAAACCTTTAAAACAGAAAGCAAAATACATTTTTCCTACTTCTTTCACCAGATGTATACTGTTTAAACACTTTGTCAGTCGGCTCTTCCTACTATCTAAATCAGATCTTTTAGCCGGAATTTCAGCTCCTTTAACAATTGAACTAGACCAAACATGATTTTTCGATCAGTACCCTCAAACATAATCCTCCACCAATCATCAGCTGTGTAGGTACTTCGTGCCTCAAAGAGTGATCCGAATAGCTTTGTTCGCAAGGAGCGAAATTCAGGGCAAAGTAGCGTCAGGTGTTTTAATGTCTCTGTTGAACATTTACAAAAGCGGCAGATTAAATCTCTCGGTTTCTTATGTTTCCAAGTGCCTGTACGATCTTTTGTCATAAACAGATTGAGCCGGAAGTGCAGATATAGTAGTCTTGAGTTCTGATCGGGAAATTGTACCAGATACGGTTGTAGTTTGTCTAGCTCTCTGGCTTCTGGTGGAGCTTCTCTTAGAAGACGAGAGCTAGATCTGTCGATACTGGTTTGGTGCCAATCCGCATTCCATAATTTACGTTTGGCCTTCTCAGGATTTTCAAGTAGGGTAGTGATGGTAATGTTATTTGCGTCCAGAATTTCAGTGCATTGCCGATTCCATTTAGCAAGCATTGTATATTCGGGCTCTGAGTCTGGCTTGTGTATTATTTTGAATTGAGGGGCTGCATTGGCGAGCTGTGACTTTCTGTATAGAGTTCAAGCATTCCAGCAAACTCTCGCTTGTATGGAGGTCAGTCCCAGTTCAAATCTTATGTTGCTAGTCGGACATCCTTTAGAGATATGTAACGCTCTAGTCCAAAAATTGTTTTCGAGTGTGTTCCATAACTCATATGGACAACCGAACATATTTTCCGCACCGTAGATCAGGGCCGGTATTGCTTTATTTCTGTAAAAGTTGATCACTGGTTTTATAGAGAATTTCCCGAATTTTTTGTTTATGATCGCTGCCTGACAAGCCAATTGTTGACATTTCCTTTTTGTGGCCTCAACCCAAGGATTATCATTTATGTGTGCACTTATTATGGATCCCAAGTATTTTATGTGAGTGGAGATTCTGAGTGGTGTTTTTTCCAAGTGCCACACAAAGTTGGTTGATCTCTTTTTGTAGGCTGACAGGTTACGCAATATCAAGATTTCGCATTTCTTCTTATTTAGGCAAAGCTTGTTTTCCTTTACGTATTCTTCTAAGGCATCTAATTTTCGCTGTAGGCCGACCGGTGTGACATCCAGAATTAATAAGTCATCAGCATACAACAAGTGACCCAACTGCGAGCCGTGAATCTTGGGTGGAAAAGCTATTACCTCGTTTAGTGCGTCTCCTATATCTGAGATAAAGAGGTTGAACACAATTGCAGCCAAGGGACATCCTTGTTTCACTCCTTTATAAGTTGGAATCAGAGGAGATAAGGAACCTCCCTGGCCGAGTCTGACTTGTACAGTAGTGTTCGAATGGAGCTCTTTTATTGCGTCTATAAGATCCGCAGGACACTTCCAAGCTTTGAGTTTTTCCCACAGAATAAGACGGTCAACACTATCGAAAGCGTGTGAAAAATCGATAGATGCGACATAAATGGAAGTGTTGGTTCGTATTGACTCCATTTTTAAGAGATTCAGCAAAAGGGTGTTAAGACCGCAGCCTACGCCTTTAACAAAACCTGCTTGTCGTGGATCATTACGATCATTTTTAAGTGCCCACGATTTTAAGGTTTGTTGAAGTTGAGTTGCGTAGATTTTTCCTATTACGTCTAACAAGGCGATAGGTCGGTAGTCTCCCGGGTCCAATCTATTCCCCTTTTTAAAGATTGGCACAATTATGGCATTTTTCCAAGATCTTGGGGTAGCTCGTTTTATTTTTATTCTTTCGAAGAGGAGTAAACAGAGCTTTGCCCATTCATTCGGGTTTTGTTTCATTGTATAGTTCGTGAGGCCATCAGGCCCTGGAGCTCTTGAAGCGTTGGAGTTCTTAATTGAGTTTGTGATGTCATTAATGTCGAACTCCAGTGTCCATGGGATTTTATGCTCGTTTGTATTTTTATCTTCCACTTCAAGTGTGTAAAAGAGGTTCGTATAGTGTTTAACCCAAGTTTCTTGGCAAATTGGGGATACCTGTAGCGCTATTTGTGGTGCGGCTAGATTGTTTATTATACGCCAAAATTCAGCTGAGTTTTGTTTTTGAGCTTGCTCATCATCTCTTCGGAGTCATTCTGCAAGATTGTAGCATAGTGATTATTTCTCCAATTTCTGTATTTTTGCGTTATACGTTTTTTCTCTGCGGCGTATAGTTCCTTGTTACTTCTAGGTAACATCCTTATTTCTTTGCGTAACGTTCGTTTTCGTTGCAATACTTGTAAATCAAACTTATGTTTGTGTAGTGTTTTTTGTTGTTTAAGGCCTTGTTTACGTTCCGCAAATTGGATCAGCAGGTGTTGATATTCAATCACGCCTTGAGCGTCCTCCAAAGCGGATGTTACCGAGTTTATGTCTTTGGTTTTGAGGTTAAGACGAATTCTTCCGGATCGGTACATAATATCATGGGGCCATAATTCTCGGGATGTCTGCCTGTTGGCATTGAACGACATCTTTAGCATGTTGTGATCGCTGTATTTCATTTCGGTAATCTCGAGCCGATGTCCTTTGGCTGCAAGGTCTTCAGACACGAAGAGATAATCTATTGTTGAAAATTGAGTTTCTCGTCTCCATGTGGGCTGTGCTGGGATGTCACCCGGTGTGTTCCCATTCAAAAGTGTAAGGTTTCTTAGGTTCATTTCGTTCATCCAAAGCTGTCCCGTTTTTTCGTTGACCTTGTAATTCGCGGAATTCTTTTTTGGCACAGTATTCGAATTCAAGCAGTCTATATTAAGATCACCGCATAGAAGAATCGATGGACTGCTAGAGTTTTCCATTAAGTTGTCCAATACAGCGGTCACCTGATCTATAAACTTGACCGCACCGGTGGAAGTGTGATTCCAATAGAGATTAATTATGTACATGTACTCTGATTTGTCAAGGGAGGTAATACCCACTTTAGCAATTTGTATGTATGATGAAACATTTTTAGTCTCGATTATTTTGAGTCCACGATCCTTTTTGACCGCTATCAAAAGGCCAGACATTGGCCTGCCTTTGGGTGGCTTAATGGCTGGATTTGCCACTATCTCAAAGGCAGGCGACATCGGACAGGTTGTCAGCCAAGTTTCCTGTAGACAGATCAGGTCTAAATTGTGCATCCAAGGGGAGTTGAATAGATGAACAAAGCCCCGTGTGTTCCAAGATCCGAAGTTATAACACTGAGGTGAGCTCCGCTTTAAGCGTTAATCATGGTTTTTGTTATTTAGGTTTGCCGCTAACCAGGACCAGTTTCCATTTTCTACGTCATTCTTTAGAGTTGTTCGGATGTTTTTATCCATACCTTCAATAGTTAGTTGGATTTGGTCATTTAAATATGACTGAGTTGCTTCCGAGTCCTTTGGTTTGGACTCGGTTCGAGTTGATGTGTCGAATTTCGAGTCTTTGTATTCTTTGGGATTTGTATTCGAAGTTGTTCTTTTCTTTATGCTTTCCTGGCCTTTGTCATGTGTATTATTTAGAAGAGACTCTGAAGTTTTGTCAACGAGGCATTGTGGGTATAGGTCAAAACCTAGAGATAAAAATGCAGGTACCGCATCCAGCAGTATCTCACGAATGATTTTGGAAGCAAGGTGTAGGGTCACCATATCGTTTCTTTCTTCACAGTGAAACTCTACTATTTTCACGTCATCGGAGTTAAGTGTTCGCAGACTCGGTATCAGGTAAAATAGTTTGGATAAGTATTGTCGATTTAGGATCATGTTATCACAGGAGTCGAGCCTTTCAAGTATTAGTTTATCGAAGGAAGGTTCCTTTTTTGTTATTTTTGATTTAGACGACATGTTTTTGGCGTTCGGTTTCGTTTCATCTCTATGCTCATTATACACAGCTTGGTGTTGGTGGCTCGAGCGTCCTAGACAGGTCAAGCCACTTTGTCCAGTTTCTGTGAATTTCTGGGAGGCTTCCTCTTTACTGCTAACGAAGTCACCATCTTTCAGATTCTTCGACGCCAGCTTAAGCCGCCTTTTAGCTAGTGTTTCAAAAGGTGAATCAGGATTGCCGTTTACTTCAAGGATCGTTGAAGTGACCTTTTTTATAGACATTTTGGAAGCCGTGGATTGGTCTAATACCGGTTCAGAATCCTTGGTGCTTAAGGTCGCCAGTTTGGCTCGCCTTTCCGCCAATGTTACGAATGGTGAATCCTGGTTGATGTTCGGGTTAGAGATCGTATCGGCAGTGCTGATGATAGTACATGTGCGTCGTGTCTTTGTTGTTTTTTGAGTGTCAAGTAAGACGTCGGACTGATCCTTCTCTATGTAATTACATGGATGGGAGTCTTGCACTCCTGCATGTTGTGAGGGTGAACTCTCATTTGCAAGATCTATCAGCTCGTCTGTTTGGTTTACTTCATCACCCTCATATGTAGATAGATTTATCAAGTCCAGATCGTCATCAGAAGTTCTTTCAGGAGAACAGGTTTTGTCATAAGTGTTTACACTTCTTTGAGTGATTTTTGGGTTAGCAGGGTTGGAAAAGTTGCATCTCGTACCATCAACTGTTAGTTGCACTGTTTTCAGGTTTCGTAGAAATTTTCTGGATCCATTTGCACGTCTCATATTTCTGGACGGTAAGTTTTTAGATTTTTTCTCGCAGTTGACAGACTTCCCAACAGTGAGTGTGTGCTCTGGTTTTGACAGCCGTTTGTTTTTTTTAAATATGTCGTATACCTCCACACTAGCGGTGGTCGGCTCGACACTCGGTCTTGTCGGTGTTATGTCATCATTTGACCCCTTTTGTTTCGAGACCGATTTGGTTCCTGAAGATGATGCCAGTTGGAGTTCAACCGTTGCAGGATTGCATGATTGGCGACTGATTTCGACCATCTCGTCGAATGAGGCTGTCGTTTGCGAGGAGGAGTCTTTGTCACACATCTTAGACACAGAGGGCACGCACTCTTTCTGTGACTGAGATCCGTCAATCTTGTTTGCGTTCTTGTCCGACTGAGTCGTTTTATTTTGTTTTTGAGTGACAGAGTTATGGTTCGTCGCGTTACGATTTCCTTGTTGTGTTATAGATGTTGCCTCAGTTGCGTTGTCTGTGTCGCTATGCGTCTTAACTGAGTCAGTTTTTTCCAAGTTTGTGTTACACGTCAGCTTCCCTGGATGTTCTTTGAAAAGTTTTAAGGCTTCCCGTGCTACTTCTGCCAGCAGTTTCTTGTCTTCATTATTGTTTGCGGTAAAGTTACAGACAGAGTTTAGAATACAGTCAATTTTGTCGTTAGTAGAGCTTACTTTGGTACGGTATTTCGTTTCATTCCTTTCTAGTTCGATTATTTTTGTGTTTAGTAGGGCGGTTAAGGTTGTAAGATCTTTTATGTTTTCATTCATCTGTTCATACAGTTTTAAGAAGGGCGCAATGGAGATTCCCATAGATGCTATAATAACAGCTTGTAAGTCTTTAGCAACAGGTGCAGTTCGGGGGATCTCATGTGTATTGGACGTACGTATTTGTTTTGAGGAATTTGATCGTCTGCAAGATCTGATTTTCGGGTAGGGACGCTCCATGATTGAGGAATCCGACGAAGAAGTTTCTGAAGTCGGACTATTTTGTAGGTGTTGGTGTCTAATGGTTTTAGAGCGATCGACGTGTTCAACTGAGGAGAATTCGGAACTCGTTTGATCATTGGGAAGATTTAAAGAGGAGGTCACTTTTGTTTTTTTTACCTGGGAACAGCGTATCGGTGATAAACTGTCTGTGTTAGACCACCTACGTTTAGTTCTAGTAAGTGGTGTACGTGTGACACTTTGGGGGCCACATAGTGTCGCTTCGTGCATTACTTGTTCTGACCGTTCATTTGTGAGCGTCAAGTGGCCTTGGTTCGTTATTTCAACCTGTCGGTTTTGTTGGAGTTTGGTCATTAGTGCTAGATCTGTAATGAGCTTGTTGGCAATGTCTAATGAAGGTCTACGATTCCCGGGACCTTGTGTTTTGGCTGCTTCAGTACAAGATTCCAAGTTAGGTAAAGTAGAGAGCATTGGTGACTTTCTGCACAAGTCATCATCTCTTTGAGGAATTTCGGCACCGGAGATGTTTAATGCATTTGTTGTTGATATGACCAGTATTTCATTGAAAGAAGAACCATCATGATTGAAGGCATCTGCGGCATCAGTGGAAGTACAACACGGCGAAAGTAGGTTTTCTCCATCTCTATCGACCATGGTATCAGGGTTGATGTATGTTACGTATGATTTACTGTTGCATTCATCTGGTTCCATAAGATTCGTTACGCCGTTTTCCCCAGTATTAAGTTCCATAGAACCCATTGTGTTCAAACAACTTTCATCGATACCACTATGTTTTCTACTGTGATCAACAACCGACATTGACACCTGTGCCTCTTCCATGAAGTCAGACTTTGGATTTGCCGTTGGGCCGAGACTAACATGACCGGCATTAACCACAAGGCTATCTGAACGCACAGACATTAAGGTCGGGTCAGTGCTATTAGTTAGATTGTGTGGTGGGCACTGCACATCGGTCTTGTGTGTTGGGGCGTCGTAATCACGTTCGACGTTTATTTCAGCGTTGTTGATAGCAACGTCGACCGTTGGGCGTGTTCGTGTAGCGTCACCTATCTCAACACAAGCTTGTGTGCTTAGAGTACTTACGGTTGTTAGATTCAGCGCCCCACTGCATGTTGCAGCTGTCTTCACGGAGTCTAGGAGTCCGTCCATTGCGGTCCTTTTCCTGGTTTGTGCGCGTGTCTTGGCGGAGTGCATCAGAGTTTGGTGTTATTTAAGGCAGATTAGTTCAAGGACTCGGCAAACGTCAAGATCACAACGGCGTAATGATTTAGTTCGGGTCGTCCGACAGGGACTCCTGCCGCAGACCACGCAGAACAGCAAAACAGCACAGTACTCGCCCTTTCGCCGAGGGCTTACGCCGCAAGGGCGTGGAGGCGGCTCTTTTAAAGTCAGCTGATCCTCCCGATCCTCCTGCTTCCGCTGACTTAAAGGCACACGCACCTCCAAATAGATTTTCCACAGTTTCACAGTTTGTCTCACCGCAGCAAAACAGCACAGTACTCGCCCTTTCGCCGAGGGCTTACGGAAAGTTTAGCAAAAAACCTATCTCCACTCTGGATTGGTTACTCGAGTGGTAGGGTTAGTATAGCATACATATAGAGAACGGTGTTAGTGGTCGAGGGTTAGTCAGGTGGTATACCTGGGCTGTCCCTTCAATTTGATACATGAAAATTGTTACATGAAGACCTCTGAGGATTGGTCAATGTTAATGGCGTCAGTGATAAAAACCCCATGTTCTGATTGGTCCGCTCGCGAGCCTCCCAGTCTGGGACTATCGCTGTTCCCAGCTCGTGGTGCACCTGTCATTTGCAACAATGTTTTACTATGGGTAGGTATAAACAATGTGAGGATTCATTCATATGTTGGGAGGTCGACTACTCCCACTGCTGCAGATGTCCAATTAGTCTTTTAATTGTATCTGCCTGTGTCTTGAAACGTGGGATTCAGGCGTCTCCTTCCTCCTGGGCTTGGTATCCCGTCAAGTTTGGCTTTGTCACGTGCGGTGTGACCGTGTTTGAGGCAAAATTCAACACAATCAATGTTGTTTTTCCTACTGTGTGTCTGGTTTATCTTGCAGGTGCGACCTTGGCGTCGGATTGCGGCGTGCGAGATTGCAACATCGTGCCCTTGGCGGTGTGCTTTCGCCGGGCTCATTTTGCAGGGTCAGCAACCCAGCTCTTGCTCATTCAATGTTCATGGAAGCTTTTGCTTGCGGCCTACTTGGGCCTGGTGCATAGGTGGAACCGTTTGATGCAGAGCGCCTTAGGTTACGGTATCATATTGCTCTATCCTCAGTATCGTGTCTCCGTTATATTCTTCATTATGGTACATGGTTCTTAGAAGAAGCGTGAGCAAGCCTTTTTAGATAAATTCATTATGCGTCTTGCGTTTCTGCATTTTGAGAGCCTATGTGGAAAATAATAAAGATGCACGTCCGTGGGTATCTCTGTCGCCTACGTCATAGCACTGAGTATGTTCTTCGTGTGGATTGGTGTGGGAGTGTCCGGTGTGCATGTTTGCACAGGTGTGCTGACCGTTGGCTAGGTCGTCATGGCATCTCTAACGACGTGTAGGTTTAGTCGAGTTGATCCGTGCCGCAGGTGTCGGCATGGACAGGGCGGGCTGCTGGGCAAGTAGATGGGCACATCCGTATGTTCCTGTACCAGGGTATTTGGTCGTCTGGTAGATAGGCAAACTCCTCTCGTGGCGGGTGTCTAGGCCGTGATCCTCTAGGCCAAGCACGAGAGGGGAAGGGTGGGAGCCTGTTCTTCCATTCTCCCACTTCAGAAGGATACAAAGGGGATGTGGGGGGTCAAAATAGGGCTCGAGGGGTGGCAAGAGGGAACCAGGGGGGGGCACAAAGTTCAAGGAGGTGAAGAGGGGGGGCAAGCGCAAGGCTGGGGGGCAAACAGACGGGGGTACTTGGGGGAATACGAGAGAACGGGGGTGGGAGCCTTTGGGGGTGAACAGAGCCCAGGGAACTGTAGGGGGAGAAAGTTGGGGGGGCCCAATGCAAAAGAACATGGCACCAGGAGAGGGGAGGAGCAAGCTGGAGAGAGGGAGGGTTGGGGCTAGGGATTATGGAACCTGACATGGGTGAGGGCGCTGGGTAAGACCTTGGAGGAGGGCCTAGGGGGAGGGCACTGGGAGCACAAGTACTAAGGCGATGCCCTGCCCGGGGGACAGTAAGCCGGAATGGGGACACCTGGGGCCCGAAGCTTGGAGGTAGGGCTAGGGTAGAAGCGGCACAGTTGGGATGGGAGCACAGAGTACAGTAGAAATGTGCGCTAGGATAGCTGGACATTGCAAAGCGATGAGTGTATAGGTAGGTAGAAATGTGTTAGTCGGCACCGGAAGGTGGGGTCTGTATATTCCAACCCTAAAATGCAGGGGGGGTGGAAAGAAAAAATTGGAAAACAAGGTGAAAACAAAGGTCTACAAGGGAACTTGGGGGGGACCGAGATGAAGGTATGGTGGCACAAGCAGGGTTGCCAAAGAAACAGGTGGGGGGAAGGGATAACGGAAGGAAGGATACAAAGGGGATGTGGGGGGTCAAAATAGGGCTCGAGGGGTGGCAAGAGGGAACCGGGGGGGCACAAAGTTCAAGGAGGTGAAGAGGGGGAGCAAGCGCAAGGCTGGCGGGCAAATAGACGGGGTACTTGGGGGAAAACGAGAGAACGGGGGTGGGAGTCTTCGGGGTGAACAGAGCTCAGGGAACTGTAAGGGAGAGAGTTGGGGGGGCCCAATGCAAAAGAACATGGCACCACGAGAGGGGAGGAGCAACCCGGGGAGAGGGAGGGTTAGGGCTAGGGATTACGGAACCTGACGGGGGTGAGGGCGCTGGGTAAGACCTTGGAGGAGGGCCTAGGGGGAGGGCACTGGGAGCACGGGTACTAAGGCAATGCCCTGCCCGGGGGACAGTAAGCCGGAATGGGGACACCTGGGGCCCGAAGCTTGGAGGTAGGGCTAGGGTAGAAGCGGCACAGTTGGGATGGGAGCACAGAGTAGAGTAGAAATGTGCGTTAGGATAGCTGGACATCGCAAAGCGATGACTGTATAGGTAGGTAGAAATGTGTTAGTCAGCACCGGAAGGTGGTGTCTGTATAGAATATGTGATTTGGGGTAAGTGATGTTGTGGGGCACCGGTAAATGGTGTCGGTATAGGAACCTACGTAATAGCGTGGCACCAGAGTGGCTGCCTGTTTTAGCTAGAACCAGGACATAGGACACCGGGAAGAGTGTCGGGGGGGTTAGAATCAGGTACCTTAGCGCAAAGGGGGGGAAATGTCTAGAAGTGCGATACAAGGTAACATATCAAATGGCCACGGGTAGAGAGAAGCTGGCAGCAAGGGCCGGACTTAACCGGAAGCGTTGACCAGATGCAGACGGTGGGGGGAGGAGGGGCAGCATACTTAGGAAGCCTCACACGGCATAGAAAAACCCGTGGTGTGGTGAATTCATGGATCGCCTGTAAGATAACTCCTTGACTTTATGCAAATAAAGCTGCTGTGGCATTAAGACTTCCAACTTTAAAATTGTGTTATGTTCAGGGGAGTTGCTAGGTCTGGAAAAGACCTGGGGCTATGCTGATGTTGGAACTGTTGGGACTGGGGGCTAGCTAGTCTTTTTGCTGTAGCTCCTGAGATTCTATCCGGGGCTACAACCAAAAGATCAGGGGCTATAGCCCCTTAGCCCCCCCCTAGCAACGCCCCTGGTTATGTTGTTATTCCAGTAAACGCATCACTGTGGGGGTACAGGTGTACAGGTGGGGTAGGGGGAGGGGAGTGGCCTGGCAGGGGCATGCCGGCCAGGGACAGGGAGGACGGGGAGGCGCGGCCATGAGATTCCCCCGCTAAGGATTAGCAGCCCATAAGACTTGGGAGTGCTAGGTCCTGGGGCTCAAGGGACAGGAAGGGGCCATCAAGTGTAAGGGAATTGTTTATTCAGATGGGCACAAGAGCAGGAGGAGGTGTCTCTACAGAGGAATAGCGGCGATGTATGGCTTTTGAAAATAGTGTGGATTTTAAAGGAGACGGGCCGACGCGCCGTCACTGTCAGTAAGCAGTACCAGGAACTGAAAGGTAATGGAGTGAACGTGCCCAGATGAACGTGAAGATGTTGCTCTTGAAACGTTTCCCTTTTGGACTCGTAACCAGCCCCAGTTTCTTAAAGTGTACCAAGCAACTGTCCGCGTTTCCCGTTGGTTACCGAGCTCAGCTGTGTCCCGCTGAGCAGCTTTGACTGATTACGCCATGCTTGATTCAAGGGTGCTGGCGAAGCAATGGGATTTTGCATTCGTTGTTCCAGAATCAGAAAGGGCAACTGCAGTTTCAGGTCACAGAGTTTATGGGAGTAGCATACTTGCAGTGTTCAAGTAAAGGACTACAAAAAAACCGGAACAATTCCTGTAACAGCGCCTCGATGCCCACGGGCTGTGTGAGCGCTTTAAAAAAAATATGCAAAAGAAAGAAATAAATAACTTTCTGGACGCAACGTGATGGGGCCACGTGGTGGGGTCCGGAAGCGATTGAAATGAGACCACTACTTTGGATGGTGAAGCCGCTCCGCCTCAGTTAATGAGGCTTTCAGAAGCGGCCAACAATTAAGGTGACAATGTAGTACCAACGGAGCAATGCACTACGTACTATTTCTGGGAAGAAGAAAGCAAAAGTGTAGCTAGCACTGGCTGTGATAGTGGAGCTGTGCAGCCTGTGAACGTCGGCGGCAATCGCAAGGAATATTAGGCATGATTTTCTCTTGTGGGAAATGATATGACTGTTGTTGTGAATGTATTTTAAATCATAGCTGTTTGGGCACAGTGCAGAGTATGAAGAGAGTAAGCTGGCATGGTGAAGATATGAGTGTGCATAACGCGGAAGAAGGGTGATTCTAGTATGAGTGGCCTGTAGCATAATTTAAATACTTTTGTGTACTGCCGGTGTGACAGATCGGTAGGATGACTGCGTGGCAAACGTTAAGGCATGATGTTATGTTAGAACGTTAACAAATTTTGAGGATTTGCAGGTAAATGGACGGAATGCGATAATGTCTTATAGTTAATGCTCTTATGGCTGTAAGTTCAAAAGTGAAATGCGTGAGGTGTTTTAGCAGGGGTATAGAACTGCAGCATACTTGCGTGAGTGGCCTAGATTAACAGTTTGAGGATTTGTAGGTTCTTTAAAAAAAAAAAAAAACATGCACTTTTAGGATTTGAGTTTACAAATACCCTATGGACTGGCAATTGGACGTGCTAGTGTAAAAGATATTGTTTCGAATCCCAAAACAAGAAGAAATATCACTTAATGTTTATGTAGCTCAAGAAGTATGGGGAATGACTTCTAGATGTGAGGGTCGATAAGTGTGACAGGTATGGAAGATGTGTTAAAGTGTCATGATGTCACGTGTACAAGTGATACATGTAGAGTTTGGTGTATGGCTATGACGGGAGTAGATGCTCCAGTTCAGTTTGAAGTATATTAACTATTGTTTGGTTGGAGCACATGAAAGCCACTACTGTGGTTAGGGAGGTAGCGCTCCGTTTTAGTGATAAGTGCTGTGAGGTAGCGCCTCTGAGTGCAGTGTTTAAATCGGTTGGTCTCGTTGGGTGTGATGTGCACCACCAAGGTTAGGGAGGTAGCGCCTCTGCTTAGTTTGACTGTTGGGGGTAGCGTCTCTTTCACTTGAGATGTTGATAGATTAGTATACTCCACTAATTTTATGGGTGGTGTTTTGGTGATAGAAATGCTGGGAGGTAGCGCCTCAGGCAATTGTTGATTTGATTGGTTTTAGTTATGCACTACGGAGAGCAGGGAAGATATTATCTCTGGCAAAGTGAAGTTAGGAGTGTAGTGCATTGTAGACTGTAATAGCGTACTCATCTTTTAGGGGCAGGAAGTCTGTTTTTTAGATTACATTGTGGGTACTGGTTAGGGACGCTGTCCAAGTTGATGAGTCTGGTGATTTCTTTTATTATTGTGATTGTGTTGTCAATCCTGACCATTGTGTGAGGGTCAAGGTTTGATAGTATGACTCGTTGGAGCTGCCATTGAGATGGGCGGTGTGGTCAACCTAACGTTGTGTCGGTGGGCTTGGAGATGGCTGGCCAGCATCTTCATGTGGTTGGAAGATTTATATATCTTGGCGTGGTTGGATGTGCTCTATTTGCTGAGTCTATTGGTGTAATTTGTGTGTATGTGTCTGGGATGCATGCAGATTGTGTGATATTACCGGGTGTTGGTGTTTTCCCCAGTTGTTTCTTTCCAGTTGTGGTGATTCGATTGTCATCCTGGGTGTCAAGCAGTGCATCAGGATGGCAGGGTGTGCTTCAGGGTGGCAGCCTGGAGGCTCGCCTCTGGCAGGGGCAGGCGTAATGTTAAAAGTTATTGTATGGTGGTTCTGGTTTGCAGGTTGGATTTTGCCTTGGATCTGGGCTGGTAGGTGTCTAGAGTGTGAGTCTTGAGTTTGTTCGTGGCAGGGACAGACGGAAGGAGATTTGTGTTTTATCGAAAGTTATCTGGATATGCATAGGGGCAGTTTCGGATTTTGCATAGCTGTTGGAGTCCCTTGTGTAACTAGCACGTTGGTTTAGACTTGTTTTGTGATGGGTGCAGGTCTTCATTTTGAGTCCATGCTGTTGATGTATGTGTTTAGGAGGGAGATGTGTTATGACGTGCTTGTCTGTAGAGTGCTAGTGGTGTGTGTGCCCTTGTGTGTGTGCTCCATTAATGGAGGGAGATGTGTTGTAAAGTGCTTGTCTGAGTCTGCTGTGGCTTGTGATGTGCCTGGTGATGTCATGTGAGTGTCATGTGGTAGATGTATGAGTGAGAGAATGCTTTGGTGAGTGTTCTACTTAGGGTCAGTTGGCCCCTCCCTGCCTGGGTGATGGGAGCCAGTGTTTGTCCATACTAATGTCTTAGTGTCCTGTAACATGTAACTATAAGAACTGGCAAAAAACTTGAGAAGTAACTTTAGCAAGCATGGAACCCACTTTATTACACTTTCTTAAGGAGCTGCCCCAGGGACTCAGTCTTGTGGGCAAAACACTTTACAAACCTTGCATATAATTCTGCCAATCCCTCCACCCGCCAGAGAATTAAACTTAACTGATAATCAACAGGGCTCAAGCTTTATCTAGAGTTTCTAGAAGGTCAGCTTTAGGCCTGGTGTCTTCACAGGAAATGATGTGCCCTAAATATTCAACCTCGTGACCGCACAACGCCATAAGTACCTGGTCCAATGCCATGAGGCCCGGCGTAGTCACAGGAAATCATGCGCCCTAAATATTCAACCTCATGACCACACAATACCATAAGAACCTGGTCCAATGCCATGAGGCCCGGTGTATTCACAGGAAATGATGCGCCCTAAATATTCAACCTCATGACCACACAACACCATAGGTACCTAGTCCAATGCTATGAGGCCTGGTGTCTTCACAGGAAATGATGCGCCCTAAATTTTCAACCTCATGACCACACAATACCATAAGTACCTGGTCCAATGCCATGTCAAGTTCCTCTTGGGGCTTGCAATAAAAGAGTATAGTTTTGGAAGGATAGCACTCCTTGTATTCCCTTCAATAGATTGAACATAAGCTGTTGAAAAATTAAGGCCATGCTGGCAAAGGGCACAGGGAAGACGTTTGAACCTGAAGAGGCAACCTGGTGACATGAACATTGCACGGTTCATTGATGCCTTTCTGATGGTAGGCACTTATGTTAGTTGTAATAAAATGCTATCCTCCCCCACAACAGGCAAAATGTCCCGCAGGTTGGGGATTGCAATCTGCAACTCTAAAGACATTCACTATGTGGAAGTGCACACACAACCCGAGCTTGCCATTTAGTTTCTTGGCTACAAAATAGGAGAAGCCCACCCCTGAGTCACTATGTGGAAGTGCACACACAACCTGAGCTTGCCATTTACTTTCTTGGCTGCAAAATAGGAGAAGCCCACCCCTGAGTCACTATGTGGAAGTGCACACACAACCTGAGCTTGCCATTTACTTTCTTGGCTACAAAATAGGAGAAGCCCACCCCTGAGTCTCAATGATCTCAAACACATCCTTCCTAATCATTACCTTCGACACTTATGAGAGCCCAGTACATGCTCATAGGTTACCTTGCAAACTTTGATTGTACAAGGTATAGCTTCTTTGCACAAAACAATTGTGTGTACAAACACCTATCATGGAAATCAGACGTGGGTCTCAAATCTCTGGTGTGGTTAGTCCTGTAAATCTTTAATAGGAACACTGGATGGTGAACACAGGAATGGACAGCTGTTACGCTCATCTGGTCTCTGCAAGGACGTTGGGGCACGGTTGGAGCCCTCCCTGGACTTGGCTCCCTTGGATCAGGCTTCTTCCCCTGCTCCTGTAGTGTGGGTTGCGCTGGTTGCTGGCACTGCCCCTGAGAGAATACGAGAGGCCGTGAGAATGCTGTGGTCGGACTGTGATTTCCCTCAAACCCTTCTTCGCAGAATGAGGTGAGCATGCGTTTACCCATATAGTCTCACCTATTTATTTATGAGGATGAGCTCTCCGTCCTGCTTCTCATCTGCAAGGGCGCCTTTAATGGACCCAGCTCCTTCACTGGTCCATGTGCGTGGTAGCCCAGACCGGCTGTGGCTGATGCACTTCTAAGGTAAGTGTTTCCCAACAATGATTATTGTCCATGCAATGTCTTTTTTCCATGATTTTTGTCCATAACCCTGGTAATGTCTTTCCTTCTCCCCAATAGGTGGTGAAGGGCCCAGCAGCGTCGCGGTATTGGAAGCGAGTGCAAATAGGGGCCAGAGGAGTTTACGATGTCTCAAGTAGAAGGTAAGTTTAGTTCTAAGGTCAAGCGCCAGAAAGGTGCTGCACGCCACCTTAGCGGAATCAGGTAAGATGTGCTCAGGCGATGGTATTGCTGGAATCAGGTAAGATGCGCACTCGAGATGTTGCTGGAGTCAGGTAAGCTGCGCTTCAAGCAATGGTATTGCTGAAATCAGGTAAGAACGCTTCAGGCGGTGGGGGGCGTTACGCTGTTATAAGCAGACTAACGCGAAGCACCTGCATGCAGGCGGAGAAGGCTTAAATAGCCTGGCCCAGCCATGCCCCCTTGGCTCCCCCTTGTGGCCCCACCTTGCCACTACCAGAGGATGCTGCACGTGCAGCCCAATGTTTTCCTATGGCCACGCCCGACCTGGATGCACGTGGGGGCGCTGCAGAAGAGGAAATAACACGTGCACCAGAAATAAAGTGTGCAGAGCACACTTTCTAATGAGCCTGGTTCCAAAGGCGCCAGGACTGGGTCCACCTGGACCCTTTATATAATGGAACTAGTGGTCCTTGCCCAGTGGCCATGAAAACAGCAGTCTCCAAAGAATCCTAAACATTTTTTGCCTTGCCCTTTATCAGTAACTTCCATATGTTTTCAGTGCATTGACTTCAATACAAGTGGAAGATTTTATGACTTCACTAAGGAGGATGTCAGTCCGCTGTGACAAATCTAGGGAATGTGTCCCTTTTCCCCAAGGGGAGGCCATCACCTTTAGGATTATGGTGGTGAGCACGCTAAGCTTTACTGCCCCAGGAGACAGGGCAAGCAAGATCCCCACAGGGGGTGGCCCTCCCTCCCCCAAGAGGACAGAAAATCCCCAGCAATGGATACGAGTTATCCTCCCGTATCTCAAGATCCCAATATCTTTATTGACTATATGGAAATTAAACTATATGTCCATTTGAAACATCCTGTACGAATGGCTGGTATGATTTCTGAAACCTAAAAATCTTTGAAGCTGTACATGCTGATGCCCCATTGGATTAAAGTACCTTACGCTATGCCTACAAGATAGTAACTGGCTGTCGACCATGATCGCGGGGCTGTCTTGTACGCCAAGGAACCACATAAGCTCTGGTGTAATAACAAGGTTAGTGGGGAGAATTCCTTTACACGGATGAGATAGAAGTGGAGAGATAAGTTAATAGGTACAATTATTGCTATTTTGTAATCCACTTGCTTTACTCATATTGTTATCAGGATAAGACAGGGAACTATTCTTGTTCTGCAGTGCAGGCATCACTATTCTCTGAAATACAACAAATAGACGAAGTAAAAGGATAGTTACACGTTGTAGTGGTATGTCTCTCTTTCCAGTTCTGGCCCCTTCTTTGCTTACTTAAAACTAACATAGGTATCCATGCAGAACTGTGTTGGTGGATAAGCATCTATTTTCTTCAACATCTGGCCTTTCCACTGGGTTAGTGGTGGCTTTTATACCTCTATGCTGCCCCTTTCATATGTATGTGCTCTGGTCTCACATAGTTTGACTGAGAGCATAGGATGACTAGGGTTCCCGGCTGACCCCTTAGTTTTGCATGTCAGGTTGTCACCACTGGCGAAGACTTGGGCGTAAAAGCCACTGAACCTAGAGAAGTTTTAGGACTGGTCCTGTTCCTATGTGTGTGATTGGTCGGCCAGATTGATATCTTTCCATTTTACATCTGTCTCCTCTGACTATGGCATGTTGGGTCTTTTCCCCCTGAATACATGGTGCTGGGTTCAATGGGCCAAAAATAAATGATATGTTTCAGTAGCTGTGAATGGCCATGACATCATTGCTTTGCTAGAATCCGGGAGTCAACAAACTGTCATACAAGTAGAGCTTATCCTCCAGGAACAGCTTCAAACTAATCAAGGTGTACCAGTCACCTGCTTTCATGCAGGACAGGAAATCTATCCAAAGGGCTAAGTGTACTTTGATGTCAAGGGTGAGACTGTATAGGTCAAGGCAGCCGTAATACTAGAGTTGCCAGAGAGAGAGAGAGTTATATGGCCTGATTGCCTGACCTTTAATCACTGGTTGGATAAGACAAAAAGATAAGAATCGAAATATCAGAGGAAGTGGCACCCTGATGAGAAAGAGGTGAACAAGACATCTGGGAGTACCCTTAAGATATAAAAAACAAACCCCTGTTCTACTCTTCTGTACGAAGCTTGATGAGCCTTCAATGAGATTATCACACTTAGGTGAGAGCTTTCGAGAACAGGTATGTTGCACGGTCACATTTAAGAGGGAAGGGAATAGGGGTTGGGAGGCCCTGGGAGATGTGGACTGTTGCCTGCTTTGGTGGTGGAATACAGGGAGGGACTCTCCAGGGCCTTCACACCATCCCTAGCCTTCTCTGTTATGGACACCTTGACATCCCAAGATAGCCACTGTGGTTCATAAGATGTGATGGAGAACCTTGGGTCTGAAGGGCCCAGCTCGTGCGCCTGTAGCCATAAGGCTCTGCAAGCTACATATCGGTACCTCTGGGGGTTGGGAAACAAAGTGGAACAAACACCAGACGGTGGGATGCAAAAGGTTCCAGGAGCCAACCCGTTCTAGAGAGAGTAGGGAAATCCTGCATAGCAATAGAGCCAGCGAGGCATTTTTATTTTCATTACACACTTAAAAAATAATTTATGAGTCCATCTCCTCCTTCTGGTTCACCACAATAGATGAAGAAGACGGGACAGAAGTAGGATCCTTATCCAGGAAGTAAGGAGGGAAGTTTGAAGAAAATAAATAAAAGACAAAGGTAAAGAAAGGAAAGGAGGCAGAGGAAGAAGAGGAGAGAGAAGACAGGAAATGAACGAGTGGGGAGAGATCTAGCAGAAGAGGTGGACAGAGAGTTGGAAGAGAACCCAAGACCATATAGGCAATCGATACTTTTAAGGACTGTGCTTGATCCGACCTCCCAAGTTGGTAGATAAGCGGGCAGTTCAAGGCTGGAACTTAGCCTCAGAGAAGGAACTAAGGAAAGTGCTACTTGCATACATTGAAAAAGCAAACCTCAGGGTGGAGGGGAAATTGTGGCATACCTTGGGGTCCATCCATTGTTGCAATGTCTGATGCCTGAACCTCCAGTGGGCAACCCAAGGGTACCTGGTGATGGCACCCGATAGTCAAATCAAATGACCATCAAATAGTCCTCCTGGTAGTCAAATCCAGGAGGACTAACATGTAACCCTGGCAATATCCACAACAGGCAAGAAAGAAAGAACTAAAATGCCAGAGACAGAGTGGGTGCCTGACCACCCCCTCCCACAACCCAAAAAGGAGGACAATAACTCAGGGAAGAGAAGCAAGGGCAGACAACCTGGTCCTAAAGAAAGTGAAGGGTCTAGCGGGAAACCAGAACCCTTTGTGTGCAGTTCCTAATTCCATCACCATTAGTAGTCATCCCTAATCCCTTTTACAATCAAAATAAAATGAACATTGAAATGCCAACTGAGATCACTTACCTTGGTCATCACAAACCGACCATCCACGTACACACAAATGTATAATTGATCCAATCAGACACGCCACCTGAAAATCCATCCTTCCACTGTAGACTGGTCTGCCGGCAGTGGCACTTCGTGTACACTCAGAATAAGCAAAAAACCTAGCCACATTATACAAACAGTAGAAGTCCCCTATTGAAAATGCAATCATCTGCCATTGCAACAGCTGTGCTCAAACATTGTGACGATGCAACCCAATGAACCTAAATAGGTTGCAGAAAGACGACATATGGAATAGACTAATTTCCGGGGAGAGCACCAAATGGTCTCAGGCACTGTCTAAACTGATCGATTTAGTCTTTACAAAAATCATGCAGACTAACGCCAATGTGTTCGTGGAAACTACCCCCTCATTGGCCTCAACAATGGCGGAATGACAAAAAGGAAGTCGTCTCTCTTCCTTTTTCTTCTCTCTTCTCTCCTTCTGCTGATCCCTGAAGAGTTTCGTCCTGGTCGGATCTGCTACTGTTTTCGTTGACAAAACTCAGTTTTAACTGTGTAAAGTTCAATAAAAAAAATAATAAAAAAAAAAAAAATAGGTTGCAGTAACATGCTATCGATTAGCGAGTCACTCGGCCTAATGCAATTGTTTGCTCCCCTTCTGTTGGGGACCCCAGAAAGCACCAGTTGTTTCAGGGACCCTGGGTCTTCTCAAACCCCGGCAGGGGGGAGTGATATGCACATTATCCCAAAGATATGTTTTGATTGTGTTTGTGGTACATGAATGTGTTCGTCTCAACAAAGCCCTTACAAATAACAAGCAAAAAACAACAGCAAGTATCAAAACTCTGATGCTTAATCACATTTGTGTTGTGCCAGGAGTGCTCCTGCAAGCAAACCATACTTAGGAAAACACACCAACGCATACCATACATGCTATATGCTTGTCACCCAAAGCATAAGGCAATGCCTGTGTTCCTTGTTTTATTCTTCTTGCATTTCAGATTAACCCTAAAGGGTTCCATGTATATTTTATAGCTTGCGGACGCGCCGCCATCGCTTGGGTGGCGGGTTCTGCAGTGCAGCCTGGTTACTGCATGGTCCTCCACGACTCTGAATGTCATCCAGACAGCAACACCCAAACCAATCCAATTTGGCTTCTGCTTGTATGTTGAATGCATAGGGTGTACACATTTCATCCCTAAAAAATAATTAGAAGCAGGTTGGTCATAAGATTCTCATATTTGTCGTGTATTTGCATTTCAGACAGAATGGCGTCTTAGTTTCACTCTTGAAGTGCTTGTGAGAACATAAGTCTTAGTGCCAGACTCGTGTGTTATATTTGGAGTGTGGCGGCTGGTCTTGATTTCACACCTGATCGGGTTGTTTGGTGGATGTGAGCCTCAGTAGGAGACTGTGCCCACATAGTTCCGGCAATGAGCTTCCATTTGGGAGGATGGTGCATGGATATGTATTTCATGTGCATACTTTGGCCAAGATGGGGTTCTGTCTGTTGGGGCCATTCATGGTGGGCTCTATCGCCAAGGCTGCACTAACAGCTTGATAAAAGTCATTGAAAGTATTCATTTTGTCTCTGAAGCTCAAAGTGAATGGGCACTAGGGCTGCAAGCAACACGTGAGAGCAACTCCATTTAGAGTGTTGCCGATCATGCCTTCTGCAGGTCCCCGATCACGCCTTCTGCAGGTCCCTGATCACGCCTTCTGCAGGTCCCTGATCACGCCTTCTGCAGGTCCCTGATCACGCCTTCTGCAGGGGCCAAATCACGCCTTCTGCAGGGGCCCAATCATGCCTTCTGCAGGGGCCCGATCACGCCTTCTGCAGGGGCCCGATCACACCTTCTGAGGGGGGCCCGATCACACCTTCCTGCGATGACCCGATCACGCCTTCTGCAGGTCCCCGATCACGCCTTCTGCAGGTCCCCGATCACGCCTTCTGCAGGTCCCCGATCACGCCTTCTGCGGGGGCCCGATCACACCTTCCTGCGATGACTCGATCACGCCTTCCTGCGATGACCCGATCACGCCTTCTGCAGGTCCCCGATCACGCCTTCTGCAGGTCCCCGATCACGCCTTCTGCAGGTCCCCGATCACGCCTTCTGCAGGTCCCCGATCACGCCTTCTGCGGGGGCCCGATCACACCTTCCTGCGATGACCCGATCACACCTTCCTGCGATGACCCGATCACGCCTTCTGCAGGGACCCGATTACGCCTTCTGCGTGGGCCCGATCACGCCTTCTGCAGGGGCCCAATCACGCCTTCTGCAGGGGCCCAATCACGCCTTCTGCAGGGGCCCAATCACGCCTTCTGCAGGGGCCCGATTACGCCTTCTGCGTGGGCCCGATCACGCCTTCTGCGTGGGCCCGATCACGCCTTCTGCGTGGGCCCGATCACGCCTTCTGCGGGTGCACGATCACGCCTTCTGCAGGGACCCGATTACGCCTTCTGCGCGGGCCCGATCACGCCTTCTGCGGGGGCTCGATCACACCTTCTTGCGATGACCCGATCACGCCTTCTGCAGGGACCCGATCACGCCTTCTGCAGGTCCCCGATTACGCCTTCTGCAGCCCCCCGAGGTTTCTGTGGATGAAGATCCGTTATTCCTGTCTATATTGATACAAATAACTCATTTGACTAAATAATCAAACAGACTGTTACCGAAGCATTTTCACTCCGGCACAAATGCAATCACTCACATTTTTACAAAAATGCATAAGAAAGGTATTTTAAATGTATTTATGAGGACAGTCATTTGAAGTAACAAAGGTAAAGAACTGCTGAACAATATTCTCATTCAATACCCTATAACCGCTGCAGTTGAGTGGTAATCAATGAAGCGACTGCTCCAGCAGCAATAGAAGGGCACAGCCGTGTGCTCGTAGGAGGACAAAGGTATGGCTTGCTTGTGTCTGGAGCCAGCTATTCAGACCCTTCCACAGAACTGTGGCAAGTCCTTCTTCTGCCTCAGAAATGAGAACCCAGCGCAGCCAGGGTCCTCCTTCCGATTGATGGGGGCGGAAGTAGTTGACCGTTCCGTGCTCTATGTTCTGTCTCAATTTGGAAGAGACATTGCCCACATCAGGTCAGTGAAGTGACTGCCGCTTTCGAGCCAGTCATACAACAAGGTTCAGTGGATATCACCTTGCAAGTGAGACAGCCATGCGCAATAGGATGGGAGGCTTGCAAATAGACTTTCGGTTGCAGTATGTCTTCTGCAGAGTCAGCATTCCTCTGAGGTCCCTGGGTCCATCACAGTGGTAGCTATTCATCTTCATGTGGTTGAAGCACTTTGCAGTGATGAAGGCTTGCAGAGAGACTTTAGGTTGCAGTATGTCTGCTGCAGAGTCAGCATTCCTCTGAGGTCCCTGGGTCCATCACAGTGGTAGGTATTCATCTTCATGTGGTTGAAGCACTTTGCAGTGATGAAGGCTTGCAGAGAGACTTTAGGTTGCAGTATGTCTGCTGCAGAGTCAGCATTCCTCTCAAGTCCCTGGGTCCATCACAGTGGTAGCTATTCATCTTCATGTGGTTGAAGCACACCAGGGTTTCTGGGAAGGCTCAAAAGTTCCTCTATCTTTTGGGCATCCATCTCAGAAGAGAACGAAGGCCCAGCAATGCTTACTTCTTCAAGGGCTCCTTGAGTGACATCTAGTCTTGCAGCCCTGTGAAAAGACAAAAGGTTTAGAGAGAGATGCAGGAGCATAAAAAGACTGAATGTAACGGCCACGCAGAGTAAAGATGACAGAAAGGCAAACTACATGTGTCCGATGTCTGTAAATCTGGAATGAACTATGAGAGACGGGTATAGAAGGAGCCGGTTACCTACATACGACCCTGGCTCTCCATTGTGGGTAATGGATACATATGCGTAGATCTCCTGCTGGATAATACCAGAACACAACTCCAAAAATATTTATATTTTTAAAATGGTGGTGTCATGATAAAAGAAATTCCAAAAAAGACACATTGCATTAAGGTTCATCAGAAATAGAAGAGTACTTCTACCAGAAACATTTACAAAGGCAGTAATCCCATAAGAGGATTCATTATATGGGTGGGGAGCACCAAGTGGTAATAGCAGGTGACAGCTGATGGAGGAAGAACACTGGCACATAGAATGGGGAGGACAGAAAGGTCGCAGAGCGCCTATTTACGGGGATGGAGCCTTATTGCCAGAGAGACGATGGCAGCCATAAGGAGGTATAGACGACGGCAACATGTTTGGAACCAAGCCAAAAGAAATCACCTTATGAGGTTACCTTTCTTAACAACCAAAAACAAGATAACCTTTCAACTTATTATCGTGTAACTATGCAAATCTGGCTGCAAACAAGAGATACAATGCATGATCATCTGTGTCTTGGCAAAGCATGCAACTTGTCAGCAACTGAGAATCTGGCTACTGGATAACATGATTTGGGACCAAAATAAATCAAACTTGTGCTCACACCCACCGCCCAAACAAAAGAAGCCAATGGTTGATACAAAGGAGGGCCCCATAAACGGCTTTCGATTCTGGATGACTGCACCCGATAGCAGCTGCCTGGTTGCTATTGTCCCTTCATGCAGGCAAGACACCTTCTATAGGATCAGCAAGAGGATAATGTTGTGGTCGAGGATGGTTTAATGATGCTGAATGATAGCTGGGGAGCTGAATCCAGGTCAAGGAGGTATTGATTTAAAGCCACGTTCAAATCCTGAACAGTGGTGTTCGGTTTCATTTACGGTGTTAAGCAGCTCCAGTGGGAGCACACCAACAGTGTGAAGGAAAGGGAGCAAGTGGAGGTGCAGATGGGAGCGGTGGACCGATAGGGTGAGGAGCTTTTGAGAGTAGAGTGAGAGAGCCTGGGATAGTAATGTAGCCACGTTATATAGTAAAATGTTATGTTCACTGCTGCAAATATCTTCAGGTCTTATGTATTTATTTTGATTAAACAGAACATATACAGTTACAGCAACGGCCACCACAGTCCTCCTCTCTTGACCTTCTCCTTCTCCGCTTTCATTCTAGAACCCCCAGTAGAAACCTACACATGAGTTTTCTAATATAAGCAGAAAACAAGATTTCCCCCTCCTATCACAACCTCACTTTTGCCACCCTTCCTAGATTCCACCAATATCCGTCACTCGTCAACACACTGGTCCTAGTAACCATTGGTACTTGTATGTATGGTACATCTAGACGGGCTTCGAAAAGATACACTTTAAAGTACTTCAACGCCTTCAAGTAGGCAAGGCACTCGTCCTCTGAATATCTCTCTTCAAAAGGGGCAGCCTCTTTGCCTCTTGTATGTATGTCACAATAACCTGGGGTTGCCTTTAAGGCTCACTTCTCTCTGTCTTCCACAGTCTCTGGCCCTACAGGTTGTGTCAACTTCAAAATAGTCTTTACAAGCAGCTAGTTTCCCTTCCTCAACTTTCTTAGCCGAAGTAATTACCCAGATGTCTTGGTACCACTCTCTTAGCTTCAGGTAATGCTTGCGCATATGTATTTTAGGCCAGTTGAACTATTATTAACTTCACAGTAACAGTTAGATTGCTTCTTATCTCTGATAAAGGCTGGTTTCACTTTTAAAATGGGGAGGCTCTTGGCTTCAGCAATGCTTGTTATCTTCTTCAATAATGTATAGACTTTAACTTCTTATATATGAATCTTATATATGAAAGGTATGCTGCGTTAAGGTAAAGAATAGAGTTAATTCTTTCTTTAGAAATCACAATTAGGCACCCACAACCACTTCTTCAGACAGTAACAGTCTTTTAAGGATTGAACAATGGATTTAAGCAGCGTTTGCTTTTCACGCGAGTAAAAGGCCTTTTCTTATTATACGCGAGAGCTGCATTTCCATTGTTCAGATATCATAGCTTCAACTAAAAACTTCTACTTGCTTTAAACCATACGCAAGTGAATAGGGAACTGGATACTGTTGCCGGCAATGCTTCCTCTGTGAAGGTATCTCGGCCCGGCTTGACAACTGCTCCTTGCCTCGGTCTCCAGCACATTCACTGCACTGCACCCACAGCAATAATGCTCACATGGGGAAAAAACACCTCTCCTGCATGCTTTTTGCTGCCTAGCCTCTACACTTCAAAGTTTGAGGGGAACAGGACCCTTTCAGACTTTCAGAACAAACAGGTGAAATCATCTGTCTCCATGTTCCGGCGTACCTCTTGTTCCCCCACTTTTGCTTGGTTTGCCAGCCTATGCCTTCTTCCTTCTGCTACTACTGCTGACATTCCAGTTACAGTTTCAGCTTCATCCAATTGCCTGCACCTGAGGGGGCATTTTATGCCTCCCAGGATCTCTCAGGTGTGGGGCGTTAGGCTTAATTGCCTGGTTGCTGCTGCTGCAGTATGCCTCTTCAGACCTCTTCCTCGTCCCCGTAGTCATGGGATTATGGGACCTGTAGACCCCTTGAACAAAGCCATTTCTTTTAACCAGGCAAAAAGGTTCAGGTTGAGGAAAACCTATTTGAGAGCAACCAACGGAGAGGGTGTGCCGCAGACAACATTTACATTGTTTTAGTTTGTTTTATACATTTAGAAACCCACATGTAGCAACACAGAAAGAAATAATTAAATCAGGTAATCTCCCTTAGTTTTTGTTAATGGGGGGTCGTAGTCTCGGCACGGGAGAACAAGGCACAAAGCACTTATACTAAGAAAGACTAATGACTACCCCTCTCATCGTCCAGGCAGGTTGGGTAAAGTGATATATCTGTTAGTCACATTTGTTTATAATGCAAATCTCCTATTGCTAAACCAGCGTAAATAACCGTCTTACTTATACACTTTCACAAAATACAAAACATTACAAATCAATAATCATAAATGTGTCTACATCAATTTATTGTCAAAGGCACATTTAGAAAATTAAAAAGAGAAAAGAACGATATATAGATATCAATCAGTAAGTGCATAATCAGCTGAGTCTAATCTTAAAAACATGATAAGGGTTAGAAAATACAATGAGAACTGGCTGGTATTGGTGCAGCCGTATTCTAGATATTAGACTTTAGGAATTAATAAGTCTTGTCTTGTGTCAGATTGAGACACTATCTCTAGTGTCTTAACACCTGTGGTTTTTCGGCCTTCTTCAGGACAGACAATTTCTTTTATTCAAAATGGAAATCTCTTTCATATACCCCGGTCAATTTGAATAGTATCCTGAATGGACGTGAGAAAAACGGCTACAAATAGCTGTGATAGTGTAGAGCTTCTTATCACCGGGGGTGCATAGATCGCCTGTTCGTTTATTCACCCGACCCGACAATTAATGGGACCTCACTGGGGGAACATAGTTCTGCGAGCAATAAAATCTACTATGCGTTGGGACACTCAGGCGGTTCTGCCTATTTTCTTATCCAGTGTCAAAGTTTACAAAGAATCTTCAAAGCAACTCGAACAGTTGTTTGTCTGGAGCAGCTTACTACGTGGGTCAAACCGAAAGTATCCTCCCGTGAATGGTGTACAGAAAGAGCAATAGATGTATTCATCTTATGGTTGCAGAGGTTATAGATAGGGCAGCATTATGGGCCCAGTGTTTAGTCGATGTATTGTAGCGACACAGGATAGCGTGAAGTGTGGGAAGGATGGAAATAAGCGGAAGATGGAGTCAGCAAGGTAGTATGGTAACAGCGAGTTTGGTGTGATTGAAGGAAAAATTCATGAGAATAGAGCACAAGGATTTGCGATGCCAATGAGCCAGGTAAAGATTTAGAACGCTACGGCCCTCACCCCGGGGCAGAAACCCCATTTGAATTACACCTAGACACACATGTGCTCAAGCACCTTGAAGCATCTTAATGCTAGATGGAATTACCAATAAAATGTCTCGGACCAAATAACAGGTACGACTCAAAGAAGATGGTTAAATACTGCTTTTATCTCAATGAAGGAAAGCAGGGTTAATCATCATTCATCAAATGGATTCATGAAGCATCACACTGTCTTCTTTATTATACGTAGTTTATATAATGCTAGATGCATCATCTATGACGTCATCCTACGGGGCATATCACAAAAACCTATTGAGGGGTGGGATTGGATTAGGGGAACTTGTCTACATATAGAATACATGAGTATTCCTCTCTCATTGGCGGTCCTTTGTCTGTAGGACATGCCCTGAGCTACTTCTAAATACATATAATAATGATTACAGCAAAGAATATGGCAACAGAAAAATACTTGCAACATTGTATGTAAAAGTGCATGGCAGGTTTTTCTGATTGGTTGTCAACCCAAATTCAACCTTGGACATTCGGCTCGCTAGCAGCACGTACATAGAAATGCAACCCAGGTGCTTTGAGATCTGTCAGCCCTTCCCTTCTTTTCCCAATTAGTCTACCCTCTCTCATCGGGTGGCCTCATGCCAGTGTCCTCTTTTTGAAGATTGACCTTGCCAGTCTGCACTGTCCCGAAACATTCAAGGTAGGCACACCATTATGGATGCGTTAGGCATCACATATACGAAATATGCTGATGACATGCAGGTCCTCATCCCCCTTACCAGTGACTATGAGGCCGACATGGAAACCCTAAACTCCATTTCCTCCACAATTCAAACCTGGATGGCAGAAAACTGGTTGTGCCTTAAAAAAACGAACTACTACTTATTGGATCACCTGCAACCCTAAACAAAACGTGATGAACAGTACTGCTCTTTCACAATCGATAACACTCAAATCCCCTTCTCCCAGGGGGTCAACTGAGGGGCCCACCTTGACTCCAAACTCTCAATGAGCAGACAGGTAAATGCCATAGCGTCCGCTGCGGCCTACCACTCTACATTGCTCAATGCAGCTAGACCTTTTATGTCAGAGCAGAACTGCCTCACCAAAGCAAGAGCAATAATCGGGCCTTGGCTTGATTATTGCAATGCCCTCCTAGCAGGCACCTCCGCTAAAAACATCAGAAAACTCCAGACTATCCAAAACAATGCCATCAGGGCCGCCACTGGCATATCCAAAAGGGACCACATCTCAGCAACCAGGAAACTAGTTCACTGGCTCCCCATCAAGGAACGCATCATTTTCAAAACTCTCGCCCTCACGCATAAATGTATCCATAACACTGCCCCACTGTACCCATCACAGAGAATTGCCAAACCTATCACAGACAGGCCAACCAGAACCGCATACACCAATCGAATCACCATTCCAAAGACCCTGAGACTCGTGCAGGAGGCTCTAGCTTCCCTGTCATGGCCGCGACCCACTGGAACTCCCTACCACTGCACCGCAGAAGCATTGACTCACACATAGCCTTCCGGAAAGCTATCAAAACTTCTGTGTGTAAACGGTGCCCGACTGCCATCACTGCTTTTCCAGGGCTGTATGCTACTTCTCTCCATGCTTTGTAACCTGCACTGCTAATATATGATTTAAGTAACACACCATGTACTAGCTTCGCCTCACTGTTAAGCTTTACGCTCGCTGTAACCCTGAGCAAAGTCTTTGTCCTTGTAACTAAGACACTTTCTTGCAACAGCGCCTCGATGTCCGTGCGCTTTACAAATGTAAAAAATAAAATAAAATAAAAATAAATTATCTTAGTTTTAAGCCTAATAAATAGCCCTTGTTTTGTGAGTTCTTTGTCACGTGTTGAGAAACCACAAATGTGTCCATTTCGACAGTGTATTTAACACTATTTGATTCAATTACACTGGGTGCAGTTGCTTCTCTTGGCCTTTAAAGACTTGCTCACTCTATCCCATAGAAACTTCATACGCTTTTCAATACTTGGCATCTATAAATGTTCTTGTTCCTCCTAATCTTGAGAAATATGTCCTGCGCACATGGTCTCCTTGTTAAACTTCCTTCGTACTTTGCCTTCATCTCTCGAAATAGCATCCTTGGTGTCAGGCCAATGAACTCCTTTATTTTGCAAGGGAAAAACAGCCCCTTCATCGTCTTTTCACTTCTGGATCTTGGGCTTGCATTTTGAGTTAGCTGGGTTGATTGACATAAGCCGTTGTCCATCTTGTTCTATGGTCGTCCTAAACGTTTGAATATATACCTCTTATAAGCAAGCTTCTATGTGTTCTTTCTACCTTGCGTTACGGCGTATTTACAGTTATTGACCTATGAGTCACTTCATTCTTCTTTGTTTTCATGATTACTGTATCATTGAATGCATGTTTCTCTAAGTGTTCCAATTACATCGTCATCTTTAACTATTTTCATATCGTTTAAGCATAGGTTCTTATATCTTCTTTATGACATTCTTTTGCGGTCGTTTAACGTACATCGATTCTGTTCATGGCTGCATTTGGACAGCTCGGCAAAGGGCATCTTTCTTGGTAGCGTTCCTCCACTATGTCAGCTTGTGGGTACACTCTAAATGATTGAGTGCATATCTTCTCTCATATACTCGACGTTGTAAAGGAATATTGCTAGGATTCATGCACAGATTCCCAATTGTGGCTCGTCTGTCATTCCACTGGGATGGTGCTACAGGGGCGGAGATTAGGGAGAAAGTGCCCACCTGCTCCTCTACACACAGCTGAAGCAAACAAATCCTCGAAATTCAGACTCAAGAGAGGTGGTCTCGTCACTGTTAGGGAGAATTCTCATAAATGTGTTAATTCCCTTCACCTTAGAGACCCCAACAACTTTGCTGGATTTTGAGGACTTGATTTATTTACCTGGAAAGAGAGTGAGCCTTTTTTCCCCACTCTTTCATGTATTTTGATGTGTGTTTTACACTTGTGTTCTTTGATTTTGGAGTTTTAGATAACTCCATAGGCATCATCTTTTCATGTGTGTCACACAGCACCCTCAGTGCAGTGACACGGGGCTATCTTTTAGACTTCCCAAAGGTTTAAATACCTTCTCTGGGATGAACTACTGTTTCCCAGAGAATGTAAAGTGAAATTGACTTTACTAGCATTTCCAAATTCCTAGACCAAGCACACATCATCATACAATGGAGTGATGAAGGGATTACATAGTATCCCCTGTGTCTAAATACTCATGTAGCAGTCAAATGCTACCTTTTCCTATTGAAAAGGCTGGTGGCAGTGGTTTTACAATGAACTACCATGATTTTTCCCGACCGCGAACACTGGTAGCTAAAAATCACGGGAGCCATGTTTTTCAAGATGGCGCCTTAAACCCTTTTGTTTAAACCGGACCCGGTCTTCTTTTTTCGCTGTTTCTTTTTGGAAAGGTCCTTCTAGAGTTTGTCTCTGCATGCCAAACCAGGTTTAGTCCCTTTGATTGTGTGCCTTTTGCAGGCGTCAGTGCTGAACCCCCATCTGGCGCCTGAGTGTCTGGGTGGGCAGGAAATGACGGTGGTGCCCGAAACTCCCTGTGCTTAGTTTCCTAGGAGGCCCAAATGCACTCTGACGTGATTGGCTGGCTGACTGTCCGGCAAGGACAGCCACCCTGATGGGTGAGTGAAGCTAGGCTGGAATAAAAGGGAGAGAACTGCTTAAAAGGCGAGTCTCTTGGACTTGAAAGCAGAGTCGACCACTGGAACGAAAGAACCGAAGAAGAGCTGGAAGAGGACGGCTGCTGCAGCTCCTGGGCCGTTGGTTTGCCCAGTGAAGCCCTGCTGCAAGTCCGAATTTCCAAGTTCACCTCGACAGAGAAGCCCCTTCAAGGACGACTTCTTCCTTTGAGTTGGTGAGACCAATCAACTCGTAAATCAACTGGATACCATTCTCAAAGCTGGTTGGGATTAACCACGGAGGGGGACACCAGCTTGTGTGCTTGAATTACAGCTACTGGAACTGAAGTGACTCCATCTTGTCAGTGTTTTCCAATGATCCTGTGCAGTGCAGGAGTCCCCCGCTTGTCCCCACGAGTGAGGCTCAGGAACAGTGAGATCTGCAGGCCCTGCCAGGAACCAACGTCTTCAGCTGCATTTTGTTCTTCATATTAAGGTAATGTGCCAACCCGATTGAGAGAACGCCACTCTCGCGGTGAAAGTTCGTGAAACTTTCCCAACTTGCAGGCCTAATCAGCTTGTGACCCAACATACAGTTCTTTTTCGTCTAAACTACTTCTGAGAACTTTTGCAAAGACTTTACTGTTTACTACAAGAACTGCTCTTTCCTTTCCAAGTCACTACTCCATTGACTTTGGCCTATGCCTATTGAACTGAATTGAGTCCTCTTGTGAACTGAAACTATTTGCACTGCCTAAGAAAGTATTTATGATCTATGCTACTTAACTTGTGCCTTTTACTACCATTGAAAGTAACTGAAGTGCCATTTTGCTCCTACTTCAGGGGAGCATAACTTGTTCAGAAACTTATTGGTTCAGTACTGAAGTGTGTTTGTGTATAATATTAAGTTGCCTCCTTCTAGAGAATGTTTTCTAAAAGATTGTGTAATAAATTAATAATAAGTGTTTTACCAAGAAACCTTGAATATAAGTGTCTACTTGAACCACTGTGATTGAAAGACCTCTGTGTAACCTCTTGTACTGCTCACATTCACTCTTGAGATAAGCCTGGCTGCTCAGCTCGTTACCAAAAACTGTGTGTTACAGCTTTATACCAAAGGTTGGTTTGGCTTACACCTGTAGCCCTAATTGTATGTGGTGGTCCCAGAGGGTACTGCATGCAATTCTGTAACAGTCACGTCATCCATGGGCACCTGAGGTAGGGGGCAGAGATGGAGCTGTGTCTAACGTCTTGATTCGGGACAGAGGGAGCAGAGGTGATGTCAATAAATGTAGCACAAGGTCGGGGATGCAGCTTGTGTGCGCCATGGGGTTTGGGTTAATGAGGAAGCCTTTTGTCTTAGTAAAAGCAGGTTTGGCCTCGGCAAGGTTCTTTGATCGCATCTGAAACAGGAGGGTGCACATCATGTGATGGTCCCAAATTTGCGAGCTTATCAAGAAGAACCTAACAATAACACAATTGGGTTCGGCAGTGACGATGTAGGGGACCGCGTGTCTAGGGGAATGGAGGTAGCGTAGATGTGGCCAATCGGTGAAGGGAATATAGGGGGGTTTAGCATGTTCCATAGGTGGTAGCCAGTGAGGGTGGTTGGATTATGTTGTACTCATCATTATGCGTAGAAATGTTAATTCGTGTTTTGTTTCGCTATAAAAAGGGGTACCGTCTTGAGATAAGAAGAACTCCATGTCAGTTTGTTTCTACGGAACCGTCGGAGACCTTTTTTTTGCATGTAATAAGCCTTTCTTCCGCTTGCAAAGAGGTTTTTGGGCTGCCATCCTATCAATTGCATGCATGGTTCTTTTCCTCCAAGGATGAACACAAAGCCTGCCCCCTCTTGAGTGGGGTGTCCTCTGATGAACAAGGAGGTTAGTCCATGTTTCCTTTGTTCTGCACTGATGAAGAACCCTTAGGAATACGTGTGGCATTTCGTCTCTGTCCATCAAACAACCTTTATTTTTTAGTGCAGTAATTAGTCAAGAAACCCAAATATTCAAGAAACTAGCTTGGTCTTGTTTTAATGCCACTCCTGCCGCCAGGTTAGGCTCTGGGGTTTTTAGTTCAAACTGAATATAAAGATTTCATCATAACTGCCTTAGTCATATCCCGAGAGGGGAGCTCATCGATCACTAGCCAAGGCCTTTCCATGGAAGCTAAGGTCCACCCATTCCTCCTGCCACAATGCGAGGTAGGTTAGGTCTGCCTGGCAGTATTCATCCTTGGCATGCACTTCTCCCAGCTAGGATTCCTTTTTTAAATCCTGTTTGAACGTGGACAGCCTGCCCACTGACCTAGCCCACACCTCAATATCTGGCAATACCAAAGACGCAAAGGTCTTGCTTTCTCTGTGTAGTAGAGCGATCAGGCATTAACTAACTGGGTTATTTTTGTCTCCCTTTTTGTAAATGGGGAGTATGTTTGAAGTATTCCATGAACTGGAAGTGCTCCACGTTTTTAATGGTATCCAGTGATAATGTTGAAAACATTTGGTCGAATGACAAAAATGTCGAAAAAAATATGTCTAAAAAGAATTTTTGAATGCTTTCTTTTTTTATTTACATGTTTTTTTCTTTGCGTTCGCGAGTATAAAAATTGTTAAAACAGAATAAGTGGGGTTTGGGGGGAACCCCCCCATTTCAAACAAAAAAAGACATTCAAAATTTTTTTTTTGACATTATTTTTTCGACATATTGACTTTCGACCAAATGTTATTCGAAAATGTCACTATAAACCGTGTTTAATATATCTTTGAACAGTAAATAAAGGATGAATGCCCACAGTTCTGGTGCACCTTTAAAAGTTATGTTAAGGCATTAGCACGTGGTGCTTGGGAATGAGATGCTTTTCTGATCAGCTCCAATATGTCGCCACTGTCCATATTCATTTCCCAGTGTCCTTCCTGCAGGTCACTCTGTGACACACTCTATGGGGTGGTCATCGAAAACATTTCACCAAATGACCGATTACTGTGGAAATCTGCATGGTGAAAGCATCGCAACCCGATATGATCGGTTATATTACACATTGTGGTCGCACACCAAAACTGACATAGAAAACAAAAGTATTCATGGCGCAACTAATACTTTCGGTTTCTATGTCAGGCACAGTACACTCTATACATAGCGAAACAAAACGTTTAGTGTGCACGTACCTGGTAACACAAGCAGGATAGGGGGTGTACAAGTAAAGGGGGGATGGTCAGGGGTTTTGGGGGTGCCCCCCACATACTTCGTATATAGCCTCTGTGTGTTATCGCAGTCCCGACAATGGTTGCGTCGTTTCTAACTTTTCTTATTTTGCCAAAAGCTCCTGAGATTTCGGCAAAATAACAGGGTCCGGAAGTTGTGCTCAGCCTCTGGTCAATCCACTCGTACCTTGCGGATTGGAAAAGGTACAGAATATTCTTTTTTAATAAATCTCTTTTTATTGTGCTTTAGAAGTCATTTAAAACATGCTGAACGTATGTCTGCGAGAAACGCTTCGTATGCACAGTACAATCACGCGATAAAATCGGTCGCAATGTATTCACCCTAATCCTTCAAGTGTCTTTCCCACCAGTCCTCACTAATGGCGTTACATTGGATTTCCCTAGGTTTCTGTTTGACATTTTTTATAAGGGACCAAAAACGTGTGGAGTTTTTCCTGAGAGCAGCTTCTAGCACCTGCTCCCCGTCGCATAGAAATAGCATGTCATGATGGCACGTTACTTCAACAACAAACCCTTCTACAAACACTATCAACGGGTGGTGTTTTTACTTTATTGCAAGATCTTTTTTTTTCCATTTTTAGTATAACATAATAATAAAAATTTCCCAATACATCACTGGGGTTATGCAATTTTTCAAAGACAATGTTTAGCACCCTATCATATGTTATGTTATATTATGTTATGTTACTTTGCATGTATATAGCGCCTTATGTACCACTGGTATGGTCTGATGGCGCTGGTAGGTTGAACGCCCTTGAGAACCGGAGTTCAAGTCAGTAGAGAGAGTCAAAGGTGCATGTGAGCACCAGGTATGTGTGCAGCTGGTGTGGCATTCGTGTAATAGCTGCTTCTTAGCGGTAGGTGTGGTGGTTGAGGGATCAGGAGTATGTGTTCATTCTGGCAGGGTTTATCCAGACCGGTTCTTGCTGCGTTAGGCCTGAGGAGAACGCCTAGGCTGGGGGTTGTGTAACCAGCAGTGTTTACATAGAGTGATGGGGAGTGAGCGGCGGATGTTGGTATGAGAAAAGTTATACCGAATGGTGTTGTAGTATCTGTGTTCTAGTTGAATGGTGGTGTAAAGAAGAGAGTAAGCGTGGGGATGTGATATGGTGGGTTACATGCTCTTTCAAACGTTCCATGCTCTCCAAACCATTCCATGTAAGTCACGCAATTCTATGCGCTACAATCCGTTCCACGCACTCCAGCCCGCTCCACGCACTCCAGCCCGCTCCACGCATGAATGTCTCTTATGTCAGCACTACTAACACCTCACTCAATACTCCTAGAGTATCTGTAAGGGGACAGGCTTGCTGGTGGAGTTAAAGTTCATCTTCTAGGGGTGCTCTTCTACAATAGCACTAGAGTCTCCATTGTGCATTTTGAATAATGACATTTTAGCCCTTTTTTTTATCTTTGACACAGCTTAAATTCTTTTCTCCATTTTTCTGATGGGCAGTCCTTTTATTAGCCTGGTCCCCTTACGCAGTTTTCTTTTCTTTAGTTGGACTTGTTGATGATATGCATGTGCGCGTGTTGTTATTTTAACCCCATTCATGGATAATCCGTCAATTGTGTTATGTATAAAGGTAGCATAATTGTCAGTTTTAAATTCATCAATTTTTCCCCCTTAATGCCATGCTATTGTAATGCTGATGAATCTGTCAGTTGAAAATGATTACAGTTTTCGGCCTCCATATTATTCTATTGTTTTTTAAACTTTAGTAGCAATCCTACAGCGTCAGTGTGTTCAGGCAGCGTCAATCCCAAATCCATTGCTGCAATAAACATATGCATCGCTTAAGTTAGTATTTTTGATGTCATTGTTTTTACAACTTTTAAACATTGACTCTGTTATAAATACATAATCTATTGTGGAGAAATTCAATGCTCTGTGCTAAGTGTCCTTGCTCAGTGTATCTCCTCTCACAGTACCGTGTACCACGAGCAAGCCCCGATCTTTCATAAAGGAGTTCCATTTTCCTCCACGTATGCTTGTTTCATTTGCCTGGGAATGTTCAGTTAGGGGAAATGCCTCTTTCTCATTTGGCAATGTCAGGCAGGAGGAATTGAAGTCACCCACAATTCCAATATCTCAATCCAATGAGTCAGAAGTATAGCATTCCAAAGAAATCCTACACTCATGGATCATGTCTTCAGTGTCAGAATCTGAGGGGTTCCAATAAATATTGATCATCAGTAGATTTCTCTTCTTAATGTCATCTAATATGGTTGCCTGTGCTGCCAATAAACCTTTAAATGTATCTGTAACTGTTTCAAACAGGGGGGACATGTTATTTTATAGCTATTATAAATCTTCCAGATGCTCTGCCTCTGTTATTACAGGTTGCCAGCTGTTGAACCAGGTGGTAGCCATCCTAGGTAATTGGTGAATTTGAACATACCTCCTGGATGAATAAAATAGTATTGGTATTAAGATCGGCATACCGTTTCCATTTATGCAGCAATTTTGTGTAGGCCCTCACATTCCAAGACAAAAAAGAAACAATGTCATTCACACTAAAGGCAGCGTCTACCATGTACGTGTAGTTCATTTTGTAGCGTCGCTCGAAGCCAAGATCAGTCACGGTTTACCGGAGCTCTGTTTTAATCCAGCTCAACCAATGGCACCATTCAATTTGAGTTGGATTTCTCAATACATGACAACTTAAGATATACTCCATATTTTAGATGGTGCAATTTTGTCCTACTTTATTGCATCCCCACACTCATCATTTTACCCAGAGTATCACAAGGTACAAGGCTCATACCCCATTTGTCTCAATGCCTCCGATTCTGCTAGTAGCATTCAATATGCTACTTTCGATGGGACCTTAATAGCAACTATATCGGTACGACTGGCGTCAAAGAGGTCTACTAATTCTATGTCTTTTGGGGTGATGAGTCCTAAGCATGGTCTTTCATTAATTAGTGCTAGAATATTCAAACGATTCAGAATAATTAGGTCATCCTTTCGGAGGATACATTTCAATGTTCAGAATGGATGAGTTTTCTGTACCATATTTAATATAAGGTCAATGGAAGTATTGGGCATTCGTTGTGTCTCAGTTCTGGCTTGTTCAATGCGCTTCACATTTGTAGAGAAGTTTCGCTCAGGCTGTTTATAATAATGAGGTAGAGTAGTAGCCAGAGTGGTTGGAGTAGAAATTGAGCAACTACTACCTTGTTCCCTCGCAGCCGTTGGAACACTTGCTTCTCTCTATCCAAAGATCGCAGTCCCTTCCTGGCCAACCATTCAGCCTCCCTCATGATGCATGCCCACTGGCTTATCTGACTTTTCCTCACTTAAGGTTCCCTGGCATTTGTTAAAAATCCTGAAGAGATGTTTGAATATTCTTCTCTGTCCTGAGGATCAGGACAATGTTTCAAAGGTTTACATGGTTGGGGTTGGTATCAGTCATATTTTCTATGGCCCTGCAGCTGCTTCTTCTGTTAGATCCTCAGAAATGTTCTTGAGTTTTTCTTATTCGCCCCTTTGTTTGTTGTTTCATAGATTTCTTTTGGGGCTGTACTCTTTTATTTCTTATGTTTTGTCAGTTTAGCGCATCTTGTTCTTTTTCATTGCTTTCCTGAGTGCTCGTTTTCGTGTCCATCACATCTATCGACGCAATCTGATTGCTCTCAACTATTATGGAGTTATTTAGCCCAACTATAGTTGCCATAACAGAGGCTTTCTCCACCACTGTAGTTTTTCCTCTTACGTCAGCTCTTCCTGGTGGGCTTAATGACTCATCCTTTAATGTAGTTAAAATTGTGTCTTGGGGAGAAGGCTTCCAATTTTCAAGTATTAACTTAATTTCGGTTAGCACCGACGTATGAGATCTTACTTTGTCTCTGATATTGTTATAGAGGCTGACAAATGAACTAAGCACTACGTTCGGAGCTGAAATGGTGGGAGCAGTCAACTTTATTTGTTCACCTGTATCTCGCAGAGTGGGGTGTAGACTAGGAAGTCAGAGGTGAAATTGAATGAGTTAGTGCTAATCGAATCATTGGTCAGAACTCTGTTTAATTTGAGGGCATACCCTGATCTAATTTTATCTGGACCTTGTTGACGCAAGCGATTCAGTCTCGATTTTGTTGGCTAGCGAAAATAGCAAGGTCTTCCATTTTCTGCATGCTTAACTCGTTGATGCAATCAGGGCCACTGGATTCAAGGCTTTTGTTGAAGTTGGGTCTTAACTGAGCCCTTTGGTGGAAAACAGTTTGTGATTTTATTCTCTGGTGTCAGACTTCATTTTGGGGGCGCCCTGTGTCTTTTGTGGAAGGCCTCTGTGCTATCCCTCATACATGTCTTGTTAAGGTCTGTTTGGTGTAAACCCTACTCGATAGATTTACTTCGGGCCACTTTAGTGTTAATCGGTGGGCTGAGGAGCACTCCTGTGCTGCAGGCAGACTCAGATTTATTTTGCAGGTTATATTTAGAGCCCATGGGGCAATTACCTTTACCTGCCAGTAACTGCTCTCTCCGCCCCGGCGCTCCACGCTGTGAAGGGCTTCTTCTAAGTTGCAGGGTGTAACCCTATTCAACGTCTCCAGGGGAACAAGAGCCAGCAGTCTCCTCTGGCAGCAACTGCACTCTCACACTCTTCTAATTTGAAAAGGCAGTGCAGAGCGTTCACCACAGAGGCCAACCGCACAGGTATCCACAAAGGAGCTGTGGTCAGTACTAGCAGAATTAACATGCAGCTGCTGGCCCCTGTACTATCTGTTTCACCAAGGAGACCTCCTTTGTATGATAGGAGGCCTCACATGCAAAATGAGCACATATATTGAAAGAGACAGGTTCAAATAGTTTAACTTTGATAGGAAAAACAAACTAGATGCCCTTTGTGGGGCAACTGTCTTTGAGAGGGGATACAGAACGGCACTAAAGGCAACCTCATAAGATGCCATCCAAGTCGGATTCCAGTAATGCAACATAATCTGAGGTTTCAGGTCTCCTATTGTCTCTTGGATGCGTCGTTCTCATGGACGTGGAACCCAATCAAACGTGTTGGCCTTCAACACCGGCATCTCTTTCGTGGAGGCAGCTGGAGCGCTTTCAATGTATTTTGTAAATGTTCAAACAAAGATGCTCAGACATACAGACTGTGGCATTTCTACAGGATAAGATTGATATACGAGATACTTGAATATAAGCACACACTGTATTAAAAAGGAAAGTAGCGTCTTACCACTCTTGAAGCTTCAGTTCGTAGCGCTCCCTCTGCTCCCGCCGTTTTCGCTCCCTCAAAGTCTCCCCTGCTGCCATTTGCATGACTGTCATCACAGCGCCTATTGGTGCCCTGAAAAACACAATATTTCATGCAGAAACATGGGGTGCACTGCCGATAATAATCTGAAGTTCATTCGTGGAGGGTTATTGATTTGTCATGGCAACGTAGAGGAATTTAAAGACGATTCATAGAGGTTTTCTATACCAGAAAGAGAGTGTGCCTAGATTCTGGGAGTGTTCTGGGAGTGTTCTGTGCTCGGGCTTGCCTATGGCGGCAGCATGTACAGACAGGAAGTTACAGCTGATCAATAAGATTACAGGCAAACACGCTGCTCTACGGAACCATCCATGGGAATGCAGAGTGTCCTCTGACGAGTTTAACCCTAAAGACGAGGGGTTACAAGAGATTCAGGGAGTGTTCTATCAGTGCACTATTTTATACAAACGACGAGCTGAGCTGAGCTGACGCGGCTTTGTGAGATTTCCTCTGACTGCTCATTACGGGCACTCTGGAGTGTCCTGTGACTGGCTCTTAAGTGGTTCCACACACAGGGGTTTAGGGTTCATTCACAGTGTACAGTGTTATTTATTTAATTTATTTCCAATGCGCCTAGACGAAGCCCGCAGGCATAACACTGCAAGGACAGAACACTGGAACAAGAACAAAGTGCGAGAATGGTGGGGAGGAGATCACCTAAAAAGACCAGCTTTAAGGTTGTGTTTGAATTTCCTGAAGCTTGGGTAGGATCTTAAATCGGGAGGCAGGTTGTTCCACTGTCTTGACGCCGTGTGCGGGAAGGAGCTACGAGCCACAACGTCCAGTTTTGCCTTGGGGTTGAGCAGCATGTTGGCGTTATTAAACTGAAGGGCTCCCCTTGTGGCAAAGCCATGCTAGTCTATCCGCGAGGTAGCTGGGGCTTTGCCCGTGAAGACATTGATATGCGATACGTCACTATCTCTCCACTGGAAGTCAATGAAGAGCCGTCCTGGTCATTGGAGACGTGAGCATATTTCTTAAAGCCTTGCACCACTCTCACAGCATTGCTTTGAGCGCCCTGAAAGCGGACCAACTCTCCCTTGGCAGCCTTGCACAGTAGTCTATGCGGGCTCCAATAATGGCTCTTGCAACCATTGCACAATTAGACCCATTGAGAAAAGGTGTGATTTGTGCGAATAGCTTTAAATAGTAGGCTGAACTGGAGACAAGGCTGCTAATGTGCGCTTTCAGAGATGGTTCCTGAACCAAGACGACCCCCATGGTTTTGCCTTTAGGGAGGGTTTTAATCAAGCAACCTGAGATGTTCAGGGATTGATATTCAATCCCAAATGTCCTTAACTGGGCAGATGTGCCAGCGATCATCAGTTTAGTTTTTTTGGTGTTAATTGCAAGACCACTGACCCTCATCCAGGACTCAATCCAGTTATAGATGTAATTTGCTATGATGGTACCTTTTGCATGGTTCCCGGAGAGGCTGGTCAGGCACTGAGTGTCGTCGGCGTAGTTTGCAAACAGGATACGGTCGTCCTCCAGCATTTGAAAGAGGGGGAGGGTATAGATGTTAAAGAGTGTGGGTGAGATGCATGCCCCCTGGGGTACACCGCATAGGACTAGGTAGCTATTGGCCATAGCATCGTTGTGAAAAACTCTGGCTAGCCGACCTGAGAGGAGGGAATTGAGCCAATTAGCAGCCTCCGGGGAGAAGAAGGCTGTATCACAGAGCCTCTGCACCAGCATTCCATGATCCACCACAGCAAAAGCTGAAGACAGATCAAGCAGCATTAGCATAACTGTGCTGCCTTCACCAAAGTGATGTAGCATGTTGGACTTGCGGTCCAACTAAGCGGACTCGGTACCATTGCTGCAGTGACGGTTACACCCCGAGAAAGTGGGAGTTAAAACAGACTTGTGGAGCGACCTATTGTGCAACAAGAGACATGCAGGAAGTAAAGCAGAGTCATGCAGTGTTGTGACTGGGCTCGACTGAGGCACCAAACAGAGAGCGTAAAGGACTATTTTGGCAATTTCTGCTTCTTCTTCTAGGGAAGAACACACACAGAATTAAATCTGATCCCATCAGGTGTTCAGTGACTGAGTTCTTCTCTGACCCCACATCCAGGAATCTAAATAAGAATAACAGGGTGCTCTGTCAGTGCTCATTTCCGTGGCGCAATCCATAGGCTGTCAAATTAGATGTGTGCAGTGTCCTGTGATTGCCTGCTTCTATGGCAATACACAGAAAAAGCTAAAGCCGATTTATGGAGCGGTGGCGAGTAAACAGGCTTATGTGCTATCACAATGTACAAACAGAGTAAGGATTCACCACTGCGTAACTAAAGCTCCATGCACTAAGACATTCTACTTACCCCAGCATCATTCCAATGGCCGAGCCACCGACCATGCCACGAAGACCGAGGTTTAATCTGAACAGGCCACCTGTAACCGCTTGAAAACATAAGAACAAAGACATTAAGGTCCTCCTTACACCATGTGCCAAGATTCCTGATATCATGTCCTTAGACCCCTTCTGCCCCCTTCCACTGCCATGCATACGTTACACTTAGTCAGGGTTTGAGCCCTGCATCACCTAGCTGATTTATGAAGTATGCGAGGGTGGGTATTTCATACGGAACAGAATCCGGCTAGCAACGACCCAATCCTCTTCTTAGATATCAATCTCTGCTTAGGTTCATCTAAATATTTACCTGGTAGTCACCTTCACAGTAGTACAGAGTAGCACAAACAAGAGAAACACACATCTGTGTATATAGCTTATAGTACTTCACTCCCACTGGGGCTGCTGCACCAATACAACCCTCAAAGAAGTCCTGCCTCTGCTGTACTTCACTCCCACTGGGGCTTTCCCACCAATACAACTCTCAAAGATGTCCCTCCGCTGCTGTACTTCACTCCCACTGGGGCTTTCCCACCAATACCACTCTCAAAGAAGTCCCTCTGCTGCTGTACTTCACTCCCACTGGGGCTGCTGCACCAATACAACCCTCAAAGAAGTCCCTCTGCTGCTGTACTTCACTCCCAGTGGGGCTTTCCCACCAATACCACTCTCAAAGAAGTCCCTCTGCTGCTGTACTTCACTCCCACTGGGGCTTTCCCACCAATACCACTCTCAAAGAAGTCCCTCTGCTGCTGTACTTCACTCCCACTGGGGCTGCTGCACCAATACAACCCTCAAAGAAGTCCCTCTGCTGCTGTACTTCACTCACACTGGGGCTTTCCCACCAATACCACTCTCAAAGAAGTCCCTCTGCTGCTGTACTTCACTCCCACTGGGGCTTTCCCACCAATACCACTTTTAAAGAAGTCCCTCTGCTGCTGTACTTCACTCCCACTGGGGCTGCTGCACCAATACAACCCTCAAAGAAGTCCCTCTGCTGCTGTACTACCCTCCCACTGGGGCTTTCCCACCAATACCACTCTCAAAGAAGTCCCTCTGCTGCTGTACTTCACTCCCACTGGGGCTGCTGCACCAATACAACTCTCAAAGAAGTCCCTCTGCGGTACTTCACTCCCACTGGAGCTTCTGCACCAATACAACCCTCAAAGATGTCCCTCCGCTGCTGTACTACCCTCCCACTGGGGCTTTCCCACCAATACCACTCTCAAAGAAGTCCCTCTGCTGCTGTACTTCACTCCCACTGGGGCTGCTGCACCAATACAACTCTCAAAGATGGCCCTCCGCTGCTGTACTACCCTCCCACTGGGGCTGCTGCACCAATACCACTCTCAAAGAAGTCCCTCTGCGGTACTTCACTCCCACTGGAGCTGCTGCACCAATACAACCCTCAAAGATGTCCCTCCGCTGCTGTACTACCCTCCCACTGAGGCTTTCCCACCAATACCACTCTCAAAGAAGTCCCTCTGCTGCTGTACTTCACTCCCACTGGGGCTGCTGCACCAATACAACTCTCAAAGATGGCCCTCCGCTGCTGTACTACCCTCCCACTGGGGCTGCTGCACCAATACAACTCTCAAAGAAGTCCCTCTGCGGTACTTCACTCCCACTGGAGCTGCTGCACCAATACAACCCTCAAAGATGTCCCTCCGCTGCTGTACTACCCTCGCACTGGGGATTTCCCACCAATACAACTCTCAAAGATGTCCCTCCCTCCTCTGCTGTACTTCACTCCCTCTGTGGCTGGTGCACAAATTCAACCCTCAAAGATGGCCCTCCGCTGCTGTACTACCCTCCCACTGGGGCTGCTGCACCAATACAACTCTCAAAGAAGTCCCTCTGCGGTACTTCACTCCCACTGGAGCTGCTGCACCAATACAACCCTCAAAGATGTCCCTCCGCTGCTGTACTACCCTCCCACTGGGGCTGCTGCACCAATACAACTCTCAAAGAAGTCCCTCTGCGGTACTTCACTCCCACTGGAGCTGCTGCACCAATACAACCCTCAGAGATGTCCCTCCGCTGCTGTACTACCCTCCCACTGGGGCTTTCCCACCAATACCACTCTCAAAGAAGTCCCTCTGCTGCTGTACTTCACTCCCACTGGGGCTGCTGCACCAATTCAACCCTCAAAGATGGCCTTCCGCTGCTGTACTACCCTCCCACTGGGGCTGCTGCACCAATACAACTCTCAAAGAAGTCCCTCTGCGGTACTTCACTCCCACTGGAGCTGCTGCACCAATACAACCCTCAAAGATGTCCCTCCGCTGCTGTACTACCCTCCCACTGGGGCTTTCCCACCAATACAACTCTCAAAGATGTCCCTCCCTCCTCTGCTGTACTTCACTCCCTCTGTGGCTGGTGCACAAATTCAACCCTCAAAGATGTCCCTCCGCTGCTGTACTTCACTCCCACTGGGGCTGCTGCACCAATACAACTCTCAAAGAAGTCCCGCTGCGGTACTTCACTCCCATTGCAGCTGCTGCACCAATACAACCCTCAAAGATGTCCCTCCGCTGCTGTACTACCCTCCCACTGGGGCTTTCCCACCAATACAACTCTCAAAGATGTCCCTCCGCTGCTGTACTTCACTCCCTCTGTGGCTGGTGCACAAATTCAACCCTCAAAGATGTCCCTCCGCTGCTGTACTACCCTCCCACTGGGGCTTTCCCACCAATACCACTCTCAAAGAAGTCCCTCTGCGGTACTTCACTCCCACTGGAGCTGCTGCACCAATACAACCCTCAAAGATGTCCCTCCGCTGCTGTACTACCCTCCCACTGGGGCTTTCCCACCAATACCACTCTCAAAGAAGTCCCTCTGCTGCTGTACTTCACTCCCACTGGGGCTGCTGCACCAATACAACTCTCAAAGATGGCCCTCCGCTGCTGTACTTCACTCCCACTGGGGCTGCTGCACCAATACAACCCTCAAAGATGTCCCTCCGCTGCTGTACTACCCTCCCACTGGGGCTTTCCCACCAATACAACTCTCAAAGATGTCCCTCCCTCCTCTGCTGTACTTCACTCCCTCTGTGGCTGGTGCACAAATTCAACCCTCAAAGATGTCCCTCCGCTGCTGTACTTCACTCCCACTGGGGCTGCTGCACCAATACAACTCTCAAAGAAGTCCCGCTGCGGTACTTCACTCCCATTGGAGCTGCTGCACCAATACAACCCTCAAAGATGTCCCTCCGCTGCTGTACTACCCTCCCACTGGGGCTTTCCCACCAATACAACTCTCAAAGATGTCCCTCCGCTGCTGTACTTCACTCCCTCTGTGGCTGGTGCACAAATTCAACCCTCAAAGATGTCCCTCCGCTGCTGTACTACCCTCCCACTGGGGCTTTCCCACCAATACCACTCTCAAAGAAGTCCCTCTGCGGTACTTCACTCCCACTGGAGCTGCTGCACCAATACAACCCTCAAAGATGTCCCTCCGCTGCTGTACTACCCTCCCACTGGGGCTTTCCCACAAATACCACTCTCAAAGAAGTCCCTCTACTGCTGTACTTCACTCCCACTGGGGCTGCTGCACCAATACAACTCTCAAAGATGGCCCTCCGCTGCTGTACTTCACTCCCACTGGGGCTGCTGCACCAATACAACCCTCAAAAGATGTCCCTCCGCTGCTGTACTACCCTCCCACTGGGGCTTTCCCACCAATACAACTCTCAAAGATGTCCCTCCCTCCTCTGCTGTACTTCACTCCCTCTGTGGCTGGTGCACAAATTCAACCCTCAAAGATGTCCCTCCGCTGCTGTACTTCACTCCCACTGGGGCTGCTGCACGAATACAACTCTCAAAGATGTCCCTCCCTCCTCTGCTGTACTTCACTCCCTCTGTGGCTGGTGCACAAATTCAACTCTCAAAGAAGTCCCTCTGCGGTACTTCACTCCCACTGGGGCTTTCCCACCAATACAACTCTCAAAGATGTCCCTCCCTCCTCTGCTGTACTACCCTCTCACTGGGGCTGCTGCACGAATACAACTCTAAAAGATGTCCCTCCGCTGCTGTACTTCACCCCCACTGGGGCTTTCCCACCAATACAACTCTCAAAGAAGTCCCTCTGCGGTACTTCACTCCCACTGGGGCTGCTGCACGAATACAACCCTCAAAGAAGTCCCTCCTCTGCTGTACTTCACTCCCACTGGGGCTGCTGCACTAATACAACCCTCAAAGATGTCCCTCCTCTGCTGTACTTCACTCCCACGGGGGCTGCCTTCATTAATGTTCTTCACTCATTCGGCATTCGGGACATTGCTGCATTCCATGGCCACTGCGATGCTACCAGCGATCTACCCCTCTATACAACCCCATGCACACACTGCCATCATTGGAGACACTAAGTTCTCTCGATGTCCTTATTTTCCACTGCATAAACACAGCAAAAAATGCCATTCATCATTCCAGTCCTTCGGGTCAGTCCCTCATGGTCCGGCACATATGCAAAAATGACCCCTTGGCCATGTCGCTCTAGTCCTTTCAAAATATTCACATCTCCTTTGTTTTGATACCTGCTTGTGCTATTTGCGCTCTTGCCCTTTCCATGTCTACACGTGATTCCACGACAAAGATCACCTTTACTTTCCCTATGCAAATGCGGTATCTCCACAACAGCCCTGTGCCTATCCATATGTGCTCCCTCCACAGGCTGCTCTCCTTCCCAGAACCCATGAAGAAGGGCGGCCGATGAAGTGGCCACATACAGACAAGATGGATTGAAGAAATAAAGTGGAACTGCATGAGTATATGGAAAAGGCGAAAGTGGACACACTCTGCCTTCCACCGTGGCTGAAAACCGCACTCAGGGACACACTGCCACTTTGAAATTCTAAATACCAGCCACCCACCCACCCAGAAGACCTGTCCAGGAGCTCAGGAGCTCAGATGTTCAACATCAGCCTCAAGATGAGGAGCCTATGTCCCAGTAGGCTAGACCACTGCAGCTTCCAGGAAAGCCACTGGGGTGAAGCCCACTAGAGCGGCAATGTCAACATCGACCTCAAGATGAGGAGCCTATGTCCCAGTAGGCTAGACCACTGCAGCTTCCAGGAATGCCACTGGGGTGAAGCCCACTAGAGCGGCAATGTCAACATCGACCTCAAGATGAGGAGCCGATGTCCCAGTAGGCTAGACCACTGCAGCTTCCAAGAATGCCACTGGGGGTGAAGCCCACTAGAGCGGCAATGTCAACATCGACCTCAAGATGAGGAGCCTATGTCCCAGTAGGCTAGACCACTGCAGCTTCCAGGAATGCCACTGGGGTGAAGCCCACTAGAGCGGCAATGTCAACATCGACCTCAAGATGAGGAGCCTATGTCCCAGTAGGCTAGACCACTGCAGCTTCCAAGAATGCCACTGGGGGTGAAGCCCACTAGAGCAGCAATGTCAACATCGACCTCAAGATGAGGAGCCTATGTCCCAGTAGGCTAGACCACTGCAGCTTCCAGGAATGCCACTGGGGTGAAGCCCACTAGAGCGGCAATGTCAACATCGACCTCAAGATGAGGAGCCTATGTCCCAGTAGGCTAGACCACTGCAGCTTCCAGGAATGCCACTGGGGTGAAGCCCACTAGAGCGGCAATGTCAACATCGACCTCAAGATGAGGAGCCGATGTCCCAGTAGGCTAGACCACTGCAGCTTCCAAGAATGCCACTGGGGGTGAAGCCCACTAGAGCGGCAATGTCAACATCGACCTCAAGATGAGGAGCCTATGTCCCAGTAGGCTAGACCACTGCAGCTTCCAAGAATGCCACTGGGGGTGAAGCCCACTAGAGCGGCAATGTCAACATCGACCTCAAGATGAGGAGCCTATGTCCCAGTAGGCTAGACCACTGCAGCTTCCAGGAATGCCACTGGGGGTGAAGCCCACTAGAGCGGCAATGTCAACATCGACCTCAAGATGAGGAGCCTATGTCCCAGTAGGCTAGACCACTGCAGCTTCCAGGAATGCCACTGGGGTGAAGCCCACTAGAGCGGCAATGTCAACATCGACCTCAAGATGAGGAGCCTATGTCCCAGTAGGCTAGACCACTGCAGCTTCCAGGAATGCCACTGGGGGTGAAGCCCACTAGAGCGGCAATGTCAACATCGACCTCAAGATGAGGAGCCTATGTCCCAGTAGGCTAGACCACTGCAGCTTCCAGGAATGCCACTGGGGTGAAGCCCACTAGAGCGGCAATGTCAACATCGACCTCAAGATGAGGAGCCTATGTCCCAGTAGGCTAGACCACTGCAGCTTCCAGGAATGCCACTGGGGGTGAAGCCCACTAGAGCGGCAATGTCAACATCGACCTCAAGATGAGGAGCCTATGTCCCAGTAGGCTAGACCACTGCAGCTTCCAGGAATGCCACTGGGGTGAAGCCCACTAGAGCGGCAATGTCAACATCGACCTCAAGATGAGGAGCCTATGTCCCAGTAGGCTAGACCACTGCAGCTTCCAGGAATGCCACTGGGGTGAAGCCCACTAGAGCGGCAATGTCAACATCGACCTCAAGATGAGGAGCCTATGTCCCAGTAGGCTAGACCAATGCAGCTTCCAAGAATGCCACTGGGGGTGAAGCCCACTAGAGCGGCAATGTCAACATCGACCTCAAGATGAGGAGCCTATGTCCCAGTAGGCTAGACCACTGCAGCTTCCAGGAATGCCACTGGGGTGAAGCCCACTAGAGCGGCAATGTCAACATCGACCTCAAGATGAGGAGCCTATGTCCCAGTAGGCTAGACCACTGCAGCTTCCAAGAATGCCACTGGGGGTGAAGCCCACTAGAGCGGCAATGTCAACATCGACCTCAAGATGAGGAGCCTATGTCCCAGTAGGCTAGACCACTGCAGCTTCCAGGAATGCCACTGGGGGTGAAGCCCACTAGAGCGGCAATGTCAACATCAACCTCAAGATGAGGAGCCTATGTCCCAGTAGGCTAGACCACTGCAGCTTCCAGGAATGCCACTGGGGTGAAGCCCACTAGAGCGGCAATGTCAACATCGACCTCAAGATGAGGAGCCTATGTCCCAGTAGGCTAGACCACTGCAGCTTCCAAGAATGCCACTGGGGGTGAAGCCCACTAGAGCGGCAATGTCAACATCGACCTCAAGATGAGGAGCCTATGTCCCAGTAGGCTAGACCACTGCAGCTTCCAGGAATGCCACTGGGGTGAAGCCCACTAGAGCGGCAATGTCAACATCGACCTCAAGATGAGGAGCCTATGTCCCAGTAGGCTAGACCACTGCAGCTTCCAAGAATGCCACTGGGGGTGAAGCCCACTAGAGCGGCAATGTCAACATCGACCTCAAGATGAGGAGCCTATGTCCCAGTAGGCTAGACCACTGCAGCTTCCAGGAATGCCACTGGGGTGAAGCCCACTAGAGCTGCAATGTCAACATCGACCTCAAGATGAGGAGCCTATGTCCCAGTAGGCTAGACCACTGCAGCTTCCAGGAATGCCACTGGGGTGAAGCCCACTAGAGCGGCAATGTCAACATCGACCTCAAGATGAGGAGCCTATGTCCCAGTAGGCTAGACCACTGCAGCTTCCAGGAATGCCACTGGGGGTGAAGCCCACTAGAGCGGCAATGTCAACATCGACCTCAAGATGAGGAGCCTATGTCCCAGTAGGCTATGCCACTTGGGGGTGAAGCCGGTTAGAGCTGCCATGTTTGCTGCAGAGACGCGCAAGTAAGAGCTGGAGCTCACCTCCTGCAGCAGCAAAGTGGCCAAAGGAGTTCTTATCGCGGTACACCGCCAGGCCCGTGCTCACACCGCTGCAAAGAAAGAGCAAGAGAACGGTCACACTCACTCCTTCAACAAGATCCTCATCAACAAGACAGCTACAAATTCAGCAAGCCAGCAGACATCTCAGGGGGCGGACCTGAGAAGCTATTCAGTTACAGGCATGTGGCAGGGCTGTCGGAACTAAAGCAATACATTTCATTCAAATACCACCACGAACCCGGAATCATTTCTTGGCAACCTCACAGAGATCATATCCACCTTCATTAGGCAAAGCGCAATTTCATTGATAAATTTAAGTAGTGCCACTGTTTTGTTGATAAAAGCAGTATATATGATTTGATAGGAGTTCAGAGCTGCAACCAATTGTTCAGCGAGGGAACATCTCCAGGCTTAACCAGGCTGAGGGCACAAATAGTGCATCTATCCAGGGAAACAGATGGTAGGCAGAAGTCAAAAACTCTCAAACTAGGGTTAGTCTTTTCAGTCTGTCCTATGCCCTTTAGGTTTTTAAATGTTCATCTCTAGGTACACCCTTAAAATGCTCAACGTGTACCATGAAGCCGGATGGGGGGGGCACGCAGGGGGTGCATGAGACACTAGCATTTGCTACTAATGGTGGATCAACACCGCTAGCCTCCAGACCATGAATGGTTGCAGAAACATCCCAGAGTGGTTCATTCCCGTGCGTGCACTACGCTATGGGTCCCCTGGCACCCTGTGGGTGCTCTCTGAAAAGTAGATGAATATACATGCACAGGCAGAGACCGCCACGGTCAGACCTCTCCTAGCATACCCATTAGGTGCTTTCTGAAAAGTAGATGAATATACATGCACAGGCAGAGACCGCCACGGTCATACCTCTCCAAGCGTACCCATTGGGTGCTTTCTGAAAAGTAGATGAATATACATGCACAGGCAGAGACAGCCACGGTCAGACCTCTCCAAGCGTACCCATTGGGTGCTCTCTGAAAAGTAGATGAATATACATGCACAGGCAGAGACAGCCACGGTCAGACCTCTCCAAGCGTACCCAATAGATGAATATACATGCAGAGGCAGAGACCGCCATGGTCAGACCTCTCCAAGCGTACCCATTGGGTGCTCTCTGAAAAGTAGATGAATATACATGCACAGGCAGAGACCGCCACGGTCAGACCTCTCCTAGCATACCCATTAGGTGCTCTCTGAAAAGTAGATGAATATACATGCACAGGCAGAGACAGCCACGGTCAGACCTCTCCAAGCGTACGCATTGCTTGCTTTCTGAAAAGTAGATGAATATACATGCACAGGCAGAGACAGCCACGGTCAGACCTCTCCAAGCGTACCCATTGGTTGCTTTCTGAAAAGTAGATGAATATACATGCACAGGCAGAGAGCGCCACAGTCAGACCTCTCCTAGCGTACCCATTGGGTGCTTTCTGAAAAGTAGATGAATATACATGCACAGGCAGAGACAGCCACGGTCAGACCTCTCCAAGCGTACCCATAGGGTGCTCTCTGAAATAGATGAATATACATGCACAGGCAGAGACCGCCACGGTCATACCTCTCCAAGCGTACCCATTGGTTGCTTTCTGAAGTAGATGAATATACATCCACAGGCAGAGACCGCCACGGTCAGACCTCTCCAAGCGTACCCATTGGGTGCTCTCTGAAAAGTAGATGAATATACATCCACAGGCAGAGACCGCCACGGTCAGACCTCTCCTAGCGTACCCATTAGGTGCTTTCTGAAAGGTAGATGAATATACATGCACAGGCAGAGACAGCCACGGGCAGACCTCTCCAAGCGTACCCATTGCTTGCTTTCTGAAAAGTAGATGAATATACATGCACAGGCAGAGACAGCCACGGTCAGACCTCTCCAAGCGTACCCATTGGTTGCTTTCTGAAAAGTAGATGAATATACATGCACAGGCAGAGACCGCCACGGTCATACCTCTTCAAGCGTACCCATTGGTTGCTTTCTGAAAAGTAGATGAATATACATGCACAGGCAGAGACCGCCACGGTCAGACCTCTCCAAGCATACCCATTGGGTGCTCTCTGAAATAGATGAATATACATGCACAGGCAGAGACAGCCACGGTCAGACCTCTCCAAGCGTACCCATTGGGTGCTCTCTGAAAAGTAGATGAATGTACATGCACAGGCAGAGACAGCCACGGTCAGACCTCTCCAAGCGTACCCACTGGGTGCTCTCTGAAGTAGATGAATATACATGCACAGGCAGAGACCGCCACGGTCAGACCTCTCCTAGCGTACCCATTGGGTGCTCTATGAAGTAGATGAATATACATCCACAGGCAGAGACCGCCACGGTCAGACCTCTCCTAGCGTACCCATTGGTTGCTTTCTGAAAAGTAGATGAATATACATGCACAGGCAGAGACTGCCACGGTCAGACCTCTCCTAGCGTACCCATTGGGTGCTCTCTGAAATAGATGAATATACATGTTGAGACTGCCACGGTCAGAACTCGCCAAGCGTACCCATTGGGTGCTCTCTGAAATAGATGAATATACATGCACAGGCAGAGACAGCCACGGTCAGACCTCTCCAAGCGTACCCATTGGGTGCGCTCTGAAGTAGATGAATATACATGCACAGGCAGAGACCGCCACGGTCAGACCTCTCCTAGCGTACCCATTGGGTGCTCTCTGAAATAGATGAATATACAGGCAGAGACTGCCACGGTCAGACCTCTCCAACCGTACCCATTGGGTGCTCTCTGAAAAGTATATGAATATACATGCACATGCAGAGACCGCCACGGTCAGACCTCTCCTAGCGTACCCATTGGGTGCTCTCGGAAGTAGATTAATATACATGCACATGCAGAGACCGCCACGGTCAGACCTCTCCTAGCGTACCCACTGGGTGCTCTCTGAAGTAGATGAATATACATGTACAGGCAGAGACCGCCACGGTCAGACCTCTCCAACCGTACCCATTGGGTGCTCTCTGAAAAGTCGATGAATATACCTGCACATGCAGAGACCGCCACGGTCAGACCTCTCCTAGCGTACCCATTGGGTGCTCTCTGAAATAGATTAATATACATCCACAGGCAGAAACCACCATGGTCAGACCTCTCCAAGCGTACCCACTGGGTGCTCTCTGAAGTAGATGAATATACATGTACAGGCAGAGGCCGCCACGGTCAGACCTCTCCTATCGTACCCAATGGGTGCTCTCTGAAGTAGATGAATATACATGCACAGGCAGAGACCGCCACAGTCAGACCTCTCCTAGCGTACCCATTGGGTGCTCTCTGAAGTCGATGAATATACATGCACAGGCAGAGACCGCCACGGTCAGACCTCTCCAACCGTACCCATTGGGTGCTCTCTGAAAAGTAGATGAATATACATGCACAGGCAGAGACCGCCACGGTCATACCTCTCCAAGCGTACCCATTGGTTGCTTTCTGAAAAGTAGATGAATATACATGCACAGGCAGAGACCGCCACGGTCAGACCTCTCCTAGCGTACCCAATGGGTGCTCTCTGAAGTAGATGAATATACATGCACAGGCAGAGACCGCCACGGTCAGACCTCTCCTAGAGTTCCCATTGGGTTATCTCTGAAGTAGATGAATATACATGCACAGGCAGAGACCGCCACGGTCAGACCTCTCCTAGCGTACCCATTGGGTGCTCTATGAAGTAGATGAATATACATCCACAGGAAGAGACCGCCACGGTCAGACCTCTCCTAGCGTACCCATTGGTTGCTTTCTGAAAAGTAGATGAATATACATGCACAGGCAGAGACTGCCACGGTCAGACCTCTCCTAATGTACCCATTGGGTGCTCTCTGAAATAGATGAATATACGGCTGAGACTGCCATGGTCAGACCTCTCCAAGCGTACCCATTGGGTGCTCTCTGAAATAGGTGAATATACATGCACAGGCAGAGACAGCCATCGTCAGACCTCTCCAAGCGTACCCATTGGGTGCTCTCTGAAATAGATGAATATACATGCACAGGCAGAGACCACCACGGTCAGACCTCTCCTAGAGTTCCCATTGGGTGATCTCTGAAGTAGATGAATATACATGAACAGGCAGAGACCGCCACGGTCAGACCTCTCCTAGCGTACCCATTGGGTGCTCTATGAAGTAGATGAATATACATCCACAGGCAGAGACCGCCACGGTCAGACCTCTCCTAGCGTACCCATTGGTTGCTTTCTGAAAAGTAGATGAATATACATGCACAGGCAGAGACTGCCACGGTCAGACCTCTCCTAGCGTACCCATTGGGTGCTCTCTGAAATAGATGAATATACAGGCTGAGACTGCCACGGTCAGACCTCTCCAAGCGTACCCATTGGGTTCTCTCTGAAATAGATGAATATACATGCACAGGCAGAGACAGCCACGGTCAGACCTCTCCAAGCGTACCCATTGGGTGCGCTCTGAAGTAGATGAATATACATGCACAGGCAGAGACCGCCACGGTCAGACCTCTCCTAGCGTACCCATTGGGTGCTCTCTGAAATAGATGAATATACAGGCAGAGACTGCCACGGTCAGACCTCTCCAACCGTACCCATTGGGTGCTCTCTGAAAAGTATATGAATATACATGCACATGCAGAGACCGCCACGGTCAGACCTCTCCTAGCGTACCCATTGGGTGCTCTCGGAAGTAGATGAATATACATGCACATGCAGAGACCGCCACGGTCAGACCTCTCCTAGCGTACCCACTGGGTGCTCTCTGAAAAGTCGATGAATATACCTGCACATGCAGAGACCGCCACGGTCAGACCTCTCCAACCGTACCCATTGGGTGCTCTCTGAAAAGTCGATGAATATACCTGCACATGCAGAGACCGCCACGGTCAGACCTCTCCTAGCGTACCCATTGGGTGCTCTCTGAAATAGATTAATATACATCCACAGGCAGAAACCGCCATGGTCAGACCTCTCCAAGCGTACCCACTGGGTGCTCTCTGAAGTAGATGAATATACATGTACAGGCAGAGGCTGCCACGGTCAGACCTCTCCTATCGTACCCAATGGGTGCTCTCTGAAGTAGATGAATATACATGCACAGGCAGAGACCGCCACGGTCAGACCTCTCCTAGCGTACCCATTGGGTGCTCTCAGAAGTCGATGAATATACATGCACAGGCAGAGACCGCCACGGTCAGACCTCTCCAACCGTACCCATTGGGTGCTCTCTGAAAAGTAGATGAATATACATGCACATGCAGAGACCGCCACGGTCAGACCTCTCCTAGCGTACCCATTGGGTGCTCTCTGAAATAGATGAATATACATGCACAGGCAGAGACCGCCACGGTCAGACCTCTCCAAGCAAACTCCCATTCCATTTCGTCTGGCTTCAGCTCTGACTGGCTTCCAGTAAATCCTACTGTCCCTACCGTTTCCGCCACTTGATATCTTGGTATTACCGGGATATTAAAAGCGTCGGAAAGGGGGGTAAATTCCCATTGCAGGGAGTCCCTGGGGACTCCACGGATGGGATTGCCCAGTACCAGTAGTAACGTTGCCGGCGATTCTGACATTTATTTGCGGTAGGGGACTGATTTACCGGCAGGTCAGGCCTTTCAGTAAGTCAGTGCCTCCACTGGCAAACTTGTGTTTCCCCAGTGGAATTACCAGCAATTTTAGCAACCGTTTTTCCAGACCGGGGAACTTACAATGAACCCCATTGTCTTTTTTCCATACAGAGGTCAAGGTGGCAGGATAAACCAGGAGTGTTTTGAAATTCCACCCGAACTCAAATGCCATCATTGGACAATAGTACAGTTAACCCGTGGCAAGAAAGTTCTCCCTCTACTCCTACTTTAAGGTCCCGATGTCGTCTTTTAACAGTAGGCAAAGCTTTGGCTTGCTACTTGTGCTCTCCTACTGGCTGAACACCCAGGCTAGACTCACAGAGAGGAAACAGGAAGGCCCAGAAAGTTGTAAAGATAAGACACTGGTAGATTATGTATGAAGTAAAAACATGTTTAATAAGACCTGGCTTTGCCATTCGCAAGCTGCAGAGGTGTTAATAGATGTTCAGAACACACACAATGCAAAGGGATTTGCTTTAGAAGAGGTACTAGTACATTCCAGTACAGGGTTATGATGTTTAGCTGTACACTAACAGTGAGAACAAACACAACTTGTGTGTCCCGACTGTGCCTGAGAAAGAAGAGTGCATACAAACACGCAGCTGCCCCCTCCCCCTGCACAACTTGGATAGTTTGCATTATGAGCAGTCCAGATGCATGGAAATCTGGACTATTACACGTTTTGGTGAAGTTTGACCCTGGCAAATGCCTCCTGCCATGTCCATACATGACCAGGGGTTGTTGAGTCCTGGCCTGTGGTCATGCAGGCCAGGCAGACAATGGCTGGGGGCACCCATCGGACATCAAGGGACAGAGGGCACCCTGCCAGCCCGTGAACACACGGGTGCTTCCATGGCCCGGGGGAACCCAGGCCAACACTAACGACGGCACCAGGGTTGCCCAGCAGGGGCACTGGCAACTTGCAGCTGAGTTGCCCAGCAGAGGCTCTGCTGACATGCGTGGGGGGGCATCAGAGACAGCGTGGCCCAGCAGGGGCACTGTCAGGATTTAGGGCCCTGCAGCAGCAAGCCCTCTGCCTTCCACCCAGTGCCGGCATTGCGGTGCAGTAAAGCACAGACAGCAGGAAGGAGTCGGAAGTGGCTCGTCCCTTTTATTTGTGTAGTCACATGGTCACTAACATGTGACTTTAGCACGAGCCCTGGGAGTGACGCATTCTCTATAAGGGGTGGCACACCACACTCCTTCTTTTCCATAATGAACAAACCAATGACACGCATCACTGGGCACCAAATCAATTGGCCGTTTCAAACAGTAGTCACATACATTGGAACTCTGGTTGGGACAATCACTACCTACAAACATACTTTGGTGGTTTCAAACATACAACATACACTGAGCGTTGGTCCGCATTTCGGGGTGCCAGTCAGGGTTGGTGGACTGCTGGTGACCCGTTAGAAATTCCACACTTAAACAAACCCTTTATTAAGCTGGGTGAGTGGAACTTAAACCACCGAATGCCACTTTAAGCACGCCCACCACATGCAGGCGCACAGCTTCACACCACATCTGAGCTGGGGCCACTTTGAGCTGGGGCCACTTTAAGCACGCCCACCACATGCAGGCGCACAGCTTCACACCACATCTGAGCTGGGGCCACTTTAAGCACGCCCACCATATATATGCAGGAGCACAGCTTCACACCACATCTGAGCTGGGGCCACTTTAAGCACGCCCACCACATGCAGGAGCACAGCTTCACACCACATCTGAGCTGGGGCCACTTTAAGCACGCCCACCACATGCAGGCGCACAGCTTCACAACACATCTGAGCTGGGGCCACTTTAAGCACGCCCACCACATGCAGGCGCACAGCTTCACACCACATCTGAGCCGGGGCCACTTTAAGCACGCCCACCATATATATGCAGGAGCACAGCTTCACACCACATTTGAGCTGGGGCCACTTTAAGCACGCCCACCACATGCAGGCACACAGCTTCACACCACACCTGAGCTGGGGCCACTTTAAGCACGCCCACCACATGCAGGAGCACAGCTTCACACCACATCTGAGCTGGGGCCACTTTAAGCACGCCCACCATATATATGCAGGAGCACAGCTTCACACCACATCTGAGCTGGAGCCACTTTAAGCACGCCCACCACATGCAGGAGCACAGCTTCACACCACATCTGAGCTGGGGCCACTTTAAGCACGCCCACCATATATATGCAGGAGCACAGCTTCACACCACATCTGAGCTGGAGCCACTTTAAGCACGCCCACCACATGCAGGAGCACAGCTTCACACCACATCTGAGCTGGGGCCACTTTAAGCACGCCCACCAAATGCAGGGGCACAGCTTCACACCACATCTGAGCTGGGGCCCCTTTAAGCATGTCCATGGTCTGCAGGCTCCCAGCATTTATGGATGGCCACTGAGCCCATTTTAAGCATTTGCGGGGCTGCAGGAAACCCGCCCAACTAACATTAGGGTCAGTTCGGGAAAGTCCAGTCCACAGTTCGGGCCAGGAAAGCCGTGCCTGGGAGCACCAGGGGCCACATCGCCCTAGTCCCTCGATGGTGGGGTCAGGCAGCAACATTGTGGCCAGGTGACAGGTCACACATTTCACTCCCCCTTCCAGGCAGGGGCTGTTGGCACAGAAGGGTGCACAAGCACTCGTACAGAGCTGCAACCCCTTTTCCTAAAGCCTCTTTAGCTGGGCACTGGTGCCAGGGCGTCTGGGTCACATCTCCTCATTGGAAGGTGCCTGCAGCACCCTTTCTCCCCAAAGAGCACACATCCTTTTGCTGCAATCAAAAAGGTGACCTCGATTGTCAAACAACGTCAATTAGCCACCCATATCTGAAACCCAAGAATCAAAAAAGCGTTCATTGGGCGTGCGGCGTCAAGTTAAACAGACAGCATACATCAAATAACAAATATGAGAAAAATACTCAGTAAACACAAGAAACAAACATAACCGACATAAAATTAATACTCAGATAAAAATGGGGGTTTACACAGTTCATATAATCATAGGATCTAAAAATTATTGGATATATATTAAACGGTAATCAATAAAAAACAATAAAACCCCTGAGGAGAGTATTACTCGCAGCCTCAGGATACAGTTTAGACCATAATGTTAAAAGTCTACAGGCTGGATGCTGCTTACGGAGTGCATAGTAAAGCAGGTATTAAACGTGTGTGCTACCCTGAGGTGGGTTATACTAAGAACTTCTTGGATACCATCTGGTTACCACCCCTTCATCCTTAAGAGCCAGGGCCTATGGATATATCGTGCACAACCAAAAACCACAAAAGGATCTAGGCTCTTTTTTAACAGACTCAGGGTCTCATCACAAGTTGGGCGGTATCCCGACTGGGATGCAGCCCATCTGTATTTGCGTTACTGCCCACCCATCCGGCGGTATTACAACTGGATCACGGGTTGGGTGGTAAACTTAATTCCCCATTCCCCACTGGGTCCACTGGATGGGGAATTTGCGGTGCAATTAATGCGCGCTGATAGAGTGGCGCTAATTGCGCCCGAAAATTGCAATTTTTGCAGCACGTTTACTGCCAGCTCTGAGCTGTGGGTAAACACGCCAGACCCATGTTTGGCGGACCCTTAAATGCAGCAGTAATAGCGTTACCACCGCATTTAAGGGCTACCACCCAACTCGTGATGAGGCTGTCAGTGCTGATGTGGTATCCCAGACCCCTAGCATCCAGCAAAAGAGGCCTCCACTACAGTCTCCTAAGGTACATGGATTTTGGGCATAATTGCATGAAATGTAGTATTGTTTCTTTTGGGTTCCCACACATCGGACACTCAGCCATGTTGGAAGCATGCCATGAATGGGTCTCAGCCGCCACAGGATAATGCCCAATCTAAAACGTAAAAATAAGGACCTTTCGAACGCAGGTCGAATATACTCCAAAGATGCTTTCCGGCCAAACGGATTGAGCTCGCGATAATCCAGGCCCTTTTTTCATTCCAAGGCCAGGTTTAACAGATCATCATGCGCATTACTGGCCAAAACCACTTTGATTCTTTTTTTAGCACCTGCACCAAGGCACTCGGGATTGGTCCAAACATGACTTTCGCCCACTTCACACCGTCTTTTTCATACGGCGGAGCCATGCTATTGAACTCCCCCATCTAGTGACATAAGATGCTTTAATGGGGACCATGAATTTTCTAGGCCTTCTTGATTCCAGAGCTTAAGCCAGAATAACACAGGGTTGAGCTTAAACTGAGCAACCACCGGCCCTACATCCAGTTCAATAAACACCAATTAGAGGGAGCACTGTTGGGCAATAGTAACAACTTTCTGAGAAACTTACGTTCACTTAAGATTAATTCTTTCATATTAGCGTGGACCCACAGTTCAGCCCCATAGAGAGCTGCAGGTATCGCTTGTTTGACATTAAAGTTCAAGTGGGTGAAACTGCTCCTCCTTCATGTTTCACATGGAAGGATTTGATGGACCCACTACTTTTCTCCGAGGTGGTAAGCAAGTGCTTCACCTGCTCTACCCACACTCCCGTGTCTTGAAACCTTAGACCAAGGTAGTCAAAGTATTTACCCTGAGCCAACTGTGATCCTTCCGCCTGAAACATCAACGGGGCAAATTTTGCAAAACGGGGCCTAAATACCAGAACTTTAGATTTATCGACGTTTAGGTCCCGATCTAGTTCCTTACATTTTGCAATAAATATTCCCAGCGCTTCCTTCAGGCCTTGTGGGGTAGTGGACAAAAGGACTGCGTCATTTGCGTAAAATAAAGCTGGGTATTTATTGGGGTCTCGAGGGATCCTGGCACCCCAATACTAATGCATCAATGACCTTCTGAATCTAGCATGTGTTTTCCGTGCCCAGCCCGTAGTGGACGGACGGACTATTATCAGAGTACAAGGTCGAAGGCCGAAAAAGGCCCTGTTAGCCCCCACCAACCTCCTGCTGAACCACGGCAACATCGTCATTCCAGCGCTGATCCGATCCACAAAATCAGCTGATCCAGCCACTGAGGATCGCATCACCTTAATTCCGCCCTATTTTGCCAGCCATTTCGTGCCCTTACCCCCATCAGGATCCATCAGCTGCTGTTGCCGTGGAAATCAGCTGGCCGCACATTGTTTTTGTGAAAACAAAATGCCGGGCGCAGCGCGGCACGAAAGCGAGGCTTGGATGCCTCCACGTTTCAGCCATTTGCCTTGACCCTGATACAGCCTCTTGCAGCCATTTGCCTACTTTGTTTGACCCTGATACTGCCTATTGCAGTCATTTGCCTTGACCCTGATACTGCTTATTGCAGCCATTTGCCTACTGTGTTTGACCCTGATACTGCCTATTGCAGCCATTTGCCTACTGTGTTTGACCCTGATACTGCCTATTGCAGCCATTTGCCTACTGTGTTTGACCCTGATACTGCCTATTGCAGCCATTTGCCTACTGTGTTTGACCCTGATACTGCCTATTGCAGTCATTTGCCTTGACCCTGATACTGCTTATTGCAGCCATTTGCCTACTGTGTTTGACCCTGATACAGCCTATTGCAGCCATTTGCCTACTGTGTTTGACCCTGATACTGCCTATTGCAGTCATTTGCCTTGACCCTGATACTGCTTATTGCAGCCATTTGCCTACTGTGTTTGACCCTGATACTGCCTATTGCAGCCATTTGCCTACTGTGTTTGACCCTGATACTGCCTATTGCAGCCATTTGCCTACTGTGTTTGACCCTGATACTGCCTATTGCAGTCATTTGCCTTGACCCTGATACTGCCTATTGCAGCCATTTGCCTACTGTGTTTGACCCTGATACTGCCTATTGCAGCCATTTGCCTACTGTGTTTGACCCTGATACCGCCTATTGCAGTCATTTGCCTTGACCCTGATACTGCTTATTGCAGCCATTTGCCTACTGTGTTTGACCCTGATACTGCCTATTGCAGCCATTTGCCTACTGTGTTTGACCCTGATACTGCCTATTGCAGTCATTTGCCTTGACCCTGATACTGCTTATTGCAGCCATTTGCCTACTGTGTTTGACCCTGATACTGCCTATTGCAGCCATTTGCCTACTGTGTTTGACCCTGATACTGCCTATTGCAGTCATTTGCCTTGTTTTTATTTATTGTTGTTTTGATCAGTAAAAACCTGACCTTTCAACATATTCATTACAAAATTTAAAATTAATTCATGAAAGAAACATTTCATCATTCAGTTTCTACAATTATACAGACTTTCAAACATTTTTGTTTAAGTGATCACAAGTTAATCATTATTCACTCTCAATGTTTTTCAACTTAACATACATGATAGGTATATAAGTACATTTGCACATTTCCAATTCTTAGCCATCATTGACTTCATATGACCTAATTTCTAATTAATTTAAATAGTTCACAAGTGCACATTTTAACCGTTTTGATTGTCCTCCATGCAGTATTAACCATAGTTGGTCATGTTTGATAACCGCAGTCTCATTAAACAAATGCCTGAAGTAAAATAGCCTCACTGTTAGCAGACCAACACACTCAATTACCAGGTGTTTCAACCTCTTGATTACAAAAACGACACACCTGGGCAGTTATCTTCTTCCATCTATAAAATATCTCTTTTGTGGGCCATATATTCAATCTAAAACGCAAAAAAATCTGACCGATGTTTGGGATTAGGAGACGGCTTTAAATATTTTTCCACAAGTCCCTGTACTTTTAAGGCAAAAGGATTTTTAACAAATTTCTGAATTTTCATGCAAGCATCTCGTGTCTTAATCCAGTCTGATCTCCAAAATGTGGATTTAGCTTTGTTTGGATTTTCGATAAGTAACATTTCAGAAACATCTGCTCCTTGGAATTTTTTTTTAGCACAATCGCGCCATGTTTTCGCAAAATTATCATTTGATAGCAGTAGATCGAGATATGATGGTGAGTAACCCATTAGTACTACCTTTCATAACACATTTTCTATATAGTTAGCAAACTTTCCATTTGTATACTACATAAAGTGATATTAAACCTAATTCATGTCTAATGATCGGCATAGATTCAGAGTTTGGCAGCATGAGTGATTTTTTCCAATAACTACTTTCATATTTGGACCAGTAAACATAGGATTGACATTTCTTTGTTTCTGACCCATACAAAATTGTAGGAACATATTTTTGTTTATAGTAAATAATCATGGGGTCTATAGAAAATTTACAGTATTTTGCCCGAATTATTCGAATTTGAGATAATGCACTCAGATGTTTCAATTGAAGATGTTCTTCATATGGTTTATCAGTCATTTGACTACTCACACATACCCCCAGGTAGATGTATGACTTCACAACCAGAAGATTCGTATCTTGTAATTGCCAATGGCATGCTTTTTGTCCTTTCTTAATACCAAATTGCATCACCTGAGTTTTCCTAGTGTTAATACTGGTGCAGTTGTTCTTGGCATAGATGTCTAGCGCATTTAACATAATGCGCAGGCCAGCTGGTGTTTTAGACAATAACACCATGTCATCAGCGTAGAGAATCCAATTAATGGCTGCTCCTTGCAATTTAGGGGGATCAATGATCAACCCCCTAAAACTGGCCCCAAAGTCTAATAGGAAAAAATTAAACAATGGAGAGGCCAACAGACAACCTTGTTTCAGCCCCGTGAGGTCTCTATGGGTTCAGACAGCAACCCCTCATTAGTCAAATGAATCAAAATGGAAGTGTTTGAATGTAAAATGTAATTCAATGATCCATTTGAGTATGTGCCATGGACACCTTAAGTCCATCAATTTCTTAAAAAGTAGTTCCCTAGGAACAAGATCAAAAGCGGACCTAAAATCCACAAAAGCCACATATATTGGTTGTTTATATTGTTTATTTAACTGGATGATGGCATGCAAGGTGACTAGATTGACAGCTGTACCTAGGCCGGGGACAAATCCTGTTTGAAAGGGATCTCTGTGGTTTAGATGATTTAACCATTTATTAAGCTCACCCAAGATCATACGGGCAAAGATTTTTCCAGGGCAGTCTAGCAGGGTCTATAGGAGGCCGGATTTGCCCCGTCTCCTTTCTTGAATATTGGCAAAATGTTCAAAGTTTTCCAATTTGCTGGAACAGAGCCTGTCACCATAATGTGCTTAAACATGCGGTACAATATATCCGACCATAGGTATCGATTTTGTTTTATTAAAGCATTATGTAGGCCATCTGGTCCAGCAGCTCTGGAAACACTCAATTTGGATATATAAAAGAGTATATCATCATGGTTTAAAATCACCTTATGATTGCCAACAATGTTAACCCAATTTAAACCGATACTTGAAAATGGTGTAGTATATATATTGCCATAGAAGACTTTCCAACACTGCTGTGAGATGGAATTCACTTGTAATGCAGGCTGACTTTTGATTGATATGGAATTTAACAGAGCCCATATGCCCCCAGATGATTTGAGGACAATCTGTTTCAACATTACCTCTCCATCATGTTGATATTGGGAAGCACGCCGGCCTCTAGACCATTTTTTATACTCGTTTTTTAGCTGTTTTATGAGCTCAAGTTTAAACCCTGGATTCAAACTATATACAATAGATAGCTTTTTTATATTCCTCCTTAAATCACTTTTCCTGAATTTAACTTCAAGGTCAAAGGCATGAAGGTGAGATTGAATACCACGTTTAGGGTGTACTCTTTGTGTTGGGAATATCTGCATAGCATGTACAAAGCGCCCACTATCACATTCACTGTCAACAGTGTATAATTCGGATAACACATCTCTATACTGGCATAATTTCGACTGGGACCATTTTATACGATTGCCAGCATTATTAACCTGTAAATTAGACATGTTAATATTATAAGCTTGTTTTTTGTTTTTCGGCCAATCGCATGTCAAATGGCGTAGACTATGATCACTCAGGATAGTTGACTTGACTGAGAACATGGTTATATTATTCAAAAAGTGAGCATTTACGAAGATATAGTCCAGGGTTGCATGATTACCAGCATTGTGCCAAGTGGCTTTGGCTGGCACATCTCCTTGTAGTGAGCCATTGACCATAACAAAATTCCGATCAGCCATTATAGACAACCAACGACATTCATCAAGCATGGACCTCAGGTTTTTAGAAGATAATAAATGCAAATTTAGGTCGCCCATTATAAATGTGTTGATGATAGTGTTGTCTAATAAAAATTGATCAAGAATCAGGGTCAGAGTCTCAAAAAAGACCTTAGAGGACAGATGTCTTTTGCCCCAATATATTTTCACTGTAGCACACAAGCTTTGACCATGCTGGATCTTAACATATTGGAAGCAGGGTGAGGGAGATCTATGCCAAATAACTTCAAGATTCTTGTCCTTCTTAAAGGCCATTAACAAGCCAGCCATGGGACGTCCCTTAGACTGCTCAATAGCGGGTACCATAAAGATGTTATATTGATCCCAAGTTGGTATTGTATGAAGCCATGTCTCCTGGAGCACTAGTATGTCAAACTGAAGGAGCTCCTTGCTCTTGTTGTTAATCAGATGTATGTGACCTCTTGTGTTCCAGGAGAGTAGGCAAATAGAAACCATTGTCTGGGATTGTTATGATCTCACATTACAATTGTCAGCTACCCAGACATTTTGTGTGCGCCCTACCGCCGATGTCACAGATGTAACATTGTCACCAAATGTTCTGATTTTTGGGCGATCGATATTCATTTGATTCGTGTCATGGAGGGTCAGATCCTGCATTAGAATGAAGCCCAGATTGTAGAAAGCTGTACGTGCAAGCCACAAAGTGTTTAAAACAACCCTTGATTGAATAAACAATCGTGCTTCTGCTAAGTCTATATCATTAACAAATTCCACTAAACCGATATCCGCAGATGTTATGTCTTCAAGTGCGGTAATTTCCACACAAATATTCAAAAAACTAGCACGATTAAGGTCATATGTGGCAAAAGGGTAGCCACGACATTTGATGAGTAGGCGATGATGATGTTTGTATTGGCCTTTACCAACATGCCTAGACATCCCGGGGTCATGCTCAGTCGGTTGGATCCTGGGCGACCTACTATCAGTTGAGGGGCCCATAATCCCCTGCTCAGCAGACTCCTGTTGTGCCGTTATTTGTAACATTTTAGGACCTTTCAACAGAAGTTCAATATTGGGCATTTCTTTATGAGTAACTTGCTTAAATTGATCAGGATTGCTACGTATGCCTTGATTAGCTGACCTGATGGTTTGTCTAAGGGCTTCATTTTCTCTGGTATATTTTTCAAAAGAGACTCGCATTTCTTCACGTAGATCTTGCAACATGCTAACAGTATTATTTAAATGTGTATTTCCCACTTCTACATGAGTACCATGCACTTTATTGGCTTGACACTCACTAATAGGAGCTGAATAGCACTGCACGAGAGCATCATTTGCCTTAGAGTGTTTTGCAAAAGAAACCCGTACATCTTCGCGTAAATTCTGTATGATGTCAACTGTTGAGTATGATGCATTTCCATGGGTGACTAAGGTTTTGGACGGAGCTACTACAGAACTCATTGCTTGGACTGCATCTGCGGCTAAAAGATTTGGAAGGGCCGCTGTATCTGCAGCTATAGCTTGAGTGGACATAACCATATTTAAACCCAGCACATCATCTCCCATTGGTTTTTTGGACGAAGGTACCGCGATAGCAAGCAAGTCGTCTAGTGGTTTATATTTTAGGGCTTCTTTTCTCCTAAGCTGATTTTCAAAGTTTAAATTCAATTTCCTTTTTTTTCTAGCCGAGATCACTAGTTTCGTAGCTTTTTTAACTTTCAACACGGAATTACTGTTAACAGTGGATTGCTGAGTTATAAGGTCAGTAACCTGCTCAGTAGACCGAGTAGGAGCTGCCACCTGGGCTTTCAAGTTGGTAAACATGGGTGCAAATGATATTCCTTGTATTTTCGGGGTTACCCCGATTGGGTCAACAAGGACTGGTTGAACACTTACGCTTTGGATATTAAGTGAAGTATTTTGCACTTTTGAGGTTATCTCTTTCAAGTTACCGGGTACTAATTGAGTGCTTGGTTCTTGGACGGCATCTGCTGCAAGGTTGGAATGTTTTGCTAAGTTTGCCAACAAGTCTCCCATCATTTCCGGTTTTTGAGGTACACTCGTTTGGGTAGATTGAGTTATGAACTTCAATAAAAGTGGGCGAGATATTGGAATTTGCGCTTGCTGTTCTTTTTTAAGTAGTGAATAAATCAAATGTACTTCTCTTGCCTGACATGATATTTTTTCTTCTAATGATTCATATAGTTTTGCTAAGGACAATAGTGTTGTATTCATTGCACTTAACGTGTTATTTAATGCCGGAGCCTCAGGAAAAGAGAACCTATTGTCTTTATATGGCATCTGACTATCACGTGTAAAGTACGGATGATTGTTGTCAGGATCATTAAATCTAGTGGGTCTAGGTGTTGGGGCTACAAAGGATAGATTTGAGATGCTAGATGGAGATTTCTCGAAAAGTACTGGAGATTTAAATAGTTCTGGATTCAGTTTTTCCACTGGGGGAATAAATAGAAGCTTGAGTTTGTACATTTTCAACGCAAGATGTATGCATATGTGAGTTTTCAGCAAATTGTATCAGATCACCCGTATTGGAACATATATACATGACCTCAGGTGTTTCGAGATCATGTGGACTGGACTCATTCATAGAAGCTAAGGTATCGTCACTAAATTCACCCACGGCTGTTAATTTTCCATATTCAGCTCGTAATAAATGCTGAGCAGCAACGGAACACAAAGGTACAGCCGAGGGCGATTTAGCCACTAGTGGTTCTACTTGAACATCAGTACTGATACTTACTTGGGAAATACCTATTTCTCCTGATGTATAAGCTAATGCAATCGTTGTGTCCGCTACTTCTCTTCCTGCCTGTTGCAATTGTACAATTGTAGAACATGCTTTTGGATCAGACACTATTTCCTTAGAAAGCATATTTAGAGTAATTGGTACTTCAGTTAGAGCCAAAGCATTAGAACAAATAGCCTGAGGAGTTTGAACCAAAGACATTAGATATTGCTAGCATATTGGTCTCACTTTGTGGGGGGACAGAGGTAGTTGTTTCCGACCCCACAACTTCTAATGTACAGAAAGTGCGAATATCTATATTTAAGGAACTCGCTCGCTTTTTGTCTGTATTGGCTTTAAGTCTGTTAACAATTAAATCTTTTTTGGTTATAGGGGGGACCAGTTTATATGTGTTTACCACATGCTCTGGCATGCCTGTTTTCAGTGAATTTATTAACCGGGACATAGTCAACACAAAGTTAAATATTAAATAATAATATCAAAAGAAAGATAAAATAAATACACAAAATCAAATCACCTTGTTCCACGCTCACACCAGCTCTCCCGCTATCTAATTGGACAGCGAGATAGCAATACACTTAACAATTCACTTAGGCAATCGCGTATGCGAAATAATAATTAAAAAAGTAGCAAATGTTTGGTAGAAGGATAAATTCAACAGACTACACAGAACAAAACAAATGACACATAAATCATAATAATATGAAAAAAAGGGCAAGTTCACAGCCACTAAATATCAAATAGTCACTGAGTTACTTCGCCTACTCAATAATGCCAATTCCAGAAAAAACACACTTATAGCCAAAGTTCATAGGCAATCCACCAGCAAAAGTCAAATCACCTCCTAACTGTTTTCAGAGTGAGCACCTCCAGCACCAAACAGCCGCACAACAGCCTCTGGCCTTGACCCCAATGGGCTTAACGCCGCAAGGGTGGTTGGAGCAGCGTTAAATGCTGTAAAAGTGTCACGTGATCCGACACGTGAACGCTGGTAAGCTCCGCCTCCTCCTGAAGGCAAGCGTCTCAGAAATAGCCTCTTGTGACTCGCAATGCTGGGAATCAGGCTGCTAGTAAAAGAACGTTCGTTTTCCAAATGCAATCCTTCTAAAAGTCTGCTGCACACGCCGCTCGTGTGCTTGGAGCAGCGTTAAATGCTGTAAAAGTGTCACGTGATCCGACATGTGAACGCTGGTAAGCTCCGCATCCTCCTGAAGGCAAGCGTCTCAGCAAGAGCCTCTTGTGGCTCGCAGTGCTGGGAATCAGGCTGCTAGTAAAAGAACGTTCGTTTTCCAAATGCAATCCTTATAAAAGTCTGCTGCACATTTGCCTTGACCCTGATACTGCCTATTGCAGTCACTTGCCTACTGCATTTGAAAAACTACCCAACTGCAATCACTCCTCCAATATCATTCCCTACTGAGCCCTATGCTCCGATTGCTAACTACATACTGTTACTCATACTCAAACACCTGAAGATACTCCCTGTATGGTCTCCCTTACCACCTGCGGTCCTTGACCAATGCATACAATGATGCCCAAAGTCTCCAGCAAGATCCTCACCTCCCTCCCTCACCCCAACACCACTCTGTTTACTCTCCTACTCACACTCTCCTTTCTCGCACCAAACACTGCATTAACTTCTCTTCAACAAACACCCTTGAACATCCTCTCACATCCCCGACACTTAATGCCATACACACTTCTATCAGACCGCTACAGATCTGCCACCCTCACGCTACCACAACTTCTCCACTTCAGTGCATCCTCACTATGTGCAGACTCGACAGACTCAGAGCTCGCACCCTAAGGAAATCTTCTCTGTCTTCAACGAGCACATCTCGCCACCCAACACACCAGACGAAATTGTCAAAGAAGAAGCTTGGTGTTTTAGTATTCAATCCGCCATGCTAAACAAAATCGATCTCCTCCAAAATAAAATCCTGGATCATTGCAAAGCCCTACCGCCACATCTTGCGCCTAAGCCAACCAACTCAACACCCACCACAACCACCTCCACCAAACCCGTCTTCACTTTCAGTGACATCAGTGAATCGGACGTAATGAACCTCCTGAAAAACCTCAAACCCTCGACGTGCAAAGGTGACATATGTCCTCCTAAACTCATCAAGGACTGCGCTGACTGCTTTGCGCCGCTCCTGGCAGCTTTCATTAATGCTTCCTTCAGATCAGGCATTATTCCGGACTGCCTCAAAGAGGCTTGGGTCCGCCCTCTCCTAAAAAAGTCTACTCTAGACCCACTACAACCGAATAACTACCGACCCATAACCACTGTGTGCTTCCTCCTCAAGTTACTAGACGAAGCCGCCCACAACCCAACCAGATCAAACACTTCCTGGAAACCCACTCCATCCTCGGGACTAGGCAATCTGGTTTCTGTAAAGGACACGGTACAGAAACAGCCCTTGTAGACCTAAAGAACCAGATCACCCAAATCATGGACAAAGGCAAGCCGACCCTACTGTTACTCCTAGACCTCTCGGCTGCCTTCGATCTCGTTGACCACAAGACTCTCACATCCCACCTTACACACTCAGCTAACTTCTCTAAAGAAGCAGGAAGAGCAATGAAGGTTCTCTCAAACATAGCAAACGCCACCCCCATTACTATCCACTGCGGAGTCCCACAGGGCTCCTGCACAGCCCCAACACTTTACAACTTGTTCACGAAGCCTCTCTTCGACAAGCTCGACTCACTTGGTATTGCGTACACCAATTACGCTGATGAACGCAGGTACTCTTACCTCTCTGGCTCTTACCACAAAGACGCCAAGGCACTTCACGCAATCTACTCCACCATCCAGGCTTGGATGGCGGTCAATGGCCTCTGCCTCAATGGAGATAAGACCAAAATAATTATACTAAGTCAGAAAAATAGTCTACTAAACTTGATAAACAGTACACAAACTTTACCATTGATAACACTATCATCCCAGTGTCCACATCTGTCAAGACCTTAGGGGTCTATTTAGACTCCACCCTATCCATGACTAGACAGGTCAGCGCTATCACATCATCCTCTGCACACACTACCAAGCTCATAAATGCCATAAAACCATACCTATCCAAACCCAACTGTCTATCAATAGCTAGAGCAACTATTGGTGCAAAACTAGATTATTGCAATGCTCTACTTGCAGGCACTTCCGAAAAAAAACCTAAAAAGACTGCAAATCACGCAGAACAATGCACTTTGTGCAGCTCTCAGCATCCCAAAAAGGGAGCATATCTCCCAAGCCAGACAATCTGCTCAATGGCACCCAGTCAAAGAGCGAATCACTTTCAAAATCCTCACCCTCACGCATAAATGCCTCACCTGCTCTGCACTCTCATACCTACCAGAGACAATTAACAAGTCTTCATCTACTAGACCTACCAGAACACAATACACTAACCTTCTACACCTATGCCAAAGCAGGTGGCCTAGGCTTCCCCTACATTGCTGCTAAATCCTGGAAGGCACTACCCACAGACATTAGAGCTGAAAACCCCCTCCTTGCCTTCAGAAGAAAGCTCAAAACCTCACTCTTTGTATAATAAGCTGTACCTTGTATTTTATATTAACTGTCTCCTTAAACTGTCTGTAACTGTTGCAAACTTACTGTAAACTGCATATTCCCATTTTCTGTAACTAAGAATTGTCTATAACAAGTGCCAGGATGCCCTTGGGATGTTGTGCGCTCAACAAATCTGAATAAATAAATAAATAAATAAATACAATAAACTAATTATTCTCATCAGGTCAGGCGGGACATTTCGCGGGGCAAGGATAGACCACAGTTTTTCACGGGACACTGAGTCGTAAGCAGTTTTAAGATCCAGAAAGAAGGCATATATTTTCATCTTGTTCAATACGACATATTTCTGGATCAGCTGAAATGTAATCCTTCTTGGGCGCAACCCGGAAATCACCTACTTCGCTGGTGAGGACTTTCACTAGACAGAAGAGCAGCATAGCATGTTGGAAGTGGAGTGAATTTGGGCTCTTCGCCCACAACGTGTGAAAGTGACTTCTGGGCAGAGCGGCATGTCCCTGTCTCCCGTTACAGCTTCCGAGATGGGTGACTGCTTGCCTTTACCTTAGTCACTTCCATCCACTCGGCGCCCAGAAGGCACACCAGGCACTTTTCCGACCACGGGGCATATTAGAAACTCACGGCTTCTTGGCCCGGAATCACTGCAGGAGGAGCTCTCTTCTTTTCCTGTCTGAGAGGGGACAAGTTGTCTCCCTTTTCTAAACTCAGCAGTAGGACCTTTCTTTATCCATTGAACTCGGACTTGGTATGCGGCCTGTGAATGCCGCAGGCACATCACTGTTGCACCGTTGTGCCTTCAGCCTTTCCTTCAGGCATGTCGGAGCACTGCATAATTCACCGCCGGTCGGTCGGCCCGGGTTCTTTCCTTCCTTGCTCTGACCGACCAGGAGCACTGCATTTTCTTTTCTCACCAGCTCCGAGTCGGAGCATGCACAGTTCAGCCAGCGCCCAGGGATCTCCTCTGTGCAGCAGGCCTCTATTCTCAATGGCTCCGACATGGAGCGGCCTATTCACTCACCGCCAGGCAGGCCGGGCATGCCGCAGCCACAGCGCTGCTCCATTTCTCTTCTGCAGGCACCTGCCTCCTCTCCTCCAGTTATGACACGGAGCTCCACGGCCACCTCATCAGCTTGCTCGCAGAGTGTACAGGCTCTTGTCATTTTCGGCTCCTCAGCGGGCGATCAACCTCGCTGCTGGGATTCTAGATGTTGCAGCAGCAGCAACAGCCGGCTCTCCACTGACCAGGCGGGAGAGTTTTACCTTTCATCTTGGGGCACGTTCACTTCCCTGGACAGCTCTGATCATGGATTACGGATACTTCACTGCGGGGTTCATTATTCCTCTACGCCAATGTTGCATCCTAGCCTGCGGTAACATTGGCCAGGCAGACCAAGGCTGGGAGCACCCAGCGAACATGAAGGGATAGGGAGCACCCTGCCAGCCCGTGAACACACGGGTGCTTCCATGGCCTGGGGGGGACCCAGGCCAACAGCAACGACGGCGCCAGGGTTGCCCAGCAGGGGTACCGGCACCTTGCTGCCGAGTTGCCCAACAGGGGCTCTGTGGATACGTGGGTGCAGAGTTGCCCAGCAGGGGCTCTGCTGGCATTGGGGGGTGGCATCAGAGACAGCGTGGCCCAGCTGCAGTAAAGCGCACAGAGCAGGAAGGAGCCCGTTTACATCGACTGACGAGCTGTAACTGCTGAACCCATATGCATGCATTAGTATTGGCCGACCCCTTACCCACACCTGGAATAATTTGGCTCACAACTTTTGTCAAGTGTTGGAAATAAAAGGCCATAGGATTTTACTGTACAGATATGGTTATGGAGATAACAATAATCACATATCATAATAGTATCATGCTTTTGGGCACCGGGTCCTGAGGTTACCCCCTCTGGCCCGTGCCCGCCTTCTCATGTCCCACGACTTGTTGTGGGCACCGTACAGTGCCTAGTACCTCTTTTCCTTTGTTCTTCTCCCTTCTTTTGTAGGGTGGGAGGGTTCTGTGGTAAAGAAGCAAAGGTTGGAAGACACTGAGTAAACAGTGAACCTCCTGTTTGTTTGGGTCCCCGTTCAGGGTGCACAAACAGTGTTTTCTGAGAGCATGCTGCTCTTATTTATAGGACCCAGGGAGGCCCTGGGTCTTTGTTATGTATAATAGAGGGGGCGCTGGCCGTGTTCCCCCGAAAGTATCCCCTATAGACAACCCCTGGAGGCTAGAGTTGCTGAGATTTCTCGAAAGAAATTATCCATGCCCTGGTTAGATAAATGAGTGCCGTCATTGACAAAGGTCCGGGTCACCTAGTGTAATGGCCGGGCGCTTTATGAAGCCCAGTCCTCTTGCTGTACAGAATTTCTCTAGCCCCCTGTTGAGTTTTCTTCTAGAAATGTCTACAGATTTGTAGCAGTTGGCCCCTAGCCATTTCTTTCTGGGTAAGATGGCCGAGAAGTATATTTCTGTACCCCTCCATTTTTGTGAGATGCCAGCAAGTGAGGAGCAAATCTCCTACCAATGTAAACCAGGTCATTGCCCCCTAGATGTATGATCAGAAATTCTGGCGGGTCTCTGTATGCGACCAGCTCAGCTAGTGTTTCGTGGATGTCGGCCCACCGTAGGCCTCTGTATCCCCACCATGAAGCAATGGTGTTTCTGAAAGGTAGCCCTTCTTTGGTTTCTTCTGCCCACCTGTCCGTCCTGAAGACAAATGAGTGGCCGACTATCCACGCTGATCAGAGTGTGGTACTCCGTTTGCCGTTTTTTTCTGCAGGGGTTGGGGGAAAGAAAAAGTGACGGAGGATGGCTATATCAGCTGTGGTCTGATGTATCTTTTGTAGCAATCTGACTTCCATCCCCCTATGTTTTTTAGCTGTTCGAGGTGTTAGGCCTCCTTGCCATGCTGAGGTGGCAGCACCTATCCTTAAAGAGTGGGTGCCAAAACCCTTGAGGTCCCACCCTGCTTTGCTGATTGCTTTCATCAGCACCCCTTTAAATTGGTAGCGGCTTAGCGCAGAGGAGTCCTTGTGTATTAGGAACCTCCCCCCACCTTGGGCCTTTGCGTGTAATAAAAGGTTGGTGATACATACCGGACAGTTTGTTGCCTCATCAATACAACAAATGTTGATGGTTCTTTTGGCCCCCGTTTTTGACTGTTGGATTTCTATGCTGATGCTCTCCTGTCTAACTATGACCTCCATGACACCCAAGCCGTTTATGGCCTTGGTGCTGGAGGCAATAAGTTCTCCAACCCGGAAAGCCCTGAAGTAGGCTAGAAAAAGTGCTGTTTTGAATAGTATTATCTCGTATGGATGCCAGCATATTGCATCCCGGCCTGGGCTCTCTAGCGCTGGCGTTAATGCCGTTATTCTTGGTTTTCCATTATTGCCCAGCATTCCGCTAGAATTGGCGTCATCTGCTCTTGGGCGTGTGGCGCTAGCTCCCGGAATCTTGGCTACTGAAAGCGAGATAAAGCATCTTCAATGTTATTATCCGCCCCCAAAACATGCTTTGCTTTGACCACAATGTTTTCTTGTAGTGTGACTTCTGTAATGGCTCGTAGGACTTTCACCACTAAAGAGCATTTCGTAGACCTTCTGTTTATGGTGCCTACTACAGCCATGTTGTCGCACCAGACCAAGAGTTCCATGTTAGCTAGCTGCCTGCCCCAGATGTGTAAGGTTAGCCAGATGGGAAATATTTATAGGAGGGTGATGTTTTTTGTCCACCCTGCCAGTTGCCATGAGTTGGGCCAGTGACCTGCCACCCATTCTGAGTCTAGTATGGCTCCAAACCCCTTGTTCCCGGCTGCATCGGTGAAAAGGATGCTTTTTGTCCAAGTATTCAAAGGCGTTTGCCAAAGTGAGGTCCCGTTGAAATCTTTAAGGAAATTCCCACAAGTTTCCAGATCCTGTTTCACCTCTGTGCCTAGCCGGATGTGTAGGTGGGGTTTGGTGTATGATTTGATTTTTAGCTCCAGGCTTCTGGAAAATATCCTCCCCTGGGGTATTATTCTGGATGCGAAGTTGAGACTACCTGCTAACGATTGTATTTCTTTAACTGTCCCCTTGTCTTTTGTTGTCAGGCCTTGTATTTTTTCCAAGAGTTCTGTTATTTTTGTTTTCGGATTTTGCATGGACCCCTTGCAGAGTCTATTTCAATCCCCAGGAAAATTATGTTGGTGTCTGGTTTGGTGGTTTTTCAATTGCCAGGGAGGTGCACCACTGTGAGGCCATCTGTTCTTGTTTCGCCAGGGCCCTGCTGTATTCTTCAGAATTTGGTGGTCCCATTACCATTAAACCATCGAGGTAATGCACTACTTTGGTCCCTGGTCTCTGCTTTTGGAAAGCCCATTGGAAAAAAGAGCTGAATTGCTCAAATAGGGCGCAGGATACCGCGCACCCCATGGGTAGGCATCTGTCTACATAGAATTTGTTATTAAAAGTGAAACCTAGCCATTGCTGTGAATCTGGGTCGACTGGCAAGAGTCTGAAAGCAGATTCGATGTCCAGTTTGGCCATTAGGGCGTTCCTGCCACATTCCTGTATGAGTCTTACCGCCTCTTGGCAGTGTGTCTGGGATACCGCGGATTCCGTGTGTGGAATGCCGTTGTTTAGCGATTGGCCTTTGGGGTAGGGTAGGTGATGAATTAGCCTCATTTTCCCAGGTTCCTTTTTGTGGACCAAACCTAGTGGAGATATTATGTAGTTCTTTAGGGGCATGTGGTCCCAGGGTCCTGCAATCCTGCCCAGTAGCAGTTCCTTCTTGATTTTGCTCTCCACCATCAGGGGGCTGTCCCTGGCTGATTTCAGGTTCATAGGGACATTCTGTGACCCTGTGCCCTTGAAAGGGATGATGAAACCCTTGGTGAAACCCTGCCATATCGCCTCGCTGGTTTCCTTGTCTGGGTAATTGTTGAGTGCTTCTCTAAAATTGCCTGGGTTTATGGGAGTTCTGCCTGGTGCTAAAAATGGGTTTGGTGGGGGGAGGTTGGTGCTAGTCTTTTTTGGCTGGCAGTCTGGTGCAGTTGCTTGCTGCATGGTCACCGTTGCAGCTTGTACAAGTGTGCTTGTACCAGCATTCTTTGCCCCATGTGCACAGGTTTTTTCCAAAATTCCTGCATGGAATGTTCGCCTTTGGGGGAGTGGTTTTTGTTCTGCCTGTGGGCATTAGACTTAGCCGCCCATGGCTACTTCTTCCAAAAGGGCTGTTCCCCTTTTTTGTGCTTTTCGTTGTCATTAAGTCTGGGACCCTGTGCATTTTTGTTATTTTTGGAGGTTGTTTGCGGGGCCTCTTCCTCTGATGGAGGCTCGGCATTCAGCGTGTATAAGTCATTCTGGACCTCGTCCCACTCTATTGCTGGCCTCCCTGACATGCTTCTCCTAAATCTAATATCATAAGATAGCCAGGTCTTCCCTCTCTGGGTGATTTTTACTTCTCTGATTTTATCCATATATGCCCATAGTTTTCTGCCATAATTGGGGAATTTTTCCTCATATATTGTTGCCAGGATGGCAAAGGCCTACAGCCAGTTGTCCCAGTTCTGTTCTACCTGGGCGTTTCTGGCTATGGCTTTCTCCTCTATCTTTTTGGGATCCCTAAAAGCATCTTTCCCTTTGCGTTGGGCTTCTATCAGTGAAAACATTTCGATGAACTCTTTGACCCATATGGCTTCTTTGATTGTGGTGTCAATGTTCCATGCTAGGCATCTTTTGTACCTGTTTAGTATTTCGGTCTTGAAGGATTTCATTTTTAAGTTTAATTGGGCATTGCATATCATTACTATGTCTGTTGGGTTGTTGCTGCTTGCTCCTGTCTGCCCCAGAGTGTCTGTAATGGGGGTTGCCCATGCTTTTAAGGCACCTGCTGGGTCTGTTGTTGCTGCTGTTGGCGCAATTGTGGTGGCTGTTGTTGGTGTTGTTGGCACCTGCGGGAGTGGTTTTGCAGGGACTGGTGCTGTAGGGATGTTGGCCACCGTTATAGCGGGTTCTAGAGGTATGGTAGGATTTGTGGCCCCAGGTTCCCCTGTGGGTGGTAGTTGTTTTCCCCTGATTTCGAGCAATAATTGTTGTAGTTCAGACATATTTTTGCATCATTTTTTCAGTTCTTTGTTACCTTTTCCTGGCGCTTTCTGTTAACTTCCTTCTTTTTGACGGTGTTGTGCACTCATCTTGGCTGGGCGGTATAGGTGTTCCTTCCTTTGGTAGGCCATACATGTTTTCCCTGACCCATGCCCATCCATAGTGTTCTATAACCTCTATGGCTGCTGAAAGGCGAGTTGGTTTGGTTTTTGTGCCGGTGTTGTGGGTTCCTGTGCTTTCCGTTTGGGACCCATGTTCCTTTTTGGCCTGTTTACAGAAAAGGAAAAAATTACTACAATTGACTGGCTGTTGTAATTGTGGTTTTTTTTGTGGCTTTTTATGTTGTTGCCCGTGTTGGGTAACTGGTAGATGTTGCCCCACAATTTCTTTGCTTATGCTCAGCCAACTGCTTTTACGCCCAGTGCTGGCTTGGTTCTGAGTCTCTATGTTGTTGCCCCTGCCTAAAAAAGGCATTTGTAAGTCCGCAAAGACAACAGATACGTGAAATGAATAATTATGCCAGATGTTGGCCTGGCTCTAGAATTGTATTTGCATAATGCTGTAAGGCCAGTTTACTGTGCGCTGCTTATTTTTGGCCAGGTTTATAAAGCAAAAGATTCCCCGCGGCCAGGGCTTCAAACATGCAACATTCTTTCCTGTAATTGACCAAAGGCGTGTGGTTTATAAAGCAAAGTTTTCCCCGTGGCCTGAGATTCAGCCTTGCAACATTCTTTTCTGAAATTGACCAAAAGCGCGTGGATTTTCAGTCCATCTGAGGATCTGCCTCTTGCCGGCTCTCCGCGGATGTTTATTATTGCACGCGTTGAAACAGTTGCAGTTATTTTTCTTTCACAATCCCGGCGTGGCGGCTCACCTGAAAGCAGAAGCTGTAATTGACGCCGTCTGCGCCGGGCTGTTCTGTTGTCCTCTTCCTCCTTCGTTCGGGCTGGGCTGGAATCCTGCTTCCACACGGCACGTCCCTGGGGACTCTCTTCTGTTTCTCCAGTGTTCGCCGCTCGCTTCCCTGGCTCAGATGATTTGAACAGTAACAATGTTCAAGGGGAAAAAGACGCTGCTAAAGAAGCAAAGGTTGGAAGACACTGAGTAAACAGTGAACCTCCTGTTTGTTTGGGTCCCCGTTCAGGGTCCACAAACAGATTGCATTTTCTCCGAGCATGCTGCTCTTATTTATAAGACCCAGGGGAGCCCTGGGTCTTTGTTATGTATAGTAGTGGGGACTGCTGTGTCACAGCCCCCGGCTGGATAGCCGACTCTCTGGCCCCCTGGGGGGGGCAGGTCTTTGAACCTGGGCCCTGCCTGACTGTTGGTTTCCTTAGGCGCTTAGCACCTTGCTGTTTGGAGGAAGGGTGAGGTGACTGTTCACACCTCACCCTTCCTTGGCTTTGTGTTGCAGAGACTGCGTGTCTCTGCAGCTGGGAGAGGAAGGAGAGGAGCAGACGGGGATGGGGTTGGGCTGCCCCTCTCCTGGGCTGCTGATGGTAACAGCAGTTATCCTGCCTCGCTTTGGGCGGCCCTGCAGCATTGCCCAGAACTGACTCGTCCCTTTTATTTGTTTAGTCACATGGTCACTTACATGTGGCCTTTAGCACGAGCCCTGGGAGGGACTTGTTCTCTACAAGAGGTGGCACACCACAGGGGGGGGGGCATTTGCATGGATTTTCTTAGAAGCCTCCTGCTTCCCTTAGGAATCTGCAGCATCTCCTCCTGTGCACTGGCAGACAGGATCCCCTATTTTCCAGGCAGAGTGGATGGGGAAGTGGATGGGGGGGTGTCCTGGGTCTGTCCCACAAATGGATCAAAATCACACAGATAGTACAAACATAAACGCATGTTTTTCTCCTCCTTATGGGGTTTTCTTCTCCATTAGGAAAAGGGTTCCATTGCTGTTGCATTCCTCCTGAATCAGCATTTCAACAAGAGAAGAAATAAATACAATCTAGACGAGTTCCCCACAATAAATCATTAAGAACCATTTCCTCCCTACCCCCACTGCACACCATCAGCATTTAAGAGAAAGCGGCTTCATGAAGCAGCGTCATGGACACCACAGGATCGCAATGAGAGCACATGCGTGTTCTGTAGGGGGGGGCATTTGTTAAGGCACCCCCTGCCTTTGCTGCCAGTCAGTCACTGCAGAAATCGAGCTGCAAGAGGCCTGCATGTTGAGCTCAGAGCTTCTCTGCTGAACAGTTCAAGTGTTATTTATTATACTACCAACTTCAACTTCCGGGTCAAGGCAGAAGGTCAGTTACTGGTGTTAAGTGACAGCAGCTGACACGATTTAAAAATGTGTTCGATTATATTTTTGTAGCATCTTCTGCCATATGTAATGGTGTTTCAAGCGAAGGTATATCCCATGAGAGAGGAAGATACATTATGAAAAATGACATTTGATCAGCAATAAGCTTTGGCTTTTGAGCGGAATATTTATTGTTGTAGCACCTTTCATTTTAAAGGCGCAGCATTCCATGGGCAGGTGCTGCACCCACGTGCAAGCGCAGCCTCAAGCGCTCCAGAAAGGACATGGAATACTAATGTTTCCTATGTATTGTTTATCCACCAAATGCATAGTACAGCCTCACATGTCTAGTCTCTGTCATTGGATGTCATGCATTGCCTGACGTCTTAAGCATGTGTGACGAACCCAGGGGGGCCCCTTCCCATGGGGCCAGGTAGGTGAGGCTGCTACCCAACAGTCCAGACACCCTGTGGGTGGTGCATGGGGAGAGACCTCTAGGGAGAACGCTGTATGATCGCCTCCAATCCAACCCTCATAGCCACCCACAAACAATTCCACATCACCCCATGTATGTAAGACCATAGGGTTAACCGCTACTGAAACGATGGAGAGTCAAGACTACCTAAGTAGGAAGGACGTGTGGGACAAAGACTGAGATGAGGAGGAGGAGCGGGGCTATGAAGAAGGTCGCCAGAATTCTAGTGTTCCCCAAAAACTGATTGAAGAAACCGAGAAAAAAAAACAATGAGGGACTAAGCAATCTGTCAAGCCATCGTAGGAGGAGCCAAGAGTGGTGCAGTAAGTCAGCACGGCTGCAAACTGGGACGCCGCAAAAGGGCGCAAGCGTCTCTAGATGGTCCAACCATGAAGGACCTTACTGGCGACTGGCGGAACCGTGGAACGACCGGCGGAAAGAAGGTAACTGTGCGGTCCAAAGCAGATGCAAGGCAAAGCAGCGGAACCGCTGAAGAGGAGAGAGACGTAGAAACAGCGGAAGACGTGCACCAGAACCCCAGGACAGACTGGAGTCTGCCAAGAATATCCTGAAGGGTACAGGGATATACAGGCCGGCTAATGGGAACACGAGAGGATTTTGGGACTTGTGTGGCAGTAACCTAATACCCCATACTAATAACGGAGGTAATACAAAAATCCCTGGGCTGAGAGAGGACGCAGGGAACACCTAAGGGAAAGAGTTTCCCAAAGTGGGGTCATACTAGAAACCCTAACACTGAAGGGAAACCTCAAGAAGGAGTTATCATGAATCTTCTTCATGGCAGTACTTGGCAGGCAAGTAAACCAAGTCTGCTAGTGAACCAACCAGAGAAACACGGGTCGGGACCTGCACCAAAAGAGAATAAGGAAGCAAGTGCATCTTACTTGTGCAGTGCTTGGCAGGTTGGTGAACCAGGCCGGCTTGCTAAACGAAGCTGGGAATAGGGGGTTTGGGACCCGCAGCTAAGAAGAAGAAAAAGTTTAAACATCTTCATCGTGGCAGTACTTGGCAAGCTAGTGAACTAAGTAAGCAATAGTGGGGGAAGCCTGGGTTGAGGACCCTATGTTTGTGTGAACTGTGTGGCTAAGAAATCCTAAAGTGGAGAGGCCAGGGGAAGGGAGTCATTCGCCCTGGTTTTGTGTGGATTTATGAAAAAAACAGAATACCAGAAGAAGGGAGTTATTCCCCCTGCAGTGACAAAGACAGTCATTACTGAAACCAGAAAGACGAAACCTGTGAAGAGGGCAGGGAAAGGGATCATTCCCCCCTGGCATTGTGAGGAACTGTGAAGTCTCAATACCAGGGAAAGGGAGTCATTCCCCTAGAGTGACAAAGAAAGACATTAATGAAACCAGAAAGGAGAAACCTGCGAAGAGCCCAGGGGAAGGGAGTCATTCCCCCTGGCATTGGGAGGAACTGTGAAGTCTCAATACCAGGGAAAGGGAGTCATTCCCCTAGAGTGACAAAGAAAGACATTAATGAAACCAGAAAGGAGAAACCTGCGAAGAGCCCAGGGGAAGGGAGTCATTCCCCCTGGCATTGGGAGGAACTGTGAAGCCTGAATACCAGGTGAAGGGAGTCATTCCCCCTGGAGTGACAAAGAAAGACATTAATGAAACCAGAAAGGAGAAACCTGCGAAGAGCCCAGGGGAAGGGAGTCATTCCCCCTGGCATTGGGAGGAACTGTGAAGCCTGAATACCAGGTGAAGGGAGTCATTCCCCCTGGAGTGACAAAGAGAGACTTTTTTCCTGATACAGAGTGTTACAAGATTGGTAATCCTGTGAAATACGTGGACTAGGGGAAGGGAGTCATTCCTCCTGGTAAAGCACTTGCAAGGCAAATCACGACCAGTCAAGGAGAAGGAAGTCATTCACCTGGACCAAGATCATTTGCACAACCTTTAGTTCAGTTATACGCGTAAAGGACAGAGGTAGAGACTTTGGAGACAGGACGGTGGACTTTTGAGTTACAGGGAAATTCTGACATCACACTCAGTATTTTATTTTGAGCCAGGGAAACCCACCTCAGAAATAGGGAAAGTTAGGTTTCCCTTTATTTTCTGGGCTAATAAAAGCCGATTGAAATCACTATGCCGCCTGTGTGTCAGTCTCCTCCTTCTGCACCCTTACACATGACATAGTCACATGCCAAGCTGCTGCAATCATCTATCAAGTGCACTTAGAGTGCTAGAGAAACGCCCATCTATCAAACATCAGACTAAATGTATTCTTAAAACGAGCCCAATCATACAAGAGGGGATCATCCTTACTGATTAAAGGGGCCGCGCATGCGGCTGCATCAGCCACCAAATAGGAAATGACACAGCGGTTCTTGCTTGTGTCGAGTTCAACGCTAAGAATTTACAGACAAAATGCAACTGGCATTGTGTCATACACATTTGATATTTGCTTGCATGCTCTGTAAACCTTGCTGGCGCCGGTAATGGCGCCATCACAAAAGCAGGTGTGGCGCTCCCCCTGCCACTTGCCTGGGACCCACCTCCTGATGCCTGTAAAGGGGTTGCTTGAGCTGTCTGGGTGTGTACCTGTGTACATAATGCAGAAGTCTCTACTCAAGCGTAGTCCAATTCTCTCTGAACATCCTGTAATACTTTCATCATATCGCCACGTGGAGGCTGTCGTTCCCATGTTGCCTGCGTGGTTAATAAACCTTGAGCCTGCAAATCTGTCATAAATGCAATCCACACTCTCAAAATAAGCTGCATGTACACAACCTGTACACAACCTGCCCACCTTGGCTGGCACTAGATGTTTACTTGAGCATGCAGGCCTCCTCTAGGCAGTCAATGGGGAGCAGAGGGTTAACAAGAGGTTGTGGATAGACATAGGGAAGGCAGATATCTGGAAAGAGATTAAGGGAAGCACATTGAATAGATAGAGGGTATGAGGAAAGACTTTTCTGACACACTGCACTGGCTCTCACACTGACAATTAAACCTCTACAACAACTGTTCTCATTATGCCTGTCAACATACTGGAATCCATGTACTCCCATATCTGTTCACACCCTGGTTATTGTGCTTAATGCCCCTTTCTCAGAACATGAATGGAAGCACAAAACATGGCATACCATTAATATAACTCTGGCTGTTGTGACGAATTGCAGGTATTCGTACCTTCTCCCCAAGGGGTAGCCCCCACCCTGTGAGGCTAGGGAGGCGAACCCGCTCCGCAACACCATCCTAAGGGGTCGAGGCAAGTGGGGCCTCACTGGGAGAGACTCCCCCTTTGGGGACAAGGACTCCCGTTCCTGTGAGGAGCTCCCTAGACAAACCAACACAATTGTCTTTATGGGACTATATGGTAAGCTGAAGATCAGGGCACTGATCTTTGGCTGAAGGCAATGCAAGAATAAAGTGCACAAGAGAAGGAAGATATCCCTTTAACACAAGATGTATATGTAACTGCGCGGAGGAGAACCTGATGCGTAGAGAATGCCCTCCCACATCATTACGACCACGAGAGGCTGAGCCGAGGTCCGTTGCGGAGCCCGCGACTTGTGGAGGGTGAGGGAAGGAGAGTGTGAGACGATGGAAGGCTAGCTTGTGCAGACACGAGAGGAGTACTCATATACAGATATCAACCATATCAGCACTTATCAGTGGCCCTTGGACCTGCGGGCGAACGAAGAGGCAGTTATTTTACTGCGTATTTGGTATGTGCTGATGAGCGCTGCGTCCCACAATGGACAAGCTGAACAAAGGTGTTTTCTCACACCAACACAGGATTATATATCACCACCGTGACCCGCTTTGGGATTGCTACCCAACTAGCACCTTTTTGTGCTGCAAACGGAGGGAAAACAACTCAGTTACCAACCTAATCTTAGTGCTGTGCACGCCATAGAACCCAGCAGAGCATGTTGAGCTTAATTGCAAGCACAGGTGAAAAGGGCAACCTCCTTTCACTGTGAATTTGCGTACGTACTGACGCACACACGCTGTGATCCTGTGCCTTCTACATTGGGGATTTTAGTTTGTCCCATGAGTGCATGGCCAGGCACGGGGCTACGAAGAAACCAGACACCAAGGCTGAAAGTCTTATAGACCTGGGTCAAGAGACTGGTAGGGCCAATACCTGAAGAGCAGAGACAGAGACCAGTTAAGAGAAAAGGTTATGCAGGAGCCCTGTCCCGAATCTTAAGCACTGGCAAGCCTTCCAGGGATACTAAATAACTAGCTTGAAGGAGCCAAGTTGGCACAAGGGCATCAAGAAAAACTCACCATAACAAGCTAGCCACGTTCTATACTGCTAAATGTGGTGGGAGAACCACAAACCAACCAAGGAAATCCAAGAGAGATTACCTTCATTATAAAACGGAGTCAAGGAGATGACTTCTGGAACTAAGAAACCCAAACTAAGGTGGCCGAAGGGTGAAGGTTGAGCCGAGAGAACGACTGCTAAAGCTTCTGACTGGTGGAAAAAAGGCAGAACAAAAAGCTAGTAACAAGGGAAAATTGAGTTCTGACCTAAAAAGAAGAAACCGGAAATAAAGGCGAGGCTCTCATTTTTTTAAAGCGAATCTTCCAGCATTGGGGCCCTGCAACGCTGCTCACAGTGAGTAAAAAACCTTCACCAGGCATCTTCAATAAATACATTTGTATAACTCAAACCATATTTTCATGATTGTACAGTATGTTCTGTTGAAATTGAATTGGGGGTCCTCTTCCCATCCCATCAAGCTTCTGGCACTTATGAACAATTCTCTGAGACAGGAGAAAATCAGGCACCTGGAAGGGTCTCTCGGCAGTGTTTATTAGATATAGTTTCAAGACACCCTTTAGACACACACTCCAAGACATTATGCTGGGGGTGAATTAGGACTGAGACCCAGGTGCTGTTGTGGGATTAGCTTGGTCTGAAAAGCTAGTCTGCCATTCATATCCCAGCACCAGTCTTTGGACAAATTGCAATTTGTACCAGGCAATCAAGTTAGGAAAATTGCTTTACAACACTAGACTCCGAAAGAAAAAAAAAGTACCCTAGAGACTGGAGATGAAGCCTAGTTGCATGACTTGAGGGGATAGGCCAGTTTCTTTGGGGTCAAATCAATGGGAATAATAAAAACCGCTGCTCCCTAGAAGCACAGTTATGCCCAGAGTGTGTATAAGGGCAAGCCGCCCCTGGTAACCTCAACAGCGCACAGCACCTGTGATGGTCACTTTGCTACTATGTGTAGCTGCTTCCGGTACACGCTCCCTACATTGAATCGCCCACCAGTGCGGAATTGTTCTGCCACGCATGTTCCGAGTTCTATTTGATTTTGCTGATGCTCTGGAAGACCTCTATAGACACATCCATACAAGGTGTAAAGAACTGCAGATTCTGTGGATTATTCAGTTATTTTAAACAAGGAGAATAGGTTGTGGAAAACATTCTCATTCCATATTGCCTCCACTTCCCTGCAGCTCGAAGTGATAACTGACCTGCATCTATTCCTAAGCAAGTGGCGTGGGGGTCTGTTGTGCACAGTACCTGAGCCATTCACTTTCTCAGGCACAGACTCTCTGAAAGTGTTCCCTACAGAGAATTCCTAGCATGGCAGGCGCAGCCCCTAGGGTTAGACAGCAACAGACGGGGAACCAGCATTTCAGATAGAAGTGGAAAGAGAAACACTTACTTGAAGATGGTCACAAAGGCAGCCACTCTCCAGCCCCATCGCCAGCCATAACGTATGAAGCCACGCAGTGCAGCATTGTGGGCCGCTCGCTGTGACAAGAAGAAGAACATGACATTAGGGAGCAGGCACTTGGGGAGACCCTGGCTGCCGGCAGGCATGGACTCATGAACACACAGTGAGGCAGGGCAAAGTCTGGAGTCCTGGCAATTACAATTGCAGCAAAGCCTGAGGAGGCACTGTAACAGTAACGCAACTATAACAGCCATGCATCATGTGCCCGTGGCCTGCACCATGAGCCCCTGGCATGAGCCCCTGGCCTGCACCATGAGCCCCTGGCCTGCACCATGGTGCAATCTTTTCATTGGCATACAAGTGCAAAGCATAGTACATGTTCCCTAGGGATACTATGTGGTGCCAGGAGGGCCAGAACAGCCTGAATGTTGCTGGAGAAGTCAAGGGGCGCTTTCTAGTATTTCCCACTCGGTGACAGATCAGATAAAGACAGACTCTCCCGACTGCAAACACCATTTAATTGCACCAATTCAAATGGAATACAAAAGTGACAAAAGAGAGCTGCACAAAGAAACACAAGCACAGTTTTACTTTGAGCCTCATTTGCTTTTGAGAAAATGCATTTTATTTTAGCGAACTTCCCCTTTAATGTCCTTCGCCTCTAGCAGTGTGGAGCCAAGGAGTTGGGCTAAGATCCAACAGCCAAACAAGAGCCAAGCCGATAGTGTGAATCTTGAAACCCGAGACCCACCCGTTGCCTGGCATCATTCCTCTGCACACATGCACTACAGAAAATCCATGCCTGCCATCCTGCCTGCCAAAAACACAGAACTCCTACCAGGCATCCTTCCACCATCCCCCATAACACCCAACCCATACCTAGCAACCCAGTTCCGGCAGACCCAGCACAATCATGTCAAATGATTTGCCCAGGATCACACACTGTAGTTAAGCGAATCCAGGATATGAGACCAGTCTATATTTTAGGCTGTTAAGCACCTATCCTGCCAGCTCTAGCTGATACAAATATCATGCATGCTCGATTCCATTTCAGAGAGAGGCACGGCCAGTCCTAGTTTTTTATTTGTGCTCCCGGACTTTCTATTCCTAGATTTATAATGGGGAAATCCAAGACAAGTGCCAGCATGCAAAGAAAAAAAAAAGACTGGGGTGACATTTGCTGAATTGAATAGGTCCTGCTCAGTGCTTCTTTTAGAAGCATGGCTCAAGCTGGAAACGTTGCTAGGCCTTATTCAAACAGCTTCCTCCTGTACAGGAAGCACTGCGAGTTCCAGCCATTCTCCTTCAGGCCTATTCATGTGTACCTGGAAGTCCAGGAGCAGACCAGCTCACAGGCTTCCACTCTTCCCCCCCTCAGCTCCAATCAGATTTCAGGGTGGAAGGTGAAGAGGCGTTAACAGACGCTGCACAAAGCAAGTAAAAACAGAAAGAGGCCCTAGGACAACATCACTCATTAGATCAGGAAAAGGGCAGTTATTTAAGGTCAGAGGGCGCTGCCTCCACATGGAATAACGATTGTATCAGTGCTAGACAATCAGGAATTATTAAGCAGGGCGTGTGAAGGCATCAAGAAGTGCGGCACAGACAACAGATTCAACTTTTTAAGTAAGTGTTTATGTTTCTTAAATGCCAGGATAGTTATAGTATAAGGCCTAACTTGCCCTATGCTAAGGTGGGAGTTCCCTACCTAAAGAAAACTAAGGATAGTCTGTGCCAGTAAGTTCAGCTCAAAAGTCTGTCTGTGTCCAAAACTGTTACTTGCCCTCACAACTAAATATATATCATGTTTCGGGATGTCAGCAGCAAAAGACATAGGGGTCAACATAAAGTTCCAAGCTTCTTCCAGCTCTTTGCTTTCCCAAAGGCCTCAGGGTTCCTTTCCCCGGGAGTTCAGCACAGTTCACAATGTCCAGGGATTCCCTTCCCCAAGAAGTTAGCTCTTCCAGGTTCAAAACAACAATCAGTTAAAATCTCTTGGTTTTCAAAACAGCTCCAGTTCAACTCCTTAACCACCCAGGCTTTTCAATACCTCACAAAGGTTGCTCTTTCTCTGTAGTTCTCATTCACAAGAAACTGTGGAAAATGCAAGCTTCTTCTCGTTTGCTTTCCTTGGCTCTTTTCAAGTAAGGGTCACTCGGTCTAGGCGCAGTTGTCGGACCACACGGTCCACCCATCACAGGTCACGCAACCGATAACCCTTGGCACTTTGTTATGCTTCTGTTTTCTGCAGATATCTGCCAACACAGGTGTTGGCAAGTGTTCAATGGACCGGTGTCATTGATGAACACTTATTTCAGATTACCCTTGGCATTCTCTTAGTGCTGCCACAACATGCATCTAACATTACCCATTCTGTGGTGTTCACCCTTAACCACCACCTTGTTTTCACTTTATTCATAAGTGCTTATCACTTGTTTTGATCTTGTGCTATATTCAAATAGGCCTACACATCTTTCATTTAGTTCGGTATTCAACAATGCTAATGTCACTCTCAAAAGTACTTCTAACACTCTGCAGCTTGTTCAGCATTCACCAACACTGGATCTAGTCTTCTACAGGAATTGTAACAGTTTGCAGTTCGTTGGACAAACTGATATGCCTGTTTCCAGCCCCCCAGCGCTATGGTATGAGTGTTCCCTTCTTTACACTCACCGGACTGCTGCCGCTCCTCCGAGTGTCTCGATACTACTTCCCAGCTTCTTTCCACTCTGCCTTTTCCACATGGGAGCTCCAGCGAGCAGCGCTTTCCATCCTCGGATCCTGCTCCATGTAGCTCTGATCTTCCTTAGCAGAAGCTACCAGGGACCTCCGGCGTTCAGGAGACTTTAGTGTCCAACAGCTCCTGCTGTGAACGCCGGGCAAAGGGGAATAGCAGGCATCTCGACCAGCTCATGGCTTGCTTTGACTCTGGTATTCTTTTCGCACCCCTGCTCAGCATGGCTTCCCCCCAGCCTGTTCCTCTCCTGCCCGCTCTGCTTCTGCACACCACATCCTTCTCTCCATGCCGTTTTTCGTGTCCAGGCCGGTTCTCTCTCTCTCTCCACTGGGCAATCCCCCATTTTATACACTTGGGACTTGTTAAATGGTTTCAGGTGCAAGTCCTTCACTTCAGTTGCCTGACCATAGTTAAGCCTATTAGCTGGACATGTCTGGCTTTTACAATGGAGCTCCTCCACAGCCCTCTTCCTCATCTCAGTACCAAACTGGTGTGAATGAATGGAAGTGTGCATTACTCCCAGTTGCTTCCTCCTTGTCCTAGTCTTAAAGTGAAATGGCTGTGGGACATTTTGGGGGTAAGGGGAAAAAACTGTTAATAGCCAACAAAGGCATGGGCACTATAGGCTTCTGTGTCTCACCCAAAGACACCCTTTCCCCATGTTCCCTCCACCCAGATCATCCTCCCTCGCATATCCACCCCCAGGGTCGGGATCCAAGAGAAAAGACCTTTTCCTGGCCAGCTGAAAGAAGGACCACCGGGGAGAAGAAGTGAGGATGCCCCCAGATTCCTCACAGGTGGCAAAAGCCCTATGCCCTGTGGTGCACCAGATGGACCCTATCCTTCTAAAAGGAGCACACCTGATGCACGCTAAGCACAAGTTCCTATGCTGATCCCATTATATGAGGGTCAAACTTGCTGGGTTGCTTAAAGACTCAGTGGTATTCATCTTTTTATTCTTTCTATGCTGAGCCACAAAATATTGATTCCATGCACCCCCCCTCTTGAGTAAATAAAATTGTTGCTAGGCCCCCACAGATACCCTATCGGCTTATATTTTCTATTGAGACAATTCACCACACTCCCTTTTTGAAGAACCGTGCATGTCACGTGGACTTCCTTCGGGCCCACCTTAAGAAGACCAGCCCCACAGTTTGAAGACCACTGCCTAGGGAGTAGCTATTACATGCAAGAAGCCCTTGCAACCTAGCCATTTTATTACTAGAAAGGGTCGGGATAAAGGCCTAACTTTCCCCATCCTAAGAAGAGTGTGCCTTCTTATAAAACCAAAACTAAAGCAGGCTGACCTGGTGTCCAAATTCAATTTGACCCTCACACTAATACACATATAAAATGTGCAAAGCAAATCATTCAAAGTTCAACTCAGCAGAAAAGAGAAACAACTCAAACATACAACTTCAATAAAACACTTCTTTTATCCAAGGGTTGACCCCCTTCCCCTCGAGTATCTCAAGCAAACTGTTCCCAATATTCTGTGTCAAAACCAGTCTCTTAATGGCATTACAAATGTCTCTTTTTCCCCAATACTCTCTTCAAGATGATCAAACAAATGTTCTTTCCATGAGACTGATATGCAAAGGAGGAAGTCTCTCCTGATCTTTCAGAATGTTATGTTATGTTTTATACTGTGCACTATCACCACTGGAGTGGTCCCCTGGTTCTCCGGTGGACATGAAAGGCAAGAGGGTAGGGTAAGTTAGTAGGACTTAGCGGGAAAAGGCTCAGGAGAGCTGTGATGTGCTGTCGACAGCTTCAGATCGGTTTACACTGTTTGCTGAAGGTGGGTGTGATTTATTTCCGGTCAGTAGCTGTTGTGTGCTGTTGTGAGAGGCTATGTGTGGTTTGTTTTGTTGTTGTGGTGAAGTGTGTGCGGTTTGTTGTTCAGTATAGGTATGGTTGTGTGTCAGAATTTGAGAGGTGTGAGCAGAGGGATGAGATTGTTAGTGGAGTTTGGTTTAGTGGTGGCCCTCCATCGTATCTCCTACGCTCTTATCTAGAGATTTCCCCCTCCCCCCAACCCTGTGTCCTGGGTGGTATATTTCTGTACCTGTTTTTCCCTTTGGCCTATGCTTGTGTGCACCTGCTACCTCTTTCCTTGGCCTCTGCGGGGGTGCGTCTGGTTGGGCGGGACCTTTTCTCTGTGCTCTGGTTCTGCCTGGCCCCTGTGCCCCTGTGACCTGGGGTGCTCCCATCTTCCTCTTTAGACTCCTCTTTAGACTCTGTCTGGGCTCTCCATGGGGACCCAGGTCTCCCTCCTACTACGAAGGTCTCTCCAGCTCCCTGCACTTGTTGTACGCTTGTATCCACTGTCTTGTGTGGGGGTCATTCTGAGGGATTTGGGTGTTGTTCATTCGTTTTCGTTCGGTTCAGAGTTGAGCAGTTTTCTGAATTTTAGATGGTCCTCCGTGTTTCAAATTTCTCTCGGGAGGGAAATCCAAGTTTTTGCAGCTAGGCAGGAGAAAGCTGATCCACCAAGTTGTTTTCCTTTGTGTACTGTTTTGGTTCCAGGCGTATGTTGCGGCTGGGTCAGAGTGTTCTGGTCAGCTGGTAAATATGATTTTCTTTTGTAAGAATTTCGCTCCTTGGACGTGGATTGCTCTGTGCGTTATGCACATTGTTTTGAATGCGATTCATTTTCGGACTGACAGCCAATGTAGCATCTTAAGCGTGGGAGTGATGTGGTCTCTTCATAATAGTTTAAGGTGGAGTCTGGCCGCTCTGTTCTGTATATGTTGCAGTCTCTTCAGTATCCTTGTCCAAAAAGGTTTCACTTTCTCCTTAAGTGTTACTTGTATCAATTTCCCCCAAACCATCATTCAATATCTGCTGGTTTCCTTTTTAACAATCTCTCTTGACTCTTGGCAATGCGTGTTCCAAGTATCTCACCCCTGACTTCTTTAAGTCAGAAGAATTACACCATTGTTGCCCCTTTTGTTCTTTTGGCAATGTTTCTTGACTTAGGCAATGCTGGCCCAACTGACCTCCCATGTCAGGGAAATTGCACCACATTAGCCTCCTCCACTCAGTTCTACTAGGCTGATACTCAAAAGTACTCATCATATGCTTGTGAGCATTTTCGCACATCCCGTGGCCATCTTCACTATAGGGCTGACTCGCCGGCTCATCATGCTCAGTTGAGAGTTACTTGCGAGGGGCTGGCTGTCCTTCAGTGGCAGAGCTCCGCTGTGTTTCTGCATCAGCTCTTCCAGCCTTCGCCACCAAGACCTGTGCTGCTCTTCCGGAACGCATCTCCACACACACAGCTCCGCTGCGCACCGTCTGCTTCTTCTGGACTGGAGCTTCTCCCCGACTGCTGCGAGTGCCTACAGCTGCCTTCTGGCGTGCTTCTCTCCCTACAGTCCGTCGCAGGATTTCTTCTATCGCCAGCCGCGCTTCCCGCTCTGTGCACTTTGCAATTCACGTTCTTGTCCTTGTCTCGATCTTGTTCTCGGCCTCTCCAGCTGTAGAAGGTTTGAACATTTAAAATGTGCAGCTGATTAGTTTGTTGACAACTCGACCGAAATGTTTTACAAAGTCACATTTCTTCGACATGAACTCCTTGCTCCTCTTCCTCATCACAGTACTTGAGGATTTCTGGGACTTGGAGTCCAAAGAGGATTTAATAGATTTGACATCACATATTTGAAAAGTTGCACCAACATTACAATGACCATAAACATCAAATATTTTGCATGGTTTACTTGCACCATATCTACATGAAGACTGAATGGGTTTTTGTTTAGACGTGTTTCTCATTCTCTCAAAATCAGATGGTATTGAATAATGGCAGCAAGCCATCCAAAACCCTGGAATTAATGGGTCTTCTTCACAATAAAGAGAAGTATATTGCTTCTCTCCTTGTGAACTCTCCACTCTCCCCCCGACAGCCATCGCCTTCCATGTGATCCACCCTCAGAACACCACCCCCAGGGTCAGGATCAGATGGCCACATGGGAGGGGACTTTATGCGGGGGGTCAGTGATGACTCTGCAGGATTCATGACAGGATACAGAGGGTCTTGTGGGGCAGATGCGTGTAGCTCAACATGGCATTGAAGATGGTAGGTGGTTCTATGTGAATGCACATAGACTAATCAACCTTTTATTGGAGGGTCCTGCAGATGGATAAGTCATAGTGGGGGACGACTTCAATCTAAAATCTGCCTACTAGTGGACGCCTCAAGGGAGAGATTCTTTGGGAGGAACACACACACACACATACACACCTCCTTTTCTAGGCTAGATAACTTCTTTCTGCATAGACAGGATTCCCATAGCACAAAGTTCACAGGAGTTCATGTGGCCAATTTCCATCTTCTTAGAGATATTGAACATTGGATCTCGCCTTCTGATTGTGGCTTCACCGTTTAGCCTCTGTGCTCAATCTTGGCAGAATTACTGCTCTTGCTCGTCTGAAGGTCAGGGGACTTACATGGTTTGATCACATTAAATCTTGTGGCAAGTTGCACTCGCCTTGTTATGGGAGGAGGCAAGATGCCAGGGACTGGTTGTTCCTGTGGCTATCTGATCGCCTGCCAGAGGGTGGCAGGAGTGGGATACCACAGGCTCGCCACCTCCAACAAGAGGCAGTGTACACACACCAAGAGGTTAAAGATCCCTGCGTCTAAGAAGCTCAATGGCATATTAGAGATTTCTACCCAAGAAATAGAACAGGATTTTCAAGCAACTCTGTCTAATGTTGCCTTGCTAGTAGGAAACAAACCTGGTCAAAATACGGTATTCGCTCCCATTGTGAAACCTATTGCAGACCTTAGAATAACATCCCAAGGAAGCCGGCAGAGCTTTAAGCAGCGCATGCATGAAATCCATGCAAGAGCCACATTTGTTAGGACCATCTTGGTCCTAGAGGTCGGGGACAGCTGTAATAAGAAGCCGCAAATCAAAATCCTGTGGACGTGGAATGCTGCAGACACCAGTACAATAAAAAGACGTATCCCAAGATGAAATCAATGCTTCAAGCCACATTTGTAGACATGGAAGGAACAAGTGAGGAAGCCTCCCGTTTAGCCACTGAAAAGCAAACCGTGTTCAGTGTTTCAAATATCTGTTAGAAGCGAGCAAGGAACACATCTAAGACTTGGAAACTAAATCACACAGCCTCAGCCAATCCAATGGCCAAAACAAGTTTGTAAAGAAGCCAGCCTGCTTCTAAACTCTCCCTGGATAAATAGGGACAACAATACCTAGGGAAGGGGTCCACCACATCTTGTCCAGTCTGCAGCAGCTAGAAGAGTCGCTAAGCAAGAGTACGTACCATAAGATGCCAGACCCCGGAAGAAACCTAGTGTAGGGTTCTGCAACCTTTTACTCACCAGATGTTTTAGGCTACAACTACCATCTGCACTACAGGGATCAGAATTAAGATTGTATAAGCAGAAGCTAAAAGCTGCTCCCAGGTGTCCAGCCTTTACCAGATACCAGGGGCATTTCTTGGTACACATAGCATAACACCCCTCAATGACATCAACAGGTGCTGACTGACAAAAACTCTACATTCTCATTGGCTGGAACCCTTTAATATACACAGGGATAACCAGCTCAATGCTAATTGGCCCTTCATGTTGGAGGCAGCGAGAGCATCTCATCGAGCCCAACCAATAAGGTGCCGCACGGACATCAGCGAGGTCAAGAACACTGCTGCACACCCAGTCCCGTCCCTCTGATTGGATCCTTCCATCCATCACACACCCCCCATGCACCTGCTGGCCACGCTACCTCCCCATCTCCCTACGTCCCTTCTCACGGAGCGTTGCCAACTTTGCTTGAAAAAACGTACAAGGTACCTTGGTGGATTTTAAATTTACTGTATTTAATTTGTTTTTACCCTAGTAATCTTCCCTGTGCTTCTATGCGTATGCACTGTGGTCTTCATGTTATCAGCTGGGAACGCTCTGGGCTGGGTGTGCTTCTCTTCCCATGAGAAAGAACTCCACCTGGGGCCTTCCTGGTTTCCGCTCTTTTTCCCCACTTAGTAAGCCCCACCCACCTGGTGCCTACTTGGTTGCCGCTCTTTTTCCCTACTTAAAGAGCCCTCCAGCCTCTTTTCCTTTGCAGATGGGGTGCAGGTGCAAGTGGATCTAGGTCACTTGGCCTAAGCCCCGCCCATCTGGTGCCTTCCTGGTAGCCGCTCTTTTTCCCTACTTAGCAAGCCCTGCCCACAAGGTGCCTTCTTGGTTGCCAATCTTTTTCCCTACTTAAGGAGCCCTCCTGCCTCTTTACCTTTGCAGATGGGGGGCAGGTGCAAATGGATCTAGGTCACCTGGCCTAAGCACCACCCACCTTCTTAGCCCTGCCTCTTCCTTCCTGTTCTAACTCTTAGATCAAGGGCATCTCTCACCCGGGCGTCCGAAGAAAAGGGCAGACGAAGAAAAGTGCAGACGAAGAAAAGGGTAAATGAAGAAAAGGGCAATTCCGGTTTGGACCTGTACGGACCAGGAGCACCCAGGACTCGACCCCCGGCTCAGACAGCAGGTAAGCATGCACCAACTTATGTCTACTCCCTCTGTCCCCACAGGCCATCACCAACTCCTCTGGTCCCGCTGTGATGTTCCCTTGTGCCCCCCCCTTCTCACCCACAGATGTCTGCTTTGCTCGATTCTTCTGCCCCCCGTCCCCTCCTCCAGCCTACTTCTGCAGGAGTCTGTCCTGCTACATTCTGGTTTCACCATCACCGTCTTGTGGCCTTTTATGGACTGCATTGATTGACGGTGCATCACCCTTTCTCAACTCTCATGCTGGACTTCCTTTGCATCTTGCACTCATGGTGGCCCTGAATCACGCTGTTCCCATCTTCATCTTGTATCCTGGATTGCAACATTATGAGTTACTACTGACTTCTACAACTGTATTCGCTCTCCCCTCTTGCTTCTCCAGTCTTTTTAACTGATTTGCTCTCTGTTCTCTCCTCCTCTCCCTTTTCCTACCTCCTCCCCTTACTTTCTTCTATGCACTTACTCTATCACATTTGTCCCTGGATCTAGTATGATAGTAACCTCGTCTGTCTTCTCCCCCTTCCTTTACTTGTTTCCACCACCCCTCCAACTCTACCAGAAATGTCATCAGGCCTAATACGGTAGTCGCCTGTCTGTTTCCATTTCCTTCCCAATCTCCCCCTCCCTTCCTTTATCTATGTCTTAGCTCTTGCACTATCTGAAATGTCGTCAGGCCAAGTACGATAGTCAATTTCACATCCTTACTGTTCATAGCCTGTAAGAATGTCATAGTATTTTCCCTTGTTCCCTCTCTTGCCTTGAAGCGCTTTGGAACACATTGTGTTTAGGCGCTATATAAATAACCTATGATATCATATCATATCACCGAAAAAACAAATTAGATACTATCTGGCATCCTCTGCCATCCTGATCTTCGTTGGTCACTGCAGAATGAAAACACAGCTAAAAATGAAATTTACAGCCTTTAACATGGCTGACGGAAAATGCATTTCCACAAAAGGCCTACGAAAACATGGTTGGCTCTATTGTTCACATATTGCTCATACAAACACTCACCCCTCTACCCAACACTAAATCTATATATTAAATAAATCCCCATCTCTTTGCTCTTCTACCTACCCCTATATAAGTATATAAGTGCTAGAACAACTACCCTGAAAAAGGTATCATTTTGCACATGTTTTTCTGTGCAGCGCCAACCCCCTGACGTGCGACACATTGTGTGTACCCTAAATGTGCCATGACGTCACTACTTTCAACATCATCCACCACGTGACCCTTGTGTCACCATGTCACTCTCGTAGTTTATACATGTGCCCTCTTGTGGACGTTGGATCTGCATGTTTAAAGCATTATATACTATAAGAATACAGTGAGCCAATGATCAACTCACTGCCATATATAGATCCTCCCATGGCATTCTAATGTGAAAGGGGCATGTCATGAACAGTATTACCCAATCTGATCATTTCAAATTGATCGTATTGTACATCTGGCTGAATTCAGCCAGTACCATTCGATCGATTTGAATTGATCAGATTGGGTAATCACTACCAAACATGCGGAGCAGGGGTGTCCCCCGTTCCCCATGTTTGGTAGTGATGGCCTTTGGGGTAGTCCCGCGCTTCTGGAGGTTTGGAGGCGGGGGACAGGAAAAATAAACCAAGAAAAGCAGACCCTGCAGCGTCAGATCCGACCCGCGTAGGAGGGACGGAACTGACGCTGCAGGGTCCGAAGAAAAGCTGACGCCAAAAAGGTAAGTAGCGAGTGGGTCGGGGGGATGTATTAGGGGTCGTGGGGGTTTAGGTTTTGCCAGATTTGGCAATGGCAAAATTGTCTTTGCAGCAAAATTGACCACGGTCAATTCAGCCGCAAAGAATTCTGCCACGGCCAAACTCGTATACATCCTTATGAACAACTTGCAAATGATGGGGGACGCGAGAGCTTCTGATTGCACCACTTACCCCAGAAAAGTCATATTGAAGAAGCTTGGAGGGATTATGTATGGCCGTTTGCAAAGAGAACATCTGTAAACAAAACCACAGAAGATGCACATGATCTACCTCGCCCGCGACTAGGAGCCCGCTGAAATGGCTCATTATCCAGTCTGAATTCCCCTGCGACTAGGAGCCCGCTGAAATGGCTCATTATCCAGCCTGAATTCCCCAGCGACTAGGAGCCCGCTGAAATGGCTCATTATCCAGTCTGAATTCCCCAGCGACTAGGAGCCCGCTGAAATGGCTCATTATCCAGTCTGAATTCCCCAGCGACTAGGAGCCCGCTGAAATGGCTCATTATCCAGTCTGAATTCCCCAGCGACTAGGAGCCCGCTGAAATGGCTCATTATCCAGTCTGAATTCCCCAGCGACTAGGAGCCCGCTGAAATGGCTCATAGTCCAGCCTGAATTCCCCAGCGACCAGAGCCCGCTGAAATGGCTCATAGTCCAGCCTGAATTCCCCAGCGACCAGAGCCCGCTAAAATGGCTCATAGTCCAGCCTGAATTCCCCAGCGACCAGAGCCCACTGAAATGGCTCAAAGTCCAGCCTGAATTCCCCAGCGACCAGAGCCCGCTGAAATGGCTCATAGTCCAGCCTGAATTCCCCAGCGACCAGAGCCCGCTGAAATGGCTCATAGTCCAGTCTGAATTCCCCATCGACCAGGAGCCCGCTGAAATGGCTCATAGTCCAGTCTGAATTCCCCATCGACCAGGTGCCCGCTGAAATGGCTCATAGTCCAGTCTGAATTCCCCATCGACCAGGAGCCCGCTGAAATGGCTCATAGTCCAGTCTGAATTCCCCATCGACCAGGAGCCCGCTGAAATGGCTGGTCATCCAGTCTTAATTCTCCAGCAACCAGGAGCCAGCTCAAATGGCTCATCATCCAATCTTAATTCCCAAGAAACCAGGAGCCCGCTGAAATGGCTCATCATCCAGTCTGAATTCCCCAGCGACCAGGAGCCCGCTGAAATGGCTCATTGTCCAGTCTGAATTCCCCAGCGACCAGAGCCTGCTGAAATGGCTCATAGTCCAGCCTGAATTCCCCAGCGACCAGAGCCCGCTGAAATGGCTCATAGTCCAGCCTGAATTCCCCAGCACAGAGCCCGCTCAAATGGCTCATAGTCCAGCCTGAATTCCCCAGCGACCAGAGCCCGCTAAAATGGCTCATAGTCCAGCCTGAATTCCCCAGCGACCAGAGCCCACTGAAATGGCTCAAAGTCCAGCCTGAATTCCCCAGCGACCAGAGCCCGCTGAAATGGCTCATAGTCCAGCCTGAATTCCCCAGCGACCAGAGCCCGCTGAAATGGCTCATAGTCCAGTCTGAATTCCCCATCGACCAGGAGCCCGCTGAAATGGCTCATAGTCCAGTCTGAATTCCCCATCGACCAGGTGCCCGCTGAAATGGCTCATAGTCCAGTCTGAATTCCCCATCGACCAGGAGCCCGCTGAAATGGCTCATAGTCCAGTCTGAATTCCCCATCGACCAGGAGCCCGCTGAAATGGCTGGTCATCCAGTCTTAATTCTCCAGCAACCAGGAGCCAGCTCAAATGGCTCATCATCCAATCTTAATTCCCAAGAAACCAGGAGCCCGCTGAAATGGCTCATCATCCAGTCTGAATTCCCCAGCGACCAGGAGCCCGCTGAAATGGCTCATTGTCCAGTCTGAATTCCCCAGCGACCAGAGCCTGCTGAAATGGCTCATAGTCCAGCCTGAATTCCCCAGCGACCAGAGCCCGCTGAAATGGCTCATAGTCCAGCCTGAATTCCCCAGCACAGAGCCCGCTCAAATGGCTCATAGTCCAGCCTGAATTCCCCAGCGACCAGAGCCCGCTCAAATGGCTCATAGTCCAGCCTGAATTCCCCAGCGACTAGGAGCCCGCTGAAATGGCTCATAGTCCAGTCTGAATTCCCCAGCGACCAGGAGCCCGCTGAAATGGCTCATCATCCAATCTTAATTCCCAAGAAACCAGGAGCCCGCTGAAATGGCTCATCATCCAGTCTGAATTCCCCAGCGACTAGGAGCCTGCTGAAATGGCTCATAGTCCAGCCTGAATTCCCCAGCGACCACAGCCCGCTGAAATGGCTCATAGTCCAGCCTGAATTCTCCAGCAACCAGGAGCGAGCTCAAATGGCTCATCATCCAATCTTAATTCCCAAGAAACCAGGAGCCCGCTGAAATGGCTCATCATCCAGTCTGAATTCCCCAGCGACTAGGAGCCCGCTGAAATGGCTCATAGTCCAGTCTGAATTCCCCAGCGACCAGAGCCCGCTGAAATGGTTCATAGTCCAGCCTGAATTCCCCAGCGACCAGGGCCCACTGAAATGGCTCATAGTCCAGCCTGAATTCCCCATCGACCAGGAGGCCGCTGAAATGGCTGGTCATCCAGTCTTAATTCTCCAGCAACCAGGAGCCAGCTCAAATGGCTCATCATCCAATCTTAATTCCCAAGAAACCAGGAGCCCGCTGAAATGGCTCATCATCCAGTCTGAATTCCCCAGCGACTAGAAGCCCGCTGAAATGGCTCATAGTCCAGTCTGAATTCCCCAGCGACCAGGAGCCCGCTGAAATGGCTTGTCATCCAGTCTTAATTCCCCAGTAACCAGGAGGCCACTGAAATGGCTTGTCATCCAGTCTTAATTCCCCAGCAACCAGGAGCCAGCTCAAATGGCTCGTCATCCAATCTTAATTCCCAAGAAACCAGGAGCCCGCTGAAATGGCTCATCATCCAGTCTGAATTCCCCAGCGACTAGGAGCCCGCTGAAATGGCTCATAGTCCAGCCTGAATTCCCCAGCAACCAGGAGCCCGCTGAAATGGCTCATCATCCAGTCTTCCCAGCAACCAGGAGCCCGCTGAAATGGCTCATCATCCAGTCTTCCCAGCAACCAGGAGCCCGCTGAAATGGCTCATCCGAGTACAGGCCCATGAAACACTTGCAATGTGGGCTTTAGGGAAAGTGTACTTTAGGTCCTTCTAGAATTGCCTTTCTTTTGTTTGCACTGTACGACACTCTCAGATGAGTGCATTCTGTGGCTTTGACTGTTTTATGTTTTGCTAGTTTAAAAGTGTTCATGGTATGAAATATTTCACTATTTTGTTATACATTAAGAAACATGAAAGGCACACAGGTACTTGAGACTAGGTGGGATATAAATGATAAATGATGCATGGATCCATGGGAGCGGCTGAAATTCCTTAGTAGATCTGTCAACTTGAGAAATGAAGGGGATGTTGCAAGAAGACATCCCCATTAGGATGGTTCTAGTACAGAAGGCTACAGGTGGCTCCCCCTTCAGGGCAAAATGGGCTGTGGGGATTGGGCAGCTTTGCACTTCAAAGATCATCAAAGGCCTTTGACCTCCACCACTGGACTTCTTAAAAGACTAAGGGACACCCAGTCTTCCTAATCTGCAATGGGATGGGGCAGAAGAGTAGAAATGTAAACCCTTTGCATCCTGGGATTAATCTAAGAGCTGGCTTATGGGAACAGGACTTCACACTTCCTCGGCTACAGATCAGGGGATTGGAAGAGAAATACACAGCCTTTCGCCTCTAGGACTGGCTAACAGCAGTATTGAGCAATGCTCTACTAGAAAGGGGGCGCTCAGAACCCTACTGTTATCTTTAAAATAGAGACTACATATCAAATATGCATGAACAGTCCACCTCCAGATTTCAGCCCGATTCACGACAGAGACCAGTCCACGTTCAGCCTCCTCCAAAGTAGTCACCAGAGTGCCTCTACGTTCTGAATACAGTTTTCCCTTTGCGGCGGTCTTGCTATTTTGAAGTGTCGCATACCGCAGTTTAGTAGATTTCTTCTGAATATCCCTAACTCCACTACTACCGTTAATCTCATGTGTCGCTATCCACCGGCAGCTCTGTGGGTGCAGTCTCCTGCCGCTGATGGGTCTGCTACCAAAAGGGGATAGGCATGATCTGCAGCAACTACTTGCATTTTTAAGACTACAGGTGTTGATTTGAGGCTTTACAGAGGGTCCCATATTTTGTATATGTGATCCAACAATGTGTAGCGGCAGCCTGAACTTTATAAACCTCAGTGAGCTATGAGTCGTAAATCTGGTCTTTCTTTTCTTGGAAGTAAAGTTTGCACATTTGTTTGCGATGGTCTTTGAAATTGGTATTTCTGCTATAAGTAATGCATAATAACTAAGAAGACAGTGAGCGTCCAATCTCTGCTCAAACAAACACAAGGTAACTAAAACCTATCCCCGAATTGCACGGCCAAAAATCAGACCATTTTTGAAAGAACAGCTGGCTGTGTAATGAATGGGGAATTGCCATTGGTATAGTTGGGAGCTAAGTCGACCCCTTTTGGACACTTCCTCCAACCTGTGCCCCACAATAACAGTTAAAATTACGCAGCTCCTTGAACAGCTATTCAGCCTATCTGCAAAGTTCCCCAGCAGTCTCTGCGGGAACACTGCAAATGTGGCATGTTGAAAAAGTGAGCCGTTCCCATCGTGCACTTCATCATGTAAGGACTAGATGCAGAAGAGCATTTAAGTGGCCCATGCTTCTGATGAATGCACATGGCACTGCCCCCCTGACCATAGACTGCACTGGCTTAGAGAACCACTTTGAATTCAGAACCCGCAGAGTTCCTTTTAGTGATGTTAGGATTGAACCAATGCAGGTGGCAACTCCCTAACCAAGCAATAGGACCAGTCTGCCTGCCTTAGATAAAGTGTTTTAAGAGAGTGCTGTGGGATCTATTGCCTGGCTCACTAAAGTTCTTTTACACAGCTCAGATGAGCAGCTCAGCTGCATCTGTAAGCTGTGAACTTGCCCACAGCAGAGTCTTGCTTTGTGAGCACCCGGACGTTAAGCCCATGGATCTCTCCTGGATGCTGTGGACCTGGTGCTGCATCCTCGTGTGAAGACTGGATGAAGTAGCACACACTCGAGGTCATGGAGATCTGCTATAGCAAGGGGAGGCCTGCCCCATAGAGCCTGAGCTTCACTCCAAGCACCATCAATGGTACCAACCGCTTGAAGGCTACTGTGACAAAATGACTACTGCTCTGGAGGGGTACAAGGATGAGTAGTGGCTGAAGCGCCTACTCAGCCCCCACACTACTACTAAGCCAACAAAGATCCCAGTTACATAGGCAACAGGTATACCTCCTTTGCCTCTTGTGGTAAAGTGGGCTAGGGGCAGGCTATACTCTTCAGCAGGGTTGTGAGCTGGTACAGAAGCAATCTAAACAACAAAAATGCAGCTGTAGCAAAATAAAAGAATGTCCAACCAGGGTTCTATAAAAGTAGGATCTTTAATTCTTGAACAAAATGTGCACAGTTCATAAAAACAACACTGGCCAACCCCTATAAGGCAAAATACAGAGGGAAAAAAGGGGATCTATGGATTAATATTCAGTGGCGCTCAGACAAAGTATTCAGCAGCAAAATGTCAAAGGTTAGCAATCTGTCTTTCAAAAAGTAGTGAAGGGGGCTTAAAATTCACTAGGGTACTTTAAAGCGGGCCAGGAGTAGAAGGCCACTTCAAACACCTTTAGTTCTTGATGTTTAGGGCTCAACAGTGTAGCGTTGAGCCGGGAATCTGGGTGCTTTCAGCAGTGAGCTGGGGAGCGTCGGGAACTGGCTCCAACGATGCAGTGGTGGTCAGAAGCAGCAACGGCTTGCGGGTCGACAAGTCTGGGAATGGCAGAATGTCGCAGGACAGCTGCCAAGTCTGGAAGACTTGGCAGCCTGGGTTATGGAGAAACCGAGACTAGCTTACCATGGCAAGCAGGCTCAGCTCGCTTAACACAGAGTTGGGTGACTGCAGGAGCAACGGCATGGAGGTCGAAGAAACTGCTAACTAGGCGGGTGCTATCAAGTTGGGGATGCTAGAAGACTTGGCAGCCTTCCGATGCAGAGACGGCAGAGCTTCGGAATCAAGCGAAACTCAGATGCGCAGGTCGAAGATGATGCCAGCATTTATCTTACAGCAGTTTGAATAGTGTTGAAGGGGCACCACCCGTTGTGAGAATAATCGGGGATGCAGGGAGAGCCAGGGTCATTGCTTTGGTTCTGAAATTACTGACTCAGTCCAGGGTTACAGGAGTTAGGGGAGTCCTTTCCTCTGCCCCTCCCAATGCGGAAGGTTTTTAATAGTGCACTTGCAGGGTCTATCCCCACCAGTGAGCAGGGTCCTTGGTACCAGTGCCGTAGTTGCAGTAGGCCTTGTTCTAAACAGAACATTTGCATGGTTAGGGAGAAGAGCTTTCCTCTTCCTTGGAACTCCGATCTGCACCTGTCTGGCGGAGGACTATGTAGACTGTACTCCCAATCAGATTCCAGTTAATCCTTCTTCAAAAGTGTTCCCAAGATGAATCCACTAAGGAAAGGTTTTCCATTTTATTACGGAAAACTGCCACAGAGGATTGGTCCAGAGCAAGCCAGTTGCTAAGGGGCCGATCTAGGCTGCTGCATCAAGTGTCCTTTGCCTGCTGACGTCATACCCAGAGCGCCTTACCTGCAGGAAGTAGGGTGCCGGGGATAGGAAGTTTGGGAGCACTAGCAAATTGAAGATGGTGAGGCCGCACTGTGTTCTGAAGCTCTCTTCTGGGCTACTCTAACCCTGACCTTTCCTCCGTCTGCCTACATCAAAAGGTCTACAGTAATCAGTGCCCTGGTGCAAAGATGACCACTGTAATGAGATGACTGCCTTTGAAGCACTGTTCCCAGGGGACCTCACAGGGAATGTTCCTGTTCAAAGGAGAAAGTTGCTAACCCTACTCAAAAGGATCAAAAAGCGGGCTTCCTGGCTGAACTGGACACACAGCCAAGACAGCTTAATAGACACTAGGCCCTGTCACGACTGAGCCCTGCTGAACAAGCAGACAATGAATGACACTAAATGCTTTTGGCTGTGTGGCTGCATAATTATGTAATCTCAGTAGCCACCTTGTAAAACCAGACATATTGTATTGTAGTTGTCATTTATATAGCACCTAAAATTATTATAGTCTAAATGCGCTGGTGGTGGGAACGCCCTCGGGTCCGATGTCCAGAGTGTTGGAGGTGTAAGGAAGGCATGGTATCAAACAGTAAGACAGACCCAAGTGATCACAGTTCAAGGGTGTATATTGAACCTCAATCGGGTTTGAAAAAATGGCCATCTAATCCTAAATCTAAAGATGGGAGCAAGCTATGACCATCAAACAATAATAACACAGTTCTAGTCAAGTCTGTCAAAATCATAGGGCCTATATACTAATAAACCTATTGCCAATCCTTATTTCTAAACACAAAATAGTGTGGGAAACAATGTTATGCAAAAGATAAGTGTTCAGGAAATGACATGTCAGGATATTCAAGGCATTGGCTTCCCTTGCCCACGTTTTCAGCACGGGATAAGGCGGCACACTCGAGCTTAGCACAGTCTCTGGCTTCTCTAGCACGAGGATGCAGTTCAAATCTCAGTATCAGGATCTTCTATTTCAAAGTCTCTTTGCCATTCAAAGGGCCTCATCACGACTTTGGCGGTAACCCTTAAATCCGGCGGTAGCGCTATTACCGCCGGATTTAAGGGTCCGCTGAATCAGGGCTTCGGCGGATTTCGCCCCAGCTCTGAGCTGGGGGGAAACCCGCCGAAAATTCGCGCTATTACCGCCGGCGGGAAATCCGCCAGCGGTTTTAGCGTGAAGATTCCCCATTGAGCCCAATGGGGAATGGGGCATTCCCGAATGGGCTCAGTGGGGAATGGGGACTTACATTACCGCCAAACTCGTGATCCGGCGCTATTAGCGCCGGGGAGTTCGGCGGTAGGGCTAATACCGCCCGCGCTAATAGCGTTACCGCCCAAGTCGTGATGAGGCCCAAAGTCTCTTACTTCAGAGGGGCCGATGCAACAAAAAAACATTCAAAAGTTCTTTTCTCGTCAAGATTCTCATGTATAACTTCTTGGGTGATTTTCGATTCACCCCGGGCCTCCCTCCACCGGGCTCAGACCCCTTTTAACACAAAGCTTTCAATTGATCTCCCTCCGCCAGGCTCAGTCCAACTTTCTACTTTTATCACTTCTCAGCTTGGTACCTTACAGAGACCTTAGATTGAGCATCCACGTGGTGCCGGACCACTCCGTCAAAGGTATTGTAGCTTGCTGTGAAAATCATTCATCAGCAGTTTAACTTCATTGCGTCTCTCATTACATGTGTTTTAACAATCTTGGTTCCAGCGTTTGCCATACAATGTTGCTGCTTGCAACCTTGGCTTCAACACAGACCGGTCTTGTATCTGTCTCCCCAACTCACCGGCTGTGTTGCTTTCAATGATGCTGCTTTGTTCTTGCAGCCAATGACAGTACCACAGTGGCTGGAGATTCTCCCTGCCTTGATTACGGATGGGATGGGTGCTGAGAGGAGCCAGGAGATGGTGTGCATGCTAGAGACTCACAATGTGTTCAGCATGCCTGAATTTGTCATAGGTCTTCGCTTCATACTGCATACTATCAAAGGTGTTGAGGCTAGTCTGGTGTAAGTAGGCATAGAATTATGTGACCAGCACAACCACATTTATCAAAGTCCTTGCTGTATTCTGATGTGTGCAGGTAGCCATGCCTGTGGCCAGTGTCCATCCGAGTTTTGCGTTCTACGCACACAGTAGATACTGTGATTTGTTGCACGAGCACCCGATCAGGTATTGGTTTCATTTGTCGATTCTTGCGGCTGCGGTAAAACGGTTAGCGATAGTCTTAACAACTGCCACTGGGCTGCTGAGGTATGCAATTGGTACATTTTTAAACAGAGGTGTAGACTGTTAAAAAAACACTTCTGGCTGTTAGAATGTTTGAGTTCCTGGAGCAGTGTTTAAGAATACACATATAACCTTTGAACTTGCTCTGCTGCTCCTGCCGCCTGCCTGCTGGGTATGGCAAGGTACAATGTGTGCATTATTCTTTTTGCAGGAAGCATTATCAGGGGGATGATCTGTTTAGCAGATCTCCCTTTCAGAATCCAATGACCTACATCATTCACTTATTAAAAATCTCAGCTCAGGGTATCCCACCTTCAGCAGTTGGCAACTGGACAGTTATTATGAGAGGACCATTATCAGAGATCCTCTGATAACGTATTTAAAAGCCTGTAGCAGGGTATCTTGGGGGTCACCCATTATACGATAGGCCTTTGAGTGCCACCAAATTGAATGAGAGCAATAAAGCGCCATAAAAAAGCAACTAGCACCTCCAACAGAACCACAAGGCTTGGTGGCTAGAAAACATTTTCAATTGACTTAGCACCTGGACAAACGAACAACGGCCCTGTTCATTCTAGATGTCATGGTGGTTCATGGGTTTATCCTACATACTTTACTTTCTTTGGGTCAAATTTCAAGAACATTTAGACAGATTTACTTCTGGCTTATACTCTATTGCATAATTTGCTAGTGTATTGAAGGAGAAGATAATATAAGAGTCAAATGTTTTTAAGTAAATACCTCTTGCAGGACATCAATCAAACTCTCCTGCAAAGAACAGACGTCATTGATCGACTTTGCTACCAAAGGTTAACCACAGATGATTGGAAAGAAGCACAGATCGTTTGTTAAAGATGGAGGAAAAAGAATTGACAATGGGGGTCTCACTTTCTCCTAAACTCTTTCCCGAGTTTATATCCGGCCTCTAAAGCACCCTGTGCTCCGCTTCTCTTCTTCACATCCCCATTGGAACGAGAATGAAACCTGAGCGTTGCAGTCTGGTAGGTTTCCTTTGAACTCATTGGAATAAGCAGCAGAAGGGGTAGGCGAGCCTCACTACTTACCACAGCCTCGATCCGGTGACGGAATACCTCAGCTTGGCTCTGCTCAATGAAGCGCTCTCTGGCATGTCGAGCGGCAGGGACCCCTCCGTACAAGAACCCTATAAACCCTGCAGTAATCGTGCCTTTCCAAAGGTTCGTTAGCTCCTCTGGATACCCCTGCATATCGCTGTGAACAAGAAAAAAGGCATAGTATTGGTCACATAGACGCAATGAGCAAAAGTAGGCAATCCACAAACCAGCCCTCCTCCATTCAATGCCATGCGCACATTACAATTCTCAATAAAATAAAACCGTAAATATCACATCCTACTAGCCCTCAGGAAACAACATAAAGTGTGATCAACCCTCAACAACTAAAGCATGTGATTGCCAGACTGACTTTATAGTATTATGTACAGAGAACAGTGCTCTCCAATGAAAAGAGTAAACTCTCCCATATAGCCTCCAAGCAGAGTCTTCCATTCCCACTCCAGTCCAAAGCCTGAGAACGATCCTCCGAAGCTCATTCTGTCCCGAATGTTACAAGACTGAACGTCAATGCACTCCTCCCCCTCCCAACTTGTGGTTCCCACGAAGTGACGGCATTTCCTGAACCGTGCCTTAGGAATCAGCTATAAATAAATAAGCCACAGTCCAGCTGCAACACACCTGAATGCTTTGTTTTGTCCTTCTAGGTCAGGGTCTGCAACCTGTGGTGGTCCAGATGTTTAGCACTACGACTCCCAGGATCCTCATTATCGACTATGCTGACTAGGGCTGATGGGAATTTGAGTCCAAAACATATGGAGACCCCTGTTTGGGTTTCCAGTTGTTTCCCTGAGGAGTTCTCGATGATTCAGAGGCTCTACTATCACGTGTGCCCCCTGAAGGCCATGTCACACCAGGGACGCTGTTCTTCCTTCGTGAGTAACCTGGCACTGCTGGCTTGAAGGGGCTGGGAGGCAGATTTTATCAATTCCAGTAGTGCAGCTTCACTCTACCGATCATTCCTATGCAAACTCCAGTGCAGGGCCGTGCAGCCAGACACTGCGTGCACGCATGGGTGAATGTGATATGGGTGTGGTCATATACCGTCATGGTTCGGCAAGGGCGGCAGTCCCAGGGCTGCCTCGGCCATGACCAGATAAGACCATCATAAATGTGCATCTGGATTCAAGGCTCCATCAGGACAGTTTGCCTGTAAAGAGCCCACAAAGCATTAATGATGTGGCTTCTCCGGATTGGAAGCTGCCAAAACATTTAAATGAATGCAACTCTGTGAATGGGGCTTGCGAACCAAATATGCAACCCCTAAAAAATGTGGTGAGCCCGCCTTCAGCTCTTGGTAGATGTCTTGAACAAAAGTGGGATTAAGAAGACTCTTAAAAAAGGTTTCCTGGTTGCACCTTTCCCACCATGGATTCCTATGGGACCCCCAGTCTTTTGGCTTATTTATCAACCCTGTCCTGACTTTTGGAAGACAGTAAAACCTCCCGATTTACTTCTCTTGCCTGTTTTGCTCAATTGCTCATTCTTATGGGGTAAACAACGAGTCCCTCAGACTGTCAGTACTGAGAGACTGTCTCTCCTTTGGAATTCTTCTATTTTTACAACTGCACACATCACCTTACAGTGAAGTGCAGCTAGGATACTTTGCATCTTTACAACCTTTTCCCTGATGGCTTTTTTGTTACTTTGACAATGTACCCAAGATAAGCTGGTGGCAACTTTGTGACTTCTACAGTTTTTGTGATAATATTCACATGCACTTTTGCATTTACAGCGAATGGCTACTAAGGGTGGCTAGCACACCAAACTGGCTGTGCCAAGAGGTTTTCACTTGTTCTTTGGCCATCTTGTCCTTTGGCCTTGTTCCTCCCTTCTAAGGGCAGGAAAGGCCACATTTGGTAACCCCTTTTTGGGCAAGTAAGCTTTGTGTGTATGAACCAGAGGGGGATTGGACTCTCTGATCCCAGCCCACATCCCCAGGCACCTAAAGGTGAGTTGCTGAACAGATGTGATGACCAGTGGATGTCCAAGATTGGACAACCCTGGCCTGTTTGAAGGTTGCAGGTACTTACCAAAGGTGGGCTTGCTCCCAGTCTGAATTTGAGATAAAAGAAGGGCTCCTGCAGCTATTCGACAGATCATTGTTGGAACCAAGACTTCTGCGAAAAAGGGCAGCCCGCTGACAACCCGAGGATGACCTCTGCAGCAGACCAGCATTGACTCCAGAGATTGGCCCAGTGAAGCCTTGCTCCTCCGCCAGATCTCAGAAGACCTTTCTTGGTGCTTTGACGGGTAGGAACAGCCAGTGTGCCCTGCTTACAGACCCATGATGAAAGCCTTTGAAAGTGTCCCTGGTCCACATGGCGGTCTGACCAGCTCCCTTTTGGGCTACCGCGCTGCAGCTGTCGCTGTTCCGAGCAGAGCCTTGGGACTCAGGATCTTCAGCTTTTGCCAAACGTTGTGTGTCCTTGCAATGTCAACCTTTTCACAAGGGAAGCAGAGCTGGGCTGCCTCTCTTCAGCGGAGGAAGATCACCTGTCTCGCCGGACCATGGTGACCTCCACAGGAACCCTTATTCTGGAATCTCATGAGGTGTCCTGAAGGGCCTGCACTGCTGAGGTCTTCATCTTTCCATCGTCTGGGCGTCTTCTTCAAGAAGTTGCCTGGAACCGTGTAGCGAGAACCATGACCAGGTCCCGACATGAGTGACCTTTGCACCTGTGACCCCTGGGCTGCCCTCACCCAAACTAAGGACAGAAGATTGGAGCCCCAACGAATTCCAGAAGACCTGAAGTGTCATCTAGAAGAATCAGAGTCAGGGTGGCGGGTGAACATACCCTTTTCTGTCCCCACTGTCTCCCATACAGTAACATTAGGGGGAGAGCCCTTGTTTCTTAAACTACCTCTGGCCTGGCCTTTGTTCGAAACTGGGTCAAGGATCCTGCCCTAAGACTTACCTTTGTTACATTATAGAGTGGGGTACTTGCCAGATTTGAAGTAAATACTTGACCTTTACCTTGAAGAACTTTTCAAACACCACCGCAGCCCATTGCATCACTTCTTGAATAGTTTCCCTGGAGAAACAATAGTTGGAACCTTTGACTTTTGGACGCAAGGCCCCAGACATCTTAGGGTTTGACTAAATAAGACAGAGGGAACTGGGTTGTTATTATTCCATCTAATCTTATTGTTTTTCCTACCTTGAACTACTTACCCTTTGACTACTAGTAAGTGATATTATCTCTAAAGGTGAATGTATATATGTGTGATACATGGTTTTTCAATACCTTACTTAGCTGTGATATGTTTCTGCTTCGTGTGTTTGGAAAGTCCTAAGAAATAAATAATTGTATTTTCATGTAGTGACCAACTTGAATTATTGCTGTTAATCTGTGTGGACTCATTGCAGCCTTAGGCCATGCTCATACTTTTACTGAGCCTAAGCCTTGACTGCTCAGCCACCTACCTCGGTGGGATTTGGCTAACCCCTCTGTTAAGGATTTCTAGAATCTAGCCTGGAAGATTTCAGGAGGCCACCCTACTTATGGTGAACATGAAGCTCAGAGAGTTTAGCCAAAATTGTCATAGGTATCAGGCAGTTAGTTGGGGCAAGCTGGGTGGAGGCTTGGCAGGCCTGGCATAGGCACACAAAGAACCCATAGCAAATCCCTTGTTTAATTCCTTCCTAGTGTTTGTAGTAACTTCCTGGTTATCACTTCCTGTTGCCAAACAGTGAAAGTAGTGACGATGGGGTGTCGGGAAGAAAGAGAAATTCTAATTATATAGTTAAGAACTGCTAATGCCTGCAGGAAGTGCATGATAACTCTTGAGCTCTCTAGTGTTTGGGTGTGGCTGGCTATATAAACCACACCCAGGATTCTTCCAGTGTTCGTGTTGCTTACTGTGAGCAGTATCAGCAACACACCTGCCGTGCTCTGGATCAGCCAGCATCTGCTTACCTGCTCCGGATCATCCTGTTTCTGCTTACTTGCTCCAGATCATCCTGTTTCTGCTTACCTGCTCCGGATCATCCTACTTCTGCTTACCTGCTCCGGATCATTCAGCTTCAGGATACCTGGTTCTTACTCCACGCCGCAGCTATCTCCATTCAATGGGGGACTTCTACACCAGCACCTTTAAGAACAAAGAAGAACAGCGTTAACACGCGCACATCAATAACGTTGTGCGTACTCACTGAATCTTCCCATGACGCTGGAATCCAGGTTAGTTGCACGAGCGCACAAACCCCTGTAAAAGAAAGAAGAGACATTATTCATTGCGCTCGCTCCAATAACACGGACACTTATTTCACTGCGCTCTCTCTCTCTACGCGGTGCATACTTACCAAAAGCCTCCGTGCAAACTTACCTAACCACCAAGTCTCCAGGAGCGCTGAACCAGGACTCGAGGCGCTAATACCACATAATTTCTCCTGCAAGGGAAAGGGACAGACATTACCAGGCGCGCTCGAATTAAAGGCGCTGCGCAAACCTTCCAGCAGATAGCTTCTACCCGCAGCGCTACTCACCACAAGAATACCGTCAAACAGACAATACGGACAATTTTGGACACTCAACATTCTCCGCGCAACGTTCACTTGTGGGAAGGACTTTCTAGCCAGTGAAGAAATTGGCGCCTTGAACTCTCGGCCTCGCTGTGAAGGCATAAAACAGCAATTGGCATCTGAACGCAGCCTACAGACATTGGCACCAATCACATGAGTGAATTGCGCCCCTGCGAATGCAGGATGGAGTGCACATCCTACTAAAGATCAAGGTAAGCCCATAGGGGGACATCACAGCACACAGTAAAGCGAAGGGAAGGGCTCAGGGGAATCGGGTGAATTCAGGTCTGAGTGTACACCTTGTATTTGACAGGTATTCCTCCGGGTGAAACAGGGGAAGTGAAGACTCGGGGTAAAGGGAGGCTCGTCCATCGCTCCTGCAGAGACACAGGTGAGTGTGACAGAACACAAAGCCAACCTCAATACCTCTGCCCGAGCGATGGAAACCTCTGAGGTAGACCAGCTTTCCCTATTGTTAGGTGAACTACGGGCCGAGGTGCATGCAGCCCGCTCAGAGACAAATGCCTTAAGGCGTGAACTGGTAGTCAACAGGGACAAAACAGACGATTTGGCAAGACAGCTCCTACAGACCCAAGCTGGTCTAGCACCCCTACCAGGTGGAGTTCCACTGGGGCAGCCTATGGTGGCACCTGTAGCCACACCCGTTCAGTTACTGCTTCCAGGCAACATCCCTTTAGCAACCCTGGAATCCCAAGAAATTTGGAGCGTTCATGAATCAATGCCGGCTACATTTCATATGCAAACCAGACACCTGAACGACCAAGCTAAAGTAGCTTTTGTCCTCTCCTATTTAGAAGGGCACGCGGCGGACTGGTCTGTCCCGTTAGTGCTTAGAACCGACCCTTTACTGAGAAATTACCCAGGTTTTCAGCGTGAACTGGAAAAATGATTTGCCCATCAGACTCGAGGTCAGGCCCTGGATGATGAGCTACTCTCTCTGCGACAGGGTGCTCAGGATCTTATCTCATATGTCGCCAGATTCAATCGCTTAATAGCTGAATCAGGTTGGCCAGAGGATAAAACGAATAATGTTATTTTATTGAGGACTGAGAGGAGAATTAAAAGAGGTCTTGGCGCAAGTAGTTAATCCTCCCGAAGATTGCAGTGAATACATCGACCTAACTATGCAACTAGACCACCGGTTACAGGATCGCAGGGCCGAACAAACCAGATCAGAGCATAGACCAGTGTATGTCTAGTGTACGACCAAAGGAAGCATCCCATCGACAGGCCTCAGAAATACACTCATAGCCCATGCAATTGGGTGTTCTCAGGGGACCACTCACCAAGGCAGAGAGAGAACACAGGCGTCAGAAAAAACTTTGCTTATATTGCAGCCAATCTGGTCACTTCCTCCGGAACTGCACGATATAACCCCCACACGGAAGACAATGGGGGTACTAGATAACACAGGGGAAGACACAGGTGCGGTAGCAGAAAACTCCAATGCCCGGCAGATGTAGAGGTCGGAATGTCAAGCCAGGAACGGAGCACTCAGATCTCACATTTCGGTATTCCTGTGGTTTTGGTAGACCCTTCACAGCCCACCTGTAATGCTCGCCTGGTATCCACGGGGACGTCACTCAGCCTGTTCTGACCTCTTACGACCTCGAACTGTTCCCTGGAGGCTATTCGACCGGAGACTGGGCCTGAAACACAGGATTGGTAGAGTTTAACTCCCTATTGTCTCTGTGTCCTTGAACCCCTTCTTCCCCGGGGTCCAACACTTCCCTTTGATCCACAGCTCACCTTGTTTTCTTGGAAAGTGTGCTCTCTGTCCTGCTTTCAGCGCAGGGGCGTGTTGATTGATGCAGGCTTGTTGCTGCCTAGTTACTTCACTGACAAAAGTCCGACAGGTAAGTATAAATGAGTCTTTTGAACAGTTCTCTAACTTCGTTCCTTTCCTTCCTTAGATGATGGCCGGCGTCTGGGGATGGCGGCATGCTACTGAGATGAGTAGCGCTGAAGGTGTGTGAGAGTGCGATGCGCGATGCACCCCTTTCGTATTTGCATTGAACTGAGTTCTTTTTCTGTGTCTTTTAGGTGCCGCGATTTCAGCGTGGATGCCGGTTATGAAGAACAAATGCGGTGGGTAAGCGTGGTATGCGGCGCCTCTAGATGTTTCCACGCTAACCTGGAGTGCCTTTTCCCTCTTGCAGATGGATGAAAAGTCTGGAGACAGAGTTCCCCCAGAGCGGCTGGGATTCAGGTAAGCGTTTGAAGCTCGTACAGTATTTAAAAATAAGCGAAGATTTGCTGAATGCTTACTAATGCCTTTTTTCTGTTCTTTTCCCTTTTCCTTAGGAAGCGGCGTGCCGGGATGGGAATGACACCGCCGAAGATGCCCGCAGAACAGAAGGAGCAATGAATGATGGGCAGAAGCGACGCAAGGTAAGGCTGCTCCTAACGGTGTTCTTGTTTTTGCAGGAGCTAAGCGCAGAAGAAAGATGCAGGCCTACTGGAGACCAATCCGAACACAGTGTGTGTCACGCTGCAGGTGCAGAAAACGCAAAGCATGTTTCTCAGCCTGGGTGTGGCTTAAATAGACTCTGGGTATCCCAGGTGTCTCTAGGCTGAACAACACCCAAAAGACTAGACCGCACATGCAGTTCTGGGAACCGAAATATGTGGGGGCATCCATCTTGTCCCCATCAATGCACTACAAGTCCAATCCCCAATGTCATCCTATGGGAGTGAGTGAGTCTGGTGCCACAAGCGCCAAGTCTGACTGCAAGTGGGTCTTTGGAGGGATAGAGAGGCCCTTGAGGGCCATGTAGGTGATCGTGGCCTGGCTCCAGCCTGACATCTTGGAGGGCTGGGGACATGAGGGGCAGGAATCATGACACCACCCGAATGCATGCCTTCAAGGCTGTCATAGACAGTGGGGCTATTGGGAACTACCTGGACATAAACACTGCAAAGGCCCTGGGATTAGCATTCCACCGTAAGGACACTGCAGAAAGCGTGACAGCTGTGGATGGCACACAACTCCTTTCGGGACTAGTAACACAGTGTACTTCCACCATCACCTTAATCTGCCAAGATGGCCACAGAGAAAGTATTAGATTCGACCTTATCGCTGCCCAGCAATTCCAGCTCATTCTTGGGATACCCTGACTAGAGACGCACAACCCAAAGATAGATTGGCGAGCTCAAACCTTACTCTTTTCCACAGAATGCGCCTCTTGTTACGACATCAAAGGGATCAAAGGAAGCCCATTGTTAGCTTCACAGGAAAAGATAGCAGGTTTAGGCTTGGTGGGCACTTCATCAGAGGAATACCAGGAGTTCCAGGATGTGTTCGCGAAGGAGCAAGCTAATACATTACCACCACATCGAGTTTACGACTGCCAGATCGACCTGCAACCAGGGGCACAAGTACCATGCAGCCGCATTTATGCATTAGCCGAGGAAGAAAACACTCATCTACGGAACTGCTTGGATCAATACCTGGCCAATGGCTTCATTAGACCATCTAAGTCACAAGCCGCCTCCCCACTCCTCTTCGTACAGAAGAAAGAGGGGGACTTAAGAACGTGTATTGATTACCGGGCCCTAAATCAAGTCACCATAAAAAATAAGTACTTGTTACCTCTGATACCAGTACTCATAGACCAGGTGAGACAAGCAAAGATTTTCACCAGGCTAGACTTACGTGGCGCATATCACCTGGTATGCATGTAGAAAGGGGATGAGTGGAAGACTGCGTTCCGTACCCGCTATGGCTTGTACGAATACCAGGTCATGCCCTTTGGGCTTTGCAATGCCCCGGCTGCGTTCTAGCTTTTTATGAATAATGTGTTACGGGAACTCCTCGATGTATGCGCAATCTACTCCACCACTCCCCAAGAGCACGTAACCCACGTGCGAGCTGTACTCCGCAAACTGCGTGAAAACCAACTGTACGCAAAGCTAGAAAAATGCTCCTTCCATGTCACCGAGGTGGAGTTTCTGGGATATGTACTTACACTGCAGGGGATCAAGATGGACAATAGAAAAGTGGAGGCAGTCCTCACTTGGTCCTCGCCCGCGTCTGTAAAGGGAGTACAGAGTTTCCTAGGGTTTGCAAACTTTTATTGACGCTTCATACCAGGATTCTCACATATTGTACATCCAATAACGTCTTTTCTGCGCAAACACCGAACGTTCGAATGGACACCAGCGGCGGAAGAAGCTTTCTGAGCTCTCAAGGAAAAATTCACCTAGGCCCCAATTCTGCAACACCCACAGCACGATTTACCGTACATCGTCGAAACGGACGCTTCAAGCATTGCCATGGGGGCCGTATTGTCTCAAAAAAATCCTGAAACCGGATGCCTTCACCCCATTGCCTTTTGGTCAAGGAAATTTTCCCCAGCAGAATTAAACTATGCAATTTCTGAAAAAGAACTCCTACCAATTAAAAGCACACTGTGTGAATAACGACATTACTTAATAGGAACAAAACACACCATCACAATAATAACAGATCATCGGAACTTGCAATACTTACGCTCAGCAAAAGCTCAGTCTTCTAGGCAACTCCGTTGGGCCCTATCCTTAATGGAATATGACTTTGTAATCACCTAAAGCCCCGGAGTTAAGAACGGGAAAGCGGATGTGTTATCCTGCATTGGCACAGGAGAGGAAGTCTACAATGCCCCTAACCTGGTGGAGATCATACCCAGCCATAAAATTCTCGGCCTCTGCATCGGCCCATCTCCATTAAATACTCTGCAGGAAACAATAAAAGAAAATATGTGTGATGACGACCTACTGGCTTGGGGCACAAAGGAAGATCAGTTCACCATTCAAGACAAACTACCATACTACCAAAAACACCTCTACGTTCCAACTAAAGATTTGCATCAAGCAATCATATCAGACTACCACGACTCACTGTTAGAAGCCCATCCGGGTATAGCCAAAACCATGAAGAAAGTAAGCAAATCTTATTGGTGGCCAACTTGGAGAGAAGATATTGCCACCTACATAGGCACCTGTGAGGTGTGTGCACAATGCAAAACATCCAGGAAAAAACAAGCCGGCCTCCTTCAGCCAATCACCATTCCGCCAGCACCCTGGCACACAGTATCAATGGACTTCGTCACTGATCTACCTCCTACCTCAGGTTATAATGCCATCCTCGTAGGAGTGGACCTCTTCTCCAAAATGGCCCATTTCATAGCTCTAAAAGGTATTCCCTCAGCTCAGACCCTGGCGAAGGTTTTTCTAGACTGAATCGTCAAGTTACATGGATTCCCTACCATAATCGTTTCTGACAGAGACAGCCAATTTGTATCTCGTTTTTGGAAAAAATGTTGTGCCCTGGCAAGAGTAGAAGTCAGTCTGTCTTCTAGTCACCACCCTCAAACGAACGGCCAAACCGAGCACGCAAACCAGACCATGGAACAGTATTTGCACTGTCTATTACACCAAACAAGCCAAAGCTGGACAGAAATTCTGTGGATGGCAAAGTATGTGTTAGGTAAGATTTCCACAGAGCTGGTAAATCTTCCTTTCCTGGTTCAACTCCAGAAATTTTTGCTTTTCTAGTGGGATATTTTTCATTAATACCTCAGTGAGTGGGAACCTTTTTCCACACTCACCTCATCTTTAACTCTTTTTATGGGTGTCATTTTTAAGACTCTCCATAGTGTCTTTTTAAAGTTATCATGTCTAACAACTTATTGGCAATAAGTGCCTGTTGTTGCTGGGTTGCCATAGGGGCTCCCCATTTAACTTTCTTCTGCTAACCTTGAGTGAACTACAGTTCCCAAGGGTGGAAAGTATCTTTGGATCCCTTTTACATTTTATTCTGTGAAACCAGCACACCCCACCTTATGTGGAGTGCTGGGGCGATACAAGGTATCCCCTTTCACATTAAAACTGTAACAATTATGTTACCGTGACAAGTTTACCTTTAATGGCTGGTGGCAGTGATACCTTTTACTAATTTGGTGCACCTTTACCACGGGCTGTGATCACAGCTGCAGTAAAGGCACCTAAGGGTGCTCATTTTACCAAAATGGCCCCTGTCTTGTTTTTCTGCCATTTTAGTGTTTCTTGTCGTTTCTTGTTCCTTCCCCTGACATCCAGGGCGGGAAATTCCTTTGTTTGTGTTTTGTCTTTGGCAGGAGTCCCCTGGACACCCCGCCCAGGCTCCAGTCAGTCTGCAAGCACAGGAAGTGGGGGAGGAGTCCAAAACTTCCCTCCTTTGTCTTAGGCCTTCCTTCAACTGGGCCAAATCCCAGTGGGGGGTTGGCTGTCCTGATTGGACATCCAGACGCCCCTTCCTTGTAAAATGCGGGGAGAGAATGCAGAGGTTGTGTTGCAGTACCTGATAAATACTGGAAACCTGGAAGCTGAAGTCATTTCAACCACTGGAACAGAAAACCGAAGAGGATGACAAAGGAAAAGCAGCGGGAATGATTTCCAGCGACCGGAGAGCCTGCTGTGTAACCGGAGCCTGCTGCAGCCCTTCCTTCCGATCGACCTGGGGTCTCCGAAAACGACGAGCCGAACCCAGAGCCTCTAGACCCACTAGACTCACGAAGACCTGCAGTTTGAGCCATTCCACGGGTTGCTGCGACCTTGCGTTCTTGCAATACCCCAATACCCTGGGACCTCCAGCCACTGTGCGGTGCACGGTCTTCCGAATTCCGAATCTCGCTGAAACTTTGTGGGCATCCTGGTGTATCTCCAGAGACACGAATCGAGTCCAAAAAGTCCCCTCACAAGATTGCTGGACCTTTTTATCGACGAGAATTCAACCGCGATTTTCAGTCTTCTTCTGTGCTCCTTGACAAGGCACCAAACCCGCAGAACCGCATTCAGCTGTGATAGAAATCTTGCCTAGAGCCTTCTTCATCGATCCCTGCTGCAAAGTCCCTTCTGAGGTCTTGTGGTCCGTCTCCAGGACAAGGAATCCAGTGACCGGGTATTTGGCTGCAGTCCCTGAAGTTCGCCTGCTGCAATCTCTTCTTCATTGCTGAGGTACTGTGTTGGCTTGGGTATATACTTACCTTAAGCCTGTTGGGATTTCTGTGTAGTCCTGGGGTGTTTTCTGTGATTGGGAGGTCCCTCGTCCAGAACACCCAGCCCTACTGCTAGAATCCTGCTGGGGTGTCTTCTGTGAAGCCCCTGGACCCTCTTCTAACCCTAGAAGTAAAGTACTCACTTGTTTGCCAGTTTTCCTAAGGAAACTCTGACTTTTGCTATTAAAGAACTTATTCTAACACTGCCTGTTGGTCACTAGTCCTAGTGACCCCCCTTCTGCCACTGAGAACACTCATGCTCTAAGGCAGGGGTCCCCAACCTGTAGCTCGCGAGCAACATGTTGCTCGCAGCCCCCATTCATGTTGCTCGCCAGCTCTTCAATAAGGGCCTGGATTGCGCATGTGTCTGAAAGATATACTGCGCAGGCATGAACCACGTGCCTGCCCCATTTCAAGTTTCACTGCCATTTTCACTTGAAAGGACAGTGGAGCTGCTCGTAAATTAACGTGCAGCTGTCATTCCTGTGCGCGGCAGTAACCAGCCCTATCTCTCAGCATATTATCTGCATTGGGACTGCTGTCAGTGTTGGCCTCCGAAGCTGAAATTCACATTTATCTTGCTAAGTGACTTCTATACAGCAAGGTCAGGTAGGTCGAGTTTTTAATGATTTAATTTTTTTTTAACATATGTTTGTTTATTCAGAGTGAAAGGGTGTGCGAGCAAGTGACTGCCAGTGTCCATGTTTACAACATTATGTGAGTGATCAGATGTGATTGAACAAGTGTTCGAGTGCTAGTTGAAAGTGTGACAAGTGTGTGCTCAAGTTTCAAGAGAAAGCACAGTTGTGTACGTACATGCAGGCAAGAGAAATAAACAGTGTGAAAAAAAAGTGCAAGAATTTCACAGCTGCCTTTATAAATCCCAGTGTTCCCCCTTCAGTTTTCATTGCTAACACAAATTGATCGTACAAGCCTTTCCCCAGACATAACAGTCAGGAAATTTGACAAACCAATGTTACTACAGGAGGAAAGTATAATAAAAGGAAATAGCAAACATTGTAAGGCTACATGTACATTTGTACATGACACTTCAATTTGCATGATACAACCGACAGGTTTCCTTTCTTTTGTTGTTCTCTTGCCACTAAAGATCTTTTTTAGCAACTCAGACAAACTTTTCAGCATTGGTTAATTATTCAGCACTTCATGGCATAAAGTGCATAGCCTGGTGTCCAAAATGTATAAGGGCAAATAATGCTGCACAAACTGCCCCGAGGCAATTAATCTCATGATCATCATGCAGTGGGTAGAAATATTAAAATAATAATAATTTAGCATTTATATAGTGCTACTAACCCTCGGGTATCTGAGCGCTGCTTATTATTACCCACGGTGTGTGGTGCTCATTTATTGACCTCGGAAGGATGAAAGGCTGAGTTTGGCCCTGCTGGGATTCAAACCTGTGTCAGCAGGCTCTGCACAGATGTCAAAGCGAGCGCTCTACTCGCTGTGCTAACGGACCGGCTGCACTAATACATTATGCACTAATACAGATGCAGGCATCCAGTGACAGAAGCTGTAGTGTGCTAGGATGTTACCTCTCATTCCACTATTGTCTTACCCTCTTTCATGGGATGAATGTTTAAAATATCAGCTTGTGTTGCTTTGCAGAGAGGGCAGAGGGTTGTCTAAGGGGATTGGGATAGAACTGGATGTATGGATCTAAACAGAATGGACACTGACTGATTTTACCATGTTCCTTGGGATTGAGATATAAGTTGCAGGCAGCATCAGGGATTCTGCTATGCAGTAGGCATGCTGGGTGTAGAAGAGAGGGATGCAAGAGGACATAGGGTAGAGAGGGATTCAGTAAAGAGTATACAATGGAGAAAAAGGGGTGCAACAGACACATAAAGAGCATAAGAAAAGGCGGCAGAGGAGAGCACTGGAACACAGGTGAGGGGTAGGACATGATGCAGAAGAGAGGGTTACAGAAGGGAAGAATCTTTATAATGGAGAGAGGGATAATGCAATGAGACAGTATTGTGCAGAGAAGAGTGGTGCAGGAGAGAAGGCACAAGAATACTCTCTGAGGGGTGTAGTAGGGGTAGCAGGAGTGCACAGAAGTAATACAGGTGCAGGACAGCTAGGTGCACAGGCAGATTGGTGGAGGGAGAAAAAGGAGATGTGAAAGAAGGGCGAATGATGGAAACTACACAAGAGTGCTGAAGGCAAGCATACTACTAAACAGGGACTGTTATAGGGTTTACATGGCCTTGTGAGGCAAAAGATGTGCGGGCCCCTTAATTTGAGTAACTATTGACATCACAGAAATTGACTTCAGAGTGAGTGACATGAGTGATACTTGGAATGGTCAGGGGAAGTTACTTTATAAGAAATTGCTCTGAGTAAACCAAAAACCAAATCCAATGATGTGCAATGTATGAACAGCCACTATTATTATTATTACTGATAATAGAAATAATGGAGCAATATCATGACTGATGCTTCCTTTGAGTAGCAGACAGTTTGAATGTAGTCACTTCTAGTGACTTCTACTGTTGGCAGCTAATGCACAGAGAGATAAAAAGATCTGTGCAGGATTACATATTTTAGTTAAGTGGTGAAGCTGGGATTTAAAAGTTCCTTTTTTCATTTTCAGCATAAAGATAACCTAGAGATCAAAAAACCCCAAAAAAATTAGTGTGTGGTAATTGTAGTAAAGTATCAGACACATTTTTAGAGTCAGTTATATTTTGCCAGCAATATAATAAAACAGTTTGCCGAACTTTCACTACACAAGGCATATTTATTTATCGTCAGATCAAGATACTAAGCTGTTCCATGGGCGTAATTTTAGGGGGGGGACAGGGGTGTTTGTCCCCCCCAACTTTCATGACACACCATTTTGTCCCCATTCATTTGGCTGGGGCACCTTTTCTACATATGCCATGTCCCCCCCAACTTTTTCAGCAAAGTTACTCCACTGAGCTGGTCTGAGATTTATACTTGTTTCACAGAATTATTATTGTTGCCATGTCTGATTCAGGTATTGGGGCAGCAGTGTTAAGGTGTCTTTTGAGGTTGATCCTTATGTACTTCGGGTGACAAGTGTCTTGATATTAGTGCCATTTTTACGCCATACATTGCGTGATGGAGTGCATTCTTATGCCATGTTTTAGCATTTCTACAATTAGCTACAGCAGAGCTGGCACTTGAGAATCTGTGCATTTAATGCTCTGTGATGTCCCTGGAGGCAAAAGCCAATTTGTATATTGCAGTGAGAACTACATACTAGGAGTAGCCCTTTGTCCCCTGGCACTAAAACCTGCCTCTGCTACTGGTGATTATTCTCACTGCGAGCTCAAGGGAAAATGCATGTGTCCCATCCGACCTGGCAGCCCCACGCCAGTGGACCAAGGCCTGGTCATGCAAACCGAAGTGGGGCACTGCAAATTCTCTCTGTCTCACTAAAACTTACTGGACACACTATAAACTGAAAAAAGAAATGAACCCAAGTTCCAGGGACGTGGCATCCATGTAGCTAGGATCCGCTGCAACATTTGCCACTTTTCAATCTTTCCCAGAAACCCCAAACCCATACTGCCCCTTCAGCCTACTGCACTCTACAGCCTCAGGACCACTCTGATTTTACCCTGTCTGCTGTCTCTGCACCTCTGTGTACAGAGCTCCCCTGCCCCTCCATTCCAATGGAAGCACAGCTGACACTCTCTTAAAGAAGGGTATTGTGTACCCAGCATAGGCCGACTACGTCCACAGGCTGTCTAGTCACGGAGGGTACATGGCAGAAAGCACAGTCCCTGATTCAGAATAGGTCTCCCTGGTGACTGGCACCACTCTTATCACTCACCTGTTCTCCCAGATTACTTACCTGTCGTAAGTCAGGCATACAAGTCACCCTGGTCCTTCACACACAGGGTGTTCAATGTTCCTGACAAACATGGCATCATAGGACCTATTTAATACTGTGACACCCAATTACCAAATCACCAGGAGCTCTGCTCATCACCCCACAAGCATGGACAGCTGGGACCATAATGACACATTGCATAAGACAACACTTTTCATGTGAACACAAAAAGACATCACTGGTAGAGAACTTAACCACCTCTCTTACAATTCTATTAAACAAAAAGGCTCTCACATTAGCAGATCCATTTCCCCTTCTCCGGCTCTCTCCATCTCTTTATCTCTCTATCTATGTATCTCTCTCTCCTTTCACACACACACAAACACACTACCTATTTAGTCCTGCTTTTTTCACCACACTCTGGGAATTGTATCCTACAAGTACCAGAATACAAAGCAAAAAAAAACAAGACTGGGTGGATTACACCCTGTTCACATAAGGCAAGTTTAGGACTGTGTCCAGGACTGAAAAAGTATTCATATCACAGGCCAACATTCCACATACCACATTCTGACACAACCTCTTAGTGTACACGTACGTACACGTACACACGTACACACGCACACACGTACACACACACACACACACACACACCCCCCCTGCCCCCCCCCACAGGATGTGACCTTGCAACTCAAACACAATAGTGTACTGGACACCGACTATGGAGGGTTTCTGAAGAAAAGCATGGATGTCTGACCCAACATTTTGATAACATGATAAAATTAGGTTAATTTGTATCCTAGGATCTCCACAGCCCATGACTAACCTATTGCAGTCCTCAGAAATCCTGGAGTGTCCTAGGGCACCTAAGCCTTCACCTGAGGACAGCCGAGGCAGTGCATGTGACTTAGGACAGTCAAGGTTGGCACTTACCACCTTGGGCTGAGCTATTTACAACTCCCAACAGTTGTCAAGTGGGGTAATGAGCACCTAGGGAGGCCTAGGGAACCCATGGGTGTCACAAGCTCCCCTTGTGTGTTCAACAGCTTTCACCTGTATACCAGCGCAACAATAAGTGTTGATTGCCACCCAAACTCTCTGAAAGATAAAAGAATCAAACAACTGATTGTTATTATTTTTTTTATTTGTATGTGCTCCTTGAGTCGCTCAGGAAACATGCTGAAATATAACACTACTCTGTAGTGTAGAATAATACCTAAGTGGTCTTGTCCAGCGCTTGTCTGCCACTATTGGGAGCCTCGATGCGCTTCATATGTCAGCACTGCTGAGAAGAAGGGAGCGCACAAGAGTCAATCAGTAGGAAAACATCAGTGTTGCGATAGGATAGTGAGGGTGATGAATGTGATAGGTGGGCCGGTAGTAGTAACTAACAAGGCAAAATGTTTCATAAAACATAGAGCCACATAAATAAGCAAGAGGGGCCATAATACATTGGGGGGTGGGGGGCTGTGCAAAGAATGTAGTCGGTAACAGTCTTTTTTTTTCTTTTTCCAGTTATTTACACAGCTGAGGTGACTCAGAACTTCAACTTGTACTCTTGTCAGGTGTAGACTGGTGAAACAAAATGGCTTCTACCTATACCTCCCCACCACTGAAGAAATCAAGACCATATTCATATACTTTTAGGGATGAATGGGAAGAACAATATTTCTTCACAAGTTTCAAAGGGAAAGCTATATGTTTAATTTGTCAAGCAAGTGTTTCAGTTGGGAAGAAATGCAATTTGGAAAGGCCAACAGTTCACAACCAACAGTAATCTTAGGCGAGCACGAGTTAAAGAGTTTAAAACTGCATTGAGCGCTCAGCAATCAATTTTTAAGAAAACAGTTTCTCATTCAAAAGCAGCAACTGTGGCATCATTGAAAGTGGCCCATATTCTTGCAAAAAAGAATAAACCATTTGAAGATGGTGAAATAGTAAAAGAAGCTATGCTTGCAACTGCTGATTCACTGTTCCAGGACTTTAAAAATTACTCTCAAATAATAGCTGCCATTAAAGATGTCCAGCTCTCAGGAAACACAGTGGTTCGTAGAATTGAGGTAATGTCAGAAGATGTTGACCTTCAGCTTAGGAGTGATTTAGAAAAGTGTGATTTTATGAGTTTGCAGTTTGATGAATCAACTGATATAGAAGATACTGCCCAGCTATCTATTTTTATTAGAATGGTGTTTGAAGATAGCAGTGTGAAAGAAGACATATTAGCAGTTCTTCCACTTATGGGGAAGACAAGAGGAGAAGACATTTATCAAGCTTTCAAAATGTTTATAAAATACATCAATATGCCACTTCAGAAACTTGTGGCAGTAACAACAGATGTTGCACCAGCCATGATAGGGTGGAATATTGGTTTTGTTGCTCTTTGCAGAAGAGATCCAGACTTTCCAGAATTCAGAAGTTATCCGTGCATTATTCACCAACAGTCACTGTGTTCCAAGGTACTCAATTATCAGCATGTCATGACTGTCGTTTTAAAAATTTCAATTCTATACGTGCAAGGTCATTGCCATTGCAAAACCGACTTTTCAAATCACTTCTAGATGAAATGGATGCTCAATATGGTTTTTTACTCTTCCATACAGAGGTACGATGGCTTAGCAGGGGTAAAGTACTGCAAAGATTTCTGGATCTCCTACCTGAAATTATTGTGTTTTTAGAAGGAAGAGGGGTACAAGTTGAGCAACTCAGTAACCCTGAATGGTTATCTGATTTGGCTTTTCTTAATGATTTGACATCTAAACTGAATGCTCTCAACCTTGAACTCCAAGGACAACATAAAACAATAACAGAACTTATTGGGTCAGTTAATGCATTTAAAGTCAAACTGAATTTATGGATGACTCAAATGGAAAAGGGTATCTTGACTCACTTTCCCAGTCTGGAAAAGTTAGTAAGGGAAAGTGCTGTTTATGACAAAGATATGTATGCTGAACATCTCAACCTGATCAGAAAAGACTTTGAGAAAGGTTTTTCTGATTTCATGATCATTAAACCTGTGGCTACTTTTATAGCCAACCCATTCATGGAAACTGATGTCTCTGACACTGTATCTCAAATTGCAAATGCATTCAGATTAAGCATCCCAGACCTTGAAATGGAAATTATTACTCTGCAAGTAGACTTGCATCTGAAAGCAAGATCATCACACACCGAAATTTGGGCCATGGTTCAAAAGTCCAAATACCCACTTCTGAAGCAATCCTCTCAGTGTTTGCTTGCTTGTTTTGGGTCAACTTACTTCTGTGAGTCTGGAGTTTCTACAATGAAGATTCTGAAATCAAAATACCGATCTCAGTTGACCAACACACATCTAAATGACTGCATGAAACTTGCAGTAACCCATTACACCCCCAACTTTGACAAATTGGCCGAAGATATGCAGTGTCAAGTTTCACACTAAACTCCATTGGTGTTACAATTGCTCTAACAACTTACATTCAAATGCACTCAAATTATTATAACTTGACCTGGATGATGTTTTTACTTTACACATGGCAAGATATTCAATCATTAGAAAATGTTTGCGAAGTGACTTAATATTCAAACTGAATGCTCTAAAATTGCTAATGCATTCAAATTACACTTGCATTTAAGGATATCTGAAAAGGCATTTAAAATCTCTTTCCAGACTTGAGAAAGTTAGCAACTGTAAATATAGGTATTATGCCACAGATCTGGACACTTGCATCAAAGACTTTGAAAGAGATTTTTCCATTTTGTACCTTTGAACATGTAGCTACTTTCACATCCATCAGTTACTGATGTTTGCTTCGAAATTGCAAATGCATTGTTGTTAAACATAGCTGAAGTAGGAACCATCACTCCATGAGGTAACATGTTCTGTATTGCATGAACAATCTGAAATCAATGTATGGATCCTGGATGGGGACTATCAATCTGAATAACTTTCATGTCTAGAGGCTCTCTTATGTTATTTTAAAAGACATTTGAAAGTTAAACTTAATCTGATTAAAGTGTTATGCATTTTCTCTTTATGAATGTCAATGTCCATGACCAATGCTCACCCACCCTTACAGAATTTGTCCCAGTTTACTGTCCTTCTGTGCATAGATATGCTCCTTCTGTTACATTTCAAAATAAATCATTGGGAGGTTAACTCTCAACTCTCCCTCGCCCTACAAAGAGGTATTTAAATCCTACAACATTTTGGCTAGGTTTACTGTTATCATGTGCATCAAAGTATTAAATTGGTTCAACAATATTCAAAAAAATTCTTGGGTAAGAAACATCAAGCCCACCGGTTAAGAGACATTTGACGCCTACAAAGTGTTGACTAACGTTACTGTCATTGTGTGTGTTAACGTGCTCCATTGCTAAAGATTTCGCACATTTGAGTGTGAACAATAAAAACCCTTGCAAAGAGGTATGTAAGTCGTACTCATTTATTACCAGTTTTTTTTCCTTTTGTGCAGGGGTTTTCATTCATAAGTGGCAACAGGTTGCTGACTTGCTAAGCATTATGGATGAGCCAGAAGCAAGCTTAGCTAAAACATGATCCCTCTCTCAGAGGGAGGGCTCCTGGACTGAATTCCATGCCACTAAACTACAGTATCCCAGCACACCTGCTCTATGAGTCATGGAAGGCCAGGATCATTTTGTTTCCGCCGCCTTGCATGGCCCATTGGGGTTTGCAGGCTGGAGTGCTGCAGTTGAAGTCTGTGCAAGGCCACTCCTGCACCACCCCTACATTTCTTTGGCCTGGAGTGGCAAAATGGTAGCGCTCTGGCTCTACCACATCTGTCAGAACCAGGAAGCTCTCCATGCTTCTTGGTTCCTGGCTTTGGGGCGAGCATTAGCCAGACATGCAACATGGGAGCCTATAGCAGGAGTGTCTAGCAGCCTGGGTAACCAGAAAATCATGTTTTGCTATGTGTGTATGTATGCGTGTATATAAGCCTCAGGTCTGTGTGGCATGTCTAAGTCTCCATGTGAGTGAGATGGCTGTGGTGTGTATGTCGTAGTCATCTATGATTGAATGGATGAATGGTACTGCATGTGAATGAGAATACAGTTTGGATTTTGTAGTGTGGTGTTTGGGTGCGTGTGTGAGGGAATGAGAAAGCAGTGTGACTGTGTATACTTGTTCGCGTGAATGTGTATTAATGAGAATATGAATGTGTTCCTGTGGCTGGGGGAGCAAGAAAGCCAGATAGTGGTGGAGGGGGGGCATTGAAGCCAGTACATGTACAATGGCAGTGTTCTTTCTCTAGCATTCTCGGCAAAACAAAAGCTATGAGAGTTGTGTCATTGGTGTGGTATCAGACTGCATTGCTGAAGTCATGTATGGAGAGGTTTTCTTAAACGGGCATGCTACATTGGTGCAGCCAGTATAGGTATGCTTTCTTACAGTGGCATGGCATTTATTTTGGCATTATGTCAAACTCAACATGAGTGTTCTTACATGAATAATGGCATAAATTGGTCCAGCCCGCACCGACACGTTGGGGCAGAAACATGAACGTTTCTTTACACTGACATAATACTGGTATATATTGTGGGGAATGGCATCATAAAAAATATTTCAGAAACATGCTCCTGTGCATGGTTAGTGACTTGGTATCTAATGTACATTTTTCATGTGTTACCCTACAAAACGGGCAGTAAACTGTGTGGCATTTTGCCCAATTTGTCAAAGTCAGTGTGCTGTAAAATGTACCATTTTAACACATTATTTTAAAAAAGTTCTCGGGGGGAGAACCCCCCCCGAACGCTCCTAGTGTGATTCAGGCTCCCTCGCTACACTCGGTCGCTTATGAGCATTTATTGAAATGATTTTTCACATGCGGTTAAAAATTCTGCCAAATACTTCTATGCTTCTGTGTTTAAAAAAATTGTTTGGGGGGCGGGGGGCATCCTATAAAAAATAACCTGGAAAGAAGTATTTAAATCCTACTAGATTTTGACAAAAATGTTACTCAATCATGTGCACACAAATGCACCATTTCAAAACATCCAAAGAAATAAAGATCTTGAGGGTACCAGGAGGAGACAGGAGAGAGACCCAATGGAAAAATTGTTTATTGTTGCACATTAACGTGCCTTTTTTGTGATATTAACTTCAGTTGGATTGTTATTTGATTAACAATCGATTTGCTAACACCTGAACGCTGATATTTTACATCGAGGTTCAGCTGTTGCTCACCATTTCATTTCATACAGATAAGTTGCTCATTGGCCACAAAACGTTGGGGACCCCTGTTCTAAGCACTCAAGTGGCATGGCTTTGGTCCCTCTTTTGTTTTCATGATTAAGGTTTTATACTCCAATCCCAAAACTACAATCTTTGTAAATGGACAATTATCCTCCTCCTTTGCCTTGCCTAGAGGAACACGTAAGGGCTGCCCACTATCTCTTATCCTGTTTATTCTAGCATTAGAACCCTATTCTCAAAGCCATAAGACAAAATGATTTTATTTTTGGAATTCCATTTGATAATTTACATATTCAAGCAGCGGTTTATGCCGATGATGTACTTATATTCTTAAAAAACCCTCAGCTGGGAGCTCAACATTTACTTTATTATCTCCAGATTTTCAGATGCGTCAGGATACAAACTTAACACGGACAAATCTGAGATTGTTCCACTCAACAGACATTGCACCCTGTCTCACACTAGCACTAAAGGTATGAAATGGTGTCCCATAGGATTCAAATATTTAGGTATCCATATTTCTGCTTCCATCAATAGTATTCGTAAACACAACGAGGATAGCATAATAGTCAGAGTCAAAGAATTAGCATCTTCTTGGTCCCCCCTATATCTCTCCTGGTGGGGTAGATTGGAATCGATTAAGATGTTGATCTCCTCCATAATACCTTATCTCCTCTATATGCTGCCTATTCCTCTTTCTCTCTCCTTCTTCAAATCCATAGATTCATGTCTCACTAAATTCTTATGGGAAAAAAAGAAACATAGAATCTTGTTGAATTCTCGCAACAAACATGCTAGATATCTGTTGGACTTATGCTTAATAGTAGCAATCCAAAATATCACGACTAATTGGAAAAACCTAAGCAAAATTCATTATAAATTTTGGTGGTATTCTATATGTAATATTCAAGGATTGCAAGGATGTAATGCTTCTAGCCCTGATTTACAAAATATGTTTCAGTTGAAATGGCAATTAATGAGTTTTTATCTGTGTAACTCTGCATTGGTAACCTGTGAATCATTATCCTGTAAGATTGTATGATTTATTTGTACCTCACACCTTAACTCCCTCCCTTCTCCCTCCTCTTGTGTGTGTTATGTCCAGTTGGTGTTTTGTTTTGTCTTGTTATCTATTAGTGTGTGTTCTCCCCAATACTCAAAAATCTCTTGTACAGTTTAATACTATACGATATAAGGATACTTGGCTTACTTCGTATTAATCCTCACTACATCTTGCATACCTGGCTCTATATTCAATGTTATTTTTGTCATATAATATGTATATTTGCTACCTTGTATTCCTAATTTTATTCAATAAAAATCTTTAAACAAAAAAATAAAAGATAGAATGTCAAGGAGTATGGGATCAGCTCATGGGCTGAGTACCAGTTGAACAGATGTGTGCAACCAACATGCCACAGAACTAGGCTTGCCATCAAAAGCAGTTGGCCGTGCGATCATGTACATTTTTAAAAGTGCTGATTCGTCAATTTGATGCATTTTCCGTAACAAAATGAAATACAATTGACACTAAGATTTAGATATGCTAATCTAAACTTTACTGTTAATCATGTACACAATGCAGTGTTTTACAGGAGCAAAACTGTAATTATGCATTATATACATACTTATATTTTTAGGAATGTCAAAATAAACAAAGTGAATGCAGACAGGATATAGTTAGCTTAATAAAGGTAGCATCCAGATTACGTATGGCAATTATTTGAAAAATTAAAAAAATCCTCCCGAACACTACCACCCATGCCTTTGGCGCTTAAGTGGGGGGGGGGGGGTGATTACTGATGGTGCTCTCTGGTGCTCCCATTTTCTGTAACTGCTACTCTACCTCGTACCCTATCCCTGTCACTACGTCTGGAAGAAAGAGGTACAAGAGGGACATCTTGGTCTCCAACACAGGCCTCCCTATCACTTATACCTACACCAGTGCTTCCTCCAGACACACTCTCACTGATATCCTCTTTGGCGTCCCCTCTCCAGACCTATGGACCCTTCATATGATCTCTGGTCTCTCTCCTTTCTCCTCCTCTCCTATTAATGGGGTACTAGGTGGGAGGTCCTCTTGGCCCCCTTCCACTCCTCCAATCTAAATGGTACCATCTTGGTTCAGAGCCCTCAGCCCAATCGCCTCATTGTTGATAGGCGTTTCCTGCGTCTTTTCAACTTCCTCCCTTCTCCTGCTACTCCTTCCACCACCTCTCTGGCACCCTCATCGTCCTCCTCTGCCCACACTCGGGCCCCTCTTTCACCTCCGCAGGGTGTACCTCAAGCCTGTACCTCTCTACGGAAGTCTTTCAGATGTGGCAAACTGCTCCATGTTGCTACTGTCAACTCTCGTTCAGCTGTCAAACACGCCTCTGACATCTGTCAGCGCCTCAATGTGGATCTTTCTAAGGGGCATAATGTAAAATCTAGACGATACCCCTAAATCATGTAAGCTCAGGTACAAGGTACGTAGTACTTTTGAAATCTATGTATAGGGAGATGTATAATTACTTGATACCCGATTCCATTACTAATTTTAATAATGTATTTAATGTGATACAGTTTACTTAATAAACTTTACACATAAAGAAAAACAACAATTAAACATGAGATAATGCTTAAGATCAAATAACATAACAAAACATGACAAAATAATCAAAATAATCAAGTATCACATCATACACGAGCTAAAATATAAATAGGGACCAGATCAAAGGCCGCTTTAAAATCAATGTAAAGTGCATAAAGCGGAGGTTCATCCCTTCTGCGAGTCTAACTGCTAGCAATAAAAGTTAGACAATAACACCCACAATAATATACCACCTTAACTGCATAATAGGGCAAAAAAAGATGTGCAAAAATTAGAAAATTCCTCAGAGCGACAGTACCTTAGGGTACTCCGATCTCGACAGTCTGCATCGACCCAGGGCATAGGCAGTATCTATTGTTAGATGTTAACACTGGTTTGAGATCTTAATGCCCAATATTTCTTCTATCCTAAGCCCGATATTATACAAAGCAATCATAGCTCGCATACTCTTGCAATTTATGCAATGATGCCAAAATAATGGGGCACTGATTGTTGCCACGTCATGGGTGTGCTTCCCAATATAGCGATGGATTACATCGATCATACTACCACATTCTGTCAATACATGTCTGGCTGACTCTAATGCATTGCTTGCTTTGCACAACTGACAGATATGTTGTTGCATTGGTATCTGCTCTCTTCTGCCCGTGACCAACAAGGTCGGAAGCTGGTCCAACCTTAACTGGAGAATAAAGCGTTGCAGCCTTTTAGAGGGGCAGAGGTTGAGGTACGCTTGTGGTTTCATAAATGAATATAGCCTATATTGCACAAATTGGTAACTTTTCAGCGTGCTGAGGTGGGCAAAGTTCTCCAACCAATCCCACATTTCAACACACTTGTCAAGAGCATTGTGAATCCGCTTAGAGTACACCCTTCTCGCCAAGTCCAGCCAATATCCGCAAGATATTTTGTCATCTTCATAGATGGTGACCAGGGATTTTGTTTCTTACAAAGTTCTTGATAGATAGTTGTCAAAAGAGGGTTGGATATTCCACTACGCATTTTTAGAAAAAACCCTGACCTCTTTTTCATAACAATGGCATTCAGCGAGGGTAATCCCAGTTCCAATTGTATAATGGCCATTGGAACTCCCGGAGCTAGGCCAAGTACACAGCGTCAAAATTTCCTTTCCCCTCAATGACCTGGAGCCAGATGAGATCTAAGTCAAAGAGTGCTTCTAGGCCATAGGTCATCATGGGGATAAATATTTGCAAATACAGTTGTCGTGTGCCACATAGTGTGAAGCCTCCTTGCTTATTTGTGAAACTAGCTATTAGGGCTGTTACTTGCGATGCGCGTGTGGTACGGGAAAGTTTACACGCCACATATTCCCCACTGGGCTCGAAGTCAATACCCAGATAGCGATATTGAGGTGCGTAAGGGACCATGACATTATCCACCATAAGGTTGATGCGAGAGACTCTTTTACTGGTGAATCTCAAAACCATGGTTTTATCAAGGTTAATGATGAGGCCATTTCATTCGGCATATTCCCACAACGCCATGGCAGATCTACGGAGACCACTGATAGTATGATCAAAAATGACAAAATCGTCTGCATATGCCAAGACGGAACAAACAGCATCCCCAAATTTAGGCAGGCAATTACGGGCGGCAGTTAGAGCTAACGGTATGTCATGAACGTAGAGGTTGTATACTAGAGGAGCAGTCACACAACCCTGTTTCACCCCCTATTCTGCTGCACTTTGCCAGTCAGGTGCCCCTCTTGATCTAATTTTAACCTAACTGAGTTGTTATAGTGTAGCAATCTGAGATAGTACAGTATGCCAACAAGGCAGCCCAGAGCGGCGAGTTTAGACCATAATCGTTCTCTAGGGACCAGATCAAACGCTGTTTTAAAATCAATGCAAAGTGCATAAAGCGGAGGATCATCCCTTCTGCGAGCCCTTGATCCCAGCAAATTCATAACCGTAAGATTATGACAAGTAGAGTAGCCTTTTCTGAAACCACATTGGAATTTAGACTAAATATCAGCCTCGTCTACCCATGATTGAAGCTCCTTGAGCAGCAAGGAGGCAAACAGTTTGCCTCTAGTATCCAGCATGGAGAGTAATCTATAATTATTCAGATCTAGCCGGTTACCCTTTTTATATACCGGTATCAACACGGCTTGGAATTAACCACTGGGCCATTATCTTCTCAAACAAAATAGCCAACAAACTGGCCCAAAACTCGGGCTGACTTTTGATGACTATGTTAGCTAGACCGTTTGGTCCCGGGGCTCTAGAGGATTTTAAAGTTTTATCTTTCTGAATATAGCCGTATATAATATATCAAAAGATACGCTTGGTCTAGTCGGTTTCGGGGGGGAGAGATCTCCCCTATCTGCAAGACTGCATTACGATTCTTCAAAAAATCCTCCCATTCCTCAGCTTTGATAGGATTAGTCATTTGACCCTTAACAGTCTCCCTTACTTCACCAAGAAGTGCCCAGATGCTACGCACATTTTTGAAGCAGATGGTATGTACGAATTTCTGATATGCCAAGGATCTTTCAGCGAGACGTAGGTTTTTAATATTAGCTCTGTGTTTGTTTTTAATTTTCCTCGCAATCGCCCTAATATCTTCTGAAGGGCCATGCTTTTTCTTGCTCATACACAACCCCCTCATAGCATCTCTAATCTTGTTGAACGGGCGTACCCCACCCTCTGGTCGAATCATACTCCGAGTTGGGGGTTGATGCTTGGGTGCTAGAAAAGACTGACGCCTGGTTAATATTCTTGGCAGACCAGCTTATACTTGAACCTACTTTATTTACATGTACTGTACCCATATTGCTCTTATCTGCAACTCTTTGTGAGATATTTAATACACACTTGAGTGCAGAATGGTCACTCCATTTGTTCAAAGAGACTATCAAATCATCAACATCCAACAGCATGTTTGGGCACATGAATATATAATCAAGTATACTAGAGGAAGAACCATTGTCCACGTATGTTTCCCGGGATGGTCACTTGCAGTGTAACCGTTCAGCATTTCCAAGTCCCATTCGTCAAATAATTGGCGCCATTGCGGCCCCTTCACATCCGTTTTAATGTGAGTCAATAAACGTTTCTTTCTCAACTTCCAAAGAATGCGGCAGTTAAAGTCACCCACTACAATTACCGCTCTGTTTCCCAATATGACTGACCAAGAGGCTAATAGCTTGTGAAGGGCTTCTTGCAGTGACTCGCTTATCAAGGCGTGAGGAGGTTTATATAGGTTTATCAGCAGAAATGTTTCCCCTTTACCCTTGGGTCCGTACTCGACCTCCACTGCCAACAAATTGTTATCTTGGTTGCAAAATATCCGCTTCAAGGGCAAAAAACTAGCCACCCCTATCAGCAGGCCACCAAATGGTCTACCTCTCTCCCCCCTTTTAGCAAAGGATTGATAGTTCACATAGCCATTCAATAGCAATGAGTCCAAGTCTCTTGAAGACATATTAGACTATGTTTAGCGACAACATTTACTGATCCCTCCAAAGCCAATAGATGTGCAAATCCTCTGCAATTCCAGGATAGTAGTGATAAATTTCAGCGTTTGGGTAACACCTCAGATAGAGATTCCGCTAGCCATTTTAGAACAAGTTGGACATCCGCAACTTCAACTTTCTTTCCCTTGGGTACCATGGGACACACAACCGACTTAGCCAGCCCACCTGTTTCCTCATATTCAATACTGGGCTCAATTTCATCCAGAGCTGCATCGATCTCAACATCCACTTCCCACAACTCGTCTCAATATTTCCTGATCATCTGTGCAGTGGATAAGAACTTGCAATGCAAGGCGGAGACATGGGGGTTCCGGCCCTTCAATGGCTCCACGAACTGAAAGTCGTCAGATTTCAGGACACGTAATTCCGGGACTGAGTATAGTCGGGTCAGAAACTCTGATCGAGACAGCCATCTGCGTTCACCATTTTTATACAGGTTCTTGATCAGACAGATCCTATTGGTTGGAAGTCTGTCCCGACCTCTGCTGATTTAGTAGGATTATTACTGGCTTTGGCTATGGGCTGCGGGAGATAGGATGATTTACCAGGCTCCTAGATTGACTTTGCTCTACCAATTGGTCTTCATTCTCGAGTTGTTCCCACTCTACTGCCTGCTCCTCCAATTCATCAGCGGTCGGTATACCTCCTTCCTCTATAATCACTTCCTCCCTTGCTGGCTGTACCAACTCAGTGGGCTGGTCTTTGCTCTTATCTTGATCAGTTATCAACCAGCTGGACAGACAGCCACCTCCCGAGCTAATCTTTTTCTTAGCTCTATCTGCCCTTTTTTGGGCTTTCTTTGAGCGGCCACCAATGTTTGCAGTTTCTCCGTCTGAGGGGCCCAATGTCAACTTTTTCCTGTGGTTTTGCGCGTCCTTTGCCAATTTGCGTTGCTTAAGGGAAAAAAAAGACCACCTCGCTCTGATCCATAATTACAGAGCTTCTTTATCTGGTATCGTGTTTACCTCCTCAGCTATAACAATGGCTTCAGATAGATTGATTTCTGCCTTCACTTCCTCATGATTTTCATATGCCCGGGCAGTGGTCAGTGAGTTGGTATTAGCTAAAATGCGCCCTGTTATTTGGAGTAATATTTTTAGGGCGAATTGAAGAGAAGCCACAGAAGATCAAATCTCTGCTAATTCATTTGCTCCAGGGAACAGAGAGGGTAGATCTCCTTCCTCGGTGTTCGGCACGTCCTCCTTTGAGACCATTACCATATTTGGGGAAGCAGACAATCTGCTCAACGGAACCGAATGGCCCAAGGCACTGACAGGTGAGGACAACGGATTAATACCCTGTGTCAGACCTTTATCTCTCGACAGCCTGGGGATCTGGGTATCATCCTTCGTTGAATGCTCAGGCAGTGTTCTAGTAGAGAGTTGTTATCAATGTCGTCAAAATTTGTGGAACTCATTGGATCCCCCTCTCCAGCTCCTGGGGGTACAATTTCCTCAATAATCGTGGAATTAATTTCTGGTATAAGGTGTGGAGGGAAAAAAACAGTAATTACCCCGTGGCCCGGAAGGGTGGGCTTTTTAGGGTTCTTCTTATTGTTTTCCTTGGGGTTTCCCATCTCTTCACTCTGCAGTACATCTGCCTCCCGTTGTTTCTTCGTCTTACGCAAATTATATTTGCTTTGTGCCAGCTTTTTCCCTGGGGGCATTTTGAGTTGTTGACTAGACCAGTGTCCAGGAGAAAGTTAGTTTATACTACCTCTATCTGGCTGAAGGCCCCTCACACCAACTATTCTAGGCACTCGTGAGAATAGGGAGTGAAAAGCTCCAATACACCCCAGTCTGTGCCTAAGGAAACGCCATTGCGCTTAATATTAATCACTCTGGCCTTATTGACAGCCCTGATCCAGTCCCCACACAGTGCAGCAATTTATACCGTGGGTTCAGGCCGTGGGTCCACTGGACAGGACCACACAGGAGCCCACTGCCATAATAGGAAACTGTTCAGCAGGGCAGAGGAGTGCGGAAGGATGGTGGTACACTTAGAGCTCCCGGTGAGTCCTACCCTCTAAGACTCGCCACACTCTAAACGCCGCGCAATAGCTACAGAGCTCCAAGCCACTGCCATGTCATGGGGCAGGAGCAAGACCGCAGTCAGAGCTGCGTCAGACCAGTGACGAGACACCGGGTGACATACGTCCGCAGCCGGACACCACCAACAGCGGTCAGAGCTAAGCCGCGCACCCCCACAACTCACCCTGCCAATGTCTGCAGTGTGTGCCAGTGCTACACGGGTCCACGGGTCCACTGAACAGGGAGACGACACAGCCAGAGGAATCCCGTGTTCCCAAACTCCTCCAGAGTCTCCTCAGTGCTCAATGCTCCGAACCTCATCACTTTCAAGGAAAGGACTATTACAGCCAACGAGACTACGAGACTAGGCGTACAGTCAAGCCGCACTTCAGTGTCGCTATCGCTTGCAGTCGCTTCCGACTGTTTGCGACATTAGATCCATTACAGTGCTGATGTACGGGGATGTACACAAACTTTTATCTTAAATAATGTTTTAATGTATGATGAATTTATGCGTTTTATTCTTTTATAAGTGTAACGCTGAATTTGTGTTTTTTATTCTCTTTTCTACAGTGTAAAGATCAAACCTTGATCAAAAACACCTCATAAACTAGCTGCCGAGCGATGTGCAGCTGAATTCCTGCTGCTCCCGTGCAGCCCCAAAATCCGGGCAAAATCCTGCATGAAAACTCCCATGGCCGGTGTGTAGACGGCTGGGAAGAAAGCCTGAAATCCAGAGGCAGTGGATAGTGGCCTCGGGGGAGGTGTGGAGAGAGGCGCTTTTCTTGTACGCTCGCCAAAAATCCGCACTGCCCAGCGGGAAGGGGCACTCAAGATGGCTCTTGTGGCGTAGTGAGAGAGAAGGAGGAGGACTGTTGGCAGCCCGCAGCCGGAGGACATACACGGCGCCCCCAGGCAGAGCAGGGGCAGTGACGGACATAGAGGTGCCGTGTCGGAGGAGCAGGACTCGACACTGCCTCACGGGCGGTGAGGAGATTTGGCTTGGGCAGGCATCAGCGGTAAGACCCGCTGGGGCGGACTGGGCTCTGCCTTGTGGAGAACGGTGTGGAGCGGTCCATGCGGATGCTGGCGTGAGAGGACGTCGCAGGGGGAGTGAAACGACTCGTGCACTCTGCGGTGGGGGAAGTACCTGCCAGGAACCGACGCATGTGAGCCGGAGACTGGACCCGCAGGACAGATCTGCTACAGCTGCATTGTGAGGAGGTCAGCTGGGGCTGGGATGCCGGAGCCTGGATCGCGGCCCTGCAGATGTGGCTGCTGAAGTGGTGGTAGGTGGGGCGGCGTCCTGGTTGGACGGAGCACGGTGGAGCTCCCGTGGACGTCGGACCATCCCGGAGTGGCCAGAAGCTACGCAGGGTACTTGCCCTGAATTGTTTTTTTTTTCTCTCTCTGCCAGTGGAGGGGCAGTGCGGAGGGGTGGCCCCCACTGGAGTGACTGAAATGTGTCTCTGGGGACTGTGGAGGAGCCGGAGGAGAAGCCACTGAGGTGGAGGGCAGGGGGCGGAGTTCTTGTTCCCCCATGGTTGGAGGACCCTTAGGGGCTGCCTGTCTTCTCCCGGGTTGTATGACAGGAGGGGGATGCAGTTGTTCCCAGAGCAGTGGAAAGGACGTTTTGAAAGCAGTGTGGAGTAGTGCGCTCACCTACTGCCCGGAGGAGGGGGCTGACTCCTGGGGGCTGGAGTGGTGCAATAGCCAGTAGGAAACTCCCAGCTCCTGTTGAAAAGCGCTGGAAAAAGTGGGCAGTGGGGGAGTTGAAAAGGAGAGACGTGGGGGCCATGGTTCCTTGACGGGAAAAATAAGGCTGGTGTCGAGGGTTTGGCACACTGAGACATCTGTTGCGAGGAGAGGGGGCCCTACTGAGAGACACAGGCGAGATAAAGGAACGTGAGGCACGGGCGTGCCGGCTGAGGACAATTCATAGAACCCACGCCTGGGGGCGAGATACTAAGAGTCGCTTTAAAATGGGCAAGAGTCAACAGCGGATAGACAAGTACACGGAGACTAAGGACAGTGCCCGGAGACAGGAGGGTTCAGATCGACAGGAGAGGCCCCCAGGGGAGGACAGAAGTGCGGTGACCCTAAATGCGCTAATGGAGGCGATACAAGTCTCCAGGGATACCCTCCAGGAGAGCATCAACGAGGTGGGAGTGGATGTCTCTCTGGTGAGGGCGGACCTCCGCAAAGTGTCTGAGAGGGTTACAGAGGTGGAGCAAAGGGTCAGTACGGTGGAGGACGATATCCAGCAGTTGAAGAATCAGGTGGCGGGCCTGGTGGGGGCTACCTGAACACTGGAGGTTATAGCGGAGGACACCGAGGGACGCTCCAGGCGTTGTAATATCCGTCTGGTTGGCGTTCTTGAGAGAGAGGAGGGGCCTAGTGCAGAGTTGTTGTGGAGAATTTAATGCTGAAAGTCTTAGGGATTAAAGGCCTGTCCAATCTCTTCACTGTGGAAAGGGCGCATAGGGTCCTGGGGAGACCCCCACCGCTGGGTGCGCCGCCGAGAGTACTGGTGGCTAAAGTCATGAATTTCCGGGATCGGGATGCCATTTTGCAGGATGCCCGCAGAAGGGGCTACTACATGATCGGTAGCGCGAAGTTGAGGATTTTCCCGGACTTTACGCTTGAGGTGCAGCGACAGAGGAGGTCCTTTGAGGCAGTGCAAAGCCGACTAAGGGAACTCAATTTAAAATACATGATGTTTTTCCCGGCTAAGTTGAAAGTGTTGTCGGGGGGGGAAATAGTGTTTTTTTATGTCTCCGAGAGAGGTATGGGATTGGCTGGAGGTGGGGCAACATCAAGTGGAGCCGCTATCAGGGGGCCCTAAAATGAGGGCGGGTCAGGAGACGGAAGAGTCTGGGTAATGCCCAGCGAGATGTCAATGGCAGGGGACCCAGCAATAATTGGCTTTCTGAGCGGAGGAGGTATAGGAGAAGATGGGGGGAGTACATTGGTGGGGCTGCATGGGGCAGGTGGTGAAGCCCTTAATTTATGCAACACTACTGACTACCAACCCCAAGGGAGGTGAGGGAGGGGGGCTGAGTAGTCCAGTCGGTCTGTAGTTACAGAGGAGGAAGGAGGAGCAGGAAGGAGTTTGGGGTGGGTGGGGTTATGCAGGGTGTAGGGAGGGGAGGGAGGAGCGGGGTGAGAATGAAAGGGGGGAGGGTTTCGGAGGTTGGCACCAAGATGGGGTCCGGTGCGGGAGGAGGGAAGTTGGGTAAGAGTAGTAGAAATGGGGGCTAGCACAGCAGGGGAAAGAGATGTGGGAGGGGGAGGGAGGAGTGGACACGGCGGATGGGGAGGCTGAACAGGAGAAGTGCTATGGTGGGAAAAAGCTTCAGTGCATCGGATGGGAAAGCTAGGAAGTTTGAAAATTGGGACATGGAATGTCCGAGGACTGGGGCATTATCAGAACAGGAAGAGGGTGGGGGAGTTTTTGAAAAGGCAAGAAAATTCCGAGAGGAATTAGAGGCCCCGATAGGAGAGGAGGACATCCGCTGGGCGATCCGCACTATGAGGAGGGGCAAGGCGCCGGGTAGCGACGGACTCCCGGTGGAGTTTGCTGACCTCCTAGTTACGCAGCTTCAGAAGGTTTACGAGGAGTCATTCCAGGGGGAGTGCCTCCCAGAATCACTGAGGGAGGCGGTAATAACGGTAATCCTAAAAGAGGGGAACGATCCGAGAGTCTGTGCAGTCTATCGGCCCATCTTGCTGTTGAACGTAGATGGGAAAATCCTGGGGAAGATTCTGGCCACTAGGTTGGCGACGGTTGCGCCAAGTTTGATACACCCTGACCAATGTGGGTTTACAGGGGGCAGGAGCACGTCGGGTAACATCGCCCGGTTGCATCATGTGATGGATCAGGTAAAGTCACAAAGGCGGGACATGGCGATAGCATCATTTGACGCTATGAAGGCGTTTGATTCTCTGGAATGGAAGTGGTTGTTTCGGGTGCTGCGGGAATTTGGCTTTGGGAAGAATATTTGTAGGTGGTTGGCTTTGCTGTACACTAAACCGCTAGCGATGGTGAGAACTAACAATTGGGTGTCGGGGTCGTGGGAGTTGGGAAGGGGGACAAGGCAGGGGTGTGCGGCCTTTCCAATTTTGTTTGCGTTAGCCTTGGAACCTCTGGCGGTGTTCTTGCGGCAGGAAATTGCAGAGGCTGGAATCGAGGCGGGAGGGCAGAAACACATAGTGTCCCTCTATGCGGGTGACTTGTTGTGATATGTAGGGGACCCTAAAACATATCTTCCAGACCTTTTGGAAATACTACGGAACTTTAGATATATGTCAGGGTTCCGTATAAACACAGAGAAGTCGGTTTTGTTTCCGTTGGGGGGGCTACGGGAATGTCCGTTAGAGGAACTGCCGGACTTGGAGATACGGTGGGAGAAGGAGTCAGTTCGGTACTTGGGGGTGCAGGTGTTCCATGAGGTGTTGGACACGTTTGTGCATAATACGGGGAGATCATTGTCTAAAATAGGTGACTCCATCCAGTTTTGGAAGGGTTTGCCCCTGTCATTGATGGGGAGGAGGGCACTATGTAAAATGATGATCCTCCCACGTTTGCTCTATTTTTTCACGAATATACCATATGTGGCAAAGAAAGTGTTCTTTAAAATGCTGGATGTCAAGATTAGGGAACTGCTGTGGGGTACAGGAAGGAGAAGGGTCTCCCTACAAACGCTGTGACGAACTAGAGAGGGAGGAGGGTTGGGTCTCCCGAATTATGAAAAATACTTCATGGCGGCACAGCTACAGTCGGTATTGGTGTGGGATCAACCGGTGGCAGAGTTTCTTAAGGTTTTGGTAGGGCCCTTGAAGTCGGACCATAGGGCGGTAGAGCTCCTGTGGCATCCGTTTGGAGCTACCGGGACATCAGTGGTTTTCGAGGTGGTAAGGTAGACATGGAGGAAGTATGTGGGAGGCAAGGGGATGAGGGGCCGATACGAAGGCAATCTCCCATGGGTGACTGACCAGCAGCTTCGCAAGGCGATTGGGAGGGAGGGGATACGGAGGTTAAGGGAGAAGGGTTGTGAGAAGGTGGGGGACCTTTTTGAGGGTGGGAAGCTTCTTACCTGCAAGGAGTGGTGTGATAAGTATGATCTGCCACAGGGTGTTTTTCTGGCATATGGGGCAGTGGTTCGCAGGATGGCAGAGTTATGGGACGGAATCCCTGAGGAGCCGGAGCCATGTCCAGTTCTTCGAGTGCTACTTGACCAGATGGGGGTAGGGCACGTATTGCGCGGATATATAAGGCTCTGGGGGAGGGGTTGGTAGGGGGAGAGCTGAAGGTTAAGGGGAAGTGGGAAGTGGATATGGGGAGGCCTATATCAGATGAAGAATGGGGGCACGTTTGGGACCTGGTCCGGAAGTCTTCGAGGAATGCCCGCTCCAGCTGGTCCAATTTAATATTCTGCATAGGGTGTATGTCACCCCTCTGGCACTTAGGGCGATGATGGGGGATCGGTTGGGTGAATGTCCCGGATGTGGATCAGAGTGGGCGGGGTTCTGGCACATGGTGTGGGAATGTGAGGTTATAGTAAAATACTGGGACGAGGTCCTCAGGGGAGTGAATGAGATATTGGGAACCACCCTGGAGCGATGTCCGGAGACCTGTTTGTGGAGGAAACTTCCGGGGGGAAAGCGAAATAAGGTGTGTAACAGAATGGGCCGTTTTTTACTCATATTGGCTAAGCGCCAAATCGCAATAGCGTGGAAATCGCCCCAGGGCCCGACGGTCAATTTATGGCGGAAGGATGTACGGAGGTGGGGGCTAGCGGAATTAACGGTGCTGCAGAATTGGGAGACGGGTGAAGACCGGGAGGTGGTGACGGTCCATTGGTCCCATTAGTATAATGATCTGGCGAAGGACAATGATTTGCACCCACCGTAAAGAGGCAAGGGCAGGAGGGGGAATATGAGAGGGATATGGGGGAGAGGGGAGCCCGGAGGGGTGAGCGGAAGGTGGAATGGCCTGATTCTCAACGAACAATTGACATTGAAGCCTACTGTGCTGTGACAACTGGAACAAGAGGAAGTAGATGAGATACTGGGAAGCGGGGATGGGGGGTGGGGCTGGGAATCGATTGGAGGGGCTGTTTAATGAGGTTCATGTATGTGGAGGGTTTGCCACAAAAACCTCAATATTTATCTCTTCAGACGGTCACTTCTTCATGCATTTACTTCTTCTTACCTTTCATTTGTCTGCATTGTCACACAGTCAAGGTGCTAATGTTAGCTCGATGGTTAGGGTTGGGGTCACGGAGTGGCTAGGGGAAAGAGTATGAGTTACCAAAGAAGGGAGGGTGGGAGGTCTTCCCCTGTAATGAAGTGAATGTTAGAAGAGGTGAAAAACAGAAGAAATAAAGACCTGAAGAGGTAAATGAGGCAAAGTGAATGTAAAGACATGCATTCGTGCAGAGGTAGCAGGGATGGAAGGAGTTCCGGATGGGAGAAGTTGATTGGAGCGATCACTGATTGACAAGATATTCTTTGAAGAGTAGGATCTATTGGAAATACTGAATCCTTTACTGTGAATCCCAAAATCCCCGACTTTTTGTTCCTTTTTTCGCACAAATAAATGTGGGGGAAGATTCTCCCTCCCCCCCGCAACCCTGCACGCAACCCTGCAACTTCCCCCATTCCCAATTAATACCTCTCCCCCAGTTACCATTTATATTTGTGCAAAGAAGTGTACAAATTTGACCAAATAAATATCCATTTTCGGGTTTGCTGTAAAGGCGTTGAATATTTTTGGCCTATCCTGGAGCTACAGGGCCCTTCTGAAGTGTAGGCTGTGCCAACTTATTCCAAACACAGGGTGCACAGCAGGAAAAGGCCCATTACTTTTTTTTCCATCTTTTGCATTTGTTTGCATCCAGTCTGGTGAAGTCGTGGCTTCCGTGATGTGTTTGCTTTTGGAAATGGTGTGTTTCTTGGCCAAGTAGAATGGCCTGCCATACTTAGGGCTGCTTGCCAGCCCCACTGAACAGCACAACACTCACTCACACTCACCTGCATAATTCAAACTACATTCTGACTCAAGCCAACTTCCCTGAAAGAGGAGGCATACATTACTTATTTGTAATCTAGTTTCAATATCAAGTCATACAATTCTGCAGGTGGAGATATTCATTATTTACAAATGTTAATGAAGATCCCATGGTAGAAAAACGTAGATGGCCCCACAATTTATTCTTGCAAATAAATAAGTCACAGAAGCCTTGTAAAGACCGGTAGGGGGTGTCTGTACTTCCGCTCTCTATATGGTAGAGGAGAGGCACAGCGGACCCCAGCAAAGATTCTCTATTTGGTAGCAATGGACGAGCAATCAAGGCCTAGCTTCTCGGGAGGTGATGCGGGCTGGTTCTTAAGTACAATGTAGTCCCCGAAGCCCCACAAAGGAATGTCCACACACTGTATTACTGAAAACACAGTCTTTATATAATTAATATTCAAAGATATGTACACGATCACAATAACGCACTTTGTACTTGGAAGTCAATAATGGTAAATATATACACGTCTAGAGTGGTACCACTAATGTTATCAAATCTCATTAAAGTGCATCAACTGTACGGTTAAAATGTCACACAGATCAATAACGAGTAAACCAGCAATAGAGATAGGCAGGAACGTAAGATGGTTGAAGCAAATGCAGAATACTGGCCCCGTTACCTAGACACAGTTCTGTGTGGAGATCCCCCCACCTGGGCAACCTGTAGATAAAGATATATAGCACAAGCCCCGTCCATATGTTCAATAGTCTTACTTCTTCCTATTAAGGTTTTACCCCCCCAATGTACCTGGTGGAGTAGAGTTCTCTGACGATGCACCTACCGATCCTTCTTGAGTGTCTCCCTTTCAGGCGGGAGCCACGGATCGTCGAGAGGTGTCGGGGAACTTAGCGTTCGGTGTCGGGGAATCAACGGCCCTTCTTGAGTGCCCTCCTTTTAAGGCAGGAGTCACGGGTCGTCGAACGTCCGACGGTGAACAGGGTAAACTATGGCAGGGAAGTGGCAGCTTCGTTCCTAGCGGTGCTCGTCGACGACAGAGCATTGGCGTCCTGCCAGGAAGAGACGTGCGGGGCACCTCGGTGACAATAGTTCTGGGCCGCAAAGAGATGATGAAGAACTGTGGCCCAGCAAGGGCGTCGAGTCGTCGGCGTCTCTGCGGTCTGTAGGTGGTGGGAAACCCACCGGTGGATGCTCCTCGGCGCGTCGATGGTCGGGCCTTCTCCAGCGGGAGACAAGCGGATGACGATGCAGACGAGAGCGTCCGATGATCAATGAAGTTCTTAAGCAAACGGGAACACGGCGGCTCCGGTCGGCGCGGCGGTCGTCGACAGTGTCGGACAACAGTCCGAGTGCTTCTCCTTGGAGTTCCGCAGCTATCCCCGTATCGGGTCGGCAGCCTGTCGAAGGTCTGTCTACCAGGGAGCGTTGGCAAAAATCAGCTGTGCATGATGGTCCCTCGTAGCTCGGGAAGAGGGCGCCTTACCAGGTCCTCTCTGGGTCAGTCCTTGAGGGCACAGCAGCTTTCAGATTGTGAAGTAGAGCAACAGCAATTCTTCTCGTCCAGCAGGGGTTCAAGGTCAAGTGTCAGTTAATCCAGTTACTCGTCGTAGTGGACTTCAGCTTCTGAACACGATTCCTAGCAGTGAGAGTTCCCCAGATATACTGTTGATCTCCCATTCATTCCGCTGGGTCACACTCAAGCATCCAATCACGACTACGGGCATTCATGCAGGCAAGCAGCCAATCAGGCACATGAGGTATTCAGGCCATTCACTTCTCTCCAGACACTCACAACAAGTTATGTGTATTGGGACAAGTACCGAGCCATTCAACACTCCAAGCTGCATTCATACCGGTTTCGGGCAGGGTTGCCTCAGTCATTGTGTCAACCACCAGATACTAGACACCCACAACACAGAATGCATATTCGTCACACATTCTATTCACCCAGGTCCCACCCACAGGAGGTACCCACAACATACATCACCGGGAAGGCTCCAGCTAGTCTGACTGGGCCTTCACAACAACACCATATATGGCACTTCCACCCAACAGCCAGTCAGGGGGAAGGGACAGAGTCAGGGCTTCCCAGGACTTTGGGAAAACAAGGTAATGGGTAATAGAAAGCAAGAGGCCAACAGGGCCATCTTGTTTTCCATCAGGAATCATCTGATTCCAACGGCAGGGCCGGGGTATCCCAAATGGAAGATACTCCGCACACCTGTCAAATTCAGCATGGAGCTGCCACCAGCCCATACCCTGCTCTGTGGGCCACCCACAGGTGCCCAAAAACATACACTAACAGAACACACAATAAAAAGCAGTAAAGGACAAGGATACGGAGGCCCTGTCCCTCCGATGAATTTCCAGCATCACAAGCCTGCAGATGCAGACACCATTTTACATTTTTAAACGAAATGATTCAGGGGCAATTAATCATTGTGGACCACACCAGAAACAGTGTTGCGCATGTGTGAAACGCTCATTTAGATACGCAGCATAGGAAATGGTGCCTGGGTATTCCCAATGCAGTCTGTGAAGAAAGAGACTTGTAGAGCAGCAAATAAAAGGTTTGTTTTCTTTAATGAATTCCTCTCAGACATCCCAAACTTTCAGAGGCTTGGCTGTCAACCTTTGCATTCCTGGTCAGGATCTGCCTTTCAGAGTCGGTGCTTTTCGGGATCCACAGCATTTTTCAGGATACACAATACTTCTGGGTTAACAGCACTTTTGGCATCCAATGCTAGTTCAGAAGGACCAATCCACTGGACCATGGTCCACCTCCCATTCAGGGTTTAATGGAGAGGGCACGGGTCAGCAGCGTCAGCGACTCCACTGATCCTTCCACCTTCAGTCCAACAACTTACTCTCTTTATAACCATCCTCTGGGAGTGCAAGTGGTGGGGAGATTCAATGCATCTTTTGTAATACGCTTAATGGTCTCCAAGCGCGAGACAGTGATTTGGACCTGTGCTGGTTCCAAGCTATCCACCCTTTTCTCCAGCTTTGGATTTGTATAAGGACTTTGGGTCTGGTCCTACTTCCCAAAATGCTCTTTGTTTTGATCACTGTCAAATGGCAGGGAAACCTAGGTTAACGCAAACCTGGTTAGCCATTTGTAGTTTCGACTTCCAGAGAATATGCTAGCTGGTATCCAATATTTCCAATGTCTTATTTATTTTAATTTTTCTCTATCTCTCGGCACTCATCTCCATCTCTCTCTATGCGTGTCTCTCTCTCGGAGCGTAGTCTCTCTGTACCTCTATGCGACCTCTCTCTCTTTGTGACCCCCCTCGCTCTTTCTCTCTCGGTCTCCCTTCAACCTTTCTCTCTCGGCGGCCCCCCCCTCGCTAGGCGGTCTTCTCTCTGCACCCGTCTCTCCCTCTCTCTGGACCTCCCCCTCACTCTGTGCCTCCCTCCCTGTCACTGCACCTCTCTCTCTCTCTCTCTCCATCTCTCTGCACAACATTCTGCATGAAAGACCGACCAACCTGCTATTTGCCTTTTGAAACAATAGCCTGGCCCAAGGCAATGTTTTCTTATTAGCAGTGTTTTGGCAACAGGTCTAAACAGAAATATACTTGCTCTTGGACCACACTCTAAAATACATTCCTTCTCGTGCTTAAATAGGAGGTGCACTCTTTTGCAGGTTCCAATGGAGACACAGGGGCACTTCATACATTTGGCGGTATTAGTCTCGCTGATTCTGCCAACCCCTTTTACAGTACAGCCAGCCATGTTGGCAGTAAACATGATCCCTAGGTTTATATTATTCTCCCTCGTACTCCATTATTGATAATTGCTCCATTTTACTGGAAGAAATAACTCCAGGCATGTGCTCAAATATAACTTTAGTCGAACCTGAACGAGAAGGGAGCAGTAATAATGGCAACAGTTCCATTGCTGAGATTCCCTCAGGCTGCACATGGTGATGGGTAAATATTGAGATGCAGTCTCTTTCAGGTTGCAAATAGTGACACACTTACACTCAGGGTTCAAAGGGAGACATTCACACTCGGGTTAAAAACATAATCCTTAATGACTGATGTTTCAGGTGTAGATCAGTTCAGTCTCTGCTGCAAGAAGCGACATACTCAATCAGGAAGAAAAGAGAGCCATTCTCCCTCTGAGGCTACAAGCGGAAGCATACTCACTCTCAGGCTGCACATGGAGAGGCACTCACACCACGACAGAAAACAGAGAAGTACTCACTCTCGATAAAACAGCTCTCGGATCCGGTCCCATCCGGACTCGGGAGGGAGTGGACCGCTGATGCATCCGGGCAGCGGTAACCCGTCCAGGCTACGAGGATGGGCATCTTCTGCAAAGACCCTGGGAATGGGGTTCAGGCGCTGTGCTACACCCAGAAGCAGGTGTCGGTCAGGTACTCCCATCGCTTGCTCAACTTGGACAGAAAGAAAAGAAGTATGAAAAGTCACCTCCTCCCAGGCTCCCTTACATCTGTGCACAGTAACGGGATCCTTGCACAATAATTGCAACACTAAATTGCACAGCCAATTGGAAGCCCGATTGAAATCCCGCCACTCTCAGACCAACACAGCAAATCCACAGTCCCTTCAACGTTGAAGCTTTATTAAAAAAACAGTAATAAAAAGGTAGAATGAAAATAATACAAATAAGAATGATAAAATCAAACATATCAATGGATGGCAATATTAGTAATAATAACATAATAAAAAGCATGCAATATAATCGCCTTGATATTTTGTGGCGGGTCGGAAGAAGGAGTAGGCCACTTTTCGGCCATTTTAGTGGTTTTTAAGGAAATTAAATAGATATGGTCCAACGTTCCTTATCGTTAAAAGGTTCACCCTACCTATCTGAAAGACTAAGGGTGCTGGTCAATTGTCAGGAAGTCCTTAAATAAAAACGTCCTCAGTCTAAACCTTACTCTACCTGACCCTGACACTAAGATAAACAACTTAGAGTTATCCAAGAGAAGATCCTTATTCTCGAGGGTTGGTGATTTCTTCAATAGTCTCTGGATGAAATGTTTCTCTATCACCTGTTTCCTCTCTTTATAATCTTCCACAATAAAGCCTGGATAGCTCCTCCATGAGCTCTTAATTCTTGGGCAACACTCCTGGGTTGTGTGCTTTATTTAAGAATATGTTGTGGCCAGCGAGATCGGCAAGCACAACTATCTAGATGTGAAGTGGGAAATAAGGTTATTGTTCTAGTAAACAGATCTGAAAATAAGTGTTTTTCCTTGAGGCACGGACCCTACTTGGTGTTCATGGTCATAAGCAATCAAAACTTCTAGATCCAGCAAACAGACAATCAGAAGCTTCTCAGTTATACCACGTCAGCGGTCTAAAGAAGTGGAACGAGCTGGATAATGTACCTTTTTTGGCCATTGCAAACTGTAACCTTAGAGAGGAACCAAACAAATCACCCTTTCAGACGATGAGACCCGAAGACTTTCAGCTTTATAAGTCCTGGGAAATTTGCAAATTCATGGAGAATTTCAAGGATGCATTTTTGTTAAAACGGCAGGAAGAGTATAAGATTTTGTCTAACAAATACACACTGCAATGGGAAAATCGGTATGGCTAAGGGTATACTGCCTACTGGAAGAAAGACAGTGAACCATCAGCAGAGAGCCAGAAGATGTGGACGCTCTAAGTCATGAAGCCCTACAGACATCACAAAGCATCTCCGATAGTGCTTGCTGGGAAGCCGGATGGGAGATGGCTCTTCTGCGTAGACTTTTAGAAGGTGAAGATGTCACATGTTGATGCTTGTCCCATGCCACAGCAACAAAATAATTGGAAAAACGTAGGTGCATCCAGATAGATCTCAACATTAGACCTAACCAAAGGGTATTGGTAGATTCCTCTTGCCCAAGAAGAGCAGGCAAATACTTTTTTCTTGATCGCAGGGGTTCCATTATAACTCACAGTGCTACCTTTCAGATTATATGGTGGCCCAGCAAATTTTCAACAGTTAATGACTCATGTCCTAAAACCACACCAGACTATGCGGGTGCTTTGTTGACATCAGAATCAATATCAACTAGCGAACACATACAACTGTAAGCGGTGGCCCAAATGCTCCAGAAAGAGAGGTTGACAGCCAATCCAGAGAAGTGTCATCTGGCGCAGGCAACCGTTCAGTACTTAGCCTTCTACATCAAAATAGACATTGTCCAGCCACAGAAAAAAAACAAGTTTAAGCTGTTCCGAAACTTCACTACTAACCAACAAGAAAGAATAAAGGGGCTTTTTTGGCGTGGTCAAATATTACCGGGAGGCCCATTCCAAGGTTCTCAAGCATTGTCAGCCCAATGACTAGGTTGTAAGGCAGGCTGCTGGTCAAACAAGGATGGACAAACAAAAGTCGGATGGCCTTTGAGGAACTGAAGGATTGACTCGACGATGTTTGAGTGTCTGCCATCTACCCCTCCACATTATGCCAGTAACCTCCCAGCCATTTAGCCTTCAAACGGAAGTGTTCCGGGTGGGCTAGGCGCAGTTCTCTCACAGGAACGAGGGGGAATAGAAGGTCAAACCTTGTACACAAGCTGGACGCTATTTCCTTCAGAGAGAGAAATAACGTAGCAACTGATTTGGAGTATCATACAATAAACTAGGTGGTCATGGCATTAATATATTACCCCACGTCGCAACCATTCCAATTAATAACAGATCATGCCTCTCTTACATGGTAAGCGAGGAACTAAGAAACCCATTACCTTACCGCACAGAGGTTTTTGACCCTATACCTTATATGCTAAGCATCAGCAAACACACATAGAGGCCAATGTCAGCTTCCTAAGCAGGCACCCACTAAGGAAATGCAAGTGGAGGCTCCTCCGAAAGGGACACGTTATTTGACGAATAACTAATGTAAAATAATATAAAATCATTGGTGAAATATAGATTGTTAATTGACTTGGCATAAAAATTTCACACAAATGATCAGCTTTGCCGTATTGTTCCACTTGGGGGCTTGTTGCTCCAGCACAATTTAAACAGTTTTCATGAGTGGTTGTTTCTACACCCTTCAGTATGCCAACTGACTGAACTCTGACCATCTGGCAAGGTCGAGAGGTTAACACTAAAGCATGGATTATCTCATCTCTGACTGGTCTGTCTGCTATCCAAGAATGGTGTGCCGCCAAGAATCTCTGCCTTAATGCCAGTAAGATCGAGATTCTCCTCATCGGCACACCTGCTCCCTCCTTTCCTGTCACTTTCTGGCAGCCTCTCTTGGCCCTCTTCCTGCTCCCACCTGTGAGGCTAAAAACCTCAGGGCCATCTTTGACTGCGCACTTTCCTTCTCTCGTCACATCTCTGATGTCTCTAAGAAGTCACACTACCAGCTGCACCTCCTCAGAGGTATTCTTCCTTTCCTCTCCTTCTCTCAGAAGCTCACTGTCTCCAGAGCTCTGGTTCTCTCTAGGCTGGACTACTGCAACAGCCACATTCTAAATCTGCCTGCCTCTACTCTCTGTCCTCTGCAACTCATCCAAAACAGGGCTGCAAGACTTGTCCTTGGCCTCAATCCCAGAGATCGTATCTCTCCAGGACTGAAATCTCTGCACTGGCTATCCCAGTGGCGGTGAGGATTAAGTTCAAAACCCTCTGCATTGTCCACAAGGCCTTTTGGGGCCTGGGGCATCAATACCTTCAACTCTCTCTTCCTAAATATCTTCCTTCTCGAGCTCTTCGCTCATCTGCCTCCAACTCCCTCAGGGTCAGTCGCATCTCCAAGCAACAAGTTGGTGGTAGATTTCTTTTGTCTGCTGCGGCCTCCCTCTGGAACAGCCTCCCTGCCTCTCTGAAACTTGAGGAGAACCATCTCCAGTTCTGGAAGCACCTCAAGACTTTCCTCTTTGCTTCTGCTTTCTCTCCTCCTCTCCCCTGCTGATCTCCTGGCTGAAACTGCACTGGTTACCTGGCTAACTTCTGATCTCGGGATCAGGTCCCCTCCCGGCCAGCTGCACACCTGTACGGCCCTCCTGGCAACCCTTGCACTCTGGGACTGTTTCTGTATCCCTACAGCCCCTTACCATTCATTGACACCTGATGTCTTCACTTACCCTTGCACTCGCCAACAGCTGCCGCACTTTTATTTGTTTTTATTTATCTTACTGTTTATCCTATGCACTGCCCCTCCCCCCGCACTTTTCCCCATCCCCTGCCCCTGCGCAATCTCAATGTCACCTGGCGTAGTTTGAACATTGTCTCTGTCTTCCCTCTGTTCCTTGAAACACTTGTGTATAGGCGCGTTATAAATGCCTTATCATATCATATATCATATCATTGAAGTCGGCCATTAACGGAAGCATCTGTTCAGTTCAGGTAATCTCTTCCCCTGCTGCAAGAAGCCTATTCCTTCGCACACTTTGGTATCTAAGTTCACATGCAGTCAGCACAATAGTGCTGTTGTACACACAGATGTTTTTCAGTAGTAATAACTTGGGCCATTGATGTGCAGTTCCATTTGTGATGAATCCTACGGATTGCTTCTTAAACCCTTGCCTAAAGTCTCGATCCTGACCTTGAGGGTGGTGTTCTGCAGGAGGATTACCTGGGAGGAGAAAAGGCCTAGGGGGGGTGAGAGGATCCAGTGGGATGAGACACAGTATTTGTCTTCTCCTAGGGAGGATGTCTCCTTAATGCCAAAATATATAATGGCCTGGAATACTCATCCTTTTGTTCCAAAAGATACACGTATTAATTGGGGTGAATACAATCAACTCCTAGGCCTTGGGAGAAATAAATAGCCATCCAAAATCCTAGAGACTTGTAAGGCTAATAACCTCTAACCCTCCTGGGGAGGAAGGGGAGCTAAGGGGCAACGCGTCCGTCTAGGAAGCAGGACTGCCCAGTGCAACATAGGTTCGAATTCCGAAACGACTTGTTTGTATTAAGCATGTTATAAATGAACAATTATAATTAGAATAAAAGGCATAATGAAAAGAAATCTGTGAATAACAATGGCCAAAAAGAACTGCCTTCCTCTTGTCAATCAGGCCTGGTAACTAATCCTTGTGATTTTCCTTTTAAGAATATTGTAAAGAACAAACATGGGCTTCAGAGTAAAAATCAAACTCGAAAAACTAACTTTGCCATTTGGGACTTCAAGTCCCATAATTCCCTAAATATTGGGACGAGGAAGAGGGCTAGAAAGGTAAAATGTTGCAGGAGTGGTCAGATCATTAATTCAGATGGCCCACACCCGAGGGAGACAGAGGCATAAAAGGCCCTCTATGGTGCAGGCCATAGGGAAAGCAGAGAAGCAAGCAGCAGCTGCAGCGTGGTGCTTGCTTGTAGCCCAAACAGAAGCGGGGAGAGAGAGAAGACGCTATCCGCGCTACATGGCAGAATGCGGCTGCCGGTCCTGAGAGGGTGTGGGACTCTCGAATCCTGAAATGCAGAGGCTGCGCAGCAGAAAGCAAAGGAAAGGGAAGCTTTCGTTCCCAGGTGGCCATCTCAGGTGGCTGGCGTGCATCTGAGGGCCTCAAGGTTGTCTCCGGTGGCTGTCGCTCACCAGAGGGTCTTCGGAGCGACAGGGGTCCCGTTGCAGGGAGCGTGGGTGAACGAGGATTCCAATAAGCAGTTTGCCAGGTCGCGAGGAGCCACAGAGGAAGAAATCCTGTGAGCGGGCAGGCGACAGGAGATGCACGACTTATCCAGTGAGTTCACATGCTGGTAGATACCCAGAGCGCTCCGTACCCATTCGCATATCCCAGACAGGCATTCAGTTGAAGAGCAGCGAAAGATGAGTGAAAGTAACTCTGAAGTTGATTTTTAATAGCGAACAATTGGAAAGCAGCAAACGCAACATTCGCGTGTGAGTAAAAGCGGTCCCCAAAGCAATGTTTAATACCGTACCATTGAGCAGCAGTGAAAGTCCGGTAAAACAAAACCAAATTACTATAACTTTAGACGTGCAAGTCTATGGAAAACCCAACCACCCGATGGGGCAATATAATACCCAAAAGTATTGCCCAAGGCAAAATCTACTGAAGTCAAGGCAAACATAATTTAACCAATAGCAATAGAAAGAGACAAACAAAAGAGATCTGTAAGTGGTGAAACCTGTTGTCCATATTTTAAATGTTGGTGTAAACTCAAGTTGCCAACGCCAAGAGAGAGACAGAATGAGACCCTATAATTGTCAATATTTGGTTAGCACTGTAGTGGGAAAACAAGAGTGACAAAAAGAGACTGCCCTTCTGGCAAAGATATTCAGAAGAAGAGCAGCATTATTTATCGAAATGTATTAAGGAGCAGAAATGTGAACCTTGTGTTCTCTAAAGAGCTCTTAAGAGTTTTGAAGCTGCACATTGTTGAATCCAGCAAAGCTGTTGTGAACCTCTTGTCAGTTTATCGTAACCACAGAAGCACTTCTTGTTGTGAAACGTTGTTCTGGCAGGGGAGTATACAACAATGGCAAACCTTTGGAGATAGTAGGCCTGGCATGGGAATAATCCAGGTGGAAGTTAAAGAAGTGCTACAAAGAGGTCTTGACAGAGGCAATGTGTGTGCTTGTGTTACTGAAGAAAGGAGCTGTGTAAAGCTGCCAAGAAGTTGTGCTTATTTAAACTTTTCAGTTGTGGCAAATCATTCTGAGCAAGACAATTATTGTTGCTATTGATGAACTGCGAAGTTGTTCTTCATCTGAAGAAGCTAAAATGATATAAAATGATATAAAGAAGAAGAGCCTTTAATTTACTGTGTTGAAACATCGGATTATTGGAACTTTTTGTTGACTTCTTGAGGCTACAAAGCACTGTGTCGTAACTTTGGTGCAAATCAGGATTACCTTATTTTCGTTCTTTGAACTGTGAAGCAGAATTTCGTTTCAAATCTGGGCAAGGGGAGAGACTGTTGATACAATGCAAATTCAATTACCATTGTTTTGAACAGCCATGCATCTCCGTATTTATTAATTATGTGTATAAGTGTGAGGGACAGATATCCTTTGTTAGAGCGTTTCCTATAGTTTGTTTAAGGCAGGAAATTCCTCGTCAGAGTAGGGAAGAGTGAGGCGTTCATCCAACCTTCTAATTTAATAATATGGCATTTGTTGAGAAAACTTTACGAAGTTGTCCGCCTCACATTTCACATGCACTTTTCATGTTTTCAGTGCTGCTGCTCAAGGACGCAGCGACTGATGAAATGTATATTTATTTAAAATGATGGGTTATTTTAGCACCTCTGGCTTTATGCGTGAAGCAGTCTCTGTGTCTTGCGTTAGGTGAAGCTCATAACAATTGACCTGGACGTGTTACACTTGAACATTGCAGCTTTTTACTGCCTCCAACTGGATTTTCCAGGCATACTTCCTTTGCTTTTAATTCTCCCCACACACTGGAGGGTGACATAAAAATGCATGTTTTTTCTATTTATTTATTTTATTTGTACTATGCAAAACATGACCCCGGGGGCATAAAGACGCAGACCAGGACAAATAAAAATCAATATGAAAGAAAGAAGACTAGACTGGGAACGCAGCGAAACTGCACTGTATTAAGTCGCACACGCCTTCCTTAATCACTTGATGGATGGATCTGCTGGTTTGTTTTAATAATGGGGTTAGCGGTACCTCTGGCCATAAACGGATACATTGGGAACAAGATATATAAGTTGTGAAAGCACAACTCTGAGGAGCTAGGGCAAATATGAGAAATATATCAGAAATGTCAGGGACCCGGGGTGAATGTTAGGCACTGGCAAGCATCTCATGATGACAATCATGACAGACTGGGGGTCATAACAGTGCAGTTAGGCAGGCTTGATTCCCCCAGGAGCTTTTATTTTGTTGCAGTAGTTTCACAGTGCACTGTTCCAGCCTTCTTCAGGAGACCAGCTGCAGAGGGGGGTATAGTTCTTCACTCAATGGCAGTTTCTTGGCTTTACAGACCAAGCTCTACAGACAATGACTACTGCCAAGGGTTTTGATTAAGTGGGTGAAGAGCGGAGACTATGCACTGCCATGCATCGCACTAATGAGGATATGTAGTCAGCAAGCTAAATGCATTCACTATGGACTACATGTGTCAAGCCAGGGTAGACTCTTCTTTCTTTAACTTGCTTCCCAATGTCAACCTCCCCCATACACTTGCGCCCTGATGCCTCCGGGCCTGATGGCTTGCGCGTTATAAATAAAACAAATACAAATACAAATAAAAATACTACTTGCGCCTTATCTGGGAAAGCAAACCTCTCTCGTAACAGCTCAGGTTTGCCAGTACTGAATTACTTGTACTGGATCCTACCCTAATCCCTTCAAGTCTGGCCTTGACCATGCCCTTTATGCCACCAGGGACACTCCACACCACAGGAAAATACAATAAGTGCCCTGCATGTTTCTGGTGAAAATGATATGATATGATGAGGCATTTATAACGTGCCTGTACACAAGTGTTTCTAAGCGGGACAAGACAAGGAGGGGGAAACAAAGGGACAACAAAATAACGATGTTACTAGGCCTTGTGTCATCCAGATCATGCAAGTGCGCTGAAGAGGGAAGGGGAGAAGTGCCGGGGAAGGGGGAAGTGCAGTTAACTCACAAGTGCAGCCAGCGTGTGGCTCATAAGTGCAGAGCGGAAGGAATGTAGGGTTGCATATACAGACCCTTTAGCGCTGGGGAGCCCGGAGGCAGTGCGAGGACAACTGGACATGCAGGAGCCTGGCCCCGAGTTCAGAGGGTGACCAGGTGAACAGTGCGCAGAGCAATCAGGTGCCTCAGCAGGGAAGAGGAGAGAAAGCGGAAGTGAAAAGGAAAGTCTTGACTTGCTTCCGGAATTGAAGGTGGTTCTGCTCATGTTTGAGAGAGGCAGGGAGGCTGTTCCAGAGGGAGGACCCAGCCGAGGAGATAGATCTGCCCCCAACTCTCTGCTTGGAGAAGCGACTGACCCTCGGAAAATTGGAGGTGGATGAGCGGAGAGCTCGAGAAGGAAGATGTTTTGGAAGAGAAAGTTGGAGGTAGAACGGGCCCAGGCAGCAGAAAGCCTTGTGGATGATGCACAGGGTCTTGAACTTAATCCTTGCAGCCACGGTGAGTGAGTGAAGAGATTTCAGAGCTGGAGAGATCTGATCCAAGGGCTTGAGGGCAAGGACAAGTCTTGCAGTCCTGTTCTAGATAGGTTGTAAAGGTCAAAGAGTAGAGGCAGGCAGATTTAGAAAAAGGCTGTTGCAATAATCTAGCCTAGAGAGGACCAGAGCTCTGCAGACAGTGAGCTTCTGGGGGAAAGTGAGAAAAGGAAGAATACCTCTGAGGAGGTGAAGCTGATAGTTTGACTTCTTAGTGACGTCAGAGATGTGAGGAGAGAAGTAGCGGGTGGAGTGGATGACACCAAGGTTTTCAGCCTCACAGGAAGAGGGCCCAGAGTGAATGGCCAGAGAGAGGAAAGGAGGGAAAGGAGAATCTCAGTTTTACTGGCATTAATGCAGAGATCATTGGTGGCACACCATTCCTAAATGGCGGCCAGACAGTCTGGTATGTGAGAGAAGAACCAGAGGTGGCTGAGGGGACCCTGAAAGAGAGCTGAATGTCATCCGCATAACATTAATAATTGGAGCAGAAAGTAGCGATGCAGTAGGCAAGAGGTGCCAGGTAGTGGTTGAAGAGCCAGGGAGAGAGGTTAGACCCCTGGGGAACACCACAGGTAGAGAGAGAGAGAATAAAGAGAGGAAAGACCTCAGTTGGACCTGAGAGGGTCGGTCTTTGAGAAAGGAGGTCAACCAGGCCAGAGCCAGATCAGTAATACCAAGGTGGTCGCGGAGGCGATTGAGCAGGATGGCATGGTTGACCGTGTCAAAAGCAGAGGATAGATCGCGGAGAGTGAGAACAGAAGAGAGATTAGAGTCAGGATTGGAGAGCACGTCTTCATGGGTGTTCAGGAGAGCAGTTTCGTGCTTCTGGCAGCTTTGAATCCGGACTGGTGGTCATGGAGGCAACCAACAGATTCAGTATGTAGATTAAGCTGGGAGATGGCAGCTTTTCCAAGAGTTTCCCATCCAAGAGTGATGGGGCGGTAGTAAGCCGGAGAGGAAGGATCGGTAGAGGGCTTCTTTAGAAGGGGCTGCACGAGAGAGTGCTTAAGGGGGAGGGGAAGTCCAGTTGGCAAAGGGGTGATTGCAGAAATCGGCCAAGGGTGTCGATGTGGTCCTTGATGGTTCCGGAAGAGTAGGGGAGAACCTGCTTTGACAAGACTTTCATAGATCGGACTTGTTTAGAAACATTGTCAGAGGTGAACAGGGGAAAGGAGGAGAAAGGGGGAAAAGAGACGGCCTCGGATGGGCTAGGAGTGGTAGTGGAGAAGGAAGAGGAGGTGGAGGAAGAAATGGTGGACACAATGTCCTGTGTTTTAGTGGTGCAATAAGAGGCCAGGGCCGTGCAGAAGGCCAGGGAGGGAACATGAGAGGCAGAGACTGCAGCAGGATTGGCCAGCTCCTTGCAGATTTTGAAAAGTTCAGCTAAGTTGTTAGATGCCGCTGTAAAGGAATGAGTACCTCCCTCTCAAACTGAATGTAGTGGAGATAGACCCCCCCTCCAAACCGAATGTCGATAATTCATTAGGTTGATCAATGCCTTCAAATGTTGCAGAAATTAGAATTATAGTGCTTCGCAGGAAAGCGCTTTAAAGGACGATCCATGTTTATGAGGTCAGAATGTCTTGAATGATAGAAGGCTTGTTAAGTAGTACATGTTAGGCAGAAACCTGTGCAGTTCCCTTAGGGAACACTGCAAAAGATTTAGGACTACAGGTGTTTGGCAGTAAACCCACTTGGTAGCAGTCTGTACCACCCAGATTTACCTGGTAGCTGTGGCTGAGCAGTCAGACTTCCCTCAAGAAGAGTTAGGCAGTATGCAAAGTATACACAATAGGCACTCAGACACAATAATACAAGCAAACACTGACCAGAGCTTTGGTATCAAATTATATAATTATTTATTTAAAAACACAATGTTTGAAACACTCCAGCACTCTTATTGTAAAACACTCTAAACACAGTTACTATTATAATATATACCCCTTATTCCTCATCAGATAAGTCTTAGTAAACACCACTTATTTTCATACAGAGGTGAGCGCTTAACTTTAGATGGCACTCCAATAGGTTTGTGAAAAAGGGAGGGGAAAAAGACAGAATATGGAAAGGTACACCACTCTAAGATTTAGGAACACTGTTAGCAAGGCAGAAGAGCAAAAGTCACTGGTGAGCCAAAGTCCAAAGGCTGGGCCCACTCTTAGAGAGAGCAGAGCACAAATGCTCCCAAGATCACACAGTTACACTAGGCTTAGAAAGTCTTGCAGAGGGTTCAAAAAGAGTTTAGAGAGGCTCAGAAAAGTTTTGCCAGGGTGTCCCAGGCTAACCCAGGTTCGAAAGCCGGGGGCTAAATCTACCCCGTATAGTCGGTGGCAAGGGAAGCCAGGCGGGACACAGTACCTTAAGTGGGAAGGATACTCCAGCAGTGGCAGTTGTTCCTGGCAGTGGGTGCAAGTCTCATCGTCGTCCAGGGGAAGAGAAGATCTCGACTTGGAGGAAAGATGAAGATTGTTGCACTGCCAGGGAAGAAACCAGCCGCAGAGTTTTCCAGTTAAAGGTAGTACCTTTTAATTTGCGGTCGTGGTAAAACGTGGTATCCCGGTTGCCGGGGTGCTTGGCACAGGCAAGGCGGCCACGAGATACGTCAGGAAGACGGTGAAACTGGTTATCCCCACCAGTCAAAGGAAGAAGACTCTCCGGCGGAAGATCTCCTCTGTCGTTAGGAAAAGTGGTGAGATGGTCCAGCAGGGCTCCACCGGTGGGGTCGTTGTGGCAGGCCGGCTCAGCTTCTCCCTCGTCGCATTCTTAGGTCCTGTGGCGACTTCTGAAGTTCCAGTCACCAAAGCCCTGCTTTTATGCAGAAAAACCCCCATTCACTCAGCCTAGCTGTCACTCAAACATGCTAAGTGGTGAGCCGGCCGGCTCACCACTTGGGCCAATAAGGACGGAGTGTGACTTGAGTTACCTAGGCAACTCAGTCCAGGGTGCCTAAATCCCCCTCCACACCTCCTAAGTACCCCAGACAGAGTGGCACCACTTTGGAGGGCTTCTGTGGAGAAGCCTGCCAAAAAGTGGAACAAAGGGCTCGACTTGGGTTGGAGTCGCAGAAGAGAACACAAATGCCATTTTAGAACCGAGTTTTGGCAAAAAATACCAACCGGAGAATTAATATTAATTAAATAAAAGGCGGTATGTTCGAGGCTATCGTAATTAAATAAATAAAGATAGTAGCCTTGAACAATGGGAAAATCCCATAGAGAAATATTTGCGGTTGAATATAAAAAGTAGTATCCACTGCCACCAGCCAAAACTCGATCAGGGGGGACGGAGACGTGCCCCCTCGACTAACAGACCCCGGGGCAATTGAATTGCCCCAGCCCCAGCCAGTACGCCCACAATATGATGGTTTGTGCTGGTCCTGATCAGAATTTAAGACTAGTAAAGTCAATGGTGACTTTACATGCCCTGGGAGACAGTCAGTCCCAGGGTATGGAGCCTATACTGGGGGGTCACTATGACACCCCTGTGTTACTGCACTGAGGGTGCTGTGTAACACACATCACAAAAACATATGAAGCCCTATGGAGTAAAAGACCCCATAGCCCATTAAACACATCTAGAGTCAAAGAAAAACACTCATATCATGCCCAAGAGTGAGGGTAAAAGAGTCTCACTCTTGGCAGGAGAAAAAAATAAACCCCAAAAATCCAGCAAAGCTGCTGGGGGACTCACTAGGTTAGGAAATTCAGCCTAAAAAGAGAATTCTCCCTAACACCCGTGTAGGCATTGTAAAGCGCCGGAGCCAATGGACAACCTTGTTTGACTCCTCTAAACGTGAGGATGTCCTTTGAGAGAAGGCCAGCTCCGCTAAGCCATACTCTCATCGAGGTTTCTTAGAGTTCTTTAATCGGAGCATGGATGGCTCCTGGTGTCAAGACCGGTGGGGGGGTCTGTACTTCCGCTCTCTATATGGTAGAGGAGAGGCACAGAAGACCCCAGCCAAGATTCTCGATTACGGTAGCTATGGACGAGCAATCAAGGCCTAGCTTCTCAGGAGGTGATGCAGGCTGGTTCTTAAGTACAGTGTATCCCCAAGCCCCCACAAAGGAATGTCCGCACACTGTATTACTGAAAACACAGTCTTTATATAATTAATATTCAAAGGTTATGTACACTTATCACAACAACGCACTTTGTGCTCAGGAAAACCAATAATGATAAATATCTACAATTCTAAAGTGGTACCACTAATATTAGACCTCATAACAGTGCATTCACAATACTGTAGCAATGGCACGCAGATCAATAAGCAGGAAACCAGCAATAGAGAGAGGAGAGATACCAGAGGGTTGAAACAATAGGCAGAAGACTGGCCCTTGCTACTGGGCACAGTTCTGTGTGGAGATCCCCCCACCTGGGCAACCTGTAAAATAAAGAGATATAACACAAGCCCAGTCCATATATTGTTCAACAGTCTTATTCTCTCCTACAATGTTTTTACCCCCCCAATGTACCTGGTGGAGTCGAGTTCTTCGAAGAGGCGTCGACAGATCCTTCTTGAATGACCCCCTTTAAAGCAGGAGTCACGGATCGTCGAGAGGCGTCGAGAAACGTCGAAGACCTCGGGGTTCGGCGACGGGGAATCGACGGCCCTTCTTGAATGCCTTCCCTTTCAAGCGGGAGGCACGGGGCGTCGAACGTCCGTCGACAAACGAGGTAGAACGATGTCGAAGAGGCGGCAGCTTCGTCCGAGCGGTGCTCGTCGGCGTCGGGGCGTCGGCGTCCTGCAAGGCGGAGGTGTGCGGGGCACCTCGATGACAATAGTTCTGGACCGCAAAGATTGTAGAGACGGGAGCCCAGCAAGGGCGTCGAGTCGCTCGAGTCTTTGGGGTCGTGAGGTGGCGGGAAACCCACCGGCGGATTCTCCTCGGCGCGTTGGTCGTCCTCGACTTTCTCCGGCAGGACAAAAGCGGTCGACGGTGCGGACGAGGGAGTCCTTCGAGTCAAATGTTCTTAGGCAAGGAGCGGACGGCTCCGGTCGTCGGCGGCTCGGCGTCAAGTGGTTCCCACGGCTGGGCAACACAACTTCGACGGGCCTCCAGCGGTTGCACAGACCTGCGAACCCTGGTCGACGGCAATGGACTTCGACAGCGTCGATGTCCGGGTGCTTTACTTCGGTCTCCTCGGCAGTCCCCTTCTCCGGTCGGCAGCCTTTCGATGGTCTGGCGTCCAGGGAGCTTCGGCGAAGGTTCAGCGGTGCTCGATGGTCCCTCGGAGCACGGGAAGAGGGCGCCTTACCAGGTCCTCTCTCGGGTCAGTCCTCGACGATTTCGACAACCTTCAGTTCCGTCGAAGCAAATGCCACAGCAAGTCTTCTTCTTCCAGCTGGACGTCGAGGATCAGCAAATCCAGTTACTCTTGAGTGGAGACTCAGCTTCTGAATGCTTCTGAACAATTTCCAGTGGTGAGAGGTCCCCAGATATACTATTCTGTCTCTCATCCACACTGCTGGCACACACACAGCAGCCAATCACACAGAAGGGCATTCATGCAGTCAGTCAGCCAATCAGGCACACAGTGCATTCAGGCCACACTCCTCCCTTTCAGACACTCACAACAAGGAATGTGGATTGGGACAAGTACCCAGCCATTCAACACTACACACTGCATTCAGGCCAGTTTCGGGCAGGGCTGTCTCCGTCTTTGTCTCTCATGCCAGAAACCAGACAACCACAACAAGGAGTGTATATTGGTCACACACTCCATTCACCCAGGTCCCACCCACAGGAGGTACCCATAACATACAGTCACTGGGAAGGCTCCAGTCAGTCTAGCTGGGCCTTCACAACAACACCATATATGGAACTTCCACCCAACAGCCAGCCAGGGGGAAGGGACAGAGCCAGGGCTTCCCAGGACTTTGGGAAAAACAAGACAACAGGCAATAGAAAGCAAGAGGCCACAGGGGCCATCTTGTTTCTATCAGGAATCAACTGATCCCAATGGCAGGGCCTGGGTATCCCAAAATGGAGGACACCCAGAGCACCTGTCAAGTTTAGCATGGAGCTGCCACCAGCCCATACCCTGCTCTGTGGGCCACCCACAGGTGCCCAAAAACATACACTAGGGGCACAGGGTTGTACCCCTACCCATGGGTGCCATAAGGGTATCCCATGGGTCTGTTCACCAAACCAAAAGAGAGCTGCACTGCCAGGAGTCCCTCATGGACTCCTGGGCAGAAAACATGACAGAACACACGGTAAAAACAGAAAAAGGACAAGGATTCAGAGGCCCTGTCCCTCAGATGCATTTCCGGCATCACAGTCGCCCCCCCCAGACTGAGGTGGAGGGTGCCTAATCTCCCACGGGATAGACACCCTCATCCAGACGGTCAACATACCTTCTGGAAAGGCCATCTGCATTATCGTGACTCTTCCCTGGTCTGTGCTCTATGGTGAAGTCTAGCCCTTGTAGGCTAATCGACCACCTGAGCAATTTCGGATTCTCACCCTTCATCTGCATAAGCCACTTCAGGGGCTTATGATCTGTTTGGACCTTGAAGGTGGACCCCGTAAGGTAGGGCCTAAAACGCCTAAGGCTCCAAACTATACTAAAACATTCCTTTTCAACAGTAGCCCACCTAAGTTCTCTACCCTTGAGTTGTCTACTGATGAATATGATAGGATGTTCTCTCCCTTTGTCATCTAACTGGGACAAGACAGCTCCAATTCCGGTGTCGCAGGCATCCGTCTGGACGATAAAGGGTCGGCTGTAGTCAGGCGCACTCAACACAGGTGCCCTACACAGACTTTCTTTCAAGCCATCAAAGGCCCTCTGACAGTCTTCAGTCCAATTAACCTTCCTAGGCTGTTTGGGTGAAGTTAGAGCTGTCAGGGGTGCAGCTATGGTTCCATAGTCTGCCATGAAATTGCGATAGTACCCAGTGAGGCCCAAAAAGGCTCTCACCTGGGTTTGAGTAGTGGGAGTCTCCCAGTTCTGTACGTCCTGTACTTTACTGGAGAGAGGTTGGATTTGACCCCCTCCTACCTCATGACCAAGATAGGTAACTTTCCCCTGAGCTATCTGGCACTTGGTGGCCTTGATAGTGAGGTTAGCCCTTTTCAAGGCCTGCAACACCTTATCCAGATGTGTCAAATGCTCTTCCCAGGTGGAACTGTAGACGGCAATGTCGTCTAAGTAAGCCACACAAAAGGCTTCCAGCCTACTGAGCGCATGGTTGACCAATCTCTGGAAGGTGGCAGGGGCATTCTTCAACCCAAAGGGCATGACCCTAAACTGGTAGAGTCCCTCAGGTGTGGAGAATGCCGTCTTTTCCTTGGCATGGTCCGTCAGAGCTATTTGCCAATAGCCTGAGGTAAGGTCAAAGGTGCTCACAAATTTGGCAGCACCTATAGTGTCCACGAGCTCATCAGCCCTGGGCAATGGGTGCGCGTCAGTTTTGGTGACGGCATTGACTCCTCGGTAGTCCACACAGAACCTCCAATCCTTGGTACCCGCCGGGGAACTTGCCTTGGGGACAAGGACCACTGGACTGGACCAGGGACTGGTGGAGGGTTCAATAACACCCAGATCCAACATCTTGGCGACCTCAGCCTGGATGTGGTTTTTGACGGTATCTGACATACGATAGCTCCTGCTTTTGACAGGCACACTGTCACCAGTGTCAATTTCGTGCTTACACCACGGTGTAAGGCCCGGTGTCAGTGAAAACAGAGGGGCATACTGCTGGAGCAAAGCCCGGCAGGCCCTCTGCTGCTCTGTTGTCAAATCTGGAGAGAGTTGTACTCCCTCCACTGAGCCATCCTGAGGGTTGCTATGCAGCAAATCGGGAAGGGGCTCACTCTCATCCTCTTCTTGCCCTGAAGCTAGCAAGAGACATGAGACCTCTGCTCGCCTGTGGAAAGGCTTGAGCCTGTTGACATGGAATACCTGGGGGGCTACCCCAGAGGCTCCCATGTCCACCAGATAATTGACTTCGCCCATCTTGGAGATGATCCTGAAGGGTCCAGTCCACTTGTCTGCCAAAGCTCTAGGCTTGGTAGGCTCCATCACAAGGATTTCCTGTCCCGGAGTCCAATCCACTTGCGAAGCTTTCAGGTCATGCCAGTACTTATTCAATTCCTGGCTGGCCTTGAGATTTGCTGTTGCCTGACCCATCATTTGTGTCATCCTCCGCCTGAGGCCTAACACATAGTCCCCCACTTGCTTGGCGGGACCTGGAGGGGTGGCTTCCAAGCCTTCTCGGATCAAGGCGAGGGCCCCCCTCACGGGATGTCCAAAGAGTAACTCAAAGGGGCTGAAACCAACACCCTCTTGAGGTACCTCTCTGTAAGCAAACAGCAGGCATGGCAGGAGGAGATCCCATTTCCTCCTTAGGGGCTCTTCCAAAGCACCTAGCATGCCCTTGAGAGTTTTGTTAAATCTCTCAACCAGACCATTGGTCTGGGGGTGGTAAGAGGTGGAGAACTTGTAGGTTACCCCGCACTCTTTCCACATGGTTTTCATGTAACTAGACATGAAGTTGGATCCTCGGTCAGAGACAACCTCCTTGGGGAATCCAACACGGGTGAAAATGCCCAGGAGAGCCCTGGCAACCACCTTGGCAGTAACAGTCCGAAGGGGTATTGCCTCAGGGTACCGGGTGGCATGATCTACCAAGACCAGGATGAACCGATGTCCACCTGAAGTGGGAGGGTCAAGGGGACCGACGATGTCGATGCCCACCCTCTCAAATGGTGTGCCAACCACTGGTAATGGCTGCAGTGGGGCAATGACCCTGCCTCCAGTCTTGCCAGACAACTGACAAGTTGGGCAGGTCCTGCAGTGGGACTCCACCTCTACTCCCATCCGTGGCCAGTAGAAATGGGCAGAGAGCCTCTGCTTAGTCTTCTTGGTCCCAAGATGACCAGCCAAGGGCACCTCATGCGCCAACTGCAGTAGGAAGGGCCTGTAAACCTGGGGTACCACCAACCTCTTGCGGGCACCAGGTTCGGGCTTAGTGGGCTCACTAACAAGGAGCTCACCCTCCCAATAAATCTTGAATGTCCTAGGCACTTCACCTTGTGCCTGGGACAGGGCCTGTTTCCTCAGGCCCTCGAGAGAGTGGCACTCTCTCTGTCCCTTACAGAAGTCTGCCCGGGAGGGTCCCCCTTCAGCTAACAAGCATTGAAGGTCGGGATGATCCTCCGGGTTGAGAACCTCTCCCACAGGAGAGTCTTCTGTCTCTTCTCCCACAGGAGTTGAGTTTGGGTTTTCCACTGGACCCAGCCCGTCCGGAGCATGGATCCCAATGGGTGCTGTCGGAACAGCAGGAAGAGAAGGTGTTCCCTCCACAGAGGTGGCCTTCTTGGTCTTCCTTCTTCTTGCCTTAGGCCTCGCCGTTGGCTCGGGTACCTGACTCACAGCCAGACCCGGTGTCACCTGTGACCTAGTGACTGCAGCAGCAGTCATGGGAAGACCATCCGAGATCAACCCCAACTCTACTAGATCATTTCCTAACAGAATGTTAGCAGGGACATTGTCCTGAACCAGGACAGGAAGCTTTGCTGTCTTGTCTCCAATCATGAGTGTGACTAGGGCTACAGGCGATAATTTGGGAGGCCCACCAGCTAACCTGGTGGTTTGCAGAGGAGCACCGTCATAGTCCTCTGGCTTGAGCAGGGTCCTGTCCACCACTGTCATGCTTGCCCCAGTGTCTCTCAAACCAGTAGAAGGCTGGCCATTCAGGAGGACACTTCTCAAAAACCTACGGGTGTTCTGCGGGATAGTTGCCAGTACTTCTGCGTACTGGTCCCAGGCCCCAAGGGACACTAAGGAAATCTCTACCGGAGCACCAAATGTGATTCCTGTAGAGGAGGGGAGGACAGTGGCCTCCACCTCAGCCAGGGGGTAAGGGTAGTTCAGGCTGACAGCCTGTACTCCAAGTGCCTTACCTTTACACTTGGGGTCACCCCTTTTGTGATCCAGAGCCCCACAATCCCAACAAGTGCCAGGAGTGCGGGGTACGGTACTGGAACCACTGGGAACCTGCTTTGCAGCAGGTGGACCACTACTCTTATTCCCACCCACAGAGGACTTATCCCCACTAGATTGTTGGGTCTTAGGAGAGGAAGGTTTTGGTTTACCCGACTGTGATTGCTTTTGGTACTCCTCAGCTTTCTGAGAGGTCCCCTTTTCTTTGTCCTTGTCCTTCCCACTGGAGTCCTTAGGGGACACCCGGTGGGAGACCCACTTGTCAGCCAACCTAGCCAGCTTAAAGGGGTCCAAAATGTTCTGGTCAGCCACATACTGACGCAGCTCTGGTGAACAGGCTTCAGAAAAATGCTCAAAAAACAAGAGGTGGGACAACTCAACAAAAGTTTTCACCTTGTAACCGTCAATCCACCCCATCATGTTCATGTGCGCAGTACTCACCCAGTCAACCCAAGACACATTCTCTCTTTTCTTAAAATCCCTGAACCTTTTAAGGTATTGGGTAGGTGTCTTGCCAAACTTGGCAATCAAAGCAGACTTCATACACTCATACTGACCCCTTTCTTCCACACTCAGCTTCAGAATACAGTCATATCCAGTTTGAGGCACTCTGCTTAACAAACACTTAGCCCAATCTCTTTTATCTACATCATGAATTGCACAAGCCATTTCAAACGCTTCAATCCATTGGAGGATATCTGAACCCTCCACAAACACACCAACCAAATCTTTCATAAACTTGGTGGCTGGGGACCTGCCACTCTCAATTGGTCTAGCTGAAGTCTCCACTCTAGCTCTCTCTAGCTGGATTCTCTGACATTCAGTGTCCTTGTCTTTGAGCGCAAGATCCCTATTCTTGAGTTCCACTTGCTGTGCCAGCTCCTCTTTCTTAAGCTCAGCTTCTATTTCCAACTTGCGATATTCAAAGGCCAATTTCATCCTTAATAACTCAAGTTCCATGGAATTGCTGGGGTTTGGAACAGAGGCAGCAGGAATGGTGGCATTCCCAGAAACAGATTCAGCGACAACCCCAGGGGCAGAGTCCTCACTGGTTGCATCCCCCCCTTCATCAAGGGTTTCACCATCAGTCTGGTAGTCCACCAGGGCAGCTATCAGCTCAGCCCTAGACTTATCCACAAAGTCTAACTCCCTGGCTTCACAAGCACTCTGGAGAGCCTCTAAGCTCATCCGAGTCAATTTACCATTTGCAATGGGCTCCATTGCCTGTAATGCGGTTATTTGGTACACACCCAAACCTTAATCTAATAAAGTGCGGATATTTTGTAAGTGGCACGGTTATACACTGAGTCTTAAAACCATAAGCATCCCACCGCTGGCCACCAGCTTGTCAAGACCGGTGGGGGGGTCTGTACTTCCGCTCTCTATATGGTAGAGGAGAGGCACAGAAGACCCCAGCCAAGATTCTCGATTACGGTAGCTATGGACGAGCAATCAAGGCCTAGCTTCTCAGGAGGTGATGCAGGCTGGTTCTTAAGTACAGTGTATCCCCAAGCCCCCACAAAGGAATGTCCGCACACTGTATTACTGAAAACACAGTCTTTATATAATTAATATTCAAAGGTTATGTACACTTATCACAACAACGCACTTTGTGCTCAGGAAAACCAATAATGATAAATATCTACAATTCTAAAGTGGTACCACTAATATTAGTCCTCATAACAGTGCATTCACAATACTGTAGCAATGGCACGCAGATCAATAAGCAGGAAACCAGCAATAGAGAGAGGAGAGATACCAGAGGGTTGAAACAATAGGCAGAAGACTGGCCCTTGCTACTGGGAACAGTTCTGTGTGGAGATCCCCCCACCTGGGCAACCTGTAAAATAAAGAGATATAACACAAGCCCAGTCCATATATTGTTCAACAGTCTTATTCTCTCCTACAATGTTTTTACCCCCCCCAATGTACCTGGTGGAGTCGAGTTCTTCGAAGAGGCGTCGACAGATCCTTCTTGAATGACCCCCTTTAAAGCAGGAGTCACGGATCGTCGAGAGGCGTCGAGAAACGTCGAAGACCTCGGGGTTCGGCGACGGGGAATCGACGGCCCTTCTTGAATGCCTTCCCTTTCAAGCGGGAGGCACGGGGCGTCGAACGTCCGTCGACAAACGAGGTAGAACGATGTCGAAGAGGCGGCAGCTTCGTCCGAGCGGTGCTCGTCGGCGTCGGGGCGTCGGCGTCCTGCAAGGCGGAGGTGTGCGGGGCACCTCGATGACAATAGTTCTGGACCGCAAAGATTGTAGAGACGGGAGCCCAGCAAGGGCGTCGAGTCGCTCGAGTCTTTGGGGTCGTGAGGTGGCGGGAAACCCACCGGCGGATTCTCCTCGGCGCGTTGGTCGTCCTCGACTTTCTCCGGCAGGACAAAAGCGGTCGACGGTGCGGACGAGGGAGTCCTTCGAGTCAAATGTTCTTAGGCAAGGAGCGGACGGCTCCGGTCGTCGGCGGCTCGGCGTCAAGTGGTTCCCACGGCTGGGCAACACAACTTCGACGGGCCTCCAGCGGTTGCACAGACCTGCGAACCCTGGTCGACGGCAATGGACTTCGACAGCGTCGATGTCCGGGTGCTTTACTTCGGTCTCCTCGGCAGTCCCCTTCTCCGGTCGGCAGCCTTTCGATGGTCTGGCGTCCAGGGAGCTTCGGCGAAGGTTCAGCGGTGCTCGATGGTCCCTCGGAGCACGGGAAGAGGGCGCCTTACCAGGTCCTCTCTCGGGTCAGTCCTCGACGATTTCGACAACCTTCAGTTCCGTCGAAGCAAATGCCACAGCAAGTCTTCTTCTTCCAGCTGGACGTCGAGGATCAGCAAATCCAGTTACTCTTGAGTGGAGACTCAGCTTCTGAATGCTTCTGAACAATTTCCAGTGGTGAGAGGTCCCCAGATATACTATTCTGTCTCTCATCCACACTGCTGGCACACACACAGCAGCCAATCACACAGAAGGGCATTCATGCAGTCAGTCAGCCAATCAGGCACACAGTGCATTCAGGCCACACTCCTCCCTTTCAGACACTCACAACAAGGAATGTGGATTGGGACAAGTACCCAGCCATTCAACACTACACACTGCATTCAGGCCAGTTTCGGGCAGGGCTGTCTCCGTCTTTGTCTCTCATGCCAGAAACCAGACAACCACAACAAGGAGTGTATATTGGTCACACACTCCATTCACCCAGGTCCCACCCACAGGAGGTACCCATAACATACAGTCACTGGGAAGGCTCCAGTCAGTCTAGCTGGGCCTTCACAACAACACCATATATGGAACTTCCACCCAACAGCCAGCCAGGGGGAAGGGACAGAGCCAGGGCTTCCCAGGACTTTGGGAAAAACAAGACAACAGGCAATAGAAAGCAAGAGGCCACAGGGGCCATCTTGTTTCTATCAGGAATCAACTGATCCCAATGGCAGGGCCTGGGTATCCCAAAATGGAGGACACCCAGAGCACCTGTCAAGTTTAGCATGGAGCTGCCACCAGCCCATACCCTGCTCTGTGGGCCACCCACAGGTGCCCAAAAACATACACTAGGGGCACAGGGTTGTACCCCTACCCATGGGTGCCATAAGGGTATCCCATGGGTCTGTTCACCAAACCAAAAGAGAGCTGCACTGCCAGGAGTCCCTCATGGACTCCTGGGCAGAAAACATGACAGAACACACGGTAAAAACAGAAAAAGGACAAGGATTCAGAGGCCCTGTCCCTCAGATGCATTTCCGGCATCACACCTGGACACTTCCAGTTGTTCAATTTCTCCCACAGTTTATCTCGATTGACTCTATCGATGGCTTGGGAGAGGTCGATAAAAGCCAGTGCAAGACTCGGTGCGCCTTCTTGTCACCTTGGCTTTAAGAATACTAAGCAGCAAGATATTAGCTGTTGTTCCTATATTCTTAGTAAAGCCAGTTTGGAAAGGATCAAAGCCAGCTGAAGATGCGACGCAGAGTTGGAATTTTTCAAGTAAAAATGAGCCAAAGATTTTCCTGATGCTATCTAACAAAGCTATTGCCCGATAGTTGCAGGGGCCCCCTTTTTCCCCTTTCTTAAAGATCGCCACAACATTGGATGTCTTGCATGAAGGAGAGATCGTTTTCGAGATGGAGCAGGATTTAAAGATTTCTGAGATCAAGCGGGCCCAGGCATCAATGTTGGCCTTAAGGTCAATATTTGAAAGCCCATCCGGACCTGGGGCTCGGGACGGTTTCAACTTGGCGATTTTATCTGCAATAAAATTTTTATCTAGCTCGATGTCCCAGTCATCTAGAGTGAGTTGCTTTCTCCTGGGTGTTATTGACAATTGGCCGAACAGGTTTGAGAAGTGTGATATCCAGGTTCTCTCGTTCACACTACTTAAGAGGGAGTCTTGAGTTGCTCGCCCCCCCCTGTCGATATTAGTGACCAAAATGCTTTAGATTATTTTCCAATCAGTGTTCTCAGCATGGTTTCAGAGTCTTCTTGGTACAAGATGATTTTGTAAACTTTCAGCCAGTTTTTAGTTATTTTGGCAGTGTTAGTTTCCTCAATGTTACGCTGCGTAGGAATGTTTTTGGCTTTCTTGATGGACTTGCGAAGCTCACTTGTTTGCGCTTTCAAAAATTGATTATTTGCATGATGGTGGCATTTGCTCTTTTGGTCCCCTCTGGTTGAGATCCTGTAAGGTGCTAAAAGTGGGCAATAATCAAGTTTGGCCATGTCTGCAGCATTGTTGGTCCTTGCTCTGGCCTGCAGATGTTCTTTAGTGATGACCTCGATTGCCCATGTCTGTAAGCGTAGTCGGGTTCCCCCGTTATTAGAGTCCACTCTGGCCATCATGTATTGATTCTCTGGGTTTGCTTGCTTCCAACTTGCCTTCAAGATATTATGGTCGCTATTCAGTGTGCGTATCTCAAAGGACGAGACCCTTGCCATAAGGTCCCGGGAAATGTATATGTGAGCTAGCGTTGCTTTAAATCCTCGACATTCCCATGTAGCGATTGGAGGGGAACCAGGCTTCAACAGGCTGTGTAAAATGTGCATGTCGTTGGCATCCAGGCAAGTGGTCCAAAGTTTCCCTCTTGCCTCCGAGAACATGTGGGAGGGTCGAGTCGCCGGGCCCGAATGTATGGAGGCATTCAAATCGCCACAGATTATAATGTGATCCACTTGAAGCTCATCTCGGGAAACATCCATTTAGGCTTCGATTTTAGAGGTGATGTGATTTGAAGATGGGTCCTTAGAGTTCCAATAGAGGTTGATCAGTAGGAACTTTTCCGTCTACTTCGTATCTTTGGGGGCCAGCGCACTTTTCCAGAAGATTATAATGGGCAATATGTGAGGCTCACACAGGAGGCGTTTTTCCAAGCGGAGAGCCCTACCTGTTCGAATGGCTATGATCCGGCCAGCTTTGGGTCTTCCTCGAGGGGCTCTGATTGCCGGAGATAAGGCCAAGTCACACCCATCAATGGTGGGTTTGTTTATGGTCTAGGTCTCTTGTAAACACAAGACGTCGAAACTGCCCAGGTTGACATCAGAAATGCTTGTAAAATGCGCAAAACCTCACACATTCCAAGATCCAATGTTTATTTGTGGAAGCATCTGATTTGGGTTGACTTGCGGTGATGCTTTCTGGGCGTGATTTAACTGTTGATTTGATTGCTAGAATCGCTTAGGCCTTGCCAAGGCTCCCGGCAGCCAATCCCAGTTTGTGGTGATCTTTCCAGTGGTGGGGCCTCTGCTCATATTTTTAGGTTTGTCTTGTGCTATTCCAGTTTTTTTGAGGGCCATGAGGGACCCGTTCCTTTTCAAACGACATATCAAAATCGATTTTGGAGGTACTGATCGGTAGAAGCTTGCTATTAAGAAAGCTAGTTGGGGCTCCAGAGGGCCGCACCTCCTGGTGAACGGCCCCTTGATCAACTCGAGCCGACCTCGTAGCTCTCGGGTTATTGAGCTTAGTTACAGGAGGGTGAAGGGGGCCCCGGTCGTCCTCTTCTTTCATTTGTCTTGACGAACTGCTAAGGCTGGACTTGGGTTGCAGGGTCTTTGACTTTTCCCTGGAATCATCTTGCTTGTCTTTTCTTGCCGCATAGGATCGAGGCATTCCAATGTGAGGGGTTTCTAACATCAACCAACTTAGAGTTAAAGCCGGCGTGGGTTTTGGCAATGGCAACGGCTGGTGAACGTTGATTGACTCGTTTTTGCCTTGATAAGGCCCTTGGAGACGGCCTCATAACGTCAGAGGACAGGTGGCTTATTTCCTCCAGGTCATAGCCTAATGACCTCAGTTTCCTTCTGGCTTCTATCAACAGATTTTTCACCACTGGAATTTCAATGTGTAAGTACACTCTGTCTGTCACATTATCGTTGGGAAATTCGATGATGTCAATGTCTTCGGACGCGAGTGTCTTCAGAGAGGGGATGTGATGTAGAAGAGCCATTGTTGTATTTAGGATGATATGTTTGCCGTCGTCCAGCACGCGGTCGAGGAGGATCGAGCGCGTTTTGGGGGATCTTGCTGTTCTCGTTAGCATTTTTATTCTCTCTTCTCTAGTCCTCCAGGACCTTGTTTTTGTGTGCTCCCTACCTCTTAGGGGAGTAGAGAGCAAACGTTTTGAAACCTGGTTTGTGCTCGTTTGCGTTATTGATTTGTTTATTCTTGCAGAAGAGCACCTTGTCGCCTCATAGGTCTCGTTGCTCTTAGTGGTTTGTACATATTACTTATTCTGGGGTCCTTAGAGCGGGATCTTGACCTTGTAGTGTCGAGCGCCTTCGATCTCCATCTGGGCATCCTATGTGTCTCATGTCCAGTGTTGAGTTGATGCTCTTTGACTGCTCTCTCCTTATGTGAGTTCTGGGTTTTGAAATGTTCCCCGCCCTGGTCGTTTGCTGGGTCAGGATCGTTGGACCTGTGGTTCCTGGTCAGCTCAGCGTTCTCAGGTTTTCTCTGCGTAATGCTCCTTTTGTCTTCCTGGGTGAAGGATCTTGACGATCTAGGAGCTCTGGGTGAGGTCTTGTATTCAGATTCGACAAGGCAAGGGCTTTGCAGAGGGGAAACCGCTTTTCTTTTGCCCCGTTAGCTCTTGACTGGTTCATTTTTTTCAATTTCCAGGAATTAATTTTGCAGATCAAGAGCTATTTCCATCAGGTTGCTTTCAGTTGGCGAGGTCGGGTCTGTATCTGGTTGGCTACCTACAGATGACTTCGAAGGCTTTTGGTGTAACTCTCTGCAACCTTTTAAAACGGTTCTTCTTTTTTCGAAGGAAAGTGCAGATTGTTTGGGTATGATGGTTTTCTAGATTTGGCTACTGACTCCCCGGGCTGTATATCTCGTTGATCTAAGGGCTTGGACTCAGTTAATCCCTTTGATAGTATCTGGATAGTTGAGTCCAGTTCCGGCAACAGGCATTCATTTTTTGTCGACCGCTTTTGAGTAGTAGTAAGTTTTGACATAGTCAACTTCGCTTGAGACGTCACAGGAGGCTTAAAATCAGATGGAGGTTTTTCCTTTACCAATTTCTTAAGTACAGTGGACAGGCTTTGTTGTAACGCCTCCGATTGTGGTATCAGGGTTGTTGGGATTGATAGCAGTGGTGAATGAGAGGGCACGCTTTCCACTGCTATGCGTAAATCTTCCCGAGTGGGAAGGGCAGCAAAAACAAATGGTTTAGATATTCGAGGATCTGTTTGGGTGTGAGCAATTGCTTGATGGGCTTTCGCCAACTCTTAGTGGTCGACTCCTTTGTCAATCATCTTTTAGATTTGTTGGCGGTGATAAATCCTTCTACGAGGGACAGTCTAGTTTGGATGTAGGAGACCACAGTCAGATGGTCCTTTAAGGTGTTGTTCAGTGCCTCATAGTTTTGTAAAGGGGGGCAAGGAGATGGTTAGGGTGGACATAATAGAAAACAAGTCTAACTTTTTGTTGGGAGTTTCGTTAACTCTTTCTCTTGTAATGTCACTTGGTCTATGGCTTTTTTTTTAATTGGGTAATTCAGGGGGGTCTTCAAAAAAAATTAATTTATTATTTTTCCATTTTTGGAAGACTCATTTTAGAGAAAAAAAACAAAAAACTTCTTTTTTAGGCTTTTTTTAAACCATATTTTTTGAGTTAATGTTTGCACAGCTTTCAGAAACAATTTTAGCACTCATAGGGAACCTCTCTGAGAAAATATTTTGGGGTTATCTGTTGATGGCCTTTCAAGAAACAATTTCTATCAATTATAGGGTACCCCCCCCTTCGAATATTTGGGAGAAAAAAAATCAATGTTTTTTTAGTAGCTTAGGATGTAACAGGAAGGTGAGTTAAACGTAACTTGAGGATATGAGTATTGTATATATTGAGCAATTTACTTGAGAGGCCAAGCAATTGAATTATTGAGAACTTGACTTGAGTGTGGCCAAGCATATCGTGAGAGACGCCACGATAAATAGAGTAGCCCCCGGCCTGCAAGAATGTACCAGAAGAAATCTTAACCTAAAATCCCATAGTGGAAGCATAGACGACGGGTCTGGTTAAAGACAGACCTAAACAGGTTGATTTAAACTCTGTATGTGATATCTTAGGGGGTAAGACGGTTTATAGTGAATAAGTCGTATTCCAAAAAGTTGAACGCAAAAATGTCGGAAAAAAATTAGAATGTGTTTTTTAAATTTTGTTTTATAATGGGGGTTCCTCCCAACCCCCTGTTTATTTTTACTAGCTAAAGCCAAAAAAACATACAAATAAAAAAAACACAAATTCTTTTTTCGACATTTTCTTTTTTCGACATTTTTGGATTCGACTTTTTGCATTGGCCATTATGACTGGCTACTGGGTAAGATAGGTCCCAGAGAAGGGCTGTAGAGAGAAGAATATATGTGACCGTTCGAATGCATTCATCTGTCTGTCGTGTTTAATGTGTTGTGTACTGTACATTTGTGTATGCATGTATTGTAGAGAATGTATTTTATTGAATTTAAGAAAGAATTGCATTTTATTGAGTTTTAAGAAAAAATTGGCACCAAGCAAGAAAACTTAAATGTTTAATTATGGATGAAAAATTAGATAAATATATGCTATGGATCAAAGTACATAGGGGCGCACTGTTTCAATTTTGATAATAATATTTAGTGAAAAAAGTTTGAAAAAAGTAGTTCACTTTCAAACCCTATAGAAACCAAAATCCAGTAACTACGGAGTTAATTTGTGTATTTTCTAAAACTAGACAAGTCAACCTACTTAATTAACCTACTTAATTAACCTTACACAGCGAAAAAATTAATCTTCATCGATCTTGATAGAAACCAACATCAGAGAAGGCTGAAAAGGAGTTGGAGAAAAGAATTGTGTTTTCTTTTGCAGCTAACTGCTAGTTAGAAGAGCTGTATTCCTGTCAACAAATGCTTTTAGAGTTTAAAAGCTATAGATAAGGACAATCGCACCACGTAAGGAATGTGGAGACCAAAATATATTCCTTTTAAAAGGAAATTGAAGTGCGTAGTTAAAAGAGTGCTAAGATAAGGCTGTGCACACTGTTGGAGAATGGACAGTGTGTTGTTTTATAACCTACGCCGTTAGATGAGATAAGCCATGTTCGCAGAGAACAGTCTTTTGAATGGAAATGTGATTTAGACTACATGTGACATAGTGTTTGAAAAATGACAGAAGCTCTTTTCTTTTGTAATTATGAAAAGGGGATTGATTATGTGTTGAAATCATGATTGAAGTCTCATGGTTAGTTGAATACTTTTTCATGGACTGTGTCCCAAACATGAGAGGAGTGTTTTGATCAGGCTAAAGCTAGCTGACAATGAATGCCTTATTGATAAGTGCATTTTGAGAAATGTGTAAAGGTTATTTGGTTTTAATGTGTGGCAAATAATTTTTGCACATAAGAAAAAAATTAGGCTTTTTTTTTTAAAGGAAATGGGTTTTCTTTTGCGCCATAGCTAGGAGTTAAGAACAGGGAAATATTGCACTACAATAGTAGCATACATGCAAGTTTAAAAATGTTGTGCACCAAATGAATTTGTACAGAAGACAGGTGTCAAGTGAGGGGAAAAGGTTTCCAGTGATATATATATATATATATTATATCTGTGAATTTTGAAGACATTTGGAAATAAAATCAGGAAAAAAGGGGTCCAGGGTCACACTAGTTGAGAGAGGTGCAACCGAGATTCAAATTGTGTTTTTGTGTGCCAAATGCAGCAAAAAGCAGGCCAATGTGCTGGTAGATGTACATGAACCAGGCACAGTAAATAGGTTAAGGGAAATGACAGTAGTACATGGGAAGAAATATTATTTGACAAATGTTGTTCGAGCTAATGTGACAAAATTCGAAAAATAGTGAATGAAATAGATGAGAAAAGCAGGCTAGGAAAATGGGGAGTAGTGTTGAAAATGGCAGGAAAGAAATGTAGCACTGGGCGGCAGTAGGGAAAAGTCTGCCAAAGTTAAAATTGGCTCGTGATAAAGAGAGTTAGGAATGCGGCACTCATGCATTGCGGGCAAATAATTAAGAAGGCTTTTGTACACAACAGCCTGCGATGGTCAAAGCTGATTAAACAGAGAAAATATTCAGGAGTAATGGGAAAAGTTACGAATCACAAACAAGTGAGTGCATCGCTGGCAAGCTATAGAATCAACAGTGAAAATGTGAGAGGCTTGTTCTGCCTCAAGCATGAGAGCCATGTCTATAGACAAGGTGTTTTAAAATAAAGACTAGAATGATAAGTGTGACATTAGTGGGGACAGGATATGTCAGGCCAGGACAGAGCAACCTTCCGTGGAGAAAAGGAAGGTGACACTGTGGCCTTGAAGGGTGTTTTTCAGTGAATAAAGAAGTGAGATGGTCAGATTTAGATGCATTTGGACCTCGGGCATCAGAATCATTGACGCAGTCAGACTGACCTAAAGAGCAGCCCCATGGTGAGAGGGGGGAATCGAAACCTTATGTGAGCAAAATTGAGGTCGTGCTACGAAGAAGGCGGTGCAGGAATATTGTCCCTGCTGTGAACAGACAAACAATGAGAAATGAGAGTGAGTTGGGGCTTCGCAGTTCCCCTTGCTAGAGAAAGGTGGAGCGAGCCAGACCACAGTATATACCATGGCCCCAGATGGACAAGGATAACTTAAGGTGCAAACTCCCGAGTTTCGACTTCTGGTGCTGGGAAATGTATACATGAACTAGAAATAAATACAGGAGGAAATACATAGAACTGATGACATTTGGTCAAAGGCAAGATATATGAGTTTTAACCGCTCATGATGGAGCACTGTTTAAATAATTGTAGGGCGGCAGACTGGAAAGTGCTTAGAGTGCTGTATCCGGACACGTCAGATGAGAGAACCATCATGATACCAAGGGCTGTCAGAAACCGTACAGAAACGGCTTAAGAAATGAGTGGGCCTGGAAGCAGAGTCATGGTCAGATATACAGCTGACCATCACATATTATTGCAGATTACTGCAAGAGAGGGATTGAAAGAAAAATGATGCTAGGAAAGTAAAGAAGTGAAATTAAAGCAGAAAGAATTGTCAAAATACGCCATAGAAGGGGCGAGTTTGACTAGTGGGGAAGGGTCATGCTCCCAACAAATTACAGGTGAATAACCAAAGGCAGTATTGATCAGGGTAATAATGGATTTGCTCCACGAGGAAGGGGAGGATTTTGAGGCTTTCAGAAAAATCAGGGAAGCTTCCAGAATAATCAGGGTGGGTTTCAAAATATGCAGAACAACAATCAAAACATGCAGGATGGGCAGGTTAGGAGACCTCCTCCTGTATATTGGACATGAGGTACATCAGAGCACTTTGCACGCATGTGTAGCAGCCAAGGATTTGTGCAGAAATTGGCATTTTTCAAGTAGGGGGACAGCACTCCCCCTAATATGTACTTCACAAGTCAAGGAAGGGTTTCCCCCAGGATCAGACATTGTATCAGACATAAGTGCTGGGAGTGCAACAGGTGCAGCAGCTGAGGAAAATTGTAAAACAGATTTACTGAAGAGGGAAAGTAAGTGAGCCCACATGTAGGCTCAGCAATGTGTAAACACGGAATAAACAAGTGAGACGCAAGAGTGAAAGTGTTGGTTTTAAAAGGGAGAAATGATTTTATAACGACAAGGGTATGCATGCTTTCACAGTGGGACTGCCTCACAGAAGTGGCTTGATGCGTTCAGAATTGCTAGTGGCACTAGGTTCTAAAGTTGCCAAGAATTAATATGGCAAAGGGAGAACAGTTTTTGTTCTAGTGGTAGACATTGGGACTGTGTGTCCATGGAGCAGAGACAGAAAGGTGGTGGAATGAATATTGGAAGGTTGATGATGTTTTTTCAAGACTATAAATGTCATTTTTGTTTAGTGAGAAATCAGCAGTCTCTGGAGTAGAATGTGTTATGACAAATGTTTGGTATATTTGTAACAGGCACCTGCCAGTGTTTGAGGAAAGAAGTGGACAATATAAGTCTAAGCATGATGATGTTGTTTAGGTGATCGAGGAGAAGCGCGTTTTGTTCTGTTCTGAGAAATGCACCATTCGAATAGGGTGCATCTATAGTGGCAAGTACAGGTCAAGAGCCTGATAAGACGTTTTTGGTAGAGAGGTTTTTTATTGTTGTAACGAAAGCACACTATTATAGATAACATTTTGACCTAGTGGGAAGATGGTGAGAGTATTTGGTGAATTCAGTCTCAGACCACAGATATTTATGAACAAAGAGGGGGGACAGATGATCTCCATAAAATATGAAACAGCCATAGAGTAAGGAAACATGGCTATGAATAATAAAAGTGGATCACGGAGGACAGTAATGGTTCACATGAACAGGTTTAGGTTAAGTAACGTCACAAATGGCGATAAATCTAGATAGGGCTTAATGAGGTATGAAGTGGTGCATTCTTTAGGAACATCACACATTAAAAGGAAAGGAAAGGAAACGTTTCAGTATATATGGCGATACTGTAGCAACATCCAGTATAAATTAAAGACATTTGGAGAGAGTGTCAAAAACCGATAGGTGGACTTTGGGCCGTTTTGGCATGGTCCAGAAAATGAATTAGGACAAGATAAAAATAAATAATTTACTTTAAACATAGGAGTAAAGAGTTTGTTTAAAAAATTCATGTCATTTGGATTATATATATAAATAAATAAAAATGAATGAAGAAATGATTGGATGAATGAATGGATAGGGAACTAAATAAAATATGCAAAAATAAAATAATTTACAAAAAAACAGCATCAATGAGGGTTAAAAGCCAACATTGAAAGAAATTGCGCAGAGCAATAAAAAAGCATCAGGAAGTAACGGAGAACCTGAAAAGGGGTATGGTTGACCAAAATTGGGTTAACCAGACAAGGACAAGTTTTTAAAGAGCCAATTCAAGAAGAACGTACAAGAGTAAGTAAATTACAATTTCTTAAGTGCCTGTAACGATGTTGGCTTATGTTACAGATGAAAATCATGGTCCTTGCGTGAACATAGGAGGAATGGCTGCATGGCCTTAAATAGGGAGAAAAGAAAGAAGAGGTAAGTATTGGTTCACACTAGAAGGGTGTGGACACACTATTGATCATTATTAAGAGTAAGAGGATCCAAGTGAGTAACAGAAAAAGAGGTAGAGACAAAGGGGGCCTCATTACGAGGTTGGAGGTAAGTGGTAAGTAACGGTCCTTACCGGCATGGAGCAATTACTGTGTCCGTGCAGTAAAGAGCCCGCTAATTGCGGTCCATTACGAGTTCACGGGCACAAGATTTGCGCCATGCCGGTAAGGACATTAACGCCATGCCGCTAAAGACCCAAAAATGGCCCTTAGCGGCATCAAAGGAAGCGCTGATAGCACTACCACCATCCATGGATCCGGCATTAGCGGTGACCGCTAATAGCGGTGACCGTAAATAAGCGGAACCGGAAGTAGCGTCATCTCACAGGAACGGAAAAGAGCATGGCGGCCATCTTTAATAACACAATCCATTGCCATCCTCAGCACCTAGGACCTGCATCAGCACTACAGCTGCCCCAACTTCACCCAACACCATATCAGAATGCCCAAGGCCCTGAAGAAAGGTGCTGCGCGCATAGAGACAATTGAGGGAGTGGGTGAAATGGAGCGTGGTGTGCCGTCATTGTCTGAAGGAGATAAGTGTCCACACAAAACACTGTAATGCAAAGCATGATGATGTTCCCCAAATGTGACACTGAAATGAGGCAATGCATGTTGCATCACACACATGTAGACAACCCTGCCCATAGGCTGTCCACATCCACATCACATCCCCATGCATGCAGCCCCTCATACATGTGTCACCCAGACGTATGCCTGTATGACCCACCTATATGGCAAGCAACCTGTATGTCACAACTCAAAGTCCAAATGCATAGAACAGCAGCAATACCAACATATGCATGATGCACGTAGACCCATCACCAATGCTGTCCCTCTCTTGGTCCCCCACAAGCTAACAATCTGACAGTGAGGAACAGGACTCCGCAGCACAGGCGGCAACCCCAATGAAGAAGGCCAGGGGCATGGAAGGAGGCAACAGGCATCAAGGGGCACTGGCAAACCAGGAATGCAACAGAAAGCGAAAGCCACACAGGATGACACGTCAACAAGGCATGAAAGGGGTACTGACAATGCAATAGCACCCACACCTGTCGCTCCCACCACACCGGAGCGAGTGGCAGAGGGCTCACTGTCTGCTGTCAAAAGTTCAGTTGGAGAAGCAGCTGCCACGGCACCCCCGTCGGATGTAGAGGGAACATGCCAAACACCCGTAGGACAGGGCACACTCAGCCCGCAGCTGTCACCCCACCTCAGCCCACGCCCCACATCCAATGCCAGCAGCCATGAGCTGTCTGGTGGAGAGTCATTGGCAGGGAGATGGAGACCCAGGGAGAGCTCACCTGATGGCGGACCCATGCCGGATCTCTGCCAACATCAACGAAAGGCAGGGACAGAGACCAGGGAATCACCCTCATCCAACAGCGCCAGGAGGAGCTCACTGAGCTGGTTGGGCAGCATGTGAGCGAGGGTGCCCGGGCGAGGGAGAAGTGTCATGAATACGCTACGGGCATAAAACTGACAATCGAAGCCAGTACACCACACATTTGTGATGAGTTGGCAGCTGTGAGGCAGGCCCACAGCCGCAACGCGGATGCAATGGAGAGCCAGCGTCCCGCAAAAGGAACAGGAGCAACCAAGCACCTCCTCCTCTGCCAGCTCCAGGCAGACCAGTCCACTGCGCAGGTCCGCGCGGACCTTTGGCCAGCCAGACATGCAACCACCCAATGCTGGAAGAGGACATGGGAAGTAGGGGCAGCCGGTTATTGGTGACTCTTGGAGACAAATGCTGCACTGAAGTGCACACCATGTGTGGGGGAGTTGTGGTGGGAGGAGGGAGAGGGTGTTTGGGGGAGTTGTGGCGGGAGGGGGAAGAGGATGTTTGGGGAGTCGTGGCGGGAGGGGGAGAGGGTGTTTGGGGTGGAGGGTTCATGCACTTCCTATTCACTTTATGGTTAATACACCCGTTGTGTCAAGAAAAATCACATGACTGGACATTTGTTATTGTGAATGTGTGCTTTATTGGTGAAGAGTGCACAGTGTCCATGTCCCCCCAACACACGTGGCCTGAGTCTCACATCCATTGCATCCTCCGCATCCATGTGTATTAGAAATATTGGTCTATCAGATTCTGGCGCACAGCACGTCCCTCATGTGCATCGCCACCTGCCTGACCTGCAACCCCATCTTCTTCTTCTACCTCAGCCTCACCAGCGGTTGCAGTTCAATATCAGGGGGCAGAGGCATGTTCCATCTGATGCACATGTTGTGCAGCATGACACATGCCATGATGATCTTACAGGAGTGCCCCTCCCGACCTGCTGAGGCATTGAAAACGTGCCTTCAAAAGGCCAAAGGACTGCTCAATCACCACCTGAGTACGCGTATGTGCACAATTTTAGCCCTCTTCATGCCTGTTCTGCGGGTTACGGACAGGGGTAAGGAGCCACCTCTTCAAGGGATAGCCAGCATCACTTGCATGGGTGCAAAAATGGTTATGTGTAAGTGATGTCATCAACTGTAACCTGTACTTATCACATACAAGCCTGCATTGATTTCTTGCTCACATCCACAGATCCCTGCAAGAATGGAGATATTCAAGGTAACTGCAATGTGTGAATTCACATTATCCACAGGTGTCCGTCGCATTGTCTAGTTGATGCAGGAGTGTCCTATTCCTTTCTAGTGTTCATGCACTGTGGTGTGTTCATGCACTGTGGTTGCCTACGGCAGTTGTAGACATGATCTGGGTGATGTGTAGTCAATCGTATGCTTTGATCCTGTCACCGTTGGTAATAGAATCTTGATGATCTGGCATTTCGTGCTTGATGTCCACATGCTGTATGCATCTCTCCCCCCCCCCACCTAATCTCACCCAGGTGAGGTATGCATCTCTTCCCTCCCCGAATCTCACCCAGGTGAAGTATGCATCTCTCCCCTTCTCACTGCCATGTGCTTGCTCTGCAACTCACCAAGTAGCCAGGAACATTGTCCAGCATGTCGCTCCATATAGCGTGGTATCGTGTAGTTCTGCAGGACCACTGAATATCATATCACGATATCGGGCGCAACAATGTGTGATGATCTTGTTTGAGTCACATACCATTTGCACATTGATGGAGTGGTATAGCTTACGGTCCCGGTACACTACCTCCATGGCATGTGGGACCACCAATTCCACATGGTTGCAGTCGAGGGCACCGATGCAATTTGGGATGCCTGCTAGTGCATGGAAGCCAATTTTGGTGTTGGAGATCTCCTGGGCGGTCCGTGGCAGGGATATGTGGTCGCTGGTGTGCTTCAGGAGGGCATCGAGCACTTGGATTAGCGTGCGTGAGAATAATGGTTGATATGCCATGCATCTGCCATACCCTGTGCTGGTAGGTGCCTGTGGCCAGGAAGTGGAGCACAGACACCACCTTCAGTAGAGGGGGGATGGTGGTACGGATGTCTATGAGGCTGGCAATGTCGTCGTGTATCATGTCCACAATGGTGGTGATGGTGTCCCGGTCCAGACGGTACAGGGTGTGGATCTGCTCTGGGGTTAGGTTGAATGGACTGGCTCTGATGCGAGGGATTGGGGGCTGCCTGCGTGGTAAAACTGCCTGCACTGGTGGGGCAAGCTGTGCCTGTCTCACCCTCCTCCTTCTCCTGCGTCTCCTGTGCTGCCTGTTGTTGTTGTTGCTGTTGTAGCAATGCCAGCATGTCCTCCAGGCCCAGTATAACTACTAATATTGTTATCATTTTGGTGTGGGAGGGGGTGTGGTGTGTGGGTGTGCTCCTTTTGTACTGGGCCTGACTCCATTGCCTCCACCTGTGCTGATTGTGTGCACCTGTGGCAGTTGGAAACACTGCTCAGGGCTCTTTAAGCCTGGTCGGCAATGCCAGTATTTACGCCATGCCGGTAGGCACTTTTTCCGCCTTCATGAGGCTGTTATTTGCATGTCCGCCTCACTTGTGATCTTCTCCGGTTTACGGTATGCCGCTAATGCCGGCATGGTGTGTCGCGTGCGCGCGCCCAGCCCGCTATTAACAGCAACATACTTTACGATGCCACTAATAGCTGTCTGGTTGGTCAGAATAGCCCGTAGCGGTAAGCGATGCCGGTAATCCTTTACCGGCATCGTTTTTCCCTTACCTCCAACCTCGTAATGAGGCCCAGTGTCTTCAATTATGTAGCCATTTCTTCCCAAGATAGGTGCAATCAGGGGTAAAAAAGAGTAGTATATAGATGAAAGCATGGCCACTTAAGACAACACAGAACATATAAGACGTCAAATGAAAGGTGGGTAACCTTTTAATAGTTGCCAAAATGCCACCACAGGTAGAGTTTAGACACATGAAGAAAAATGTTAACGAAGGCTGTGAGGTGGTCACAGAGGCAACAGAACCAAGGGAGGATCCTATTCTAGTAATGAGACCCAGCCAAGCAAATCAAAAGAAAACTACATGTCCCAGAAACCACCACGAGGAACGAAACCAAGGGGGGGGCAGAGACAGAAATAAAAAGGGAAAACGGCATAGGTACAACCCAATCATACAGCATGGAAATAGGTGTACCAAAGACTGGCACTGGTATAATGCAATCAGCCCGCATGTAGATCGGTGGCCCCAGAGACATACAGGGTGTGGTCAAACAGTGCATGAAACTGGGTGGACTGCGGAAAGAAAACGCCCTGCAGGTGTGGGGAATGGGAGGGAAAACTGGCTGGAGACTGAAGGGAGGGGTGGAGCAGAGAGGGGTTTAAATGCAGCAACAGAAAGCTCACCAGGTGTTTCTGATTACAGCTGCAAGCCGAGCCGGAGACCAGAGAGGAATGGAGAGAGGAATGGAAAGGTGATTTCGACTGGGCGTACTAAAAGGCTCACTGAGAGGCACAGGGGAGATCCCTATCAGAGGCGGACTCGCTGAGGAGAAGCGCCAGCCGTCGACCATTAAATCAAGGACTATGCCTTCCGTGTGGATTTTTGTCTTTTTGTTTTCTTAACCCAGTGAACAGAGGGTGAGTCAGACTGAAGGCTAAGGTCCGTGGAGGAAAAGAATTAAGTTGACTTTATTTTCCCTTTTAAAGATGCGAGAAGCCAAGTGGAGCTTATTTTGAACTCTGGCCTTCATTAACCCTTTCACGGAAACCAAACCTCATGAAAACTAATACTGTTTGATGAGCACAAGAAGAGCTGTTGTTTAAGTTATCACCGCAATAAATCTTAAAATTGCTAAACCTGCATCCGACTACAGCCTACTATTTTACAGTGGTGGCAGCGGTGGGATTCAAGAGAACGCCCAAGCAGAAGACATGGAAGCTGTGGTAAAGGCACTCGCAGAAGGGCAACAGCAGCTGCAGCAACTTTTACAAGTGCAAAGTCACCAGGCGCAGGCGGACAGACAAACCCTCCAACAGGCCATACAAGTGCAAAGTGCTGCCCAAGAGCAAGGACGAGAAGCTTTACGAATACTGGGAGAAGCAGTGGCCACAAACCGGACGCATCCAGTAATACCGCCTACGGTACTACAAAAATACCAAGTAGGAGAAGACCCCAGTTTTTTCTTCGTAAATTTTGAGAGAATAGCTAGAGCAGCCCAATGGCCACAGGACAGATGGGCTTTCTATCTGGCTCCCTTGCTCACAGGGGTAATGCAGGGGGCATACCAAGCGGCTAACCCCACCGGAGACACTCCTTATACCGAGATTAAAAAAACTGTTTTGGAAAGACTCGGCATGGACGAAGAATCCTACAGGCTCAAGTTTCGAGAAACCCGATTGAAACCAGGTGAAAGTCCAAGACAATTGTTCTACAGAGCACAAGATTTGGCGGAAAAATGGCTGCAAACAGGCACAGCCACAATAGAACAGATTAAGGATAAAGTAATGATGGAACAGTTCATTGATGCCTTACCAGGACCAATTCAGAGGTGGGTGAGGCAACATCACCATCTATCACTGGCCGAGGCAATAGACGTGGCAACAGCATATCAGAAGGCAGGGAGCACCCGACCTTTCCCTTCCACCCAATTGAGACCAAGTGTGGAAGCTTCCTCAGTACGTATCGGAACCTATAAAGGACCAGGAACCGAACCCAGGAACAAGGCCGAACCCCGAACCACTAATGGGACTGGCTTAAGCAAAGGACAGGCACCCCAGTGTTTTGAGTGTGGAGAGTGGGGGCATATTGCGCGTTTCTGTTCCAAAAAACCAAAAATTGAACCAATGGAAATCGGATCCCTGCAAGCACAGGAATACCGTAAGAAGCGACTGCCTTATGTGATAGAAGTCACAGTCGATGGACATCCCCGTCAAGCAATGATGGACAGCGGAAGCCGGCAGGCGGCCATACAGCCCCATGTGAGCGAGCAAGATAGCGAACAGGTGAGAACCATTGACATAAAGTGCGTGCATGGGGATGTAAAAGGGTATCCATCTAAAGACATTGTGTTGGGAATACAGGGGCAGGAGATTCCAATCAAAGCCGCCGTTATTCCTACCTTGCCCGCTCCGGTCCTAATAGGAACAGATCTACCTGAATTCGATAGATGGTTGAGAGAAGCCCCGTTTTCAAAAACAGAACTATTGGGACCATGTAGTCGGGAAAAATTATCTAAGGCCCAGAAAAGGAGAAACCGAGTGAATCAGGAAGCGTATAAAGACATTTCCATTATAGACTGGAAGGTGGGGGACCATATGCCTTCATTTCGAACAGAAACAGGGCTGGATGAAATGTTAAAAAGGGCCAGGGAACAAGCTCTAGACACTAGCGGGGTCCAACCCACTACTCCCTACTTTAAAGAGAAACAGGGGTTAATCTATCGAATAACCCAAGGATCTGATAACATAAAGAAGGAGCAATTGTTGGTTCCCCAGTCCTACAGGAAAGGGCTGATTCAGCTGGCACATGACCACACCACAGGGGGACATCTAGCTGAGAACAAGACCATAAAAAGGGTGTTGCAGAACTTCTATTGGCCCGGAGTTTACGCTGAAATAACCAAATATTGCCAAGAGTGTGATATATGTCAGAAAACAAGCCCCCATATACCAGCAAGAGCACCTTTACAAATAATGCCATTGATCAAAGAGCCATTTCAGAGGATAGGGCTAGACATTGTGGGTCCCATGGAGCCTACCAGCCGAGGATACCGTTCATACTAGTGGTAGTGGACTATGCCACTAGATATCCAGAAGCATTTCCATTAAAAGGAATGTCTGCAAAACAAGTATGTGATGTACTTTTACCCTATTTCGCTAGAGTGGGGATTCCCCTTGAGATTGTAACAGACCAAGGACGTAATTTTATGTTGAACGTTATGAAAGAAGTATGCAAGACCCTTGGCATCAACCATTTAAGGACCTCGGTGTACCATCTAAAGACTGATGGGCTGGTGGAAAGATATAACAAAACCATCAAACAAATGATAAAAAAGGGCCACCAGTCCCACTGGTCTGGGGTGGGAGAAAGTACTGCCATGGGTATTGATGGTTTTACGTGATAGACCTCAATCCTCAACAGGGTATTCCCCATTTGAATTATTATTCGGGAGACAGCCAAAATCTATCTTGGGATTACTAAAGGACACTTGGGAACAGCAGGATGAAACAACCCTAACAGAATATGTGAATGAACTAAGGGATCACCTGGGAAAACTCAGGGACTATGCTCAGGAAAACCTGGGGCGAGCTCAAGAAACGCAAGAGAAATATTACGACAAAGGAAGCAGACCTAGGACGCTTAAAATAGGAGACAAAGTGCTGGTGTTATTACCCACTCACACGAACAAAATGCTTGCTCAATGGAAAGGCCCATATAGTATAACAAAGATGTTGGGTCCAGTTAATTATGAGGTGGAGCAACCAGATAGACAAAACAAACATCAGAACTATCACATTAATTTACTCAAGTTGTGGAAAGAAAAAGACTCAGCAATATTGTGTACGTCCCTAGGAGAGATGTAGGTCCCTGAACAAATGGTCACACATTCGGCTGGTAACCTACATGATGTGGACTTGGGGGAACAATTAAGCGACACCCAAAGAATTGAATTATTTGACACCCTGAGCTCTGTAGCAAAGACATTCTCGAGTCTACCTGGAAGGACTCATATGGCTACTCACTCAATACCAACAGAGGCAGGCAAGATTATACGCCTCCGACCCTATAGAATACCTGAAGCAAAAAGAGGGGAAATAGCACAAGAAATAGAGAGCATGCTGAAACTAGGTACCATTATTCCCTCCAAGAGCGCATGGTGTTCACCGGTGGTACTAGTACCCAAACCAGATGATACCACCCGGTTCTGTATGGACTTTAGGCAACTAAACGCCATTTCCAGATATGAAGCCTACCCTATGCCCAGAATAGATGAGCTAATAGAGAAGCTGGGAGCTGCATCCTTTTTGAGTACATTGGACTTAACCAAAGGATATTGGCAGATACCACTCAACCCAGCGGATCAGGAGAAAACAGCCTTTGCAACACCTCAAGGTCTATTTCAGTTTACGGTGTTGCCATTTGGGTTGCACGGGGCTCCTGCCACTTTTCAGGCCTTAATTGATAAGGTACTAAAGCCACATGAACTATACGCAGCTGCCTATTTGGATGACATAGTGATCTATAGTAAAACCTGGAAGGAACATTTAGAACATCTAATCAAAGTAATTACGTCCTTACAAGAGGCAGGACTGCATATCAATCCCAAGAAAACCAAGCTGGCAGCCAAAACGACCAAGTATCTGGGATATTCTGTAGGAGGTGGAGTAATCACACCGTTGGTGGACAAAATACAGGCTTTGAAAAAACTACGAATACCGGAAACCCGGAAAGAGATCCGAGCCTTCCTAGGGTTCGTAGGGTATTATAGGAGATTCATACCGCATTTTTCTACCATAGCGGCACCACTGACAGACGCCTTAAAAACAAACCGGCCTCTTCAAATCAAGCCAGAAGCTGTGCAAGCTTTTCACCACTTAATTCAACTAATATCAACCCAACCAGTTCTACACTGCCCAGATTTCTCAAAAGACTTCTATTTACAGGCCGATGCATCAGGATGTGGTCTAGGTGCCGTGCTATCCCAAGGATCAGAACAAGACCTCTGCCCAATAGCATTCATCAGTAGAAAACTCCTCCCACACGAGATACCATACTCCACCTTAGAAAAAGAATGTTTAGCGATAAAATGGGCCGTTGAATCTCTTCGTTATTATTTACTAGGTCGAAAATTTACCATCTTTACAGATCACGCCCCTCTTCGATGGATGGCCACCCAGAAAGACTCAAACCATAGAGTCCTTAGGTGGTTCTTAACCCTTCAACCCTATCATTTTGTTACAGTACATAAACCCGGAAAATATCAGCTAGTAGCTGATTACTTGTCCAGGGCCTTGAACATGCCCGAACGGCCTAGTTCCAGGGGGGGGAGTATGTGAGGTGGTCACAGAGGCAACAGAACCAAGGGAGGATCCTATTCTAGTAATGAGACCCAGCCAAGCAAATCAAAAGAAAACTACATGTCCCAGAAACCACCACGAGGAACGAAACCAAGGGGGGGGCAGAGACAGAAATAAAAAGGGAAAACGGCATAGGTACAACCCAATCATACAGCATGGAAATAGGTGTACCAAAGACTGGCACTGGTATAATGCAATCAGCCCGCATGTAGATCGGTGGCCCCAGAGACATACAGGGTGTGGTCAAACAGTGCATGAAACTGGGTGGACTGCGGAAAGAAAACGCCCTGCAGGTGTGGGGAATGGGAGGGAAAACTGGCTGGAGACTGAAGGGAGGGGTGGAGCAGAGAGGGGTTTAAATGCAGCAACAGAAAGCTCACCAGGTGTTTCTGATTACAGCTGCAAGCCGAGCCGGAGACCAGAGAGGAATGGAGAGAGGAATGGAAAGGTGATTTCGACTGGGCGTACTAAAAGGCTCACTGAGAGGCACAGGGGAGATCCCTATCAGAGGCGGACTCGCTGAGGAGAAGCGCCAGCCGTCGACCATTAAATCAAGGATTGTGCCTTCCGTGTGGATTTTTGTCTTTTTGTTTTCTTAACCCAGTGAACAGAGGGTGAGTCAGACTGAAGGCTAAGGTCCGTGGAGGAAAAGAATTAAGTTGACTTTATTTTCCCTTTTAAAGATGCGAGAAGCCAAGTGGAGCTTATTTTGAACTCTGGCCTTCATTAACCCTTTCACGGAAACCAAACCTCATGAAAACTAATACTGTTTGATGAGCACAAGAAGAGCTGTTGTTTAAGTTATCACCGCAATAAATCTTAAAATTGCTAAACCTGCATCCGACTACAGCCTACTATTTTACAAAGGCAAACAATGAGTGTCCTATGTTCTAATATGAAGGCACATAGTAAGAATTGGTGCCATAGTCTAGAAAAACAGGGGTAGACCAGATTAAGCATAGTGGGGTAAGGAAGAGATAATGTGCAGCAAAATGTTTTATTTGTCTCAACAGGATGAAAACAAAGCACAGATGAAAAGACTATGATCCAACGCGATCGGGAGAAAGATGGCGAAGCAAAGGCAAATGAAGCATTTACAGCTGAGCAGGAAGCACATCCAAAATAGCAGAGAATTACGTATCAGCCCTAGCATCATAGCGAGTTCATGAGAAATGTGATACTTTTGTGCACCAACGAGTTAGGGAAAGTCTGTGAGTTAAATGGGCTGAAAATAGTGAGAAATTATTTTTTGTTAAGCAGAATGTTAGGCAGAATCATATGCAGTACCCTTTGGGAACACCACACACAATTAAGACTACAAGTGACAAATTCCGCTTTGGTACAAGCCTGTACTACACAGTAAAGTGGTAGCGATGGCTGAGCAGCCAGACTTATCTCAAGAGTAAGTGAGCAGTATCAATAGTTACACAAAGGACAGCAATTACTATGATTCAGACAAACACTGACTCAAGGTTTCTGAGTAAAGGAATATACATTCATTTATACATCAGTTGTAAAACAATCCACTAAAGCAAAGCAATAGAAAAATCACACTCTTAATATACTACACACCACCCAATAGATTCTGGACAGGTTAAGCTCAAAATTAAGTGTGAGCAAAATAGCACTCCAGCAATTTAAAAAGGAGGGAAAGACAAGGTTAGACAAAAATTAAGCAGCACCAAGTAAGCAGGGCAATCTAGAAAAGGCTACTACGGTGAGGAAATCAAATCAAGAGGCCTGAGCCAAGGTCAGTGGACCAGAGTCTTTGCAGAGGATCACACAGTTCAGAGTAGTTTGCGGTTAAGTCTTTGCCAAGACTTCGGAACGAAGTTGGTTGGAAGAAAAGTTACTTTAAAGAATGGAGAAGGACAAGCCCTCGGATTGGCGAAAGATTTCAAATGCTTTCACTGCGGTCGGACGGAACGAACAACTGGGTTAGAACAGTACCTTAAATGAAGAAGAAGGCTGTAGCTGAGGCAGACGTTCCTGGCAGGTCAGGCTCACGGTTTCTGAAGCGGCTGTCCCACTGACACGAAGTAGAAAGACTAGAGGGTCCTGCACTGCCCAGGGAAGAAACCAGCAGCAGAGCAAAGCAACAAATAAAAGGTGCGCTTCTTAAAACCCAAGCAGGGTCCGGTCCTTCTGGCTATCCGATTCACTGTAGCTGTGCACAGCAAATTCGACCAGAGGAGGGAGGCCTGGCTTGTAGTTTGGCGAACTGGTTGATCCCACCAGCTCAAAGGGAGTAGATTCCTTGCAGATCTTCCCTGTCGTCGAAGTTTGGAGATTCGGACCCACAGCAGGGCTTCACTGAGAGGTTCAATCGTGATAGAGGTCCTTTTCTGTCAGCTTCTCTTCAGTTCTCTCGAACCAGTGGCGACTCTGCCTTCTCAGTCCCAGAGACCTACTTTTTATGCAGTTTTTCCCCATTCACACAGCCTGGCTGTCAATCACACAGCAGGGTGGCTGTCCTGGCAGCACAGTCACCACAGCCAATCATACTGAGTGCAACATGGGTCTCCAAGGAGACCCTGTGCAGGGAGTCTCAAACCCCTGCCTCACATCCTGTCCCCCTCAGATATCCAGGCTCCTATGGAGGGCTTCTGTGCAAAAGCCCGCCAAAGGACGGCGAACAAAGGAACCAAACCTGGTTTGGCGCGCAAAGTAAAACAAGAGAAAGACCTTTACAAAAAGAAATGACGTATAAACCCAGCCGGAACCAAATAAAAGTAGATGAAGTCCAGCGGATTTAAGTTTGAGGCTACTAGCTTAGCCTAAAACAGTACCAAGGCTATTTAAATAGACCGCGGTAGAAAAAAATAGGGTAGAAACCACTGCCATCAGCCAAATCTTAAAGAAAGGGGAACTAAATAATGTTCCATGAGAAACAGACAAAAAGGGATAACTATTACCCTTTCCAGTACTCTATGGAAGATAGGTTGTACTGGGTCTGTGAATTTAAAAAGACTAATAAAGTCAATGGCTACTTTACATGTTCTGGGAGACAGTAGTGAGTCCCAGAATAGGGAGTTTAAAGTGGGAAGTCTGAAAAAGACAACCCTGTGTCACTGCACTAAAGGTGCTGTGTCACAGACAGTAAAAAGATGATGCCTATGGAGTAGGTGAAGCGCCACAGTCTATGAACACAAAAATGTTAAACACACACAGCAAAACACATGTAAGAGTGGGAAGAAAAGGCTCACACTCTTACCAGGTGAAAAACAAATCCTAGAAATCCAGCAAAGCTGCTGAGGGACTCAGTAGGTAAGGGAAATTAGCCATTCTGGAGAATTCTCCCTAACACAGAAGGAAGAAATAAGTTTAGGTCAGGAAGAAACTTGGCCCACTTGCCAGTAGCCGAATAACTTTTGTCTCTATTTTGATTTTTAACAGAGAACAGGGATCCCTGATAAAAGATGTCCTCTTCTGCTACGGGTGTGCCTAGAAGTCGACGATATGCCTTTATTAATGTTTTTTTCATTTATTAAGTATTTCAAGTGTCTCTATATCTGAGAATGTCGATATAGAGAAAAAATGAAAAAAGTCCCCTTAAGGGACATTGATTGTATAGATAAAAAGAAAGCCCAGAAGACATAAGGGCTGAGAAAATGAGACAGGCAAATGCATTTATTGCCTAAAAATATTATATTACACAAATTGAATATGTTTATTGTAAACAAATCAGGTTCCAGCAGGCGCATCACAAAAGGGAGAGAATTAGTAGCTTTGATACGCAAAGAACAAAAACGTCTGATGAAGCTTTTTCTAGGAGGCAGGGACGCTCAAAACTGTTGTTTAAATCTAGTTTTGTTTAGAAGACAGGTGAATTTTTGACAGGACACGTAAAAAGGGTTTTAAGGGGCTGGGTTGAAAAAAAATATATTGATAATAGAGACATACTTATTTGTCAAAGAAAACTCATTCAGTTTTATATTACAGATGGACAACAAAGGACCTGTATGCCTCAGGAAATTAAAAGCATTGACCACGTGAGGAGAGAGAAGTCACATAGGAACCCAACTAAAAGCCCTATTAGAGTAACCATTTTTCCAAATGTTTCTGCAAAAGACTCCCTCATCCTTGTGTTCCCTTGCTAAAATGCCCCCTCTTATTGACATTTAACAGACATACGAACAACGAATACGAGTGCTCCATGGAAAAGAAGGACACTCAAAAGCGAAAGGACCGGCCTTTGGATTAAAGGGTTTAAGGACTTGCTGCAAGGCAGCCAATAAAAAAAGGAGGACAAAATCAACAGGACACAGACGGTCCAGTGATGCTAAACCGAGATGAGTCGGGTAGAAGATGTATTGAGGAGAAGTAAAATACATTTTTTAACACTGAAAACATGAATGGGCAAGACAATGGGAGCAAGGAAAAGAAAATGTTGGGGGGTGGGACTGCGGAAAGGATGTGGAATATGAGCCACGAGATGGACAAAATGTGTGCAGACAATGGGTTACCTCAAAGTGGCTGTAAAATTATCTGAGGCATTTAGTTAGTTTAAAGTAAACTGGGGAATAGAGGTGGGGCTCAGATAAAGTAAATAAAAGTAGTTTTTAGGGACACATACATGTTTGGACTAGGAGAGTATAATGTGTTAGTACTGACGTTGTAGAAATGTGTTAGGATACCTATTAGATTGAAGTAAATTGTTTATAGAAACAGGTGATTAGGTCAGGGATGTGTAGTTATATTAAAAATTGAAGAGGGTGGACATGGGTGTAGTTGTGTGTATTGAGTGGTGTTAGGGAGAATTCTCATTCTATGGCTAATTTCCCTTACCTATAGAGTCCACCAGCAGCTTTGCTGGATTTGAAGGGTTTGTTTCTATTTACCTGCTAAGAGTGAGACTTTTTCCCACTCTTAGGCATTTTTGCTGTGTGTGTTCTAGGCTATTTTTGTGTTTAACGCCTATGGGATTTTCTCTCCCCCATAGGAACCATCTTTATTCAACTGTGCTACACAGCACCCTCAGTGCAGTGACACAGGGGTGTCGTAGCGACCCCCAAACATAGACTCCATACCCTGGGACTGACTACTGTCTCCCAGGGCATGTAAATTCCCCTTTGACTTTACTAGTCAATTCTTATGAACTTAACCAGTACAACCCATCTTACTATGGAGGTACTGGAAAGGGTTCATAGTTTTTCCCTTAGGTTCATTTTCGAAGGGGTACCGTAAAGTCCCTCTCTCTAAAGTTTCTAGCTGGTGGAAGTGGCCACTACCATAAATATTCGACCGCAAATATTTTCGTATGGGATTGTTCGAGGCTACCACTTTTTCTGACAGCCTCTAACATACCGCCGGTTTATTTTATTATTAACTTTACTCCGGTAGGTTTTATTTGCCAGAACTTTAATATAAATTCTTTCTCGTGTCTTAGTCTTAACTCCTAACCCAGGTCGGGGATCCTTTGTTCGTCCGTTTGGCGGGCTTCTGCCAAGAAGCCCTCATTTCGGCGCCACTGAGTCTGGGGTGGGTCCATTGTGTGGGAGGGAGAGTAGGCCTTCTGGACAGGGTTGCCTTCGCAACCCATGTCACACTCTATCCTGATAGGCTGGAGGGTCTCCTGCCAAGATGTGGAAAAAAAGACCTTGGCCGTGAGGCCAGCGGTGTGGGCTGCACACCCGTGGACCACTCAAAAGTGGTTGAGTTCAAGTATTTTTCATACAATAATTATTCACTGTAGCCAAAAATTAAATATAGCTTTATTCATTGCTTATTCGTTTCATAAGCTTTTACACCCTCTCGGGGTATTGTGATTTAGAGGCTGGAAATGTCACATTGGAGGCCTATGCATTTCGGGTTGAAAACCCTTCCTCAGGGCCTGTGAACGTACAAATTCAAGCTGCCTTGTGGTCAAATCTACTTGCATGGTAAATGTATAATCAACCATTTGTAAATAGTGAAATAGTGAAACAGTATCAATGTCCCAGCAAAAGAAAACATCATACAATATATTCAATGTAACAAATCATCCGTGTATGCGTATATCACATTAGAAGTTGTACGTTACCAATTGAATGTCATGAGGGTCATGTATAAGCAGATCATTATCATCACAGGATTCATCAAGTTGCAGAAATCCGAAAACAAAAACAAAAATGAAACGGAAATAAGGATATGTCTATGCATAGAGCGATGTTATTAAAACCAGACTATTTAAGAAGAAATGCGACAAAGTAAAAGCAGGTAAACTGACCTGCTGCTCGCGTGTGTGTTACTAGGCTAAATAGCTTCCTTTCACGGAGACGATCGTGTCCGTATTTAAGTGGGCCTGTTAGCGAGTCTAAAAAACGAATGGTGAACTGTCAGGAGGTTAGATGAAGTAGAATGACAGGCGGCCAAACCCGGGGCTGGAAAGTGTCAGTACATGAATAAATCTCGCGCAGCGCTGAGCAGCGGCAGAATGCTGTGTGCACTCGCGTGCAGAGGGAAACTAGCTTAGTCATGAGAGGTTGCTGTGGCAACCAAAAATGCTAACGTGGTTGGATGCGCTCTGCATTGCGCTTTTTGGAAAACAAGGCGACCATCTTGGGATGGTGTTAAAGGCTCATATGGGTAATGTGATGAGTATGAAAAGCAAAGGCTCACTAGACTAGACGATGTGAAAACATAAGTATAAATAACTGGAAATAAAAGATTGTATGGGTGTGATAAAGAAATGCCTAGTTATGAAAAATTCAATCAAAAGTGGTGAGAATAATAGTAAACAAAATTCAAATGGAAAAAGAGACTGACAGATAGGCAAAAAAGAATAGTGAAATAATAATTCATATTGGTCTAAGATACTTATAGGTCTGAAGATAAAACCAAAATTAAAACTGGAAACCACAACGTAATCCTCATATGAATGTAGTGCAAAAATTGGACATCAATAATATAAATCATTTATAAAAAACAACTCAAATCAAATTCTTCATTCATCCCTTCTGGTGTCATGGACCCCAACTTTACAATCCATAACGCTTCTTTCTGGGCTCTCAATTTTTTCATGTTCGCACTCTGTCCTTTAGTGGGGATCACCTCCAGCACCGCAAATCTGAGTTGTGCTACTGTGTGGCCATTTTGAGTGAAATGTCTTGCCACGGCTGATGCTTGGTTATTGATTCGAATGCAGGATTTGTGTTCATTGATACGTACTCGTACCTTACGTGCAGTCTCGCCAACATAATACTTAGCACATGAGCATTTTAATGCGTAAATGACGTTCTCAGATAGACAAGTGGCATGATGTCTGAGTTGGATTTTCTCTCCTGTCCTTGGATGTGATATATAGGGTCCTTTGATAATGTTATTGCAGTTACCGCAACTCATGCATGGATATGTCCCAGGGTGTTTCTCAGCAGTTCTCTGTTTAGATTTCTTGCTATCCGTGTCAACCAATAGATTGCGTAGGTTGTTGCTTTTTTGATATGCAAACACAGATGGTTGTGCAAACAGTTCTCTTGTCCTCTGATCGTTTTGCAGTATGTTCCATCTTTTAAGTACACGGTCTTTAATTTGTCGACTCTGAATCGAGTATTTTGTGACAAAAATGAAATCTGGGCTCTTGCGTTCAGGTTTTTTGGACAGCAGTTGTGCACGATCTTGTGTGTCTGTTTTGGTCCTGGCAGCTAGGAGATCATCCTCAGGATATCCTCTTTCCTTGAGTTTCATGTGTAATTTGTTTAGTTCCAGATCACATTCTGCTGGGTTGCTTACGATCCTTTTGATACGCAGCATTTGACCGAATGGTAAATTACAAAGGATATTGGGTGGGTGAAAACTCATTCTGTGTAGAAGGTTGTTTCTGTCGGTAGGTTTTGAGTACAATTTTGTTAGAATCCTAGAACCGTTAATCGCTGTTTAGACATCTAAGTAATGGATATCTGGGTTGCCCATTTCCATAGTAAATTGTATTATTTTATCAATATTATTCAAATACAGTAAGAAAATGTTGAGTTCCTCTCGGTTACCTGTCCAGATCCCAAATATATCATCGATGTATCGATTCCACTTTTTCAAATGTATGCTCCATTGCGGGTGATTAATGATATGCCTGGTTTCGAAATCATACATGAACGTATTGGCATACGATGGTGCCATGGTGGCTCCCATTGCGGTTCCAGTAAGGTGTTTGTAATACGTTTCTTTGTATTTAAAACATGAATTTTCTGAGATAAATTTTAATAAGATCAAGAGGAATTCTTTGTTGGCTCCTATGCATCCTGCATCAAATAGTAATTTCTCCACTGCTTTTGTGTGGAATGCTTGTGTAGAGACTAGCAACATCTATGGTGAAAAGAATATCTTCTGTTGTGAGCTCGATTCCTTCCAGAATTTGTAGAAAGTGAGTGGTATCTTTTACATACGTGGAGGTTTGCTGAATAATAGGCTGAAGGAAATAGTCGATGTATGTGCCTAAGGGCTGTAGTATACTTTCCGTGGCAGCCACTATCGGTCTCCCAGGAGGATTAATGAGTTGTTTGTGGATCTTTGGCAGAATGTATAAATGCAGCATTTTAGGGTATTGGGTCCACAGATAGGCTTTAGTTTTGCTGCTGATCCAGTTGTTCTCCAATGCAGTATCCAATAAAGCATTGAGTTCAGCTTTAATGTCTTTGGTTGGATCGTGCGCTAGGATTTGATATGTCTCAGTATCTGACAATTGTCTCAAACACTCAGAATCATATTGTGCAGTATCCTGTATAACTATAGCGCCTCCTTTATCGGCCGATCTGATTGTTATAGAGTCGTCTGTGAAAAGGTTTTTAATAATCGATAATTCTCCTTGATTCAAATTTCTCCTTTTGGGTTGGTGGAATTGTATTTTCTTCAAGTCATTTAGTACCATATTATGAAAAATATCAATAGCTGGTATGTGCACTGGTGGATTAAATGTGCTCTTAGGTTTAAATTCAATGTATTCATTTTCATCTTGGTTGGGAGTATCCATGATATTAGTTGTTTCAGCAAAGTATGTTTTCAGTTTGAGTTTACGAACTAGTTTATACAGTTCGATCTTTGTGTTAAACATATTATTGCTGTAAGTTGGTACGAACTTTAGACCTTTTTCAAGTGTTCTAACTTCTTTGATTGTAAGGTTCCTGGTTGATAGATTAACTACTAATTCCGATTCATTTGTAATTGTGTTTTCATTCCTTGTCCTCTTCTTCCTTCCTCTCCTTGTACTCTTCCTCCTGCCAAGATGACCACTCCACTGTTTGAGTGACAACTAGGCTGTATAAATGGGGTTCTTTTTGCATAAAAGCAGGGTCCTGAGGACTGGAAGAGCAAGACGTCGCCACTGGAACTACGGAACAGAAGGGGAGAGAAGCCACAGACATCTTCAGCACCTGCACCACCGGTGAAGCCCTGCTGCAGCGTCTCACCACTTTTCTTCCACACAACGAGAGGAGATCTTCTTCGCAAGAGACTTCTTCCCTTGAGCTGGTGGGACCAACCGGTTCACCAATCGCTTCCTCGGACCTACCTTGGTCGAAGTGCCCAGCACTTGGAGGCCGGATAGCCAGGCAGCCATCCACCCGGACCGCGATTTAAAGGAGCGTACCTTTTTTTGTTTTCGTTGGGCAGCACCACGACTAGTGCAGTAACTTGAACCTTCCTCCACGACGAGAGCCTCTCTTCCTCTGCTGGATCCTCCGAACTGCAGGAACTACCAGGAACAACCGCCGCCGCAGGAGCCACTTCTTCATTTTAAAGGTACTTTGTTCCACCAGGCCTCCCTTTCTGCGCGGTAGCCCTAAAGGTGTTTTAAATCCTTTATCTACTTGTGGGGTCGGCCGCCCTTTCGTCTAACATCGTCTTTCGCCTTGCATCTACCTTTTCAATATTCGTTAACCAAAGACTTGACTGCAGCTACAAGAACATTTTTTGCTCCTAAGCTCTTGGTCCTGTACCACTGACTCTGGCACAGGCCTACTGACTCTGGCTGATTTGTTAGATCTGCTCTCACTAGATTGATTCTCAATGAGAAATGTGTTGATACACCTGAATCTTCTAAACCCCTCCTCCCTCCTACTGTTTTAACTTGTGAAGTGCCATTTTGCTCAGTTTTCAATTACTTATCTTTCTGCTAAAGTATTACTGTGCATTACTTGTTCACAAAACTTCAGGGAAGTGTTGCTAGGGGGTGTCTGAAGATATTTCGGTTTAACTTGTGCTTTCCCTCCCTTTCGCTAAATTGCTAGAGTGCCTTTTGTAGTTGGTTTTCACTGTGCCATTTTGCTCAGTTTTCACTCTACTGCAAACTTGTCTAGGGAGTTGTATATACTTTCCTTGACTAAACTTAACTTAACTTACTTTTTCAACTGTGATTTATGTGTTGAACTAGATGTGTATAAAATAAATATATATATTCTCTTTTTAATACAAAGCTTTGGTCAGTGTTTCCTTGTACCATAGTACTGTGATACCTATTGTGTAAACCCTGAATACTGCTCATCTCCCTCTTGAGATAAGTCTGACTGCTTAGCCACAGCAACCAACTAAATCTTTGTGTTACAGACTGAAGCCAAAGGGGATTTTTCTTGCTCATACCTGTAGTCTTAATCTTCTGTAGTGCTCCCTAAGGGAACTGCATAGGATTCTGCCTAACAAGTGGATGACTAAATACTATACAGAGGGCGGAGTGTAAAGGAATGAGTACCCCCTCCCTCTCAAACTGAATGTAGTGGAGACAGATCCCCTCCACCTCAAACTGAATGTAACTTATTAGGTTGATCAATGCCTTCAAATGTTGCAGAAATTAGAATTATGGTGCTTTGCAGGAAAGCGCTTTAAAGGACGATCCATGTTTATGAGGTCAGAATGTCTTGAATGATAGAAGGCTTGTTAAGTAGTACATGATAAGTATATTTTACCAAAAAATGGGATTCGGAACAGGTATCAAGTTATAGGTAAAAATTGGGTTTGTTCGCCATTTTGGGGTTCAGGACAAAGTCAGGCACTCTAAGATGGATGCTGGGCATACAAATATGTGAACTTCTGCAAAACCATGCTGAAAGGATAAAACAATTACCTCATTATACTTCAGTGAGTTCAGTAGTCAAGGACATGGTATCTGGGCTTCCTATCACTAATCTTGACGTGGGAGCGAGGTAGCAGTCAAGGGAAGATATCGGGTGCTGCATTCAGCTGGTTCAATTAGCAGAGCGGATACAGCAGATACCCATATTTGGGCCTCTGGGACAGGAAACCATGATGCTGTTGCTAAAACTGTCTCAGGACTAACGTCAGTAATGTCCCATTATAAAGGTTAGGTACAGCACACACAGTTTTAATCAGTTACAGGTATAAGTATGACATGGGAGCTTTTGTGAATTGGCAGCTCAGTCAGAGGAGGAAGGGGCGTGGCTTTGAGTGCCTGAACCAATGAGAGTGTTCTGCCTCATAGATAGGGAGCTGAGACAACCAAGAAGGGTACATAAGGAGGGACATTTTATCACTTTTAGCAGAGTCCCAGAGATGTCGTTGATGCTGTATCCTGTGTCTCCTGTCTCTTGCCTGCTGGAAGAAATAAACTTGCTGACTTAGAAAAAGTCTGCCTCAGTCTGCTGATGTGCTCCAGAGCGTTTTCTTGACCCCAGAGATGCCAATGCCCTGGAGAGAGGGTGATGGGACCCTCCTCTACACCGCAGAGATGCTGGCTTTGGTGTAGGCTCTCTTTTTAGAGCGGACAGAGAGTCTGTACTGCCTTTGGAGCAGGCGGTAGGCCAGTTTGTCAGGCGGTGCGCCTGGTGACCTCCACTTCCTCTCCGCCGCCCTACGCTTGCGGCGAAGTTGGAATCGTACCAAGAGTTGCACTTGGATTTGGGCTTCAAGTGGATCCTCATGACAGGCAGAGTGTTAGAGATAGAGAGCTGATGGTTAGAGAGGGCTGTGTCACGGTGCGAGTCAGCCAAAGGTGCAGAAGGAGGAGAGAAAGTAGCAGTGAAAGCCTCAACTGACATGCGCTTCATGGGTGGGATGACCGAGAAGGTAGGTGGCAGTGCTGGAGTCGGCTTGACCTGCGGGGAAGTGTGAGTAAGGTGGGAAGAAAGGAGAAAGTGATCATTCCAAGAGAGGGAGTGGTAAGAGGGTTAGGGAAGGGGGGGGTGGGTCTGGGGAGATGAGAACATGCAGAGTGTGCCCTGCAGAGTGCGTTGGGCCACAGGGAAGGGGGGAGAGACAGACAGAGAGACAGAGGTTGCGAAAGAGTCCTGAAGAAGGGCTGGTAGCACAAGTCTTCACGGAAGAGAAGTTGACAAGTAGAGGCAAGGAGAGAGGAGGAGAGGTCAGCCCACTCAGAGAGGAAGATGGCGACCTGGCCAGGTGGCCTGTAGATAGTGAGAGAGAGGCCAGTAGAGATAAAGAGCATGCAGACCAGGCATTCAAAGGAGGAGTTGTGCTGCATTGAAATGATGGAAGCAGGGATCCAAGTCAAGGCTACACCCCCACCGGGGCGGTTGGTTGTGGGTTCGGAGAGGATCTTGCAGCCATCGGGAAGGGGAGTGTCGGAAGGAGAGCTGGCCATGATCCAAGTCTCGTCGAGACCAAGTACATCCAAATCAAGCTCTTCCAGGAGACGGCAGATGTCAGAGGAGTGTTTGACAGCTGATCAAGAATTGAGAGTAGCAATGTGGAGCAGGTTGCCACATTTGAAGGACTTCCTGGGAAGGGTACAGGCCAGAGGTACACCCTGCGGAAGTGTTGGAGGTGCCTGAGGATGAGCAGAAGAGGAAGGAAGAGAAGGCAGGGTAGTCGGAGAGGGAGAAGAGAGTGCCGAAGAGGTGGCAGAGGAGCCAGAGAGGGGTAAGAAGGGATAGCAAGAGAGGAAAGGAAGTTGATAAGGCGCGGGAAGCATCTATCAAATGAGAGGAGATTGGCCTGAGGGCCCTGGACCAAGAAGGTGCCATTTAAGTAGACATTAAAGATGGTCTTAGAAGTGGGCCAGGAGGGCCTCCCACTGGGTGCCACCATTAACGGGATAAGAAGAAAAAGGAAAGGGAACAGAGACTATATGTTGGTCCATAGGCCTTGAGAGAGAGAATGACAAAGAGTATGTCAGTAAGGGTCTGTCTGGAGGAAGCACTAGTATAGGTATCAGCGATGGGGATGCCTGGGTTGGAAACCAGGATGTCCCTTTTGAGCTTCTTCTTGGCAGACCTTTTGAGAGGTATAGGATAATCGATAGAAAAGCAGTTTAAAAAGATAGGCGTGACCCTCACTGACACCACTATGCCAGCACTGCAGGTTCCAGTCTTGGGGCATAGACAGAGAGGACAGGCCTTCTCTATCTATGCCTCAAAACTCTGGAAACTCCTCCCCCATCCACATCAAACTCACCTCTTCATGTTCAGGAAGGAGCTCCTGCCCACACACCCTCCACTCCCAACCCTAACTGAGACTGGATGATCTGATCCCCACTGTTTCCTCACCTGGTTGCTTCTTGATCTCTTGATGGATAATTGCCTGCCCTCCTCGGTTAGCCTCCACACTCCCTTGTTTCTCTACTTCCCTCACCTTGTTCTTCCACCTATGTTTGGAAAGTGCTCTGTTTCTGGCTGAAGCTAGGCTTGCGCTCAATAAATACCCTAAAAACAATAATAACATACTACTGTAGATGTAGCACAGCTGCCCCTTCCTATTAAGTGTTCTCTCTGTGGATAATATAAAGAAGCTTCACGTATTCTCAGCATCAGTATTTTAAGTATATTTGTCATTGTGCTGCACAAGCTCTAGCAACAGACTGCTACTTATGCTAACATGCCAGGATACACGTGGGGGAATGTATTTTTGTATTTGTATCGTGCACCGAACCCTGAGGTAACTGGGTGCTGGAAAACTTAAGTGTTACAGACAATTGTACAGAAATGTAGCCGTCAATGACGTAGACCCTTGGTTACAGTTGGGTCTGTAATGTCAAAAGCATTGTTAAGTTGGTTTGGCATGCATTTCATTAGAATAATAATAAAACCCAGGTTTTATAAAGCACTTCATATTGGATTACTCCTGCTTCTAATCTCTATGATAGTAGCTACGGATAGCTACAGATAGTAGCAGCTATTATTAACCAGTTTAATGCAACTTCATGTGTCAACCTCAGAATGATAAAAGGACCTCAACAAGATTAAGGGACTTTGAGAAGATGAAGGTCTAAGTCTGCCCTTTCAAGATTCACACGTGCAAAGTGTGGGTTAGCCCATGTCCATGTCTAGTGCTTACCCCACAAGCTATTTGTATTTGTATTTATTTATTTATATAGCGCACCAGGCCCAGGGGCAACCCGGCGCATAACTTGGATACAACATGATAAATGCATAACATGGCAGTATAACAATGTTTTTACAGTAGAATTACAAGATTTTGCAATCAGGAGAGTAGCAGTAAGAAGCTAAGCAGAATGCAAAAACAAAGGTAGGTCAGAGTACAAATAGGGCAGTGAGCAGTGTTAGATGTCTTGGGAGGACAGCCAGGCTTTGGTAAGGTGTTTGAATTTCAGGAAGGAAGGTTCTGCTCTCAGCTCATTAGGGAGTGAGTTCCAAAGTTTGGCTGCCAAGATAGGGAAGCTGGTTCCACCTGATCTTTGGAGATGATTGAATCGTGGGATGACAAGGCAGTTGGCTTGAGCCGATCTGCAAGGTCTAGTGGAACTATGGAGGGCAAATCTGTTCGTCAAGTAACAGGGTGCTTGGTTGTGAAGGTATTTATGGGTGAGAGCCAAAGACTTCAAGGAAATGCGGTCTGGGATAGAGAGCCAGTGAAGGTTACGCCTAGTGTCAGATATGTGCTGGCGCCTGGGAATGTTGAGGGCCGCTCTAATCGCATTGTTTTGGACAATTTGTAACTTATTTAAGTTACAGCGATTGGTACCAAGGTAAAGGGCATTACAGTAGTCGACCTTGGACAGTACGAGGGTCCTGGCCAAGGTCACACAGTTAGCTGTAGAAAGGAACGGGCGACATGCAGTAATAAGCTTACAGGTATAAGCTGCTGCTGATGAGACTGAGTTAGTTTGTCTAGTCAAGGATAAGGTTGAATCAATGTAAATCCCTAAGGTTTTCGTGTCCTTAGCAATAAGGATGGTATTCCCATCAATGGTGAAGGACTTAAAAGCAGGGTCGAGTTTAGTGAGTTTTTGTGGTGAGCCAAGAATGAGGAGCTCTGTCTTTTCATCATTTAGACACAGTCCGTGTTGAGCCATCCAAGCTTGGATAACCTGGTAGATGGCGTTGATGGCGAGGGAATCAGTAGTGTAGTCACCTGTGATAGGGATTAGTATCTGGGTGTCGTCCGCGTAATTGGTATACGTGACACCCAGATGGTCCAGAATATCAAAAAGGGGTTTGGTGAACACGTTATATAACGTGGGCGAGACACAGGACCCTTGAGGCACGCCACAGGAGCCCGGAGCAGGTGGGGCGGCTGCTAGTGGAGAGAACACACGCATTGTTCTATTATTGAGGAAGGAACTGATCCAAGTAGAGGCTTTGTCTGAGAAGTGAACAGCTGATTTGAGGTGGTGACAAAGAATTTTATGATTAACAAGATCAAAAGCAGCCGAGAGGTCCAGGAGAAGTAATAGCGCAAGTTTGCCTTTGTCTTTGAGATCTTCGATCTGCGTTTTTAAATTGATAAGGGCAGTTTCAGTGCCGTGGCGTGGCCGAATCCCCGATTGCCTGAGTCCCAGAAGTTTGTTTGATTCAAGGTATTCTTGAATTTGTAGGTACACCGCACGGTCAAGGATTTTTAGTAGAAATGGGACAGTGGTGATTGGCCTATAGTTTGTAGGTATGCTGGGGTCCAAAGTAGTTTTTTTCAGGAGCGGGATGACCCACGCATCCTTCAGGTTGTCCGGAACAATCCCAGAGCTAAAGGAGGAGTTGATGAGCGTAGTGATGATGGGTGCTAGGTCGTGCGCTGCTTCCTTAATAATAGGCGCAGGACAAAGGTCACCATGGCAGTTGGAAGCTTTAAGGCTAGCGATGATCTTTTCCACTTCAGGAATGGAAAGTGGAGAGAAGCTAAAAGGAGTCAGAGAGTCAGGGATGGAGTAGTTTATGGTAGGTATAAGGATCGGTAGAGGGTTAGATTGGAGGCTAGTTTGTTTGTTATTAATTTTAATTTGGAGAGTGGCAATTTTGCCTAGGAGAGCCTCTTGGATTTTGGAGCACCAGGTGCTATCTTTGGTGCAGGTGTCAGGTGTAGTGACGGGAGTTTCAAGTTCTTTTAGGATTTTAAACAGTTCTTTGGTGTTGGATTTGGCTTGTTCGATACGTTTATTGTATGCGTCTTTTTTTGCCTGGAGTATGGCTTCCTTGTAGTTAAGGGTGGCCAGGAGTAGACATGATTTGTTGGCTGGAGAGTGGTTACTTTTCCAGTGAGATTCCGCAATTCGTTTTTCTTTGCGTAAAGTTCTAAGCTGGGGTGTGAACCAGGAGTTCAGGTGGGCTCGAGGTTTGGATTTTCTCAGTTTAGAGGGTGCGATGGTATCTAGGGCTTTAAGCATAGCCCGATTAAAGCCGTCGACCAAGGCCGTAGGGTCAGAGCATGAAAGAGCCTGGTCATTGAGAGCTGGAAGGAGGAGAGGGAGAAGTCTGTCGCAGGTGATATCACGTTTATTACGGGTGGCCGTAGCAGGTGCGATGCTTGAGTGGCTGACGGGTTTGGACTCGATGTTGAATGTAATTAGGTTGTGGTCAGTCCATGAGCACTGGTGGTTAGAGGTGATGTTGATGGGACAGTTATGGGCGGCTAGCCAATCAAGGGTTCTACCCTTGTCATGGGTGGGTTGGTTTATGAACTGTGTGAATCCAGCATTCGTAAGGATATTGTCAATAGTCATGGCAGCAGTGTCCTAGGTTGAAATCCCCCAATATTGTGACCTGGGAATTGGTTTTGGTGTTGAGAGTGAAGATGTTGGAGAGGTCCTCCGCGAAGGTGGAGAGCGGGCCGGGTGGCCGGTAGAGTAGATGGAAGGTGATAGAGTGGTTAGGGGTTATAGCCAGTTTGGCTGTCAGTGCTTCCAGAGTGGAAAAGTGGTGTGTGGCCGAGAGGTGAAAGTTTAGAGCATTTTTATGGATGATGGCAATGCCACCACCTTTGGATTGATTGGAATTACGATCATGTCTAATAATGTTATAGCCTGGAGGGATGGCGAGGGAGAGAAGAGGACCTGAGGCTGGATGGAGCCAGGTTTCGGTGATTGCTATAAAGTCAAGGTCGATGTTGAGGATGAGGTCCGCTACTTCAAGGGCGTGAGCCGAGAGTGATCTGGCATTGATAAGCGCACCTTTGATATTGCTCAAGTTAGAGGAGTTGGAAAGGGATGGTGGAGGATTAGGCGTGAGTGTAGGCGGTGTGGGGGTCTGGGGGGGTTTGCTACGATGCGCAGAGTGATGGGAAGCGTGGGTGAGTCGTGCGCCAAGTCTAGCATTTCTCAAGGTGATGGAGCAGGGTATGTTTGGTAAAGGTCTAGTAGCGAAGTGTTGGATCCAGAGGGCTGGATTGTTAAGGTAGGGGTTGGTGTGGTGAGCGAAGGATGGCATAGTTGTGGTGTGATGCAGTTGAGAGTGGCGGACAGGGGTGGTGGTGTGGTTAAATACGGTCCAACCTGAATGCAGTATAAGGAGGAGAAAGGTAGGCAGTAATCTAGTGGGTAGGGCACTGAAAGTGTACAAGGGTGAGTATATAGCAGTTAGGCTATTGGTGAGGGGCATGTTGACCTAGTATGGTCTAAGAGCAAGTGGTCTGATAGTGGCCAGAAGGGCGACCATAAGGCACAACACAAATGCAGTGGTCAGTTAGCGACCATAAGGCATAACACAATTGCAGTGGTCAGTTAGCGACAATAAGGCACAACACAATTGCATTGATAGCGATAATAGTATGTGGCTAGTTATTGACCCTGTAGCTCAGAGGTCTTCAATCTGTGGGGCGCGCCCCCCTTGGGGGGCGCGCCACCATGCCTGGGGGGGCGCGTGATGCCTCCCAAAAGAAAATGAAAACGAGTAAGGTTTTTATTTGATTTTTTTTTGGCCGCACTGAACTGAGCATGTGCAATGGGGAGCCACTGGCTCCCATGCACATGCTCAGCCAGTGCGATGTGGTGGGGGCGTGGCCATGGAAACAGGAAATAAACGCAGCCTGGACGCGCGCTTTCCTGCATTTGGATCGCGCGTCCAGGCTGCGTTGTGGTGTCCTGTGTTCCCTGTTGTTGTTGCTGCTGCTGCCGCCGCCGCCGACGAGTCCGAGGTAAGTGACTCGTTCCGCTTTATGTTTAACACGGCTCCCCCGTGGCAATCTGCCATGGGGGAGCCGCGTTATTAATGCAGCACCGGTCCCCCTGCGCCCCTCTCTCCCTGCATCCCCCACATTGGGGGGCATGCATGGAGGAGAGGAGGCAAGCGGGGGACCAGAACTGCTCTGCTGGTGTTTTTTTTTACAACGCGGCTCCCCCATGGCAGATTGCTGGAGCCCAGCAATCTGCCATGGGGGAGCCGCGTTGTTAATGCAGCACCGGTCCCCCTGCGCCCCTCTCTCCCTGCATCCCCCACATTGGGGGGCATGCATGGGGGAGAGGAGGCGAGCGGGGGACCGGAACTGCTCTGTTGGTGTTTTTTTTTTACAACGCGGCTCCCCCATGGCAGATTGCTGGAGCCCAGCAATCTGCCATGGGGGAGCCGCGTTGTTAATGCAGCACCGGTCCTGCTTCATTTGCCATGGCTGTGTTTCCAGTCATCCATTGGATCCCTAGCTTGCGCAATGCTCCTCGTTCTGGAAAAAATGTGTTGGTTAAACCAGGGCTCTCAACCTTCACCCGCCAATAGCGAGTGATCATGGGGAGTATATATATGGTGTGCATTTGGCGAATTGAAGTGGTGAGTGACTTCTCATGCCTGGTAGTAACTTGCAGCTTGAAATTTATTTCTCTGGATATGAAGTCAGGTTCGTTTTCAGTGTTGGTCCTGTTTGACAGATGATTTACTGACTTTTGGAGAATGTTTTTCAACTTTTGGTGGTACCTTTTTTCTTTCCCAATTCTGAGGTTGATACTCCTTTCGGCAAAGCCTCTCCTACAAACTGATGGCACTTGGCCATAACTAAGGTTCTTGGCTCTAGGGAAAATCCCCAAATGGTATGTAATACCACATCTGTCACTACTGCAAATTCAACTACTACACTAAGCTCATTTCCTTTCTCCTCCCCTAAACGCAAGCTATCTATGGACCCCTAGTCAATGCTTGCCCTCCTCGTTCCTGCTCAGATTGCGCTACCGTTCCATTTTTCCCAAAACTGAGAGCTCTGCCATCCACCACCACCACCCCTTGCCGGTATGGATTTCACAAGGCCCCATTTTCTTCATGCCGTATGCCACCTCTCACTGCAATATTGGGTGTTTTCGTTTGTGTGAAATAAATACCCAACACTATTTTTAGTCGAGTCCTCTGTATTATAGCAAAATAATCGGAATGCTTTGTTCACAAATATTTGTCCTCATCTGATTTGAATCATTGCAAGCAATGATTTTGAAACAACGTGGTGTGTGGCATGCACTCCTTCGTTGGGGGCACCATTATACTCCAGCGCCCGATAACCGTTCGCAACCGAGTAACATTTTGGAGTACATGTGTATAGGGGGGGCCTGGGGGTCAAAAAGTTTGAAGACCACTGCTGTAGCTTAATGCACATCGTGGGATACAGTGTACACGGGATATGAGTAGTCAAGGATAGCATAATCAGGTAAGGCAGCTGTATGCAGCAAGGCAAGGTGGTACACAGTATGCAATTATGAGCAGATGCACATTACTGTGAATGTGGTAGACCGTAATCAGACAGTGAGTACAGGCTAAATAAACAGAGCAAGGTAATGAACTGCCGGTGAATTCACTTTAGTAGCAGACGATGTTGCAATGGACAAGTTTAGTGCCACTGGAGAGCACATGGGATGAGCAGACAGTGAGTGCACAGGGCATGTGCTCCTCTTAGGTGGGCAATAAGAGAACGAGCAGATGGCAATCAAGTCACGTGGTGATGCTAATCTAAGGCAATGACTTACACAGGGAGGATGGAGCATCCACTCCAATGCAGGTTATGGTGTTGGGCGTGCAGTGCGTAGTCTGCGCAGCTTGACAGTGAATCGGCGCACTGAGAAGGAGAGTAGAGTTACCCCATTAAGTTGGGATCGGCATACGATCGGCATAGAACAGGCGTAAAACAGGCAGCAGCCTTCGTTCCTTGGGCCTTAGTGAACGTGGGCCGGCTTCGCCTGCCGGTGCCCAATGGGGAGTAAGAATGCTCAATAGCCAATCAGCGGATGCCGTTGGCTTGTGCAGGGAGTCTGTGTGGGCAGATGAGACTCCAGGAAGCGACGGTCGGCCATGTTGGATGGGGGCACTTCCTCGTGCTCCGGAATGAGGCAGAAATAAACAAAGAGGTGCTCCTTAATACTATGGACCCAGCTCAGGGTGGACATTCCTTCCGTTTCGGATACAGCAAATGCGGAGCAGAGAAAACTATTATATGGAGTACTAAAACTTAAAACCCCACAAACTACTCAGAGTTATGCTCCAATTTAGGAGAGGTTACTTTCATTAGATATGCAGTAGCAGCAGCTGCAAGGTCAATACTGGAGGTAACACCAGCAAAACACATCAAACAATCCTGATCATACGTACCCCTCCCCAAAGCATCGCCATATTGATATTGAATATACTGCAGCCCATGAGCACAGCAAAATAATTCATGACTTCATTACCGAAGCCTTTCACACCTTCAAATTATTACAATGATTCTCTGTGTGAAAGGAGTTAGGCTCTAGAGGTTCTGGAGCCTAACACTCCCTACACCTCCCAGAAAATATAGGATCCCAATTAAACTATAAAAATATATCAGTAATTCATTTGAAGCGAGGTCAGCTCACACTGAGCTATAAAATAGCTGTGTATGCAGAATTACATAAACAAAAGGCTTCTGCAGCAGTTAGCAGAGCTGGGGATAATTCTCACTTTTGGGTGACAAAGCCTGGGAGGGCTGGCAATTTTTGGCGTGGGACAAGTATAATTTGCTAGCCCCTGGTGCACTGGCCCAAGCCCACAAAGCAGTGGTTCCAACTTCCAATAAAAGTAAACTCAATAACACAAAGTCTCAAGTGTATATACATAAAGAAAATATATATAGCAATTCATAACATCAACAATAATATTCAGTTCCTATTGGTAAACTGGGTGAACTGCCCTTCCCCAGGTTTCAAGGTAAATTCCAACTTCAGTGTTCAACAAAAAGAAACAAGGATATCTGTATGTGTGATACAGTCTTAGTTCAGTTTTTAGTTCCGTTTTTGGTTCCTTCAACGTCAAAGTTAAGGTTCTGTTAACCAAAGTTCCAACAACAGAAAAGCTTCTCTTCTTGGTGAAATACAGACTTTACACTTCATCAAAGTAGCATCAGTGTTATTCTTGGCCACGATGCTTTACCACAACTTCCAGTTGTCGAAAAGAAAACACCACAGTTTGTTGTTAGATTAAAGTAAATGCAACTTCTGCAAATGTTAATGAAACATAGTTCCTGGTTAACTCTTAATATGTCTTTCTTTACAAGATTGGGGTCAAAGTAGGTATCTTTGTCAGGATCACTTCACAACATGTCTACTTCTACAACTCTCAGCTTTGAGCAACTTCTACACCAGTTCACCATAAGGGTATTCCCCTCGGTATCACAGTAGTCTTATTTGAGCTACTGAAATGTAATGATTGTATACATGTATTATCAAGATCTTCATTAGCGGGGGGAAACCCCTCCAAACTACAAAAACACAGGGGATTCCCTCCACAAAGTCTACCAAGTTCAAATATGTGCTTGCCCCAATACAAAGGCCCGCCCCACGTCTGCCTCTTTCATGACGTATAGCAGCATGGTGAATGATTTTATGCCCATCAATCATAAAATCTCTAATGGAAAAAGTGTCTTGGAATGCAAATATATCTTTCTCCAAAAGTACTTTCAAGCCGGATCCATTACATAAAAAGTAGCGGTAACCCCTTGTATTACAAGAAAGCAGCGTACATTTCCCACAGACTACAGATCACAGGTTTTCTTCTTCCAACATTCCGGTATCCAGCATTCAATTTGGCCCAACCTCAGGCCCAATTCTGTTTTTGTCTCAGAAGATAGCAGGCATAATCGCTCTGCTGTATGACCTTGTTTTGACTCAATTGTCGTACTTAATTTGGGATGCATAATTTCCATAGGAAAGGGGGATACCTCATGTTTACGACGAACTATCATATTGAACCCAGTTTTTGTACTGATGCAAAGTTTACGCAAAGTAGTTTCACAACCAGAGGAGAAACAAACTCCACCAACACCCAATTTTCCAGACAACCAGATTCAGGCAGCTCTACATGCTTGATATCTGTAGTGACTAATGATTTTAAAGACGCAAGTTGTTTCGGTAGATGCAATAGAAAGCTACGATTGACAAATGGACTTTCCTTAGTAGAATTAATTTCTATACATTGTATCCACTTGCTCACTGGTGGCTTTGCTGGGTCCAGGATGAGATTGATTGAGTTACTAATCGGTGCCTTATATGGCTTTGTAAATTGCTGGCCGCTCTGTGTACTGCAGTATCTGAAATGGGATGATGTGTCATCTTGTATTGAAGTCACGGCTTCCATTTCAAAGCTTCTTGCTTTCCATTATCGTCCTTAAAATGGACCCATTTATCTAACTTACCCCTTCTCAGTGTAGAATTCCTTATCTGTGGGTCTTCGTATAGTACCATGAGCAAGGTTCTTGGATTGCAAGTTTTGGCTTCTCAATGCACAAGGCTGCTTTTTCATCCCATTTTCATCAGCTTCTTTCCCCATTTTCGTTTTAGCCGCACGTTCACCGTTTTCATTTGTTTTCAAGTTTTACTCCTTCCTCTCTTTCTTTTGCCAATACGAGGTAAAGGGTGTTTGATATTTCCACCAGTAGTATCGTTATCTTGACTGATTGCCAGCGACTGAATCAGTCCATTTCTTGAGGAGAGTAAATAGAGTTACCCTCTGAAATAGTTCTTTGAGTGTTTATAGCTGACTCTGCAAACATCTCCCCAGAGGTTTCCATCAATGGCCCATCCTTGACTTCTAATCTGGGACTAGATTCAGTGCATGGTGTAGACGATGGGAACGAAGAACAGTCCCATGAAGAGTTACTAATATCGGGTCTTCACTATGGGCCAATGTTGACCACTATTGCAAGTATCATTTTAGTTCCCTCAGTTCACTGGCCATTTTAGAACACATGGCAAAAATTGCATCCACAGTGGCCGCCACCCCAAGTTTGTCATGGTTACTCCTTCAATGCTATTAGACAGACGTTTCCATCTCGCTGTCTGTAGATTCGGAGAGGACTTAAATGTCTTGCAACCTAGATAGGTCAGCAGAAGCTGACAAATTTGTGCCAATTATGTTATTAAATTCTTGTGAGGGTAAAGCCGTTGCTTCTGCCTACGTGCCACCAACGCTATCCTTTTGAAGATTTAAGCACACGTTTAAAAGTGAGTGATTGTTATCAATTAAAGGTGAGTTATGACTGTTTACTGGTTGGTTATTAAGACGCAGCGGCAAAGCAAACGTAATTCCTCCCAAATGTTCTAGTGGAAATGTATTTGCAACCGTTACCTGAAAGAAACCAGTCTAATGAATTTTGTTATTCTCTTATTTTTATCCCCTTTAATGTAGGCAACGCTTGATTTCCGGTGGCCCTCGTGTCCGATTCCAGAGCCTTCTGGGATTTCTGTGTGCGGTTACTCCATCACAACGCACAAGTTGTTTTATTCAAAGATTTCATTTTCGAAAAGCAGGCACTCCCAAAAGAGGACAGAACACAATAGAGATGGACGATGCACTTTACACAAGTTACTGTATCCTTTTAAAAATCACTCATCGGGTGAAGTAACTCTATATTCCAAGCATGCCGCGTCCCTGGCAATGTCTCCTTGGGTACAGTCTTAACGGTCCCAACTGCCAAATCTACCTTGTGCACTGCTTAGCGCCGGTATATGAGGGGTAAACCTTCTCCTTGCCCCAGGCTGACACATTCACCAACAGCTATGGGGGACTAACTGTAGTTTTAACAAACTTACGCTTTTCCACAGTGTCCGCTCCTTTGCCGACATGGCATATCCCAGTACAGTGCTACAGGCAGCTTCTACTGCCAAGACTGCCCTTTACTGTCCTCTATTACTTGGAGGCAAAACCACTTGCAGTAGCCTCACTTCACGAAACAGATAAGGAAATGTGCAAATGTACAACTCCAATTTCTAATAATTGTGAGGAGGTCACTGTGATGCTGGAAATGCATCGGAGGGACAGGGCCTCCGTATCCTTGTCCTTTACTGCTTTTTATTGTGTGTTCTGTCGTGTTTTCCGTGAAGGAGTTAATGTGGGACTCCTGGCGGTGCAGCTCTCTCTTTTGGTTTTGGTGAACGGACCCAAGGGATAGCCTTATGGCACCCATGGGTGGGGGTACAACCCTGTGCACCTAGTGTATGTTTTTGGGCACCTTTGTGTGACCCACAGAGCAGGGTACGGGCTGGTGGCAGCTCCGTGCTGAAATGACTAGTGCCTTGAGCATCTTCCATTTTGGGATGCCCAGGCCCTGTCATTGGAATCGGTAGATTCCTGATGGAGACAAGATGGCCCCTGTGGCCTCTTGCCTTCCATCGCCTGTTACCTGGATCTTCCCGAAGTCCCAGGAAGCGCTGACTCTGTCCCTTCCCCCTGACTGGCTGTTGGGTGGAAGTTCCATATATGGTAGTATAGGGAAGTGCCGACCAGACTGGCTGGAGCCTTCCCAACGACTGTATGTTGTGGGTACACCTGTGGGTGGACCTGGGTGAATGGAGTGTGTGACGAATATGCACTTCTTGTTGTGGATGTCTGGTATCTAGTGTTCTCAGTTTGCCCTAAAAATAGGGAATGTCCACTTTTGCAATGAATGTTCGTATTTTCGTGAAGATTCAAATTAGAAACTGTGCGTCATTTTCTTAAAAAATATATTTTTATTTCACATCTAGTTGCTGTGACGTCTTTCTTGAATACTCTACTCCATATTCAATGAGGCCTGGCATAAAGATATTGGCTCGAATTCTATGTATGTTTGCCAATGCATTTCGGTTATGAAAACCTTCGTCAGGGCCGTACAATTATTTCGTTATGCCTAATCGTTCTCTATTTCAAAACAATGAATCAACATAATCATAAAATAATCATTTGACAGTAATTCCGAAAACAAACGCATGCAGTCCCACATACCCGTTCCAAGATGTGTTTTTAAATGTTCCAACAGTGAGGTGGTGAATAGAAAAAAGAGAAAAGAGAAATCTTTATTAGAGATTGGTAATGTTACTCGCCTTGCGATATTCACTTAAACCGTGTGGCAATTAGGTAATTAGTTAAAAGTACCTTATGGTTCAAAGGGCTCTGGGTCCCGTCGATGAGGTGTCCAATCTGAGTATACCTGTTAATGTTATGTGAAAAGTTATCAGTTTGAGGTATATCACTCAGCACATTCTAAACTGGAGCGCGGGACACACTCTTACCGTTACTCAACAAAATTGCTCCGTGCTGGTCAAACGCGTCTGCAGGGGCGCAAGCGCGAATGACGGGAGCAGAATGTATGCGTTGCCATGGGGATCCAAAGGTGTGGCGTGGGAACACGTACGCCTTAGGTCACACCTCTGTGCATGCACAGAAGGCGGACTGTTGCCATGACCACGCTGTCCTTATTGAAGTAGTACTGGATGTTGTTCATCGGCGGTCTAACGCCTGTGTGCGTTGAAAAATCTTGTTGTGCATTGCATGAATGCAGTGAAAACCAGTACTGGATAGTTAAAGAGGTACACATCTTGATAGCGCAATACGAGAATGCAGTGAAAACAGTTCCTTAGTAGGTAAAGTGATACACATCTTAAAAGCGGGGTGTCTACTACACCCAGGTGTCAAAAAATGGTCCTAAAGGAGGACCCGATGTTAAGATAAGTTGTCAAAGATATTAATGCGGGCAGAGGTCCAAACCAAATAAGGGGCCAGTTCAATGTCTAGGGGGGTGGGAGGGAGTCAATACTCTACAAACAAACTGGGAAAGTTATGGAATGAATACCTTGTCTGGAAGGGTGGGAGGGAGTCAATGATCAGTAAGCAAGATAGGAAAATTGCAAAGGCACATGTAAGGGTCAACTCAAAAAAGGGGGCTGTAGATACAGTTAGGCCAAAGTCAAATTATGACGGGATAGTGATACTGGATTAGAAGAAGACAACTATGCTAATCCACAAAGTGGATATTCATAGGTAGCACATATAGTTTATTTCTTCATTTAGTCCCTTGGGTGTCAGAGAGCTCAGTCGATCAATCCAGAATGTTTCTCGTTGGGCGAGTCTTTTTTGAAGATTCTCATATTTGTTATATTTGCGGACCACTTCTAAGATTACAAATCTGATCTGTGCCAGATTATGGTGTTTTTCTTGCCAATGCCTGGCCACCGCCGAATTTACTGTGTGATTCCTTATGCATGAAGGATGTTCATTGCATCAAATTTTAGCAGTCCGTTGTGTCTGGCCAACGTAGAATAGCCCACAGGGGCATTTGATTCCATACACAATATTCTGTGTGTCACACGTGGCATAGTCTTTCAACTTGATCTTAGTTCCAGAGTATGGGTGGTTAATGCTCGATCCTTTGATGATGTAATTGCAGTTACTGCAGTTAAGGCACGGAAATGTGCCTATCCGCTCTGTTGCCCTTTTCTTGCGCATTGGTTTCGTGTAAACCAACTTATCTTTGAGGTTCTGGCTCCGTTGATACGCAAAAGTAGGGAGTTCTTTGAAGAGATGTTCTAGTCTCTGATCACAGGTTATGGTATTCCAATTTTTCTTGATTATGGATTTTATCCGACTGCTTTGCCTTGAATATTTTGATACAAAGACCAGTGGGGGCAATTGTTCTGTTTTTGTTCTGGGTTTCAAGAGTTCTTCTCTATTTTGTGTGGCTGTGCGAGCAGTAGCTATGTCTATTTCTTCTTGAGAATACCCTGTTTCCAAAAATCTGTTCCCCATCTCCTTCAATGCTTCTTGGCAGTCCATAGGGTCACTGACTATTCTTTTTACCCTTAGCATTTGGCTATAAGGGAGATTCTTAATCAGGCTGGGTTGGTGAAAACATAATCTTTGGAAGAGATTATTGCGATCTGTATTCTTGGGATAGATCATGGTGCGGTATTCGCAGTTAGTAACTTTTATCTCCACATCCAAAAAAATGTATGAATTTATTTGAGTGTTCATGTGTAAACTGGATGCGGGGGTCTATGTTATTCAGATAGTCAAAAAAAGTTAGAAGTTCAGGTTCTGTGTTTGTCCAAATACCAAAAATATCGTCTATGTAACTGATCCATATTGACAGATTGTTTTGCCATTGAGGATTTGTGAGTACATGTTCCAGTTCAAATTTGTACATAAATGCGTTGGCATAAGAGGGTGCCATGATGGCCCCCATCGATGTGCCTGCCACTTGTAAATAATATGAGTTTTTGTATTGGAAGTAGGAGTTATTGCTGATAAATTCTAAGAGTGTCATTATAAATTCTTTCTGTGCCTGTATCTCACCTTCTTGTAGTAATAACCATTCCACTTCCTCCCTACCCAAGTCATGCGGGATGGAAGTATAAAGACTCTTGACGTATACCTCAGTCTGATAACTTTTCACATAACATTAACAGGTATACTCAGATTGGACACTTCTTCGACGGGAGGACACTTCTTCGACGGGACCCAGAGCCCTTTGAACCATAAGGTACGTTTAACTAATTACCTAATTGCCACACGGTTTAAGTGAATATCGCAAGGCGAGTAACATTACCGATCTCTAATAAAGATTTCTCTTTTCTGTTTTTCCTATTCACCACCTCACTGTTGGAACATTTAAAAACACATCTTGGAACGGGTATGTGTGACTGCATGCGTTTGTTTTCGGAATTACTGTGATTATTTTATGATTATGTTGATTCATTATTTTGAAATAGAGAACGATTAGGCATAACTAAATAATTGTACGAAATGCATTGGCAAACGTACATAGAATTCGAGCCAATATCTTTATGCCAGTCCTCATTGAATATGGAGTAGAATATTGAAGAAAGACGTCACAGCAACTAGATGTGAAATAAAAATATATATTTTTAAGAAAATGATGCACAGTTTCTAATTTGAATCTTCACGAAAATACGAACATACATTGCAAAAGTGGACATTCCCTATTTTTAGGGCAAACTGAGAGCACCAGTCCTAATAGAGTCAATTCACTCTATTTTTCTTTGGTCATATTTTTGGGTCCTTATGCCATAGGAACTATATAGACAGGTAGCCCCAGGCTAAAACTTCAACAAGTGCAATACGATTGTATAATTAACGCACAGAAACGACACGTAGTGCCCTCCTTCAACTCCTTGGTATCTAGTGTTTGACACAATGACTGAGACAGCCCTGCCAGAAACTGGTATGAATGCAGTGTGTAGTGTTGAATGGCGTCGTACTTGTCCGAATCCACATTCTGTGTTATGAGTGTCTGGATGGAGAAGAATGGCCTGAATGCACCATGCGCCTGATTGGCTGACAGACTGCTGAATGCCCTTCGTAGTGATTGGATGCTCGAGTGTGACCCCGGGGAATGAATGGGAGATCAACAGTATATCTGGGGACCTCTCACTGCTAGGAATCATGTTCAGAAGTGTTCAGAGCTGAAGTCCAAACTACGAAGAGTAACTGGAGTGAAACTGACGATTGACCTTGAAGCCCTGCTGGAACAGAAGAATTGCTGTTGCTCTCCTTCATCAATCTGAAAGCTGCTGTGTCACCAAGGACGTACCCAAAGAGGGGACCTAGTAAGGCACCCTCTTCCCGAGCTACGAGGGACCATTGTGCACCAGCTAATCTTTGCCAAAGCTCCCTGGTAGACAGACCTTCGACAGGCTGCCGACCCGAGACGGGGACTACCGCGGAATCCCAAGCAGAAGCGCCCGGACTGTTGTCTGCCACTGTCGACGACCGCTGTTGCCGACCGGAGCCGCCGTGCTCCGGTTTGCCTAAGAACTCTTAATCCAAGGATGCTCTCGTCCGCATCGTCGCTGCTGTATCCCGCTGGAGAAGGCCCGACCGTCGACGTGCCGAGGAGTATCCACCGGTATGTTTCCCGCCACCCAAAGACCACTAAGACACCGACGACTTGACGCCCTTGCTGGGCCACAGTTCTTCAAACTCTTTGTGGTCCAGAACTATCGACAACGAGGTGCCCCGCACGCCTCTTCCTAGCAGGATGTTTACTCTTCCCCGTCAACGAGCACCGCTAGGAACGAATCGGCCACTTTACCGTCGTAGCTCACGCTGCTCTCCGTCGGACATTCGACGACCGGTGACTCCTGCCTTAAAGGGAGGACACTCAAGAAGGGCTGTCGATTCCCTGACGAGGAACGCTACAACGCCAGGTACTTTGGGGTTGCAGAACCATTGGGAAATCGTTGGTGAACAATATGTGGACTGGGCTTGTGATATCTCTTTATTCTACAGGTTGCCAGGTGGGGGGGGATCTCCACACAGAACTGTGTCTCGGTAGGGGCCAGTATTCTGCCAATTGTCTTAACCAACTGCTTTCCTCTTACCTCTATGGTTGGTTGGTTTCCTTTACGACTTGATTGTGTGCCATTTAACCGTACAGTTGATGCACTTTAAAGAGATCTAATAGTGACTGTGGTACTACGTAGAATTCTATATTTGCCATTATAGATAACATTTGCCATTATAGATAACCGAGTACAAAATGCGTTATCGTAAAATTGTATATAACCTTGAATATTAATTATATAAAGACTGTGTTTTAACCGATACAGTGAGCGGACATTCCTTTGTGGGTGCTTGGGGACTACACTACACCAGCTCGCATCACCTCTTGAGAAGCGAGGCCTTGATTGCTCGACCACGTACCAATATTGAGAATCTCGGCAGGGGTCCTCTGTGCCTCTCCTCTACCACATAGAAAGCAGAAGTACAGACGTACAGACCGCCCCTCCAGCGTCTTCACAGTCACTTAAATAAACAAAGAACTCTCCTTGCCTGCTCCAACTGCGACATTCACTGGGTGCTGACTCCAGTCGCTGTACTAGCACAGAACGGGAGGCGGTTCTCTCCCAGGTGCACAGGCACACAATGAAACTCCCGGGGTCATATCCCACCCCCCAAATCCACGGGTGGGATTGGCCCAGATTTGAAAAAGTCACATGCAGCGTTGAAACACGTGTCATCAGAGAGGGCAAATACATCGATATGGAAGAAGCTTCAGATCAATACTTGTAATAATGTTGATTCTATGTAAATAAATCGAAACTCCAGTCAAGTAAAGTTGTGTGGCGCAGGTTTTTTGGTGGGAGGACAAGTTACCTTTTTTGATACAATATAAGTGGTTGGGTATTGACCTTTTTCCTTCCGTCCTCACACATCTGCGACACCGTAGAAATCACAACCACATCTAGGGCGCATAGCCAACTTCAGCTGGCACACCTAACAACGCCACATTCCAATTCAACATCACTCTAATGATAGTTTTGTATTGTACAATTGTGTATACTTTCAAAGCACCAAGCCTCATGATAAAGTGCCTTTAAAAAAGATAAGCAATGTCTCAATTGAACACACATATTCCTGAAGCAAGTATGCTCCACGTCAACAGAAAAAAGAAAGGGGTTGTGCCAGTCCCACAACCGGGTGCAGTGCCATGCAGGTCAGACACAGATCTCAGCAACAGTCAATCAAGCTGCTGACCTACCTTTCCAACTGTGTACAACTGTCTCATTTACTCTCTTTTTCTTACCCATCACCCACCAGTGTCCTTCCCTTGCACCACATTTCTGATGCCTCTTCGCCCTCCTGTTCCGTATAATTAACTTCTGTTCCCCTTTTGCACTATCCTTTAAGCCTTATTTCAACCCTCTTCCCTTACCTTGCATGCATCCCCTTCTCTTACCTAAAATGCTCAATCACAAAGTCCTTGTCCCTCACACCAAGCAAATAGACAGATGTGAAAAATGTGCACAATATTGTTTCAACTGTACGAAGGGAGGAGCAAGTACTGTTCTTCAATAGAGTGAACAAAATGTTTTTACAAAGAGCCATGTTAACGGGGTGAAAGGGTGGGTATCTCGGATCCCCCCCCTCACAGTCTTACACATGTAACGCAGAAAAGGGTCCGAATTGGCACCTTTGAGCATAAACAATGTACAGTGTTGGTGTGAGCCACTACTGAACATAATCAAAGTCTACCTCACACTGAAGGTGAAAAAGGCTGAAAAAAATGTATTAAAAAACACCTTGTTGCGTCCCACGGCAAAGGTGGCATTTCTGACATAGCTCAAGTGGTATTTCTGAAATACCACCCCCGCTATTGCTAAACTTTGAATTGGGTGCATGTACAGAAATACCACTGGCGCAGGGATAACTTTGTCCAGCGGTAGATAATTTAAAAATAAATTCAATCACCTTTTGAATGACCCCCGCCCCATGGCTCTACTAATAATGAATACCTCATCTTTCTGTGTATATTATTCAACAGTGCCCAAAAGCGAGTACCACAAACAATGCAAAATCATTTCGATAACCCTGTATAGTAACGCCCATGGGTGCTATATAACTCTTTTTAAAACAAACTCACTAGGGATCAAGAAATTCAACTGAACACAGGGAAAGCTTTCTCACAGAATGAAACAAAGGACAAACTAACAGGATATAGCTGCTGGGGATAATGACAGAACAATCCTGTATGGGGTATAGTGGTGCCAACATTACCATCCAAGGTCACAAAACCTGCCATTGAAAGGTGTACATTTCCCCTTGGTGGTCTGAACATGTCCCCACGGCCTCTTCCCCTGTCGACTGAAGGCTACCAAGGCACAACATTGCTGAAATCCAGACAAGCGACTTGCGTCATCTACACATTTAGTTCCTATGGGGCAGGGTGGATTCTGAAGGATTTGGCCTTTCATTAATTGTTCTTACATATTGCAGTTCTGGCGCAGGGAGCAAAGCCCAGCCAGCCTTTTGGGGGAAATTGCCTCTCGTGCCCCTTTCCAGGCCACCCTTGGCTAAAGCGGAACTTTATCTTGTCGGCAAGTACATATAGCCTAGCCTTCCTAACTCAAGAAATAATGTCCCTTTTCATCTGAATTCACTTGCACATTCATTGGAGCTCAACGTTTGCTTGACTCCTCATGTTACCCAATGATGTGTTTCCTGTATGTCTGCAATCAGGCTGGTTTACCAGTTGAACCTTTTAGTGAGAAAGCCTGAACTCCTGACTGCCAAAACAGTTCAAAATATCAGATACGGGGGTAAAAGACACTTGCTCCCCCTACGCCCACACACTTATCTACATATACATACACAGCACACGATTTCTCACTTGGCAAAAGTCAATTATAACTAGCCAATGGCAGATGTGTAGGACTGAGAAAACGAAAGTATAAACACGGGAGACCAATAACCTTACAGTTTAACATTTACACTGAATTGTCAATATACTTTTTTATTACAAGAAATATACATTAATGGTATGAATGGGTTTTTGAGAATCAACTTCAATAATGCTCTGAACACAACGAAACGGTACTTTTTATTATAAAGAGACATTATTTGTTCCCAGTGAGCCACACGTGAAAACCTGCTTACATCAGCATGCAAGATTTTCACATTTAATTTGAATTGTTTCTATATTTACTTCCCTGGATTGTTCTTTGTGTGTGAAGATATGCCCCCTTTGAGTTATATCACTAGCCTCACCTGTTTATGGAGGGAAATAATTCCCCATCCCTCCCATTATCTCATATGACTGCCTTCGAGAATTGTAAGTGCTTGGTTTACAACACCCCAGAACCCCGGCTGCAAGCGTGCTTTCCGTTTTAACAATATATACACCATGGTACCATACTTGCACCCCATTTCCCCCAGACTTGCAAGAGTGAAGAAGTCTTTGCAGGTAAAAAAGGGCAATAATAACTCTGCTTCATCCTTGGACAACCACCACAATTAGCAGAGAGAACAGCAAAATATGTCTCTATATGTCACTAAAGAAGACAGTGAGTAAAGCAAAATAGACCTTCTTAAAAAACGAACACCTAAACGTTCAATACTGAGAATGTAAAACGTATGCATCCCATAATATTTGGCTAATTTGTCAGGCCCATGAAGTATCCCGTATTCTTGTATGGCCTTGCCCATGCTATGCCTTGTACCCGGCCTTTCCTCTCCCGCCTCCCATGCCAAATCTGCTCTGTACAGCACATACCCACACAGTGGCGTACGGAGCGGCGCCGCTTGCCATCCCAGCGGCTCTTTAAATAGCCAGACTAGGACACTTGGTAGCGGGACTCGACTCGAGTCCGCTGGCAGGGCATTGTGGGTTGCAGTGTTCCTGCTCAGCACTCTCATCGTCCTGGCAGCAGGACAGCTTTCCAGTTCTGCACCTTCATTGTCCATGAGGGTGCCGAATGGGGGAGGTGTCCCTTTGCCGGGACAATATCCCGCGGAGCTCTGGGCAGCAGAGCAGCTCTCCCAAGAACCAGACACGTTGCTCTGTGTCAACAGAGAATTACAATGTGAGCCATTAGGCACCGATAGGAGGGAGTGGGGACTATTAGCAGGGACTTTTGTCCCTTAAGAAATGTGAATGAGGGTGATCAGAAATGAGAAGGGCGCACATGCTGCATGCTTTAGTAAATAATGGCTACCGCTTTAAAATCCACGGAGGATTTGTTAGACTGAAATTAATCTACATGATGCTATTGTGACTTTGCATGCAAGATGGGGAGAATTAAACTAAAGCCATACCTCTATTGCTCAACATATTTCTATGGCGATGCATGTAGTGTACATCATATGCAAATTAGGAGGTTTGCATGTGTGTTGTCCTAGCGGAGATTCCTGCATCTGTAATGGTCCTGCAGTTTTCTTATTTGTGTCATGTGTCTGAAAATACCATCTGCCACTAATGTGACCCAAAGAGTTGATGGGGGTGGAGGGGGGAGGGGGGGCGCGAATGAGATTTATGGAATGGCAAGCACTGCATTTGAAGGTAAAGGCAGCAGGACTTTCGCCCCCCTCCCCCATGCTGCATACCCCCCTGAGTGCACACCTACCGCCCACTGTCTGGCGTTCATGTATTTCTCTCTTGTCTCTCACATGTCAAACTACTGTCCCACTGTCCCAACAAGCTGCACACATCGGGTCAATGACAACGCGGCATGTCGGGAACTGTAGTCTCTGGACGTAGCTTCAGGATCTACGTAACCTTGAAAACAGGGAAGAGAAAACGGTCAAAGTCCCCACCCCATTACAGCAGTGAAGCGCGCAGCCATCTTGGAAAAAGACTGGTTTGTATTTACCAGGGCCCATCGGCCATGCTCTATTTTACTTCAGTTCTTGTGTCAAGGCACTATATGAAGGGAGGCAAGGTGCAACCAGTTACGAGAGGGGTTCAGTTCAGCACGTCTCACTTGGGCATTGCCGTTCAGGCTGATGGGACCAGATATTCGTGCTCCCTCACATTATATGCGATCACAACTTCTGAAGTAATATTGTCATGTGTTCTATTGTCTTTTAAAACGTAAAAGGCTCGAAAGAAAAGAGTATAGATCACCTCGGAATACCGGTCCGCATTCAGTTTAAGGTGATTTTAGGGAGTCCAATATGGCAGCTAGATTGACTGAGGAGGAATTGCACATGCAGCACGTGTCAAGAATTAGTTGGGGAGCCGCTTTCTATCTCTATGCGCTACTACACCCGGACGTACGGGTCGGTACCATAGAGCGCCGCGGCGCCGACACCGGAGAGAGAGTCCAGACGCACGCACGCACGCACAGATTTTACGTGTGCACGTTATACTCACGTCTTTCAAACGGGAAACGCTGCGCTTGTGAAGTGCCTGCGCGCGCTGGGCTCGGGAGCTCTGTGGATAGATAGGGGGTCCCCGGGGCCGGTACTCGGTCGGGCGGTACACATGGCGGGCGCGGCGCTGAAGCGCACGCACACCTTCCTTTTCGGCTGCACGCTCACTAGTAACAAGAAGAAGTTCTTCTTCCCCGGCGGCGAGGACCTGGAGGAGCAGCTCTCCCTGCGCACGGTGTGCCTGGGCCTCGGCGCCCGGGACGAGATGCACGTGTTGGCGGCTGAAGGCGAGGGGCGCAGCGGCGCGCTCGTACGGGTGCCCGTGGCCGCCCTGCGGCCCTCTCTGCAGTCCGCTATACTCGTGGGGGACCTGGACCTGCTCCCGCCGGTCACCTTCTGCCTCGTGTCGGGCTCCGGCCCCCTGCACATCAGCGCCGAGCACCTGGTGGCCTCTGGGGGGTGTGGTGATGCCACTAGGTCATCGGTGAACGGTCAGTGCGATGCGGTGCACGCTGGCAAGAAGGCCAGTGGCCGGAGGCGTAGGTTACGCGAGCAGCCGTGCCCAGCCAAGGAAGGCTTCCAGCACGCCACCGTGCAGACCTCGAGCGAGGAACTGAATGCATGCAAAGGCCAGAAGGACGTGCAAGACGCCACCGTGCAAACAGCCATCGAGGAGCAGGGCACGTGCATGGCGGAGAAGCAGGATGTGCAAGATGCTGCCGTGCAAACCGAGGCCCAGGAGGAGCCGCCGCAGCCTGTCCAGGAGAAGGCGGATGATGCCTCGGTGCTGACCGCTGAGGAAGACGGCCAGGGTGTGGCGGGGGCAGAGGTGCAGACCCCCTTCTCTGAGAAGCCTGTGCCCGTGCCCACCAGGAAGAAAAAAGCCCTGACTGTGGCGCAGATAAGGGCCGAGTTCATCTCCAACTTAGCCAAGGGCAGCCAGCCCCCCAAACTCTTCACAAACTTCCAGAAGTACATCAAGTACACGTTTAACACGGAAAACCCGCAGGTCGTGGAGGAGCTGTGGCAGCTTCTGAAGTGAGGCCCATGGCCGAAAGGGACACCTTGAACTTCCAGAGGAGATAACTGGGCATGGTCGCTGCTGGCCAGGCACCTGAACTGAATAAATGCCAGTTTCTCAGAGTCCTAAAGAGCAAGCCTGTTTGGAATGTTTCCAAACAAATCCCAGACCTTAAAGACTCGGGCTCTATCACAGGACAATATTCATGCCACTGTAGACGCGCCTTTTTCTCTTGCCCAAGTGTTGCTTTTTAAACGCTTGCCTGAAGGGCATGTAGATTGCGCAGGTGCTGCGGCAGTCAAACCATCAGCAAGGTTTCAGTGTTTGTTTAATTAGGCATTTTTTCAGTTGCAGTTGGAGGTAGATGTACTTTACTTTTCATCCAGTAAACCTTTTTGTTCAAATGTGCTTCTGAATTAAGGGACGCCTTTTGTGTATTGACAAATATTGACTCTGTCGGTGCAATGCACGAAGTTCCCATGTAATAAATCCCTGTTTAACAAATACCATTTTGTTCTGTTTTACCGGGTATCTAAAGAAGGGATAAGCAAGTTTTTTTTATTTTTGATAAGTCATTTCAGGTCCACGCGTATGGGGCAGAATGCCCTGTGAGGCAAACAGAATTTCACAGGTTTCCTTCTCACCCCATAATTTGTTTGCAAATTACTTTCCTGGGTTTGACTCCTTTCAGAAAAAGTGTCAGATTGGAAGAGCCATGCAAAGAGTGTATAAGCAGAGTGACTGAAGCATGTATGTGAAAAGGTTGAGAGTAGTGTGAGGGGTGCGGTAACCTGGAGGGGGAGAAGTAGGGTGGAGTATTGGGGGTAGAGCAGGGAGTAGCGAGGGGGGAGTAGTAGAGCAGCAGGAATGAGGATGATAGCAAAGGAGAATAAGATAAGATCAGAGGAGATAGAAACATCAAAGGGTGGAAGTGAGACAGTGATGGAATGACACACTAGAGGTATAGACAGTGGGGAGAAAACACTATGAGCTGGAGTTGAAGGACTGCAGTGAGAGAGAGATATGAAAATGTGATTGTGAGTGAGATGAAGAGATCAAGTTGGGTAGAGTGTTTGAAAGGCACCTTTCCCAAACCCTTAGAACCTGAAAAACTGGATAGAGTAGGGAGCGTTTTTGGTTGTGCTTGGGAGGTTGGCTAGAGAAGGTGTTCTGCCTCTAGGTTCTCACCATCAGCCCACGCGAGAACTTTGACAGTAGGGGTTAATATTTCCTAACCTCGGATTAAGGATACCTGGGTTAGGGAGGTGTTGCTTTATAATGCAAGAGAGGGGGCCACGGTACATTGGAAAACCAATAACAACCATTGAACCATGAGTCATTGAGTATTTTAGTCCTCTGTGACATGGTGAAAGCATCAGAAAGATTTGCTTCTTAACTAAGCACGTCGGTTTTGTCTCGGTTCTGCCTACAATATATTTAAACGGACCTGAAATTTTGCTCCAATGTAGATCTATTTTGTTTTGCGCTGGCCCTGCATTGTCTCGACACACCTCGCAAAGTTAAAAAGGTGAGATGAAACAGAAAATGCTAAATGTTTTCAGAATATCGTGAAAAGTCTGGGATAGACAAGTGGTAGCAGTGTAGATCGAGGGGAGGGTTTGTGTGAGGAAAATGTTTTGATGCTCTTTCTGAAAGTGGTGATGGAGGGTGCAGTTCCCTGGGTGCCCAGTTGGTAAATGCTTGCTTTTGTGTCCACGTTAGTGTTTAGAGTGGAATGTGTAGGAGATGCTGACATGCTTGTCTGGTGTTTGTGTATGTTTCAGTTTGTCCTGAGGGTTAGATAGGGTTTTGTGGGTGATGGCTGTGAAAACAATGTAACACCCTTTTGCAGGCAGTTCTTTGGAGTATGGGGGTGCCAGTTGAGCTGGGGTAATGTGTTTTGGAACATGTAAGAATCTGGCTACTGCATTTTGTATGATTTGGGGTAGTGGATGGTGCTGCTGGCGGGTCCTGCGATGAAAGCATCACCATAGTCCAGCTTGGCCAGGGCCAGTTCTTGGACTGAAGTTATCAGGAAGAAAGATGCCTGATCTTTCATAGGAGTTGTAGATTACCATTTTGGTGCTGGTTTGTGAAGAAAGGTAGGGGTTGATGGTGAAGCCAATAGATTCAACTGCTGAGGAGAGGGATGGCTGTGATGAGTTGTTTGATCAGGGAGTGAGTTTGGGTCTATCTTTGGGGGCAGGTGGGATAGATAAGTAGGTATTCCGTATTGAACTGAAGTTGGTGGTGATGATGGAGAGACAGCTTTTGAGGATGTGGACTTGAGGGGGAATGAGGTTTGGGAGTACTTTTGTGTGTCGTCAGCATATTTCTGGAAATGGATGTTTGCTATGTGTCTGTCCAAAGGATTCCATACATGGGTTGAAGAGTAGTGGAGATGGGGAGGAGCCTTGCAGGACCCTGTACATGGTCAGGGTGGGGTCGGTTCCAAAGGGGGGGGCATGAGTGCCCCACCCGTAAGTAAAGAGGTGAACCAGTCTGAAGTGGTGCCTTAGAGTTTCATCCTGTGGGATAGGATGTTGGGTTAGAGTGACGTGGTCAGTGCTGTTGAAGGTTGCAGAGAAGTGGGTGACCATCAGTAGGGATGTCATTTTGTCAGTGATGTTGTGAAGACTGAAGTGTGGCAGTCTCAGTACTCTGTCCAGGTCGATGGGCCGATTGGAATGGGTTGAGTAGGTTGTTTGTGTTGCTGCACTTGGATAGTGACTTAAGTGTTCCATGATTCTGGTGAGGCAAGGCAGGGCAGTACGTTTTGTTGAGTCTGGGGGAGAGATGTTTTTTAAAGGTGGGGGGAGATGTGTACAGTTTTGGAAGTAGAGGGAGGGGAAATTAAACAGAAAAAATGCCAGTTTCTTGAATTCCTAAAGAGCAAGCTCGTTAGGAATGTTTCCAATACGTTTGTTCTGGGATGTTTGTAATCGGCTAATTTGTTGCACTCTTCTCTTTGACTTTGCTGGTGAACTACTGTTGATACTCAAGCAAAGGCCTTTTGAATGGCACAGTGTGAACTGAATTACTTGCAGGGTCTTCGAGTGCTTAAGCCACTGAGATAACCTGATGTGTAGTTAGAGGTGCAGGATTTTAGACTAGTCTCCAACTTTGGCACTTGACCACACCTGACCCCATCTCTAGTTGATTGTGGGATATTTAGCTTGAAAAGTGCACATCAACATACCAACCTGACAAATGTATGAATTTGGCATGGAGCTTTGTGAGGTCTTTCACTTGACTGAGGAGAAATCTAGAGAATCCTCGCCCCCCCCCCCCCCCCCCCCCGGTTGTTGCCAGTATGTTCTTGTGCAGTGAAAGCTTGTCTCACCCCGTACTTTGCAGGCTGCTTGCCAGTTTTACTCCTTTCAGAAGCACAGTGGTAGATTGGAAGAACAATGCGAAGAGTGAGTGACTGTTGAGCGTGTGTGAGGGAATGGGGCAAGAGTAGTGTGGGGGGGAGAAGTAGGGTGGTGTTTTGGGGATAGAGCAGGCCGGTAGCAGTGTGGAGGAGGGGGTGGTATGGCGGAGGGAGTATGATGGCAAAGGAGAATAAGATTGGGAGAGGAGTTAGTAACATCATAGGGTGGAATCGAGGTATAGAAGGAATGAGAAACTTCAGAGGGATAGAGAAGGGGGAGAACAGATGAAGGTCTGGAGTTTAAGGATTGCAGTGAGAAGGCGATATGAAAATGTGATTGTGAGTGAGATGAAGAGATCAAGTTGGGCAGAATGTTGAACCTGAACAACTGGATAGAGTAGGGAGTGCTTTTGGAAGTCCTTGGGAGTTTAGCTAGCGAAGGTGTTCTGCCTCTAGCTTTTCACCACCAGCCTAAGCGAGAACTTGGGACAGTAGGGGTCAATAGTTAGTATTTACAAACCTGATTAAGGATGCCTGGGTTAGGGAGGGGAGGTGCATTACAAGGCGCGAGAGGGGGGCACAGGGTCAATTGGAAAACCAATAAAAAACCATTGAACAATGAGTCTTGGAGTATTTTCGTCATCTGTAACACATGGTGAAGATATCAGAAAATTATTTGCTTCTTACTAAGCACGTCGGTTTTGTCTCTGTTCTGCCTACAATATATTTAAACGGACATAAAATTTGGCTCCAATGCAGATTAACTTTTTTGTTTTGCGCTGTCCCTACATTGTCTCGACAGGTTTAACAGGTGAGATGAAACAGAAAATGCTAAATGTTTTCAGAATATGAAAAGTCTGGGATAGACAAGAGGTAGCAGTGTAGATTGAGGGGAGGGGTTGTGTGGGGGGAATGGGGGGGGGGGGGTTCTGTTCCCTGGGTGCCCATTTGGTAAATGCTTGCTTTTGTGTCCGTTAGTGTTCAGAGTGGAATGTGTAGGAGATGCTAGCGTGCTTGTCTGGAGTTTGTAGGTTTTGAATTTTTCCTGAGGGTTAGATAGGGTTTTGTGGTGGATGGCCGTGAAAACAATGCAAGGCCCTTTGAAGGCAATTCTTTGGTGTATTGGGTGCCAGTCGATCTGGGGTAATGTGTGTTTTGGAACGTGTAAGAAGATTCTGGCTACTGCATTGTGTATGATTTGCGGTGGTGGAGGGTGCTGCTGGTGAGTCCTGCTAGGAGAGCATTGCCATAGTCCAGCTTGGCCGCATCAGGAGGAAAAATGTCTGCTCTTTCGTAGACGTTGTAGATTACCGTTTTGGTGACATTAGCTATGTGGTTTGTGGAGCAAGGAAGCAGTTGATGGTGAAGCCAATGGATTTGACTGCTGTGGAGAGGGATGTGTGAGTTGTCTAGGATGAGTTGTTTTTATCAGGGAGTGGTTTGGGTCTATTTTGGGGGGGGGGGTGTGGGATAGATAAGGGGATATTCAGTTATGAACTGAAGTTGGTGGCCATTCAGGTGATGATGATGGATGTGGACTTGAGGGGGTTTAAGATTTGGGAGTACATTTGTCATCTGCATATTGCTGGGAATGGATGTTTGCTATGGGTCTGTCCAAAGAATTCCATATATTGGTTGACGAGTGGTGGAGGTAGGGAGGAGCCTTGCAGGATCCTGTTCTTGGCCAGGGTGGAGTCTACTCCAAAGGGGAGCATGGAGACAGTGTACCGTCAGTAAGGAAAGGGGTGAACCAAAGTGGTGCCTTTCATCTTGTTGGATAGGATGTTGGGTTAGAGTGCCGTGATCGGTGAGTTGAAGGTTGGAGAGAGGTGGATGACGACCAGTAGGGATGCGTCCATTGTCGGTGATGTTATGTTGGTTATTGAGGATGTGAAGTGTGGCAGTCTCAGTACTGTGTCCCAATCGAAAGGCAGATTGGAAGGGGTTGAGTAGGTTGTTTCTGTTGATGTGTTGCTGCCCTTGGGCAGTGACTAAGTGTTCCATGATTCTGGTATGGTAAGGCACAGCAGTACATTTTGGCAAGTCTGGGCCAGAGAGATGTTTATTTTATTTTTTAAAGGTGGGTTGAGATTTGTCCAGTTTTAAGAGGGCGGAACATTGAACTGAAAAAAAATGTTTCTTCGAAGTCCTAAAAAGCAAGCTTGTTTGGAATGTTTCCAATACGTTCGTTCTGGGATTTTTTTTAATGATTTGTTGCACTCTTCTCGTTGACTTTGCTGTTGAGCTACTGTTGATACTCTAGCAAAGGCCCTTTGAATGGCACACAGTGTAAACTGAATGACTTCCAGGATCTTCTAATTTTGACAGTTTAAGGCACTGAGATAACCTGATGTGTAGTTACAGGTGCAGGATTTTAGAATAGTCGCCAACTTTGGCACTTGACCACACATGATCCCAGCTCTAGTTGATTGTGGGCTCTTTTGTATAGCTTAAAGTGCGCATCAACATACCAACCTGACAAATGTATGAATTTTGCATGAGAAAGAAGGCATGAATCTTGCTGGAGCTTTGTGCGGTCTTTCACTTGAAAAACTAAGGAGAAATCCAGGGAATCTTTCCCCCTCAAAACAGTAGTAGTTGAGGGCCCCCAATCCTCACCAAACCCCCCTTGCCCCCCGGTTGTTGCCAGTATGTTCTTGTGCAGTGAAAGCTTGTCTCACCAAATACTTTGCACACTGCTTGCCAGTTTTACTCTTTCAACAATGCAAAGAGTGAGTGAATGTTAAGCGTGTGTGAGAGAATGGGGTAAGAGTAGAGTTGGGGGATAAGTAGGGTGGTGTTTTGGGGTAGTGTGGAGGAGGGAGTAGTAGAGCAGCAGGAAGGAGTATGATGGCAAAGGAGAATAAGATCGGAGATGAGTTGGTAACATCAAAGGGTGGAAGCGAGGCATATGAGGAACTTCAGAGGGATAGACAAGGGGGAGAACAGAAGGTCTGGAGTTGGAGGGTGCAGTGAGAGATGGGTAGATATGAAAAGGAGAATGAGTGAGATGTAAAGGTGATGCATCAAGTTGAGCAGAGTGTTTGAAAGACACCAGTCCCAAACCCTTCCAATGTGAACATCCGGCTAGAGTAGGGTTGGGTAGAGAAGGTGTTCTGCCTTTTAGATCCTCGCCACCAGCCTAAGACAGAACGTATACAGGGTGGTTCAATATTTAGTGTTGACGACTAACCTAAGACTGAGGATGACAGGCTCAGGGTTGTGGTGCTTTGTATGTTCAGAGAAGAGGCCGCAAGGTCCATTGGCAAATCAATAAAAACTATTGAAAAATCTGAGAGGCTTGGAGTATTTCTCATGTCTGACAAGGAGACCTCATCAGAAAACGCTTTGCTGCTTACCTGATCATGCTGGCCATGCCTCAGTTCTGCCTTCAAAATATTGAAATGAACATAAATGTGGCGCTGATGCAGATTTATTGGATTTGTTTTAAGTGCTGGCACTACTGACAGGGTCTTGATGTGCCTTGCAAGGATCAAAGGTGAAAATGGTGGGCGGTGAAAGTTACAAAATGTTTTCAGAATATGATGGAAAGATTCGGATAGTGAAGCGATAGCAGGGTAGATCGAGGGGAGGTGTGTGGGTGGAACAGGTATGTTTTGAGGCTCTTTCTAGTGGTTATAGAGGGTGCAGCATGAATGTGAAAAGGTAGGCTGGGTGCCCAGTGGGTAAAGGCTTGCTTTTGTGTTCATGTTCGTTTGTGGAGTGGAATGTGTAGGAGATGCTGGCATGTGATAGGTTTGAGTTTGTCTTGAGGGCTAGATAGGGTTTTGTGGTGGATGGCTTTGAAAGCAGTGCAACATCCTTGGAAGGAAATTCTTTGGAGTTCAGGGTGCCAGTGGTGCTGGGGGTAATGTGTGTTTTGCAACGTGCAAGAAAGATTATGGCTTGAAGGGGAGTGAGGCATAGGGAGGTGCAAGGGGGGGGGGGGGTTGGGGTGCAGTGAGTAGAGCATTGCCAAAGTCCAGCTCAGCTAGAGCCAGTGCTTGGACTGCAGTGTGTAAGTAATCAGGAGGTAGATTGTGCTTGATCTTTTGTAGGAGTTGTAGGTTGTTTTGTTGACTGGGTGGTTTGTGAATAAAAGGTGGTGACTGTGAAGCAAATGGATTTGATTGCTGTTGAGAGTAATGTGTGGGTTGTCTGTGGTGAGTTCTTTGATCCAGGAGTTTGGTGGGGGATATATAAGGAGGTATTAAGTTTTGAAAGGATTGAACTTGAGGAAGTGGGTGGCCATTCAGGTGGTGATAATGGAGGGACCGCTTTTGAGGATGTGGAGATTTGGGAGTATATTTGTGTCAAATGCATATGAGTGGAAATGGATGTTTACTAGGGTCTGTCCAAAGGATTCAGTATATAGGTTTAAAAGGAGTGCAGAGAAGCAAGAGCCTTGTCGGACCCCGTATTTAGCCAGGCTGGGGCCAGATCCAAAAAGGGCGGCATGGAGACAGTGTCCTTTCAGTAAGGAAGGGAGGTGGTGCACCGGTCTAAGATGGTGCCTGAGAATTTCATCCTGTGGGATAGGATGTTGAGTAGAATGGTATGGTCAATGCTGTCGAATGTGCAGAGAGACGGGGGAGTACCAGTGGTGGTGTGTCCTTTCAACACAAGGAGGCCTAAAGGGCATCACACACAGTTTTGGTCCATAAATTTAAATTCTCTTATTTTAATTTTTATAAACCCTTTTCTATCCCTCCAACCAATGCTAGCTGGCCCTGGGTGTGTGTTTTGCCCTAGGCTATGCTGTGTGCCCATCTAGGGTGAAAGATAGGGGGGAGAGAACTGACCCTGTCCCAGTAGGCATTTTTTTAAAACCACCATGGGTAAAAATTTGGTGCATATAGGGGAGGGGCGTTCCCAATTTTTTAATACCTCCTTTTCAAAACAAAGCAATTTCAGGGTTTGAAATTGAGGGGAGCTATTTAGCTCCTACTTGTAGCCCACAAGAGCTTGCTTAACTTTGCACCGACACCTACCAGGAGCTACTTTTGGCTACCCATTCCTACTGATGTTTAACAGACACATCTATGTGAATGTAACTCTGTGTTTACGACAATTTATAAATGCAACATTTAAAGCATAAGGAGCAGTAACACTATGCTCTAGCTCCTCGATCCCCGTTGGTAGCTCCTGGTCGCTGGTTGATGCTGCATACCCATGAGCCACTTTTAGCTCCCTCCTGCTTTTGCAATCTTAATTTTGACCCCTGAATTAGAATGGGCACTTAGTACACGAGCATCCCATAGGAAAGGTTGGCCGAGTTTGGTGGTCTGATTACTTCTGACACGTTCTTCAGCACCCAAGGTCACTTAACTGTTCTTTCATGAAGCCAGTAGTCGGATTTCAGGCCTCATGTCTTCTGAACAAATTGGTTTGATTCTCCTTTTTGACACCTGCAAAGGGGAGACAATAAACACATGTACCAAGGCTTGGTGACATGATCATGTATGTTGGCAGAGGGTTTTTCCCTTTGTTATATTTACAACCCATCAATATAATATTTATAACGCCCCTATACATGAGTGTTTCTAGGCGCCACAAGACAAGGGAGGGGTGACTGGGAAGACAAGACAAATGATCCCCATTTGACATTCGGATTGTGCAAGTGTGACAATGGGAAGTGCAGGGTGAGGGAGATGGCGAAGGGTAGGGGGGAAAGTGTGATCAGGGCAGCATGGCTCTGGTAAGTGCAGGGCGCTGAGCACTTTAGGGGTTACAGTTACAGCCCCTAAGTGCACGGTAGGACAGGAGGCAGTGCAAGGAAGACTGGTAATGGAAGAGCCTGGTACCCTGCGAGGGTAAGTTAGCAAGGAAGCGAGAGAAGGCAGAGGAGAAAAGGAAGGTCTTAGCCGGTTCTGAAACTTCAGTTTGTCCAACTCAAGTCTGTGAAGGGCAGGGAAGCTGTTCCAGAGTAAGGCACCTGCAGAGGAGAGAGATCTACCCCCCACTCTCTGCTTGGAGGAGTGTCTGACGCTCTGAGTTAGAGGTTGCCGAACCAAGAGCTTGAGAAGGAAGGTATTTAGGCAGAGAGTTAGATATAGTGAGGGCCCATCCCCAGAAAGCCCTGTGGACAATGCAGTGTGTCTTGAACTTGGTCCTGGGAGCCTGCAGAAAGATTTCAGGGCTGGAGAGATGTGGTCCCTGGACTTGAAGCCAAGGATAAGTCTTGCAGTCCTGTTCTGGATTAGTTGCAGGGGGAGAAGAGTTGGGCAGACTGAGAAACTGGCTGTTGCAGTAGTGCAGCCTACAGAGAACCAGGGCTCTGAGACAGTGAGCTTCTGGCCAAAGGTGAGAAACGGTAGAATACCTCTGAGGAGTTGCAGTGGGAAGTGGGCCTTCTTGGCAAGATCCGTGATGTGATGAGTAAAGGAGAGTGTTGGGTTGAAGATGAGAGGTTTTTTGCCTCACAGGAAGGCGAGGGTAGAGGGCCCAAGTAGGGACGGCCAGAGGGAGGGGGAAAGTGGGAGCAAAGGTCCCAATGAGAATGGTCTGTCTTACTGGCATTAAGACAGAGACCATTGGATATGCACCAATCCTGAATCACTGATCAGTCAGCGAAGATGGGGAAGTGGGGGGGGTAGGGGGCTGAGGGAAGCCTGAAAAAGAGCCTGGTGTCATCCGCATAACACTGAAAGAAGAGGAGGTGATCAGGTGGGCCAAAAGGGCCAGATAGAGCCAGGGTGAGAGGATGGAGCCCTGGGGGACACCAAATGTGGAGAGAAACATGGTGGAGAGAAAAGGACCCAAGTTGGGCCTGGGAGAGTCGATTCTGGAGGCAAGCGGTCAGCCAGCAGTTGAGGATCCTAATAGGGCGTTGCATACCGGACGAGGACTCTTGCCCTTAGCCTAGGATGTAGCGCTCAATTATAATATGCCTAGAATTTGGATTGAGCTGGCACCAACCCATCTTGCACCCCGTTTTACAAATACCCAGGGTCACAATGGACCATGAACAAGGCGGGTTGGTGGGAATACAATATTTATTTTAAATTCAAAGAAAATCACACAATTTTAATATTGGGCAGTAATCACCTATGGGGTGTTAATTACAATGTAAACTGATGAAATACACTTGATTGTATCCAAATCACAGATGAATCGGAGCAATGTTACTCTTGGGGGAGATAGCACCTGAGTTAAGATTTTCCCCCTGCAATGCCCCTTCAAACTCCTATTAATCTAATTTTGAGTGGATAGAAAGGAGCAGCAAGAAGTCAGGAATACTAAGCAGCAAACGCAATTAAAATCCAAACTCACGAAATGGGAGGCAAAATCTTTGCAATTGCATAAATAACACTCAGAATTGGTAAATTAATTTACATGTGCGGCTGAATAAATGAGATAAAATGAGTTCTAACAGTATAGGGGTTGGAAGAACACTAGCAACTACAAGGCAAGGTATCAACAAAGGGCATGCAGTTCAAAAATCTACTTGAAAGTAAGAACACAGTGCAGCCAAAATCACATGTTGGAAAGTTTTCCTTTTTACAGTTTTAAATGTCAAAACGGTTTGGAAAAAAAAAACGGATGAAATGGACAGAATGCGGTTTTTGGGCTGGGTGATAGATGCACATCACAGGGATAATAGTAAAGTGAAAGAGGGACTCTAACTGAATAACTGGATGAGATTTTCAATGTGAAAGGAGATTCGGTTTTGGGTAAATAAAAGCAGTTAACAGAAAATCGGTTGTGAAAGAAAAGTGTGCTACTACAACTATATCTTTGTAACTAGATTATCAAGAAGATAACTCTGCCCATGAAACAGGTTAAGCGGCTGTCTTAACCCCCTTCATGCTGTGTCTCTTTATGTGGAAATTAATTTACTCCAAATATGACTAAGGACTTATGCAATGGACTAAAGGGATGGGAAGGAATGGCGCCAACACCTGAAATTAAGAAACACGATACACAATAAGGGTATGGATGGATTACTTGGATGGCGGAACCAAGTCAAGGTATCAAGGTAGGGGTAGGCTATGTGTTGTTTGGGAGGGGGAGGGGGAGATCCTCTCAATCAGCGCTGGAGTTTGGGATATGGGACAGATAACCGGGCTTCTGGACTCAAGGGATCTGGTCACGGCACCATGGTGGGACTCTCGGGCAGAAAAAAGCATGTCCTGTCTGGTCGCATGCAGGTAGTGGGGTGAAAAGCCGGTCTGGTCACACGATACTATCCAAAAAGGTACCACAGCTTTTCTCCCTGAGTCAGTCAGATTTTGGTATGGGGTTTAGTTCTGTAGGATGTTTCTGCCTGGATAGCGTCAGTTATGCTCTGGCCTGGCAGTGGATCTGAAATCTGCAGGATGAATATGGAATGTCTGGATATGCAGCAGCTGGAACATTCAGAAGTCTGTCCTTTGTCTCTGTGAGCTTCCCCCTTTTATAATGCGGGTGACATCACAGGATTTGCTGTGGGGCAGAACTAAGCTATACCTACCCCTAAGAATCGGATAGGTCTGCCTATCCTCGTGTCACTCTTGCACTGCAACAATTGCTGTCAGGCATAGTAATGCTACTGCTAGTTTTGTCTCCTTTTTTTTTTTCCTCCCTCACTTCTCCTTTAATGTTTTTCACACACTTGTACTATCTGTTATGATATGATAGTTATTATCACTTTCTAAATTGTTTCAAGGCCCTTTTAAGAATGTAACTGTATTCTCCCATGTTCCCTCCCTCGTTGAAATGCTTTGAAACACATTGTGTATAGGTGCTGTACAAATAATCGTCATGTCGCCTCCTCCCTGGAAGCAGATTGGGACTGAGTTTTATGGGGTGTGTTTTTATGAGGTACAGAGCTGTCACTTTTGCATCAGGCCATAAATCACACTTTTTTACAGTTGTGGCACTTTTGCAAAATCACATAGACAAGTGACATATTCGACACAGAGCATGGCAGTCCAACTCCCAGGTTTGTATGACATTGTTTCATCCTTCTAATAATCTTTTGCACTTTTTGATGGGAAATATTTCACTTACAATTCGATAACTTTATTCATGTGTACATATTATCATAAGGCATGTTAGTATTGAATTTCAAAGTGCCCCATATACCCTTTCCTCAGAATATACAATTTCCCGTCATTTCCATCCCCAACATGCTAGTGAAGGCTACCACGTCTTAATTTAAAGCCACAAAAATTGATTTAAACTGTAAAACTCTCGCATTACTGTGTTGTCCGGTGGCAGCAATAACAGCCTGTAGTTTAATAATTAAGTCTTTTGAGCCAGATGGCCAGCATTGTCGCCCAAATATGGGCATCATTTCAAAGGTTGCCCTGGAGTTGGCTTTGATGCCCCCCCAGTTGAAGTTAAGGGGAGGTGTTCTTTGCAATTTCACAGTGTCCTGGAATCTATTGTACCATGCTCCAGCCCACCCACAAAGTCTGACGAGCATGTGAGATGCTTCCTCTTGGTCCATTCATAGTTTCGAAGGGGCTGGCCCCTTTGGGGGAAGGCAGATCCTGTTCCCAGCAAGCAAATGTCTCTTGAAGCCAAGCAGGAAAACCTGTTCTATGGCTTCCACAGTAAATATACTTATTTACTTTTCTTTTTTTTTTCTAAATCAGAAGCAAGTCTGTTTGAAATAAAACATCCCATAGGTTTTCAAACAAACCCCCCCTTACATTTCTAGGCAAGGACAGGGCATTATTCTAAATTACACTTTTAAAACAGACATTTTTCTTGTTTACAAAAGCAACCCTTTTTACACGTGGTGTTTGCAGCCCTAGTCAGTTTCTCTTACAGAGCAATCTGTTCAAGGCAAAGGCCCACTGATACTATATAGGGACAGAGGAATAGGGCTTCTTTTGAAGAGTTCAGCTGTGATATTTTGTTGCCAAGTGAAGCCTTCTTCCCGTACAGCTGGTAGTAGTTTGTGATTTCACAGATTTTGCCTGACGAAGCCTGTCATTCAGTGAGAAATGCTTTCTTTTGCTGGAGCACAACCTGAATATGGTTGGGTATAGCTGGGTCTCCTGGATCAGGACTGTGTATTGTTGAACAGATGAAAAGGGGCATCAGGCTCCATCATTTGAATGCAAAATATTTCCTTTTGCATTTGGAAATTTTGAGCGAGCAGCCAAGCAGCACCAATTCTCTTCTTTGGTGCACATAAGGAAACGCATTGGCAGCCTATCTGTGTGTGTTCCCTGTTCCATCTTGCCCAATAGGTGCTCTGCATAGACCGTGCAGCTATCAATTTTTAGCTGCAAAACACAGTTTTGATGCAAGGGAAGGTGCTCCACGGAGCCAGTGCTGCCATTCTGCTGGTAACTACTGAAGTGCAGATTGGTGATGGAGTTCTGCTCGGTGGGTAAATGTACCCCATAAATTCCCACCCCCACCACACTCTCCTGAGACTTCTTGTTGAGGGAGAGTTGGGCAACAGGGTTCATCAGGGAGCGGTACGCCACAATCCTCCCGTTATCTGTCGTTGGAGTGTGGCGTGACACCCACAGATTTTCCTTCAGTCTTTCCTTGGAATGTGGAGTGACACCCCCAGATTTTCTTTTGGTCTTTCTTTTCTGGGCCCCCAGGGAAGTCCTCCTTGGTAATCTGGAGCCTGAATCCGTACTAACCTAATGGATGAATAAAGAAAGGTTACAGCATTTTCCCACCAACTGTCTTCCCGGATGGTTGATGGCAGTGGGACATGCATACCTACGGTCATTCAAGCACTCGGACAATAACAACAAATAATTCCTTACAAGACAAAGATAACTATTGATAGTTTTGCTAGGGATTTTGGTGATCTCCTTTTGCACTGAAAATGAAAACGACAAAAAATACTCCGTTAGATATACCTATGAACCTACCGGTTCCCTTCTGGTACTTCTTTTTCTTGTTCGCATTCTCCAGATCTCTCTTCTATTTGACTTTCTCTTGGCTCCTCAATCGGCTGCAAAGTGTGTCTGTGGTGACAACTCTTTAACTGATTAATATGGACCCATTTCTCTTCTGCCAACTCTCCTTTGGGGATGCAGATTCTGTAGGCGACAGGTGAAATTTTATCTACAATTTCAAAAGGACCGCGCCAGCTAGGGAGACATTTCCGCTCCTTGATCTGGTTCCTTTGGAAATTGTACAAGTAGACCCTGTCTACTACTTGGTATTCGTTTTTGGTTGTCAAGTCATATTGAGTCTTCATCCCCTCTGCAGATTTTTCCAGATTCCGCTGAGTGTACACACAAGCATGTTGAAGGTGTTTTCTTAGATTCTCAACATACTCATGTGTTGTGGAGGCGTTTATCAGTGTCTGCTCTTGTGTTCTGTAGAGCAGATGCTGAGGTAGCACCATCCTTCATCCAGTCATTAGCTCAAATGGAGACATCTTGGTCGCAGAAGATGGTGTAGATCTGATGGGCATCAGGACAAGCGGTAATTGGATGTCCCAACTTTGCCCAGAATCTGCCACAATTGTTTTATTGTACCGCTCACTCCCCCACTAGAGGACAGGTGATATGTGAAGTTTCCTTTTTACCCCAAGTATCTCCCACATCTTTGTCATCACTACGCTGTGAAGTGACTTCCTTGGTCTGACCCGATCCTTTGGGGTAGGCCAAAACGTGAAGTTGTGGTTGATAATCGGGGCAGCTGCTGTTACTGCCTTGCAATATGGGGCCACCCATTTGGTAAACAAGCATGTTACGATTAACATGTAATTGTTATCCCTAGAGGAGCGAATAACGGGCCCGATGAACTCTACTTGTAAATCTGACCAGGGCAGTGTCAGCCCCCTCTTCTAGAGGGGAGCTCGGTGTGTGAGTGAAGTTGGCTGAAATTGTGCCCACACAAGACACCCCTTCAAATATTGGTCGAGGTCCTGCCCCATGTGTGGCCAGTATGCAACCTCCCGCAAGATTTCTAGAGTAGTGTGAAACCCCTGACCGGCTTTGGCCACGTCATGGGTGAGACTTAGCTTCAGGCTTTAGAATGAGGTAGTTACCACCCACTGGTCACACCCAGAAAAGGATCTCCTTACCCACAAACCGTCTTGGATTTGGAACATATTGGGACACTTCATCAATGCCCTGAGGTCCTCTTTCCCAATGTAATCGGTATCCGTCAGAGGAAAGTTCCCTGGGTCCTCAATGTGTTGATAACATTTCCCAATAATTGGATCCCCTTTTTGTGCCATGATTAAATCAGTATCTGGGTTCTCCTTACTCCACTGGGCAGTTGAGAGTACATTGTGAGCATTTGACTGGGGCCTAGTGACAGCAGTGACCCGAATTTCTCCCAACCGGGACTCTCTCTCGAAGAGATACCCCCCACCCTCCTGGATGGGTCCGGCGTTTGGCCAGCTGATAAGCTAGGTCATTTCCAGTTTTGTCTGGCCCCTCTAGTCTGGAATGACCCTTAATCATCTTCCAATAGATGGTCATCCCATTAGAGGTGACCAGATCATCAATATTTTGTATTAGCTTGCCATGTTTTAGTGGTTTGTTATTAGCACACAGCATGCCTCAGGCTTCCCAATTAACCAGATGCTCCACGAACCCGTTCCGGACATAATCTGAATCAGTGATTATGACCAGTTCGTGGAGTTGGTGTTGGATAGCAGTGAGGATGGCCTGATGAACTGCCATCAACTCTGCCACCTGAGTACTGCGGGGACTGATTTTTGTGCCCAGCAGAGGTTTCTGGGGCATGATTTACCCAGGCATTCCCAACACCGGCCACTAGTTCCTGCTCCCGCTGTGGTCAACATGGTAGGAGCACCCGTCCACATAAACTGGGGGCATCCCTGGGCACTTGTTTGTTTATAATGCGCACCAAACCCGGAGGGAACAGGGTGCAACAATACAAAGATGCAAAGGTTACAAAGTTTCAAATCACAAAATAACCACATAAATGTACAGGTTAAATTAATTACAGGCAGAAGATAGGAAAAATGTTCAGATTATATACAATTCAAGTCTATACAGTACAATTTGACTATTATTTACAGTGATGGGCACCATTGGCGAAGTGTAGTATTGTATAGGCAGTTTTGAAAGACTAGCCTTCAGTCAGGTTGAGATGGGTGATGTATCTCTTTCTGAAGTGTAGGTAAGGTTGGTCTACTCTCAGAGCGTGAGGTAGGGAGTTCTAAAATTTAGCAGCCTTCACAGGAAAGCTATTACCACCAATCTTGGTAAGCCTAAATCTTGGTACCACAAGGCAGTTAGAATTGCTAACTCTTGTTGGCCTGCTAGAAGTTCTTCTCAACAGTTTGGCTATTAAGTAGCTAGGGGCAACATTAGGCTTTGTGGGTCAAGGAGGCCATTTATAACTGTATTCTATTGTAGGTGGAGAGCCACTTGTGTTGACGTCTAGTCGAGGCAATGTGTACTCTTTTGTTCAGGCATAGTGCGGCTCTTAGTGCATTATTATGCAAAATTTGTAACCTCTGGATAGTTGCTTTGTTAGCACCACTGTAGAGAGCATTGCAGTAGTCTAACCTAGAGAGGATTAATGCTCTAGCCAGGATAATGCAACTGTCATTAGAGAGAAATGGCTTACCAGCTCTGATGAGCTTACATGTGTAGGCTGTGGTAGAGGCAAGAGATGTCAGTTGTTTATCAAAGTACATGGTTGAGTCAAGGTAGAAGCCAAGAGTTTTTACCTCCTTGGAGACCTTAACAATGGTTCCATCAATGGTAAATGATGAGTATTTGTTACCTAATTTATTGATATGAGTACCTAGAATTATCAACTGTCTTGTCATTATTCAGGCATAGACTGTGGGTGGCCATCCATGCCTGGATGAGGAGATATACCCTATTCACCAGCGCCAAGTCCTTACAATAATCCCCAGAAAGCGGGAGGAGAATCTGTGTATCATCTACATAGTGTAGGTGATACCCAGAAGATCCAGAGCTTCGAACAAAGGTTTGGTGAATATATTGTATAGAGTAGGGGAAACGCAAGAACCCTGAGGTACACCACACAGGATCGGGGTAGGGTCTGCCGATGGGGAGAACACCCTCATAGTTCTCTCGCTCAGGAAGGATTCTATCCATTTGATAGCCTCTGTGGAGAAGTGGGCTGCTGAGTCCAGGTGCCTACAGAGGACCTTATGATCCACCAGGTCAAATGCAGATAAGAGATCAAGTAATAAGAGCAATGCTGTCTTCCCTCTATCTCTCAGCTCATCAATCTGTGTTTTCAAGTCTATCAAGGCAGTTTCTGTCCCATGTAGAGGGTGGAAGCCAGACTGTCTGACCCCTAAATGTTTATGCAGCTCAAGGTACTTTTGAATCTGCGTATAAGCGACTTTATCGAGTGTTTTGAGTAGAAATGGTACCGTCGTGATGGGGCGGTAGTTGGTAGCAATAATTGGATGTAAAGTTTGCTTCTTTAGGAGTGGGAGAACCCAGGATTGTTTTAAATTGGCCGGGATAATGCCAGAGTAAAATGAAGCATTGATCAGTTTAGAAATAAATGGGGGGGAGGGAGGAGGTGATCTCTAGCAGCATCTTTTATGATTGTTGCTGGCAGATATTGCCTTAGATGGCTTAAGGGATAGTTTTTTTCTACCTCTAAAACAGATGTTTTGGTAAAGCGGAAACTATTGATCTGGTCAGTGGGTGTATCACTAAGTGGAAGGGTATTATTGGAATGTGGTAGGTTCAGAGAATCTTTCTTTAGTTTTATTTTATTTTGGAGAGTATTTATTTTATTAGCTAGTACCTGTTGAATATCTGAGCACCAGATCTTATTTTTGTTGCATAAGTCAGGTATAGGGATCGGGGACTCAAGTTCTTTTAGTGTGGAGAATAATTCCTTCATTCTTGAGTTAGATTTGGCAATGCGTTTGTTATACGAGTTCCATTTTGCCAGGCAGACTTCATTTTTACAATGCGCAGAGGTAGTTAGTTTCTTTTTGTTCTCAATGGAGGGGCACCTAGGCGTAGGTCCTTTAGTTGTGGAGTGAACCACTTGTTAAGGTGGGCTTTAGCTTTAATTGTTCCTATGGTTCGGCCATGTGTTTTTAACCATAAGTCGACAAACATTTCTTATGCACCTTATCAGACTTTTTGTCTTTTGAACACAAGCAAAATCAGGCAGCAGGGTGCGGCCATCTTGTTATAATCTTATCACTTGCCGCATCGTCCTGGGTGACCTGCCTTTGCGGCACTAAATCATATCCCCCACCCCTGAGCCTGACATCACCAAATCATTGATATTCTCCGCCACGTTACTGGGCAGCGTAGCCAAACGCGCTCAGTTGTCACCTACGTGATTTGATGCAGAACCCAGAAAACAACACACATTGTCTCACAACACAGCGCGTCACAATTTGGAATATGAAACTGTACTTCAAAAGGAAACAGCAAGACTGTGCAATTGGTAAAGTACATTTATTTCACATTAAATGTTTCGAGAACATTCAGCGATTGACATATTCAATCAAAATGGAATTTTTTTTTCTTTGCTCTCGATCTACAAATGTTTATCGTGAGTCACGCACTGTTCCTTTTTGGTACAGTGTTTGTTTTGGGTAAATGAAGCACTTTGACCGCAATGTGAATTGCAAGGCTGGTGCATCAACTTGGCACTAGACCGCCGTAAAGGTTATGTTGCTCCTAATCGCTGGTACAGCATAAGGGCATCTTGGCCTTTGTCGATCGTCCCAAAAAAGAGTCAAATCCAGTGATTGATATGTAGCTGCAGCTGGCGGTTGAAGAAACCGTCGGGGTCTGGAATAGATGACAATCGCAGAATGGCAGGATGTACCTGTTTGCAGAACATAAAAATAGAAATGTGTCTCAGTAGCCGATCCATTCGTGCAGAGGTAACACAATGTGAACCGAGAGAACACAATGTGGAATATCAAAGTACTCTGCTATTTGCTTCTGGGGATAGTATGTTCAGCTCTAAGCGTAATGCGTAAACTGAGGCAACAATTCGAGGTGCACACACAATGTAATGATTTATTAGCATTGAACCAGGGGGAAACAAGTGGTGGTCTACATGTGTGTCGATGCTGGACTGCCCATGTGCCCGGTAGAAAGACCAACACACAAAGGTTGTATTTGCACTTCATTGCAATATGCCACACAGAACGAACGAGTACAATGTAACCCAGCAATAATGGTCAGCTATTCGTATTTGGACTAGTTCTAGTATAAAATCGTCTAAAGAGAAACTTGCATTATATTCGGCATTTCCATTCTCTTGGTGTAATGCAGACTCCGTTCTTGTCAACGATTTTTCATAAACTGAACTTACATGTAGCTAGGTCCAGTTTCAAAATGGACAACCTTATCATATCTTACGTTATTACACCCCTCCTTGAATTCAATCCCTTTCAGAATGGTCCCTGTCTCTCAAGGTAAAAAAACAATAGAACCTTATCCTGTGTGTGCGACGCGTGGGCCTCCCAAGCAAAAATTCAAAGCTGGGGACCTTCACTCACGATGAACATACATTCTTAGTTTGAAACGTCCCGTCTCAATGCATCCATGAGAACTTGAATTTTGAAGCACGGGCCCTGGAGGAAAGAATTGGGTGCTGTCACTGCTCGCTGTTCGTGGTGCTGCTGAGGGGTAGGGGAAACTTGCCAATGACAGAATGCGCCCTACTCCAAAATTGTAGTCGATGAAACACAAAAACAGAGTCAAAGTGTGTCTAGTAATAGGCCCACCTCTGCTTATCTCACGGCCTCCTACCCCATAGCATGTTTTCACAGTCAGTACTTCTTGTGTGACTAGTATCTTATATAGCCTAGATCTCATCCCTTTTGTGTGACGAGCAGATATTCAGCTGTTAGGGGAACTGTATGGCAAGGCAACTGCCAAAACCCAAAGATTCTTAAACACTGTTATCCATCGGGCACTAACACGATAAATGAAGGTCCCACAGTAGCTCGACTAAACTGTGAAATGTGAAAGCAGTGTTACATTGTATGTCAATCGTAATAATTGTACTATTTTTAAGAAAAAAAAGGACTAAGAGGATAGATTTCAAAAGAAAAATTGCATACTTTGTCACTTTATAAAAACATTTTTGGCTAAAATAAAAACTGATGGTAATCATTTGTAACGGGATTTGAACTGTTCAACGAGCTCTGCTTTGGGTGGACATGGCACGTTGGAAATGTTTTGTGGCAATGTATGTGTGCTCTGAGCAGATTCATGCGCAATTCCATGGTTATGCATCTCTAAGACATTAATAATAAGATATTTAACAAAATCGAATTCCATTTCATCATATACTTGCTTGACCACCCATTTTTTGCTTTCGTAAAGGCCATAGTGTAGCAAAGCATCCCTAAATTTCCTGCAGTCCTCGATTGTTCACGGCCTGCATTCTCGTTATGCGCTAATACCGTAGTAATGTCCTATATTTCATGCCTCCGATGCCGAAATGCAATTTTGGCCTGTACTTAGGCACATATTGTGGAACACCTCCAAATCTCATGTGTGACAGAATTCTGTGAGTCCCTTCAGATCTCTTGATAGAGTTTTATCAAACGCAATCTTCACAAGGGCTTTGTGTGGAGGTGAAGATGGAATCATCCACTTCTTCCGTGCCTGCTCTGGGGACAAATGGCCATGTTCACATTGGTAGAAATGCATTAGTGACTGCCATTTTTCCAGTAGAATTTCCACAGACTAATCACATGTTTTGGAGCTCCACCAAAGATGGTTGCTGAAAGACTGGGACCACTGTGAAATACTTTCCAACCCTCCTCCTCCCCCCCCCCCGCAGCTAAGATTTTTTTAATTGATTTGGCAACATGCCATACATTAAATTGATGTTTAATATTTGGAATCTGCTCTCTCATTGTCTTGGCTATTGAAACCTGTCTGTCCGTGGCTATGAGGTTGATTTGCATCGCCCTCGATTGTAGATATTCCAGTGGTTTTATATAACCAAGTTTCTCCATGGCCACTGAGGATTTACATTCCGACACCTGCACGACCACCGAACTCACAATTTTCTTACTTTCCATGTCCTGAAAGTGGTATGTGCAGTACTTCGCAGAAAATACGGTGCTGTCACACTGTCCATCGCCGGCTAGCCTGAACCGTTTGTCGGAGAATGTACTTTGAATAGACAATTGTTCAATTTTCTAAGCTTCACTAATGGCAGGGAATAGATAATCACGTTGGTATTTGTAGTACCCCATTTTAGAAATGAAATGTAGTCCCACAAACTGACAGAAACTGGATAACTTCCTGAAACTAGAGCCACTGAAAAGTAAAGCTGCTGCACACAGTAGATTGCCAGCTGGCAGTTTCCCCAGCATCGGTTGAGCAGACCATGAAAATGTTTTATGTAACTTTTGACAGGTGGCATGTATTTTGAGGTTACTGCTTTGTGTTAGACGAGTCACATTCACCAATGGCTTCCCACATGCTTCCCCTCTCACTGAATGGACGCATTTCAGCATCTTTATAATCTCCATCAAGCTGCTTTTGAATACTATGTAGTTGGCCTCTTTTATTCGACTGTCATCCTGCATCAATGTTTCGGACTGAACCGTTGTGGACACACCACCCAAACTGGACATACTACTATAGTTGATATCTTTGTCTAGTTCGTCGGTCAATTGTGTTGAGGCTTCAGTCTCTGTCATTTTAACATCTGTTACTTGACCGTGGATAGGAAAAAACATCAATGTCGACAACTTTGGTGGGTGTCGATTGTGTCAAGTGGTCATCGAGTAATGTAAAACTATCTTCTATACATTCAGTTTCATCTTCATCTGGCGGAGCAGTCGCATTGTAGCAATTGTCCAAAAACACTTTGCTGGATTCGCCGGTCACATTAAATTCATTTTCTGGCCATTGGACAAAGGCATCTCAAGTCTGAAGACGACGCGCCTCAATTAATAGTTCCACCATGGTGAAAACAGTTTGGCAAGCAGCATCTCTCATTTGTGTCGTTGTCTGTGTCTGCATAGTCCGTACTCCATCGGGCAACTACAGGACAGATAGGAAAAAGGATGTTCAGTGTAACTCCAACATACAGTATCGTACAATTTACATTAAAAAAGCATATAATGAAGGCCTCGGCACAAAACAATTGCTAAAAATTTAAACTGTTTATGACTAACCTTATTTTTCTTTCTTTTCTTTGAAACCTTATTTACTCTAACATCACCATCAGCAAGCTGGTGCACCGGCTTGGATCCGCATGCCTCTCGTTCAATATACGGATCTGTATGTTTGTATGATCGATCGACTTATGGTTAAAAACACATGGCCGAAACATAGGGACAATAATATTTCTGACCGCACCATTCCTTTAATTTTATATAAGTGGAGCAATTTTATCCAATGTAGTAAGCATGATTTTGTTGTATTCATGCACCAGGGTGCTCAGGTCAAGGTTATCTGGCAGTGCGTTTAAAGTGGGGAGGATAGCAGGAATCACTTTATTTGCAGTGATGTTCTTTTTATTTCCAGTTAGACAAGGTGGAGCCTTATGTGAGATCATTTGTTGGGGTCTGGTAGTTGATAGAGTGAAGGACACGAGAGTGGTCAGTCCATGGTTGAGGAGTGATGGTGGTAATGGTACCTGTGCAATTGTAGCCGGCTATCCAGTCTAAAGTTCTGCCCTTTATATGAGTAGGTTTGTTGACTTTTTGCGACAGGCCAAGTGCATTAAGGGTATTGGCTATTTCTAAGGCGTGCTTGTCCACTGGATCATTGAATCCTAAGTCACCTAGCAACACTAGTTGGGAGGTAGGTTTAAGGTTATACTATGCAAGTCTTCCTCGAATGTCCCGTGGGGCCTGGGAGATCTGTAAATTAGGTGCATAGTAAGTGATTGGGAGTTGTTTAGAGGGAGTTTTACCGTGAGAATTTCACATGATTGCAGAGTTAGGTGGGGGACTAGTCTCAATGATAGGCTCTCTCTAGATATCATGGCTATTCCTCCACCTCGGGTTCCATCTCTATCTTGTCTGGAGATAGTGTGTCCATCTGGTATGGCTAGCAGAAGCCCAGGTCCTGCGGCATTGTGTAGCCAGGACTCTGCTATAGGAAGGAAGTCCAGATTACCTTCTGTAATTAGATCAGCTATGTCTATGGCTTGGGCCATGAGGGATCTCACATTTAGAAGTGTTCCCTTGAGGGAATGAGCCTCTGTTTTGGCTGAAATCTGGAGGGGAGTAGGAATATTGGGGATCCTCGGCTTAGGGTTGGATGTCCTAGTCTGATTCGCAGTGGCCCAGAGATCAGATGAGGGAGTAGGCCGTTTGGTAGTATTAGTGTTCATACTAGTGTGACAGTTTATCTTTGTTGGTGGTGGAGATCTTGTGAGTGGTACATACAATTTGAATAGTCTAGCACGAAGTTTAAGATTTCTGTTGGTAGTAGTACATGGGATATTATCAGAATCTCCTGAACCCATATCAATTAGGTATTTGGGAGTGGCAGGGCTAGGGTTATTAGCGGTCATATTTTGTTGACTATACAGGACTATTTCCGGCTTAACTGGCAAGGTCTCATTGAGATGGTCTAAGGTCCTGGTAGCAAGGAGTATTGTTGCAACCATAGTAAGATAGGTGAACATGCTGGGGATAGGCTAAGTGCTCAGTGCAGTAGTCAAATAGTGTGGCACAGAAACTATAGAATGTTGAGGCACAATAAGCTAGATGCAAATCGCAAATGTTAAGGCACAGTAGGCTAAATGCAAATCGCAAATGTTAAGGCACAGTAGGCTAGATGCAAATCGCAAATGTTAAGGCACAGTAGGCTAGATGCAAATCGCAAATGTTAAGGCACAGTAGGCTAGATGCAAATCGCAAATGTTGGGACACAGTAGGCTAGATGCAGCTCTCACTTGTTAAGGCACAGTAGGCTAGATGCAAATCACAAATGTAAAGGCACAGTAGGCTAAATGCAAATCTCAAATGTTGGGACAAAGTAGGCTAGATGCAAATCACAAATGTTAAAGCACAGTAGGACGCGGGTCAGAGTCTCAGATGGTGATGTACAGTAGGTTAAATGCATCAGTCAAATGGTAGGGTAGCACAATAGGTGAATGCAAGGTTCAGATAATGAAGGCACAATGGGCTAAATATCGTACGCTAGGTGCATGGGGCCCTGTAGTGTGTGGTGCAGAATTGAGCAAAGGTTGGCAATGGATTAATTCCATGTTAGTTGGGTATAAGTGAACGATGGCTAGAACCGAGTTAGCAACTCAGCTCCTACTGCAGGCAGGTTGAGATACTAATGGATCTGCAGGTGCCGGTGGCTTGGTTAAGGTAGGTACATAGAAATGACTGAGAAGCAAATCACAGTGTTAATTCACAGTGTGCCTAGAGGAGGTCTGGAGATGGGCGCGTACAGCTCAGTTATAGAGGCAGGCTAGGTGTTTCACTAATAGCAACGTGCTAATGTGGCAGATATGGCGGGAGGAGAGTTTACTTAAACATCGACATATGCAATGAGACAATACAGTACATCCGGATGGCATGGGACACAGTAGGTACATAGCCCGTAGCAACGGGTTTGGACGCGGGCACACCGCAATAGTGCATCTACACGTAATGGGCACGGGAGATAGTCTCGAGTAGAGATTGAAGAGGTGGTTTAGGCAGCACAACTGGTTGGGTGCGTATAAGTTAGAAGTGTGGGCCTTACCCGGGCGAAGTGTTCAGGCAGTGCAGGGGATCCAAGGAGACCTCTCGGGTCGACGGGGCAGCGTTCCTGCCCCAAAGGCTCTAACGGCTTGTGACAGGCTCTGGACAGGAGACTGCCTTGTTGTGTGGCCTTAGTGTGTGGGCTGGCATTTGCCTGCCGGGGAAAGTCATTGGCTCAAAATACAATATTGTATTTATTAGGTTTATATAGCGCTTTAAGCCAAAGTTGAGCTCCAATCAGAGCAGTCTCAGCCTGGTGGGGGCAGTGACAACAAGAAAGATGGTTAGGCGGCCATGTTGGAGTTTCTGTGGCCTCATGGAGTCTAATGGCGGCTATGAGATTAAAGCAGCCAATTCAGCAGAAAAAGAACACTTTGCCCAGACGTTGATTTTTGGCAAACGCTTGCACGATTACAAGCACTTTGTCTGTTTTAAGGCATCCGGTTCCGAAATCGTCATGAGTTGGGGTGGCGGCCTGGTAAATTCGGGAATTACATCCCTGGCCTCACCTGGTGTGGGGGGGGCCACTGCTCCAGCAGTGGCAAGGCGATCCTGCTCCTCCAGGATGCAGGAAGCAAAGAAGACTTCTTCATAGACTTTGTGTGGGGAATTCAGGTATGCCTCCATGTTGTCCTGGGATTTAAGACTTTCGTCCTCGAGACAGTTTTCGCTGGCACAATCATGCAAGTCGGCCAGACCTTGCGCAAGGGGATTCTTCTTGTTTTGTCCATATCTAACCTCCACAGGAAAGCCTTGCATTGACAGAATTCAGAAAGTCATTCTGGAATTGCTCCCATTTCCAGCCCAGATTCTGTCACTTTGGAGGTATTGCAAAGGCTGGTGTGGAGTCTCCACTATGATGTGTTCTCCCTGGATGAACGGCCGGTGATTCTTCAATGCCACACTGTTGCCAGGAGTGCCTTCTCACAATCATTGAATTTCTCCTCCACAGAGCATAACGTCTTGCTTGCATACATGATTACTTTATTGACCTTGTCATGCTTTTGATATAATACTGCTGTCAAGCATGTATTCGAGAACCCTGTCTCCAAGAAGAACTCCTTGTTTTTGACAGGCTAAGCTAGACAAGGCGCTTGTGAGAGGCTTCTTTTGAGTTGCTTTTCTGCCTCTGCTTGTCCTGGACCCCACTCCCACTTGACCCCCCCCCCCTCGACAGATGGATCAGGGGTCTTGTGACCTCTGCGTAATCCTCAATGAACTTCCTACTGTAATTAGTCCGTCCAAGGAGGCTTGTTAGCTCACACAGAGTTGTGGGGTCTTTTAGTTTTAATAGTGCTTCCACTTTCTTTTCCTGGGGACAGAGACCCTCAGGAGGTTTCATGTCCCAAGAAGTTGTCAGACTGGTCCTGCACCACTGTGCCTTTTGGAAGGACAGTTTTGCTCCGGCAACCCTCAACTGGGTCAGAACATAACAGATTTCCGCTATGGGTTCCTCCACAGTTGAGCTTTTCATCAAGACATCATACACATAGGCCAAGTTACCCCTTTCACCCAAGTCGGGCATGGCCTTTGTAAGAAGATGTTGTATTCATTGCCGGAGTTTATGTATCCGAAGGGAGTCTGGGTCCACGTGTACTGCTGCCCCCGAAGGTAAAGGCCAGCTTGTATTGGTCCTCCCTACTGACGGGCACGGTCCAGTACTCATTCGTCAGGTCAATGGCAGTGTACACCATTGACCCCTGGATCTGGGCCAGCCCTTGGACAATGTAGGGGAGAGGCCATTGGGACATGTGGAGCCATTTGTTTAGCTCCCTAAGGTCTGCGCATAGTCTCCATTTGGTTTTAAAATCCCCAGCACTGGATTATTAAAGGTGCTGTGGACTGGACAAATTATCCCATGGGACTCAAGGTTGTTGATTATTTCTGTCAGGGACTCCATGGATGTGAGATGCAAGCGATATTGCTGCACAAACACAGGAGTCATCCCAGGGTCCTTGGGAATTGTGGTAGTATGGATCTTGGTGCGACCAGTTGTACGAGTCCACAGCAACGAGATCTTGAAAATCTAAGAACGCCTCTTTCAACTTTTGCTTTTGCTCCCCCAGTCTCACTGGCATCAGCTAGGTTGAACTGCTCTTCAACCATTTGCCTGAAGCCTGGGACTACTTTGGGTTTTGCTATCTCAGCGGCCTCCTCCAGCTGCGTCTCTGGCTAGAGTATTGACCTGGAAAGAGGGTTTCCGGTAGGAGAGGCAGTCATTGTGGACCTGGAATATCACCTCATCCTGTTTATCACAGGTCACCTCTTCCACCGCGTAAGGGCAGGAAGAGTACACCAGGAAATTCCCCCCCCTTGCCGGGTGAAGATCCTGTCTGGTGGTATGTCATTGTCACTGTCAAAGCAGTCATTGGGGATTGGTCCTATCAGTTCATTTCCTAGATCATGGAAAAATGTTGGTACCGCCATTCCAATAATGGTGCCTGCACCCAGAGTGATCCTGCTAGGGTCGCTGTTATCCATCAATATTGGAATGGTGTTGTTCTACATTGACTAATGGTGTTGGGTTTAACTCCAACCCCTGCTGTTGGAGATGGGCATTGAGATGTACATAGGCGTCAGGATTTTGCAGTTTCTGTCCTTTTTTAATTCAAGTGGGAATTGTCGGGTCCGTCCTGGGATGGTGACCTCCTCTCCAATTTGAACTTCAACTGCATATGGCAGCAATTGGGCTGACTGAATTGCTTTTTCTGAATCATCAAAGCTCATGGGATTGCCCCCTAGTCATGACCAGGCCTTGTAATTGATCATGTCCAAATTAATTGCAAACCGATTGAGAATGTCACTGCCTAAATAAAATAAAGCAGGGACATCTCGCACGACCCAACAATTATGTTCTATGCTTTTGTCACCTACAGAAATGTTGAGCATACACCTGCTAGGCAGGAGATGTTTGGAATTGGGAGTTTCCAGGCCCATTTCCCACTTATCAATCAATTTAAATGTGGGAATGGGTGGATCTCTTGGGAGCTTTCTGAACATGGCTTCGCTGATGAAGCTCTTTCCGTTGTTCACACACACTCTGGCGAGAACAGACTCCTTCTCATTTAACTGAATAGGTAGGAACAACTGTTCTCTAATTATCTGAATGTCAGCTAAACTTTGAGCTGGTTTCTCATCACTTTTGAGTATCGAATGGGATTTTCAGATTGTGAATTGGTATAAAATTTCAAAGTATTTCCTTCCAGTGTGGAATGCCACAAACTGGAAGGTTGATTTTCAGGAATGGAGAGGAGTTCCCATCACTTGTGTGTTTTCCTACAGCAATTACTGTAATGTCGGGTATTTGATTATTTTGGAACTGAAACTCAATATGATCAGACTTTTGTTCAACCATGTGGCGTGTGCCATTTAAACTAACGTGGTTGACACTCTGTTTTAATTTTATTGGCCGGTTAGTCTGAGTCCAGAGGACCCTGTTCACACACATGGGGTTCCTTCTGGAGTCACGACTATGACCGGGTGTTTCCCCTTATGTTGCCTTTTATTTCCAAATCTGCAGTTCCTTCGACAGGAATTTAATTCCGGTCGAAGTTCTGGAGTTGACCAGGAAGAGGGGTGAGAGGGATCTGGTGTCTCTCCCCCTTCCTGAATTTAGCTGTTCAATGGCCCTTTTTGACAGAAGAGTGGCTTGGGATCCAGTGTCCTCCAGTGCTGAAAATGCACATTGCCCTTGCACTCGAACGGGGGCATAGAATCTCCCCTCCTTCTCCTCAAGTGGGCCCACGAAATGGGCATTTTGGGCAAGTTGGGTGGTCAACTTCTTTATTTTAGACTCCGGCGAGAAGTTTTGGACAATTTTCTGTGCCGGAGTCTGGGAATCTGTAATAAAAAAATGGACATCCTGAAATAGATGGGATTTTGGAATCCCCTCTTTCCCTTAGCTCTGTGCTGCCCCCTCATACCTGGAGGTGGTCACTAGAACCAGTTTGTGGGGAGGATGCCTCCATTAATATTTATCTCTCAGGATAACAATTCTGGGGTTCAGGGGTGGATGACTCTGAATCAGTCCCCACACCCACCCAGTCTTCATTCAGATCTCTTGGGACCCATTTTTCATTGGGAGGAATTCCCCCGCCCCTGAATGAGAAGCTTTTTTCCCAGAATCCTCTAAGGATTATTCCCCTTCAAACTGGAGGACACTAACTTCCTCCACAAAATGAGCATTTTGGATGTCTTTATTTCTCCTACCCACCCTCTGTTCCCTGGTTTGCAGGTTTTCGGGGGCAAGAAATGTTAGTTCCGGGGTGTCCAAGGGCTTTGCACGGGTGAGGAAGGAAGCTTCCTCTAGGGCTTTAGAACCCCCCCATGCCTCCTGCTCTGGAACTAGTGAGTTGTTGGGGTTCTCTCCCTGTCATTGTTGTGGGGTGCCAGACCCTTGGTTTCAGGGGTTCTGAACCACCATAAACCTCTGAGGGTTCTGCTGAGCCCTCAACATGCGACTCAGATCCCGTGTTAGGTTCTGGACCTGGCGCTCCAGTTGGGACACCCGTTCCGGTTGGTACGGGAGTCCCTGTCCATACCTAGGTGGTTCACGGGAAGGGTCACTATCCCTTCTCCCAAGTATTGGGGATTTTGATAACCCTCCACCCTTGGCCTCCCCTCTCCCAGATTGGGTAGTCTGGGCTCTTGAAAGCGGAGAAAGAAATTAGGGTTGTCCTGCAAATTAGGGTTTTGTGGATACCGGGGAAAGAAACTTAACCCAGGATTTGGGGGATTACTGCCCTCCTGAGAGAAGTTAGGAGGGAAGTTTACCAGGGCAGTACTTACCTGGTTGGATCTCCCCCCCCTTGGCGGTGTCCATACATACCCCAAGATAGGCCGATTGCCCTTGTATCTGGGACTTACATAATCGGGAGAGTTTGGGGTCCCATTGGTGGGATTACCTTCCTGACTGCAACCTGTTGCTTATTGGCTAGAAGACCTTCTTTGCCTCTGATTTTGCTGGTTTTGGGTAGGTACATTTTTAGGCTCCCCATTTCTAGGTCCAAAATAGGGCAACCTTCACCTCTGCCACCTTAGCAGCAGCAGGGGTATTGGTTGGTTTGGGGTTTTTTACCAGATTTTTTATTTTCTGCAGGTTTTTGGACCTCTTAGATCCGGGTAGCCTGCTCTATTACCCAGTCCCGGGTCCTTTTATCATGAACATCCCTCACCAGCTGGGTCATGATGTATTTTGGGAGTGCATGAAAATAGGTAGTTATAAACTCTCTGCTATCCGTGCGCACCCTCCTGTTAGTTTGTGCAAAGGCGTGTTTTAGCTCCTGCACAAATTCTCGTGGGGCCTGATCTTCTCCGCATTGCAAATTGTAGGCTACTTTGTGAGCTTCTTGGGCGTTTCTGTGGGTGGAAAAGTGTTTCATGATGGCTGCCTTGTGGGTGGACCATCTTGAATGGGTTTGGCCTTCCAGTCCAGGAAAGAAGCTGGAGTACTCCGGAGAGAACGTCCATCTGTCATAATCTATGCAGTTCTGGCTATCTTTAAGGTGAAAAGTGTCCATTGTTTATTCATAGAGTTGCAAATGCTCCCAAACAGAATATTTTGCGTTTTTGTGGTATGGTGTTATGAATGGCCTTGAACTACCTAACGGGGTCTTTCACCATAACTCTACTGTTTATTTGCCTTCTTTTGCCACGTTACCTGAGTCCACTCGCCCTCAGACTCAGAGGCGCTACTGTTTGAGGTCCCCTCATGATCTTCTAGGCGCACCCTGATTCTTTGAGCCTGGGAGGGGCTTGCAGAATGGTGGGGACTAGTTTCTTCCCCCCTGTGGCGCACAGGGCGGTAGTCTTCTGACTCCTCCCTGCTTCCAGGGTTGGCGGAGGATCCCCCCCCCCCACTGCCCTGATTGGGTGGAGATCTTCAGAATGATCTTTTGGGGCCTTATTTCATGCTGTTTTTGTGCAAATCGAACCAAATGGTCCCTTTGGAGATAGTGCTTTTGCAGATACAATTCTCTGATCTCCTCATAGAAGGCTTCCTGGTCAGAGACATCAGCCCTAGTATTTTTGTATCTACACAGGGAAGCCCGCCCATCAATTTCTGAGGGGCGCTGACCTGTCAGCTCCATCATGCTAAGCCTATTTAATTCTGAAGGCCTCATGGCTGCTGGCTCATGTGAACCAGTAGACCTGAAGTCTGCAGTGCACAAAGTATTAAATGTGTTTGAGTCCCTTAGTACAGAGGGCTTCCCACTGGGATCAGGGGTAGCCCTGTCCCTCTCTACTTGTTCAGGGTCCCTCAAGTTTGGGTTTAGCCTGGCATACTCTTTCTCCAACCTCCCATAGTTTCTCCTTCTCAGCCCCTAGCTCTTGATAATAGGCAAAGGTCTGAGCTTTTTGCTCGATCAGGGCTTGACTGGCCTCTATGACCCTCTCTTGAGCTGCCACCTGCTTGTGGAGTCCATTTTTCTCCTCACAGAGGGCCTCGTCTCTTTGCGCTACCTGTATGGTCTGGGAACACAGACAATTTCTGTTGCAGGAGGTGAACCTCCTTTTTTCTGCACATTTAGAGCCTCTATGGCTTGTTCCAACTAGAGTTCCATTTGTCTCCTACGTCCCATTAATTTATGTTATGTTAAAGGTACTTATATAGTGCACCGTCACCAACGGAATTGGTCCCCCAGGTGCTCTGGCAGATCTGTAAACAGGATGGAGGCCGGGTACAGTTAGTCCAGATGAGGGGAGTAGGTGTGTGGGAGAGGAGGTGTGCTGTTGGCAGCTTCTGCTCAGTATACACCGAGTGCTGGGCTTTTGTGCAAGTATTGGATCGGGCGAGACCCCATGTGCTGTTTATGTGTTGTTGATGCGGTGTGGTAAAGTGCGTGCGGATTGCTGGGAGAGAAATGGTTGTGAGTGTTTTGTGTGGGTTGAGTATGCAGAAAATTGAGGGTTGGGATTAGTGGGGTCTGTATCCTGATTCAAGTACTTCTGGTTTTGTTTGAGCTGTATCACTGTGGGTGGGGTTGTTGCTGGTTCCTTATGGGCCATCTCGCTGTGGTGGTGCTGCGCAGATCCAAATGTACCATAGTGAATATTTTATGGAGTGATAGGTGTGTCTGAACCTTTTCTTCGGGTGTGGAACTGGGTTGGTACTATCTATTCTCTTGTTATCTAATGTGACACTGGTCAGTTGAAGCTTTAAATGGTTCAGGGTCAAAGTGCTGTTGATGAGGTGTCCTAGTGCATCCGTCTTGTTCAGTCTGTGTAGTCAGTCGTTAGTTTCCTTCTATCATGATTACGTTTCAGTTAGTTCTTTGGTTTCCGTGACTTCCTTAGGGCTATTGTTTAGTTGTGGTTTGTGTGTGATGGCGCATTTAGCTTCCTGCTGTGTCTTGAGCATTGTGTAGTGTGGGTGCTTATTTCTGTTTCTCGCCCTCTGGATTGGAGCTAATGGTAAAGGGTTTCCTATTCCCTTGCTGTCTGCCATGATTAGGTCTTTTGGGAATGGCTATAGTTTTGTGTCAGGGTCCTATTGATCAGTCATCCTTGTGTTTCTGTCTTCGTCTGGCTATGTATTCGGTCTTTGGTCCTATTACGGCTGTCCTCGGTTAGTTGTTTGGTATGTCATGGAATGTTTTCCTTAGGGTTTTTCTGTCGATTGCTTGGCGTGGACCAGGGTCTGTCTCTTCGTTCATCGATGTTTTAGTTGCGAGTGTGCACCTGTGGCCGGACCATCTATTTATGACGTGAAGAGCCACGTTTTGAGTAGTTTCCTGAATAGTAGGTGGTTTCTTGTGTTACGTATGTACTTTGGAAGGTCGTTCCAGGTTTTCGGTGCTTGGTGAGAAAAGGAAGATCCTCAGAGTTTTCTTTTGTTGTAATGTTTCGTTCGGTTCCAGGCTCATGTCAATGCTTGATCGGAGCGTTCTTGTTGATTGATGAAGATGCAGTTTGTCTCTCAGTAATTCAGTGCTTTGGTTGTGTACTGCTCTATGCGTGATGCACATTGTTTTGAATTTTATTTGTTGTTTTATTGGTAGCCAATGTAGTGTTTTCAGCGCTGGTGTGGTGTGTTCTCTTTGGGGTAGTTTCAGAAGCAGTCTGGCTGCCGCATTTTATATGCGTTGTATTTATTTATTTATTTCTTTGGCTGTTGGCGTAGTCTACTCTGGACATGACGAGGGCAATGATGGTGGTTGTTTTGTTGGCGAATGATGGGAACGGTAGGATCCTCTTTGCTGCTCGCAGGAGGAAGAAGCATTTCTTGAGAAGAGCGTTTTACTTGTGGCTCTATCGTGAGATTATTGTCCATCAGGACCCTCAGGTTTTTTACAATCATTGAGGCTGCTGGGGTTGTCCTGAGTTCCCTTGGCCATGGGAAGTGGTTGTCTCCTCCATTTTCTGTGACGATCATTATTTCTGTTTTGCCTAGGTTGATTTTGAGGCAGAGTTCATCCAGAGTAATACATTGCAGAGGCAGTTTTGTAGCGTTGAGTTTGTTTCCAGGTTGTCCTGTATTTTGAAGATTGTGTGTCGTCAGCGTAGTTGTAGCAGGTGAGGCCTTGACTTTTGATGGTTCTGATAAGTAGATATAGGTAGATGTTGAATAGTAGCGGGGAGAAGGATGATCCTTGTGGTACTCCACAGGTGGAATCTCTCGGGCTGGATTTGAAGGGTTTCATCCATACGGTTTCCATTCTGTTTGTTAGGAAAGATTTGATCCATAGTAGGGGGGTGTCTGTTATTTCGAGTCCTTCTAATCTCGCTGTTGTGATTAACTGTGTCGAATGCTGCTGATAGGTCTAGGAGTATCAAGGCAGTGCTGTTGTCTGAGTCTGCATTCATTTTTAGGTCGTCCCATATTAGGCTGTCACATTCTTCTTTTATGCCAGCCACTCCCTGGAGGTCTGACTCCCTTCTCTCCAGATTCGTTTTGAAATTGCACATTTTCTGGTATAGGGCCTGTTTTTTTTCTGATACAGAGTGCCCCTTTGTTCAGTCAGGTCATCCCTTTGTTGCGTTATGGCACCTAATTTCTGGCGCGCTTCATCAAATTTTGATTGAAAGTGGAGTTCTTTCATAATTAATGTATTACTTTGCTCTTCCAATTTATTTTTTAAATCTGATTCTTTAAAGTGACCATTTTCTCTGCGCTGGCGTTATTGTATCTCACTTGTTGTTAAGAGTCAACTATTTCTTGACACTCCACAATGGCATTTAATTGGGCCTCTTGGTCTGCATTATTTTGCTGTTTTAGATCCAAGTCCTCTTTTAACTGTTTGATGTAGTTCTCAACGTGGACCTCAGAATCTTGGCTCTTTTGCAATTTTTGTTGCACTAGTTTTAGCTCCGTCTGGGTTTGAGTTAAGAGTTCAGATTGGTTTTGCACAATAGTTCTATTGCAATTGCATAAATAACACTCGGAATTGGTAAATAATTAATTTACATGTGCGTTTGAATAAATGAGATAAATATGAGTTCTAACAGTATCAGGGATGTAAGAACACTAGCAACTACAAGGCAAGGTATCAACAAAGTGCATACAGTTAGTCATGTTTTGACTGACTCAATCCCACATGGAGATACATGTATGCTGTGATTCAGACCATTTTAATCTGCTCTTCAAGATTTGGAGTCATGTAGAACTCACATAAGGCTTGATGTAACAGGCTACCGTCTTGCCATATGTCCATGGCGGTGACCTGTTGCATCATCTCTCCTAGCCAGACCTCCTCATCTTGGTGCGCCCATTCTCCTCTGACAAATAATTTGTGCAGAAGGTGCTCCCTGGCCATATTTATCTCTACTGATGTCATTTTGGAAAGTGTTATTTCTTTATTAATTTATGTATATAAGGGTAATCTGTATTCTGTTGCTTTTTGTCTATTTTGGGGTTGATTTAGCTTTAATTTTATACATAGGCCTGGTACTTAGGGTCTATGTTTGACGACACACTTTTTACAGCGTAACACAGCTTTCTAGCCACACAAAGTTTCACTACCTTGAAGGGTAGCCTGCTGTGTTCAAGCTGCCACGGGTGGCAACACTTACCCAATCTCTGGCACGAGCCCCCAAGTTGTTAATGTTTCTAATCGGGCGTCACACACCGGACAAGGACTCTTGCCCTTATCCTAGGATGTAGCGCACAATTTATAATACTTTTTCTTTATTTCCTAGAATTCAGAGTGAGCTGGCACCCAACCTGTCTCATACCCCCTTTTACAAATACCCTGGGTCACAATGGACCATGAACAAGGCCGGTTGGTGGGAATACAATAATTTATTTTAAATTCAAAGAAAATCACACAATTTTAATATTGGGCAGCAATCACCAATGGGGTGATCATTACAATGTAAACTGATGAAATACACTTGAACATATCCAAACCACAGATGAATAGGAGCAATTTTACTGTTCGGGTAGATGGCACCCGAGTTATGATTTCCCCCTGCAATGTTCCCTCAAACCCCTAATCGAATTTCGAGTGGATAGAAAGGAGCAGCAAGGAGTCAGGGATACTAGGCAGCAAACAGAATTCAAATCTGACTTTTCACGAAATGGGAGGCAAAATCGGGTTTGAAAACCTTTGCAATTGCAACACTGGGAATTGGTAAATAATTTACATGTGCGTTTGGATAAATGAGATAAATCTGAGTTCTAACAGTATCAGGGATGGAAGAACACTTACAACTACAAGGCAAGGTATGAACAAAGGGCATACAGTTCAAAAATCAACTTGAAAGTAAGAACGCAGTGCAGCCAAAATCACACGTTGAAAAGTTGCATTTTCCTCTTTTTACAGTTTTAAATGTCAAAACTGTTTGGAAAACAACCATGTGAAATAGACAGAATCGGAATGTGGTTTGTAGGCTGGGTGATAGATGCACATCACAGGGATAATAGCAAGGCGAAAGAGGGGCTATAGCTGAATAACTGGATGAGACTTTCAATGTGAAAGGATATTTGGTTTTGGGAAAATAAAAGCAGTTAACAGAGAACATCGTTTGGAAAGAAGTGCTAATACAACTATATCTTTGTAACTAGATCACGCTGCCCATGAAACAGGTTCAGCGGCCGTCTTAACCCCCTTCATGCCGTGTGTCTCTTTATGTGGAAATTAATTCATTTACTCCAAATATGACTATGGATTTATGCAATGGACTAAAGGGATGGGAAAGAGTGGCGCCAACACCTGAAATTAAGAAACAGGATAAACAGAGGATTCAGACTTAAACACGTTATAAGGGTATGGATGGGATTACTTGGCAGGTGGAACCAAGAGAAGGTATCAAGATAGGGTAGGCTGTGTTGTTTCGGACAGGGAGATACACAATCAGCGCTGGAGTTTGGGGAGTTTGAGTTCCATGGTGGAACTCTCCTAGCAGAAAACATCTGGGCCTGTCTGGTCACGGCACAGCGGCATGCAGGTAGTGGGGCAAAAAGCCGGTCTGGTCACAGGATACCCTCTAAAGGGTACCACAGCTTTTCCCCCTTTCTCCCTGAGTTAGTGGGATTTTTGGTATGGGGTTTAGTTCTGAAGGGTGGTTCTGCCTGGATAGTCAGCTATGCCCTGGCCTGGCAGTGGATCTGGAATCTGCAGGATGAATATGGAATGTCTGGATACGCAGCAGCTGGAAAATTTAGAAGAGTCTGTCCTTTGTCTCTGTGAACTTGGGATGACCTCACAGGATTTACTGTGGGGAAGAACTAAGCTAGACCTCCCCCTAAGAATTGGATAGGTCAGCCTATGTCATGTCGCCTCCTCCCTGGAAGCAGATTGGGCTGGAAGAGGGGACTGAGTGTTATGGGGTGTGTTTCTATGAGGTACAGAGCCATCCCCCCCAGTAATTTTTGCCAAAAATCAGTTAGGTCATAAATCGCACATTTTTACAGTTGTGGCACTTTTGCAAATTACATAAGCAAATGATATATTCCACACAGAGCATGGCAGTCTTTTCGTGGGAAATCTTTCACTTACAATTCTATAGCTTCATAAGGCATGTTAGTATTGAATTTCAAAGTGGCACCATATACACTTTCCTCAGAATACACAATTTTCCGTCATTTCCATTCCCAACATGCTAGTGAAGGCTACCACGTCTTAATTTAAAGCCACAGAAATTGCATTTAAACTGTAAAACACTCGCATTACTGCGTTGTCCGGTTGCAGCAATAACAGCCTTGAAGTTTCTTAATTAAAGTAGTCTTTTGAGCCAGATGGCCAGCATTGTCTCCCAAATAAGGGCATCATTTCAAAGGTTGCTTTGGAGTTGGCTTTGATGCCCCCCCAGTTGAAGTTGAGGGGAGGTGTTGTTTGCAATTTCACACGTAAGTGTCCTAGAATCTATTGTACCATGCTCGAGCCCAGCCACAAAGTCTGACAAACCTGTCAGATGCTTCCTCTTGGTCCAATCATAGTTTCCAAGAGGCTGGCCCCTTTGGGGGAAGGCAAATCCTGTTCCCAGCAAGCAAATGTCCATTGAAGCCAAGCAGGAAACCTGTTTTGTGGCTTTCACAGTACATGCACTTATTAATGTACTTATTTTTTTTTCTCTCAATCAGAAGCAAGTCTGTTGAAATTAAACATCCCATATATGTTTTCAGACAAAACCCCCCTTACATTTTGAGGCAAGGAGAGGGCCTTATTCAACCTTACACTTTTAAAACAGCCATTTTTCTTGTTTACAAAAGCAACTCTTTTTACACGTGGTGAATTTTCCTTTTTCTGTCGACTCCCAATGCGGTTTTCTCTTCCATCTAGATTCTAAACATTGTTAGCAGCCCTAGTCAGTTTCTCTTACACAGCAATCTGTGATATTTTGTTGCAAAGTGAAGCCTTTTTCCCCCCCCCGTACGATTTTGCCTGACACAGGCTGTCATTCAGTGAGAAATGCTTTCTTTTGCTGGAGCACAACCTGAATATGGCTGGGCATAGCTGGGTCTCCTGGATCAGGACTGTGTATTGTTGAACAGATGAAAAAGGGTATCAGGTTCAATTATTTAAATGCAAAATATTTCTTTTTCATTTGGGGAATTTTGAGCGAGCAGCCAAGCAGCGCTGCTTTTCAATTCTATTCTTTGGTACGCATAAGGAAACACACTGACAGCCTTTCTCTGTGTTCCCTGTTCCATCTTGCCCAATAGGGGCTCGGCAAAGACAGCGCAGCCATCATTATTTAGGTTCAAAATGTAGTTTTGATGCAAGGGAATGGTGCTCAATGGAGCCAGCGCCGCCATTCTGCTGGTAACTGCTGAAGTGCAGGTTGGTGATGGAGGGGAATTTTGCTGGGTGGGTAAATGTACCCCACACTTGCCAGGGCCTGATCTGTGCTGCCAAGGTTCTCACGGAGCCTACTGATCAGGGTGGCGTGATTGAATCAAATGCAGAGTGTGGCGCTGCCCCTTGAAGGGACGTGAACGCTGCGGCGTGGCGTTGCACGCCGCCGCATGCAGTATAAATAAAAGGGGCGTTCCCGGCCGCGGCAGAGTGACCGGAAAGCCCGAGCAGTACGGACGTGTGTGTGTGTGTGTGAGTGAGTCTGTACTCGCTGTGGGGCTTATGGGCATCGCGATTTGGGGTAAGGACAAACCCCCAAAAGTGGTGACGAGGTGGGGATGATGCCTGGGCCCGGCGGTGATTGAAAGATCAATTTTTTTTCCCGAAGCGGAATCTTGATTGAATTTCGTTTCATGCCGTAGGCCGTGCTTCGACCACGCGTCTGGTGGCCATTTTGAATTTCAGTCGTGGAACTTCACAGAGCTCCGGTTTGGGCGGTGAGTGGCATCCAGGCCAAATTTTTGGACACACTGCTAGCAGGAAGTTATACCTGCATACCCATGCCCATTTTTCAAATTTGTTTTGATCGTTGGGTCTCCTACGTCGAGTGAAAGCGAGGAGGAGGGCTACACTGGCTAGGCCTGCTTAGCCCAAAGTTCTCCTTTGACTCAAATTTTGGAACATCTGTGCCCACAAGGTGCTGCTGCAGCTGGGGATTTTCATTCTTCATCATCCTTTTCATCATCCTGCTGGGGAGTTGTTCTTCTTCATCCTCTTCATCATCAGGGTAGACTGCTGCAGCTGTGGATTTTCCATTCTCTTCATCCTTTTCATCATCATATCCAGCTGCTGTGTCCGTACATGAGACAGTCAGCAGAGGGGGACACTCTGCCATCATCATCTTCATTCCCAGGTTGGACATTTCTTTTGCCTGGTTGTGTGTCAGGACTGGGTTGTAGTGGTGGTAGTAATTTGCATCCCCCAAGTTCCACGCTGGGGGTGCCTGTGCGCTCACGCCCATGAACGGGGCTGATGGTCAAGACGGTGGACTGCCAGCAGTTCGACAACAGCCTCCTCAGGACGGTGGGCAACCAGCAGCTTCCTCGGGACGGCAGGCAACCAGCAGCTCATCAGTAGCCTCCTCAGGCTCAAGCAGGAGGCCAGGCTCCATTGCCTCAGGCGCCACCAGTGGTACAGCCTGTTCTTCAACCGCTACCTCCCGTCATGGCCCAAGCACGAGCCCCAGCGGCCCTGCAGCCCATCCCTGAATTTGACATCTCGGGCTCGCCATCCAGCCTGGGGCCCAGATGGAAAAGGTGGGTTGATCGCCTCAATATGTACTTTAGGGCCGCACAGGTGACAGATGATGACAGCATGCTGGCAACCATGCTGTATTCGGAGGGACCTTCGGTCCAGGAGATATTTGAGTCGCTTCAACCAGGGTATGGCTCCTATGCCGCGGAAAAGACGGCACCCCAGGCTCATTTTCTGCCCCTTGCCAACTCGGACTATGAAAGATTTGTGATGCTGTCTGCAAGGCAACAGGAGGATGAGACTTTGGACACCTTTTATGGACGCCTAAGGCGCCTGTCGCTGGCATGTGCGTGGGGCGATGCAGAGGACATGATAAGGACAATGCTCATCCAGGCGTGCTCCTCGGGCAAGCTCAGACGGCTGGTCCTAAGTGAGCCGGGCACCATGTTGCCCCGCATTCTTGATCTGGCGCGGTGCCATGAGGTGGCTGAGGCTTGGCCAGCCAGAATGGAGGCTGGGTCCCGCTCAGTTAAGACAGAGGAGGTGTGTGCCATGTGGCGAGGTGGAAGAGGCACCAGAAGACGTGGCGCTGGACCCCGTGACAGAGCTGGTGAGTCGTGCCAGAAGTGTGGGTATGACCTTCCCCACCCAACGGAGTGCCCAGCGGGTGGAAGGACATGTGGAAGTTGTGGACTGCCCGATCACTTTTCCCGGGTGTGCAAGGCAGCCCTGCCTGTGATGGTGCCAAGAGGCCCAGCCCGGTCTGGGTTCCTTCGCCAGAATCGCCTGCCGAATATCGCTCCGGTGGACCAGAGCGAGGGAGATGCCCTGGTGGAGGAGGTAGAAGAAGAGGAGGAAGAGACCATTTTCTTTGTCTCCACTGTGGGGGCTCTAAAAGGAAAAAACAAAAAAACAGGAGACAGCCGAGGTGTGTGGTGGAGGTCAACAAGTCACCAGTCCCGGTCCTAGTAGACACGGGAGCGTCCGTCAATGTGATGGCCCGTGGACATTATGACGCCATGGACACGCCTCCCAAACTGGTCACACTGAAGGCTCGCATCTTTGCATTCAGAGGTTTGGAACCCATCCCATTGGACGGTGCCTTTGTGGCGAAGGTGGAGCATGATGGCTCGCAGATCACCACACGATTTTATGTAACGCCGGTAAGCACGAACACCCTGTTGAGCTGTGCAGCGGCCAAGGCCCTCGGCATTGTCAGTTTTGGATACTCGGTGTACCTGGAGGATATTAACGACCTGCTTGACAAGTATGCCGCCCTATTCAATGGAATCGGACAGATGGTCGTTAACCCAGTGAGGATACATAGAGACGATCCGTGCAGCCCATCGCCCTAAACCATCACAGGGTACCCTTTCACCTTCGTGAGCAGGTGGTCAAGGAGCCGGACACTCTTGTTAACCTCGACATAATCGAGAAGGTGGAGGGTCTGACTCCATGGGTGTCCCCGATTGTCGTGGCGAGGAAACCCAAACAGCCTGACTCTGTCCGCATCTGTGTCGATTATGAGGCTGCCGAGCAAAGCAATCAAGAGGGAGAGGCACCTTACCCCAACGATTGATGACATAACTGCGGAGGTGCAGGGTGCTCACTTCTTTTCCAAGCTGGACCTCCGGGCAGGCTACCATCAGGTGGTCCTACACCCAGAATCAATCAAGGTACATCACCACGTTCACCACTCACCGGGGACTCTACCGCTACAAAAGACAGCAGAGGTTTTTCAGTATATCATCCAGGGTGCCCTCGCTGACCTAGAGGGTGTCCTGAACATCAGTTATCATATCCTGGTGTTTGCTAGGATGGAGGTGGACCACCTGCAGAGGCTGGCAAAGACTTTTGAAAGACTGCAGTCGCTGGGCCTCGCCCTTCACAGGGAAAAATGTGAATTCCTGTACCCGTCCATTGAGTTCTTTGGCTTTATTTTCAAGGAGGGAGGTGTGTCACTGGATCCCAAGAAAGTTCAGGACATCAAAAAGGCACAGCCACCCGAGTCGGTGTCCGATGTGAGGAGCTTCCTCGGCATGGTCACTTACTGTGGACGGTTTATTCAAAATCTTGCCTCGAGATCTGAACCCCTCAGGGCCCTGCTGAAGAAAGAATCCACCTGGCACTGGGGCCTGCTTGAGCAGGCTGCATTCGAGGATATCAAGGGTGCACTGGCGGCCGAAGACACCATGGCGTTCTTTGACCCTGCCCTACCATCGGAAGTCATTGTGGACGCCAGCCCATTTGGTCTGAGCGCTGTGCTAACTCAGATAGATCGTGACGGGGGTGTCCGGCCGGTGGCCTACGCCAGCAAGGCGCTGTCTGAGACGGAGCAGAGGTATTCGCAGATTGAGCGCGAGGCGCTGGCGGTGCTCTGGGGCTGTAGACACTTCAGGCTGTATGTCCTGGGATGCCCGGTGACGGTCGTGACGGACCATAAGCCCTCTGCTTCCCATTCTGGCAGGGTCGTCATCCAAGCCACCGGTGAGGATTGAGCGGTGGATGCTCGCTCTCCTGGAGTATGGGGTCACTTTGGTGTATCGGCCGGGGGCGATCAATGCAGCAGACTACCTATCCCGACACCCGGGTGCACGTGGGGGGGAAAAGAATATGATACATGTGCTGAAGAGGCTGGTGATCGCGTCCGCATGGTGGTGGAGGCGGCCACGCCGAATGTGATGCCCCTGGCGGAACTTGAGGCCGCAACAGCAGGAGACCAGCGTTTCCAGATCCTGAGACACTCCATGCAGCAGGGTTCCTGGAAATTGGTGCTGGAGTCCCTGGCGGGACGAACTCCAGAGGCCAAGACGGGACTAGAGCAGCTGTGGAAGTTCAGGGAAGAACTATCATTCTCGGCATCCGGCCTGCTGCTCAGAGGTGACCGCATAGTCGTTCCCCAGTCCAAGGTAAAGGATGTAATCACCCTTGCTCACCATGGATACCAGGGCGCGGCAAAGACCAAGGCCAGGCTACGGCTGAAAGTATGGTTCCCTGAGCTGGAGCAGAAGGTGGACGATTTTGTGGCGGCCTGTGTTTGGTGTCAGGCGGCGTCTCCTCTGCAATGAGAGCCGGCCATAGAGGCGATGCCTCGAGGGATGTGACCCTGGGAGGTGGTCCATGCGGACATTGGATCTACAATGATGGATTCCCACTTCCTAGTGATCGTCGATGAATACTCGAGATACCCCGAGGTGGAATTTGTGGAGTCTGTGGCCTTCGAGCACGTGGTGGTGGCAGTGGAGAAGGTGTTTGTGGCCCATGGGTTCCCCCACACGTTGTGCTCTGACAACTGGGCGCCCTTCCAGAGCGAGCGGTTCTCAGAACTGATGGAGAGCTGTGGGATACAACACCGGAAGATCACCCCCCTGTGGCCACGGGCCAACAGAGAAGCCGAAAGACTAATGAGGACACTGAACAAGACCTTCAGAATTGCCCAAGGCCAGGGACAGTCCTTCCAGAGAGCCCTCTATCAGTTTCTGCGGGTGTACCGCACCACCCTGCATGCGTCCACGGGGGTGGCCCCGGCCGAGGCGCTATTCAAGCGTTGCCCTCGGGGGTTGCTGCCCGAGGTGGGGGAGAAGGAACCAGGGGTGATTGATAACCAACAGGTAGAGGTGGACTGGCACTTGAGGATTGAGCAGGAAAACATGAGAAGAGGGCTCCGCCCGCAGCAGCTGGAGCCAGGCGACGAGGTCCTCATCAGAAACCGACACCCTCATGGAAAGCTCTCCCTTCCATACGAGCCGGAGCCACTGGACGTTGTGGCTGTCAAGGGGTCCATGGTGACCGCCTCGGACGGAAGGTCGGGCATCACCCATAAAGTAAGCTTCTTCAAGAAGCTAGGGGACCCAAGAACTGACCCTCCCCATGAACCGGACTTAATGGAGGTGCCTGATGACAGAGGAGGCCAATCCGGCACACCTGAGTCCCCTGCCAGGGGGATGCCTGTGGACGGACTACCCGTGCCAGCGGTAAGAGGGAGGTACCCCCAGAGGGCTGGGCGAGGGGAAACCCGCTTACCTCAGCGACTATGTGCTGGAACGTTTATCTGATCGGCCTGAGTCCTTGGACTGCTAACTAAGGGGACCCAGGTGGATGCTAATAAAGGGGTGTGTGGGTAAACTGTTTTAAAGTGTTGTGTTATTGGAGTTATTTGGTTTGGAGTGTGTAATATTAAAGCATTTGTTGTTGTCCTCCCGAAAAAGGAGGAGTGTGGCGCTGCCCCTTGAAGGGACGCGCACGCATGCAGTATAAATAAAAGGGGCGTTCCTGGCTGCGGTAGAGCGACAGGGAAGCCGAGCAGTACGGACGTGTGTGTGTGTGTGTGTGTGTGAGTCTGTACTCGCTGGAGGGCTTACGGGCATCGTGATTGGGGGTAAGGACAAACCCCCAACACAGAGGAAAGGTCAAGCAGAATGATGACAGAGGGAGAGCTGGAATCAAGATTAGAGAGCAGATCTTCACAGGAGTGCATTTTCTGTGCCTCTGGCTGCTCTGACGCCAGACTGATGGTCATGGAGACAACCAAACGATTCAGTGTGGAGAGTAATCTGGGAGATGACCGGCTTTTCCAGGAGTTTGCCCAGGAAAGGATTGATAGAAATCGGGTTATAGTTTTCCCGACAGGTAGGATTGGCTGAAGTGGCTGAAGGCTTTTTAAGAAGGGGGTGCGCAAGGGAGTGATTGAGGATAGAGGGAAAAGATCCAGTGGTTAAAGAGTGATTACAGAAATTGGCCAAGGCTGGAGCGAGAGTGGAACTGTCCATAATAGTTCTGGAAGAGCAGGGGAGCACCTGTTTGGATGACACTTTCATAGTTTGGACTTGTCTTGAAACCTCATCAGGTGTTGTCAGAGAGGAGAGGGAGAGGTGGCCAAAGGGGGCCAGGGAGGAGGACCAGATTTCCAGAGTTTTAATGGTGAAATGAGATGCCAAAGGGCCTAGGAGGGAATAGGAGAGGTGGAGACTGGAAAAGGAATGGCCAGCTCCTTTCCGATTTTAAAGAGTTTAGCCGTGTTAGAGGCCGCAGAGATGCAGGCTTGAATATGGACACTCTTCTTGGAGAAGAGAGAGTGTCTGTATTGCCTTTGGAACAGGCAGCATGCCAGTTTGTCAGAGGATGCACCCAAAGCCCTCCACTTCCTCTCAGCCACCCAGCACTTGTGTTTCAGAGCCGCGAGGTCAGTCATACCAAGAGTTGCACTAGGAGGTAGGCTTCAGGTGGATTCTCATGACCGGGGCAAGGATGTTCAAGGTGCTGGAGATGGAAAGATGCAGGTTAGAGAGGGCTGTGTCAGAGTGGGAGTCAGTCTCACTGGTAGGAGGGTCAGAGAAAGTTGAGGCAAAGGTGGCCACTGACACTTGCTTCATTGGCTGAATGACTGAGAAGGAGGGGGGCAGTGCTAGGGAGGGATTTGCCTCGGGAACAAGATGTTTCGGGTGGGAGGAGAGTAGAAAGTGGTCAGTCCAAGAGAGCAGAGTAGTAAGAGGATTAAGGGGATGTCTGAGGAGATGAGAACATACAAGATCTGGCCGGCAGAGTGTGTTGGACCAAGGGGAAGAATGGAAAGGGAGAGGGTCACAAAGGTTGCGGAAGAGCCTGGAGGTGGGATTAAATGCATCCAGGTGAATGTTGAGGTCTCCGAGGAGGAGAAGATGAGAGGTAGAGGCGAGTCAGCCCATTCTAGGAGAAAGCGGGTGTAGATGGTGGCCAAAGTCAGAGAGAGGCCAGGAGAGATGGAGAGTCTGCAGACCAGGCTTTCAAAGGAGGGATAGATGTACGTAGGAATGACGAATGACAGAAGCAGGGACCCACTCAGGAAATATCAGGGCCACTCCACCTCCAGGCCGGTTGGTTCTGGGCTCAGAGAGGATCTTGTAGCCCTCAGGGAGGAGAGTGACAGAGTTGGCTGTGAACTAAGTCTCTGTGAAGTGGCAGATGTCGGAGGAGTGTTTGACAGCAGAGTGAGAGTTGAGAATAGCACAGTGGAGCAGGTAGCCACATTTCGAAAGACTTCCAGGGTGAGGTACAGGAATGAGGTACTTGAAGCCACAGAGGGACCAGAGAGTGGACAGAGGCAGTAGACGGAGGTGTCATGATGGCCAGAGAGGGTGGTGCCAGAGCGCAAGCAGAAGAGGAGGATGGAAGTGGCAGAGGATCCAGAGAGTTGGTAGAAGGAGTAGCAGGAGGAGGGAGGAAGTTGATAAGAAGTGGGAGACACCTATCAAGAAGGAGAAGATTGGCCTGAGACCCCCGGGCTGTGACGGTACCATTAGACATTGATGATGGCTTTGGAGGGGTGGAAGGAAGCCAAGAGGACCTCCCATTGGGTGCCACCATTAATGGTAGCGGAGGAGAAAGGAGAGAGAACCGAGATCATATGAGGGGTCCATAGGTCTGGAGAGGGAACAACAAAGGATGTTGGTTAGAGTCTGTCTGGAGGAAGCGCTGGTGTGGCTATCAGCGATAGGGGTGGAGAACAGGATAACCCTCTTGAACTTTTTCCTTCCAGACTTGGTGAGAGGGATAGAATAGGAGATAGAGCAGCAGTTTGAGAAGATGGGAGAGATAGAGAGCACCATAGTGGGGGGGGGAGGGGGGTGGAGGAGGCAAGAGGGGAGAGTGAGGGAGCAAAAAGCATGCCCCAGTGTTGTGAACACAGGAAGCACCAGAGGGGTGGGTTCACACAGAAAGGGGCATACAGAAGGCAACATGCAGGCAACGCACCACTGGGTAATCCTGGGGCAGTGTGGATGGAAACCGGGCAGGGGGGGGAGTCGGTGACAAAACACCAAGATTCAACTGTCCTAAAATCAGGGGAAAAGGGACTAGTTTTTAACACAGCGCAAGAATATAACTTTACTGGAGAGATGGCTAAACAAAAACAGTACAATGAAAAAGTTAGGGAGAGTAGAAGTAATTGGAGGTGTGGGTCAGTTAGTGGGGTGCAGTGATTGCTGCCCGCACCTACCTGGTCAGTCGCAGCAGGTTGATGGCTGCAGGCTTCTTGCTTCCCCGTCAGTCACCATCTGGAGCTGTTTATGAAGGAGCTGCCCTTTGCCTTGGAGCCCTTAGCTGCAAGGGTGCTGCAGAGGGGATGCCCTAGGACAAGGAATTAAGGATGGCACGGGAGCCAATCACGGGTCCAGGGAGGGCTGGGAGGCAGGTAGAGAAGATGGAAAGGGAAAATTGGCTCCAAGGACAAGCCGAACGACTGCAAGTTAAAATTACACAGGTCCCCCAATAACTATTATTTCTGCCTTGGCTGGGGCTGGATGGAAGGGGATGAAGCACTCGCACCTAGAGGACGGCCACTAGTGCTTGGTGGATCAACTTGGATATGAAACAGAAAAGAGCTCACCTTGATAGTCATTTACAATACTTTTTGTAAATTGGTGACTTGTCAACAGATCAACTTGCAGAATGATTCCTTCTCTTTAAGTATTAAGGTCTCAGAGGAATAGTGCAAAGAAAAACACGTTCTATAATTCTTTATAGGGAGCGCAGAACACTGCTTCTGAGCTGCTCACTTATTTCTGCATATTGTAGATTCACAAGGTGCCATGCCAGCGAGGTAATCCTTGCTAGGACACGTGACAGACCATTGTTTAAATGAATGTCAAAGTGTCTGAATACGCGCTGCTATGTGCATCAATCGCATGGCTGCTTGTGTATGGATCAGTCCAAACAAAACAGGTGGTGGCCAACTTAGAGCATGCTGCACCTACTCTGTTCCTAACCAATAATGAGCAGATGCAAAGGGAGTATCAACATTTGAGACACAACTCCCCTCCGTGCTCGTTTATTTAGCATCTGTGCACCAAATTATTAACCTACGATGGTTAAAAAAAACTTGCCTATTGAGAGACTGGGTCAGTTCTCTCTTCCCCTATCCTTCACACTAGATAGGCGGCACATCAGCGTACCCTAGCACAAAACACACAACCAGGGCCAGCTAGCACTGGTTGGATGTGTGTCCTATTTCATTGATGCTGTGGAGGTTATCGACTATATGAAGTGTGGTGGTCTCAGTACTGTGTCCAGGTTGAAAGCCGATTGAGTAGGTTGTTTGTGGTGATTTGTACTTGGGTAATGACAAAGTGTTGGGTCTGGTGAGGAATGGCAGAGCAGTGATGGGGCAATAATTTTTGATGAGTCTGGGACCTAGAGATGATTTTTTGAGTTGGGGCAAGATGTGTCCAGTTTTGAGAGCAGAGTGGATCGTACCATGTGAAAGACAGGAGTTGATGATATTGAGCCGGTAGGGAGTGAGCATGGTGATGCAATGGATGCGTTTTGAGGTGGGCATACATCATCTAGGAAGTGTGCAGGTTTTGTTTTGGTTGTGTGGGTGTCTTTCAATAGGGTTACACGTGCCCCATGTGCTGCAGTGTTTGCGGGCGGAGGGTGAAGTGGGAGAGCAGAGTGGAAGGTTTGCCGGATGTGTATTTTGGAGTTGAAGTAGTCCATGAGGAAGTTGCATACTGCAGTGGATTGGGGGTTGGAAGGTGGTTTGACAATGTTGAATAGTTTCTTTGTATGATTCGTGGCGGATTGGAGTTCTTGGCAGTAATGGTTGACTTTGGCATTGTGCATGGCTGTTTTTATCCTTGTTACAGCAGAGCTTGTGGTATTCTGGTGGTGGGACATGGGTTCCCTTCCAAGCTCTTTCCAAGGCGTCTGGATCCCTGCTTATTAGAGAGGAGGGAGCTGAACCATGGTTTATGGTGGCAGCTATACGGTTTTTATTCTTTGGGAGGGGGGCATTTTCTTGAGTACCTGTGTGATGATGGTGTTGTAATTGTCTAGAGTGAAGGGATGTGCATGTGGAGATGAGGGTAGTGGCTATGAGTGGGTGCTAAGGTTGTGTTTGTAATGTGATTGGCTGTGGGGTGAGGGGTTTGTGTGGCAGGTGGGGGATCTTGTGTGGTAGAGTAACATGAAGAGGATGGCTAAGTGGCCTGATCATGACACCCAAGTTCAATTTCCCACAGAGACATGGTTTTTGCTTAAATCTAAAGGTCCAGTAGTAGTAGTAGTAAAGTTTATTCGGCGCTAGCCATTAACGAGCATTAAACAACCGTACATTACATATAAATAATAATTTTAAAACCCTGAACCTTATTTTAAAAATGGTCTGCCATAGCATTTGAGTCCTACAGAATCATTCCAATTCATGAATAGGGACATCACGTTCACAGTATCCTGGATGCCAAACTTTACATTGCGTTCACAGTATCCTGGATACCAAACTTTACAAAATCATTTTTAAAACATTGTCATCTAAGGGTAATCAGGAGGGGGCATATTAGTAAAAAATGAAATATATTCTCCTCATATCCCATCCCACAGGAGCATTCTTTACGGGCGCCCCGCCAGGACATTCTAGCTGTAAATGGTAGGGTGTTTAATCAAACCATGAATATTATTTTCCTATGCTCTGGGGTTTTCAGGGTGCTTCCAGCACCTCTCTCATAGATGCTCTGACTCAAGGCGACATAATATGACATCCATGAGAGAGAGAGGATAAGTGGTTCATCGTGCTTGCATATTCAAGTCTAATGACCTGGCCTTTTCCCTAAGGTCGATCTTCAATTTGTCTGGGCAATTGATTTGGGTAGGATCAATGCCCCACTTGTTTGTCAGTCTTTTACCGAATTGCATCATGTATATTTTTCTTTGGCTGGCGACAAGTGGATTTCCTGAACTACATTTCGCCTTGTAGGGTTTGGGGTATCAAATTTATTGGTCTTAAGATATAATTCCAAAAACTTGCGCCCCGTTAGAACTGCTCTGCTATTAACGCCCAGTTCTGCTCTTAGAGCGTCCCCAAGCGCACTAGGGCCAATCCCTTCTTTGTTCCTTAGAAATTCCTTCTGCACCACGCCAGCCTAGTACAGTTGTCGTGGCCGATATTTCACACCCGTATAATACGGATGTGTGTATTTTGATTTCCATGACCCTTAAGCATTTGTCCAAACTCTTGCCCCCTACTTACAGTAGAAGCGAGTTAGCCCTCTAAGGCCCGCTTGTGCTTGTTTTAGCGTCCTTTTGATATGGTTGGACCAGGAGCCCATCTGATGGAACAAGATTCCCAACTAGTTGTACGTTTTAACCACTGCCATATTTACATTATTTATAGACCATATAAGATAATGTTTGTGGTTCCCAAATTGCACTATTTTTGTTTTTTCCAGGTTCAATTCGAGGTCCAGGGTGTTGCCCGCTATTTGTGGTGTGTGGGGGTAGGTGATGAGTTTTGAAGGGTCGTAGGTGAGTGGAGAGAGGGTATTCTGTAGTATGGGATTGCTATATGGATGGGGACTACTAGGGTTGAAGGGGTTACGGTAGATGTTGATGCAGGGGGCTGTGGTTAGCTGTGAAGTCAGTCGAGTGGGTTTGGATGTTGGGATTGTGTGTTGGGGTGGTAAATGAGGTAGATGAAGATGGGGTGTGATGGAGGGGGGCAAGTGAGAGAGCTCTTCAAAGGATGTATGTGGGTTGGAGAAGTGTGAGTGATGAGAGAGAGAGAGAGAGAGAGAGAGAGAGAGAGAACGAGAGAACGAGAGAACGAACTGCCTTGTTTGTATGGGCAGTCTGGTGGATTAGCTAGTTTGTGGCGTTGAGCCATGTTTCTGTAAGGAAGAGTATATCTGGGGGAGTGTGTGCTAATGAGTTTAATTTCATGTGTGAGAAGGTGCAGAGTGGCGGATGAGAAGAATGCAGGTGTCTGCAATTAGTTGTTTTAGTGGAGTGTTGTAGTTTAATTTGAATACTTTGTAGGAGGCATGGTTTGTGGCAAACATGCTAACAAGGAGCGGTTTGCTGTGGATACTGTAAGGAAATCACTTATATTTCCAAAGTAACCCAGACGTACTTCAGCAGGAAAGTGATATAATAAAGAAAGAAATAGAATACCAGTCCTCTTCAAAGTGAAAGCAGCAGCTGAAAGATCAGATGGTGCTGGTAAGGCGCTGGATGGAGAATTGCAAACGGCACTCCTGTGGTGTGGGAGAATCTACCCTGCCTTCTACGCGTAACTGGATGTGCTGGGGCAGGAGTTCTCCAAGTGAGATGCTCGATGGTCTGAGGTCATGTGACCAGCCCATAGATCGACCCTGGATGGTTCTTGCAGTTCCCGTGACGAAGCAGGCAGCTGGAATGTTGTGTGCCTCTAGTGGCTCAGTCCTGCCCTCAGCCCGGTTGAAGCCCCTTCCGAGAAAGGAATGCCATTTCAAAGATGATGTTTTTGGGGTCAGAGGTCACTTGAGCAGCCCACAGATTGACCATGGATGTTTCTTGTAGATCCCCTTATTTACTCTGCTATGGTAATTCTATTAAAACAACTGTTTGTTTCTTAGCCAGGCAGTCAGCCCTGTCCCCTAGTTCTGTCCCTCTTCACTTCTCACCTGCTGCTTCACATCTGTCTGCCTCTGTGTTCTACTCGGCTCTGTCGTGCAGCTGTTTATATAGCCTGGAGTCGTATTTATCTAAATGACTTCGTTTTCTTTGACAGCCAATCCTGACTTTCGGGCATTTTTGTTTGACTCGCTAGTTTTCATCTTCGAAAGTCCCCACCAGGGCAATTTCCCATTGGCTTGCAATTGATTTAACGAAGTCAATCCTGGTCTCTAATCTGCATCTTCTCCCAAAAACTAAACTACTCTCAAGATTGAGCCAGCCCACCATCAAAAATATGAGATTTTGGAGAAGTAACCCTACACATGTCAATCCGAGGGTAATCTAAAGTGTCCCCACACAATAACATCGAGGCGTTTCAATGAAACCTGAGCAAATGAAGACCTTCATGATGAGGCGAGTCCGTAGCTAAAAGGTAAGTTGCTTTTCTTGGTACAAGTTCCAGATAGGCACAGGTGACAAAGGAACAACGGTCCACTGGTGCCCACCCCCCAGGTTCCACACCACAGAATACATTCCTTTCACCTGCCTGCTGATCTCACGTGCTCATGGTGCCCAACAGCCAGCAGGTAAATCATCACACAAGCCCACAAGGGGAAAAAAGTAATCCAATTGCTCTGTGCAAGTTTAACTTGAAGCGTCCAGTGTTGATCTCGCATTGGCATTCAACATGTTTTTTTAATGATAGGATGGCATTGTCTTTATGAAAATGCCAACGACATGGCATTACAAAAAATAGCCTACTCATCCATTCTCCGAATATTAGCTTGCAAAATGGCCAAATAGCTGAAGTAATTTCCACCTGTTTTCTTATAATGCATAAATCAAATTGATTTCTGAAATGTATTCTGTTCATTTCTTTCCCAAGAACATGTACTTTCACAAACATTCTTCTTACTACAATGCAGCTGACAACTCTCAGGCCCAACAGTAGTGTTTATTTTTAAATGATGCATTGTGTTCATAAAATAGAGCACCTCACTCTTTGTTTCTGTGAGCACTCTAGTCCGGTCTGGCGTTTAGGCTTGATCCCCTACAGACCCACAGTTCACCAACACCGCTCTAAGGGGAAACAATATAACCCCCATAGAGGAGGTGGTAGCCCCTGGACAGCGAGAACTCTCCGGAAGCGGAAACCCCCAGAACCCCAAGGAGGGGCAAACAAGAGACTATTAGAATCAGTGTGTGGATGCACGTGGAATGTATTGGAGTAAGAAGTAACAAGTACCCGTGTGATGTCTCGTAGGCTTCTGGAAGCGGGAGAGGGACCAGTTCAAAGCCAAGCCTGACGACTTGAGGATGAAACCGATGGCACAAGGGCACATCGAACAGGGAAACAACAGAGGGATCCTAGACTTTCAAGAGTCAGGGAGGATTCTCAAGAATCCAATGTAGAACCCAGGCAGTCCTCAGACTCAATTGTATCCATATTAGTTCCAGGAGAGCATTAAATGCAGGAGGGCAGGGCTGAGGGACCAAACCGGGCATGGGAGAAGGAGAACGGACAGGGACATGGTAGCGGATAGACACAGGGAAGAAGAGGCACAGAGCCATAGTGATGGACCGTAAGCATGGTCTAAAGTGGCATTGAGAAGTGCTGCGCTGCTAGAGAAAACCACCTTTAAATGCTGCCATGCATGTCTTCCGTGAGGGTGTGATGGGATAGGAAGTCTTCATGTACGGCATGCGGCCGGCAGTGGCACCTGACAGTACCCCCTGGGAAAGACCCTTCCGGGTGTGGGTTCCGACAAAGCGTGAGGCAAAATGCATGAACATTCATTGCAGGCTCCCAGGAACGATCTTCAAGTCCGTAACCCTCCTATTCCGCCAGACATTGTAACCTGGAGTGGTCCATATGGCAGTAAGTATATTGTTTACCTCATATTCAGGTTATCCGAGTACTGCGATAGGACAGGGATATGAGCAGAAGTGTGTGTGCCTTGCACCTAGGGTTTAATTAGCGACACATGGAATAGAGCATGTATGTGCCATCTTCTGGTTAGTTTCAACTTCACAGGATTGATAATATGTGCATAGCATAAGGACCTATGTATCCTGCCATAGGTTTCCTAGGGCAAAGGGACATGCAAATTATTGGTGGATAACCAAACCAGCCTGCTAGTCTTATACATCGGAGGCTAGAGTCTGTTTAACAGCATACCATTTGTAAGCAAGCTTTGCACCCACAAATGCTTTTGATTGATTTCTCTGGGGTTCTCTTACGGTGGTAGTGGAATCCTCAGCTCTGCCTACCATGGTATATGAGGGTAGTATAATCAGCAACATACAGGGATGTATGCCATAATTGGGTTAGAAAGGCGAACAGCCCGTGGAGAAATGTTATTATGTGCATATTCTGCTGTCTGTAAAAGGTGAGCCCAAGACATTGGATGTTGTGTACAGTAACACCTGAGATACTGCTTGAGTGTCTGATTCAGCTTTTCAGACTGACCGTCGGACTGTGGATGATAACTAAAAGAGAGGCGTAATTCTATGCCCGGGAGAGTGGTGAATCATTTCCAATGTTTAGATCTAATATGGGAACCTCTATCGGAAACCAACACCGTGGGTAATTCATGGAGATGGAAAATAGATGACTGTTACGGGTTCGTGTCTCTTTAAGAGAACGAGAACCCGTCACGTGAGACGCATCACGTGACGTAGTACGTCAGAGGGAGGGTGAGAGGAGGAGAGGTCAGTTAGTGGATGTACCGTAATAAAGTAAGACGTACAATCCATCTTGGTGTGTCTGTATTTATTTAGCAGGCCCAATCCGGGCTCAACATCTGGCGACGAGGCGGACCGCCGAGTCCTCCTCCTCCTCCTCCTTCACCCGAAGCGAACCCGCGACTCCAGCGACCGCGCCTGATCCCAGGCCCGCTCCCTCCTGTGACCGCAGTCCTCTGCTGCCGCCTCCTACGGACCACGCGTGTGTGATCCCACCCCCCCCCAACACACGGCGAGCACGCTTCGAGGCTCAGAAGCACGTGGAGTCTGGCACGCCGCCAGATTGAAGGCACCACAGCTGAGGGCTACCCTACCAAGCCTGAGCCCATCATTCCAGCGTTGGCCCCACACAAGAGGAAGCCACCCACCCAGAGGTGCTCTCCCAGTGGCACCTCTCATTGACTGCACAGCAATCCGCCAGCGGTCACAACGAAGGCCCAGAAGATGCCAGAAGACATTGAATCAGAGGTGGGTGATACACCACAGCAACTGCATCTGCACAGGCCAACGAACCCAGGCCACCTGCTACACGCTTTGCCCACCACATCCACCCCATCATGAGCTCGCCTCAGGCCCAACAACCACTGAAAGCACCAAATCCAACAGGCAACACTGCAACTACAGCATGGCGCATGCCCCCCGTTTTCCATGATGCCACAAGCTGACAAGGGCCCACGGTGGACTGAGTGGCTAGAGGACTTTAATACTTTCATTGATGCGGCAGGGGAAGACAAATCACCAAGGCTACGCAGCATGTTTCTAAATCTGGCGGGCAATGACATCAAGGTCCTCATTAAGACCATTCCCCCTGCGGAACAGGCTGATTTTCCCACGCTTATTGCAGCTTTAAATCGAATATTATTAATTGAGCCCAACAGGGACTATGAAAGATACATATTTAATTTGTGCACACAAAGAGTTGATGAGACCATTGATGAGTTCATAACCCACCTACGGATAAAAGGGGCTCATTGCCAATTCAACGCTTTTTCACTTGACGAGGCCACACGGCTGAGAATAATTGAAGGCTGCACGTCCCAAACATTAAAGAAACAACTCCTCAAAAAACCCATCACTATAGATGAAGTGAGCCAGATGGCCAGAATATCAGAGAGAGTCGAAAAACAAGTGTCCCAGATCTCGAGCACGACCTCGATGAGACAAGAGAAAAACGAAACCATAGCAGCGCTACAGTCCACTTACACAAGAGCAGGAGACAAAGGTGCCACTCCCAGCTACTCGGCGACACCGAGAACCCAACGCCAATGCTACCACTGTGGAATGGCTTTTCCCCACGCTGGGACTTGCCCTGCGCTATCACAGATATGCAGAAACTGCGACAGAGAGGGACACTTCCAATCAGTCTGCAGAGAAGGCAGACCGTTTCCGACGCAAAGGCCCCCGATTGCCCCTCAATTCAAAATACCAGTCAGAAACCCACAAACCCAGACCTACCAATCACGTCCATACTACCAAAGCCCGAGAAGGTATGTCAGAGAGGTTGAAGACGTCTACCCTATGGATGAGACCCAGGGAAACGAAGGTGATGAACAGGTATCTCACATCAGGGACGAATACGACAGACCCCCTACACAGTTCTTTCACCATGATGGATGCCAACAAGGTGGTCAATATGAACCTGATCAATACGATCAATACCCACACGATGAATACGTTAATCTCATCATGGATGAAGGCGAAGCCCACGAGGCACCCAAGATACCAGTTGACATAGCAGGAACACAATTCTGCTTCCTCATTGACTCGGGGGCCACCGTCAACATAATGGACAAGAAGGAGTTCCGCCAAATCTCCAACCGGCCGACTCTGACGCCATCAGACTGCAAAATATATCAGTGGGGCGCTGCAACTCCCCTACAAACAATTGGTTTCTTCAGTCGTCGTCTCATCCGAGACAACCACTCCACCACGACAAGCATTCACGTCATCCGCAGCCCAACCAAAGGTAGATGTCTTCTCAGTTACAGGACCGCCTCTGGTTTGGGACTCGTAGACATACACGTGCGTGGTGGCGACAAAATCCTCGTGACGGAACCGACACAGGAGACGAGAGAGAAAGTATTCTGCCTCCAACCAGATTCAACACATGCTGAGATGATGTCAAAAGACAACATTCTGAAAGAATTCCCCCTCATCTGCAAAGGCCTAGGACAACTAAAGGGGCACCCTGTGAAACTCCATATAGATCCCACCGTCCGACCCGTGCCACAGCACCCAAGGAGGGACGGTTTCCACCTCCAGGCTGCAGTGTCAGCCGAACTCAGTCAACTTTTAGAAGACGGGATAATTGAACCAGCCACTGGCCCAACCCCATGGGTGTCTCCACTGGTAATAGTACGGAAGGATGGTGGACGACTCAGACTTTGCATTGACATGCGCATTGCCAACACAGCGATTCATCGCGAAAGACATCCGGGTCCCCGAATCAAGGACATGATAGGCCAATTGAATAAGTCCACCCTCTTCTCCAAACTTCACCTGAACCAAGGATACCATCAGATGGTACTCCACCCTGAGTAGAGGGGAATCACTATGTTTGCCACGCACGACGGGCTGTTTCATTACAAACGCCTGAACTTCGGCATTTCGTCAGCCGCGGAAATTTTTCACGAAGCCATCAGGCAAATCATAAGACCTATCAAGGGCGCGCTGAACTACAGCGATGACATTCTGGTGTATGGGCGCACCCGTGAAGAACATGACTTTGCGCCATGTGCAAGGCCATCCAGGACGCCGGCCTCACGCTGAACGTGGACAAATGCCAATTCAGCAAAAGCAAACTAAAATTCTTCGGACACATATTCTCCGCAGATGGAATGACCCCAGACCCCGACAAAGTGGCAACCATTTTCAACTTGCAAGCCCCGAGACAGATTGCTGACGTTCGCTCCTTCCTGGGCATGGCGGGGTACTGCGCACGGTACAACCCCACTACGCCACCATCACAGAAACCCTCCGAAAACTACTCCAGAAAGACATGCTCTTCGCCTGGACGGTCGAATGCCAAGGAGCATTCAACATCATCAAGCAATCCCTGGCAGAAGCCAGAAAACTGGCATACTTCGACCCCGACTGGCACACTGAAATAGTGGTTGACGCTAGCCCAGTAGGGTTAGGAGCCATACTCGCCCAGACCAACGGCACCGACTCTCACCGAGGCACATTGTGGCATATGCCAGCAGGGCACTCGCTCCCCCTGAATCTGCATACTCCCAAGCGGAAAAAGAGAGTCTGGTGGCAGTATGGGCGTGTGAACACTTTCACAATTTTATCATCGGGAAGAGATTCACCCTCATTACGGATCATCAGGCCCTCCTGTTGTTGTTTGGTAATCCACGAACGAAGATGGCGCCCAGAATTGAGCGATGGGGCATCCGCCTGCAAGAATATGACTACCACATCGTTCATCGCCCGGGGGGTGAGCACAACCCAGCCGACTATCTGTAGAGACATCCCAACGGTAAACCAACACCAAGACAAGGTGACATGGAATACATAAGCTATGTTACCACAAGTGCACTACCACCAGCAATGTCTCTAGAAACAGTCGCACTGGCAACAGTGGCGGATCCATCGATGGCCCTGGCGATTGAACTCACAAAACACAACAGGTGGAAAGACTACAAGAGATCACTGTCAACGCATCCAGGGGCAAATCGAGACGAACTGGAGAGGCTTGCAAGAATTCACTCCGAGCTGGCCGTAAAAGAGAGAACTATACTCCTCAGGGGGTGCAGAATAGTAATACCAGCAGCCCTGCGGTCAGAAATAATTAAGACGGCCCACGAAGGTCACCGAGGCGCAGACAACACCAAGCGCCAACTACGATGCCAGGTATGGTTTCCCTTCCTTGACGCCCTAGTCGACCGGTGGGTAAGGAACTGCATGGAGTGCCAATGCACAGCCAGAGCTGAAGCCCCGGTACCCCTGCAGCTGACACAGATACCTGAACATCCTTGGGAAAGAGTGGCGGTGGATTTCTACGGTCCCCTAGAGTCAGGAGAATACCTACTCCTATTCATCGATGAGCACTCACGCTTTCCTATAGTCAAAAGATCGTCATCCACAGCGTTTTCACAAGTTTCAACAATCTTCGACGAAGTTGTGAGCGAATGGGGCATACCGGACGTAATCAAGTCTGATGATGGGCCGCCCTTCTGCGGCCATGATTTCACGACACTGACCAAGCACCTAGGGTTCAAACACCAGAAGATAACACCCCTGTGGCCCCAAGCCAACGGAATGGCCGAGAGATTCATGTAATGTTATGTTATTTTGCACTTATATAGCACCTTATATACCATTGGTATGGTCTGAAGGCGCTGGTAGGTTGAACGCTCTCTGGAACCGAATCAAAAAGTTCGATCACAAAGACCTTGCAAAGAGCCAGACTAGAAAATGTAGACCCACATCAAGCTCTATGCAGGATGCTTCGGGACTACCGAAACACGCCCCATGAGGCTACCAACAAGACCCCGGCCGAATTTATGGTCAAGTACCAAGTTTGCACGAGAATCATACACATCCGATAAATAAACCAGAAACCGATCCACAACTCCTGGAGAGATACGCAGAGAAAAAGGAGCACGCCCGCATCCAAATAGATGAAAAGCGACGAGCGTGTCCAAAAGATTTTCAAATAGGAGATGAGGTGCTAGTACAACAGTCAACAGTGAAAAAGACTGATTCAAGATTTTCCCCACAGACACTACAAGTCACGGCAGTCAAAGGAACAATGGTGACTGCCGAATATGAAGAACGAGAAATAACCAGGAATAGCTCAAAATTCAAGTTGACAACAACCATGGACAATGAGAGACTCCAACCACCAGATCCTGAACCAATGTCAATCGACCCTCGAGACACACTGTGGACGCCTCCAAGATTCTCCCCTCGTCCAGGAATAAAGAGGACAGAGAGGCCTGAGGAGGATCCAGGAGAAGGCACCAGCCACCGGCCTCAAAGAGCTGTGAAGTAGCCAGTACGTTTGGTCGAAGAGTGCTGAGAGTGTTGTAAGGACATTTTGTCCGGGGGCGATGTTACGGGTTCGTGTCTCTTTAAGAGAACGAGACCCCGTCACGTGAGACGCATCACGTGACGTAGTACGTCAGAGGGAGGGTGATAGGAGGAGAGGTCAGTTAGTGGGTGGACCGTAATAAAGTAAGACGTACAATCCATCTCGGTGTGTCTGTCTTTATTTAGTGGGCCCAATCCGGGCTCAACAATGACCACATCAGATATGCGAGTGTGGAGGTCTTGGGTACACCTTCACAGGGAATGGAATGATGCATTTTGGTTAGTGAATCGACAACAACCAAGATAGAGGAATATCCACAGTCTAATGGCTATTTCACGATAACATCTAAACTCAGGGGGTTCAAAGGTTCAGTTGGTATTGGGAGTGGATGTAACCGCCCACAAGGTTTTGTGTGCACGGTTTTAGAATGGGTCCAAACAGCACAGGTAAGAATGTAAGAGGGCACATCCTGTAATAGATCAGTGGTCTTGGAGAGACCAAAGTGACCAGCCATGCTATCATCATGATACCATTTGATAGCCTTCTGGCATGTATCTGTAACCGGAAGATAGAGCAGACCTTGCTTGTGTGGTAGACGCCCTTCATTAACCAAATCATTAAATGAACTCTGATGGGAAGTATTCTCCACCCATTGCTTTACCTGTTCCAAAAATCAAATAGGAGCGGAGTAGAGACATACCACCTGTTGAGGATCAGGAATGGGTGGATCAACTTGTTATTAATATTCTCTGGATCATGGTATCTAGAAAGCACATCTGTTTTCATATTCGAGGCCCGGGGACAGAAAGTTACTACAAAATTGTAGGTGGAAAAAAACAGATGCCACCTTGCCCGGCGCATTGGAACAACAAGCTCAAAGTAAGGAAAGAAGGTTTTTGTAGTCAGTATAAACACTGGCGTTCAGGGAAAGCACCCTGTAAGTATTTTCGCCACTCTTTGAAGCCTAGGTTGATAGCGAGTAGTTTGCATTCAGTGATGGTATAATTCACCTCACTGGGACGGCGCTTGTGAGAGTAATATGCGACAGGGTGTAGCTCACCCATATCAACACACCTTTGGGACAATACTGCCCCCACAGCTACAGAAGATGCGTCGGCTTCCACCACGGAAGGCATTCTGTGGTCAGGGTGCGCTAATACAGGCAGATAGGTGAATGCAGTTTTGACTGTTGTAAGGCCTTCTGGCCTTGTGGAAACCACTGACAAGGGATATACTTTTTGGTGTGCTGAGGTGGCTTAAGTACTCTGCAGGTGCAGACAAATCACCAATAACACGTTTATGAAAATCGGAAAATCCTTGAAGGTTTTTTCTAGTGGTGGGAGGCGGCCAATCTAGAATAGCCTTGATATTTCTGTTATCCACCCAGACCCCCTGTAGACTTGACATATATCCCAAAAACTCAATTGATATCATATGAAAGGTTCATTTTTCCAATTTGGTGTACAGGCAGTGTTTTCGCAGGATCTTGAGGACAGTACAAACGTGTTGTATATGGATGACAGGATCCTCAGAGTAGATCAATATATCATCCAGAGACACCAACAAGCATCTGTCAGACAAGGCACAGAAGATATCACTAACAAAATGCTGGAATATGGCTAGAACATTGCACAGGCCGTACGGCATAACCATATATTCATATAGGCAGCATTTTGTGAGGGATGCCGTCTTCCATTCATCTCCTGCCTCATACGGACAATATTGTAGGGGTTCAATGTAATAATGTTGCCACAAAAATCTCGCCATGCAAAAATATCGCAGAAAAATTGCTGTTTTTTGGGGCGATATTATTGCATGGAACATGCGGGGGGGACCCCCGCAAACCCCAAACTTTTTTTTTTCTCCCCTGTCCCCATATATATGGTCACCCATATAATATCGCCACAACCTTTTCCTGGCGATATTATTTACGGCGACCATATATATGGGGATAATATTACCTGATACCATTGTAGGCACCCTGAGGGCCAACTTGGTATTTATTTCGGTAGAGCCTATCTGGTCCAGTAAGGAGGTAACAAAGGGGGAAGGGATACCTGTTTTTTACTGTGATGTTGTTAATGGTGCGGTAGTCTGCATTGGGACGTAATACCCCCAGTCCTCCTTTTTTTGGGGGTGGGGGCTGAGGCAGCTGGTGATGTGGCGTGTCTAATGAACCTTCTATGAAGACTATCGTACCGTTGTAAGGTTTGGTGTTGGGTCTCAGTAAGGGGATTTTACCACAGGGAATCTGTGTGTTGTCTATGACATTGATTGGCCAGTCATAAGCCTTATGGGGGAGGTAAGGTCTCAGCCTCAGTTTTCAATCTTATTGGAGGAGTATTCCAGGGGTATCTTGGTGATAGAGCCACCCATTGGGACACAAGACCTCTCGCAGGAGAAGAGCCAAAAAAAATGGATTCGCCCTAGGTGTTTCTGTGACGTTGTGAAGGAACGAAACGCTATGGGTTTTCCAGTTGATAGTATGTTTATGGTGCATCAACCAAGGAGTACCTAAGATGATACCAAAAATGAGATACCATAATTAGATGCCATAATGAGATGATACTTTATTTGCTCCTTGTATGCGTGTTCTATAATCATGGTCAATAAGACTGGTATGTTACAGGTGGGTTATCCGTGTAGGCGGCCTCAGCTGTTTCTTTTTCCTTAATGGGTATCGCTATTGTCTGAACATAGTCTTGTCTATATACCGCTTACACAATTGCCTGCGGCTCCTGAATCTATAAGAGGAGTAGAAGCCACAGAATTGTCACTCCATGCTAGGACAATAGGAACATACACACGAGGAGCAACCAAGGACGAAATGTTGGTACAAAAGGAAACAACATGAGAGACGTGGCCGGCACATGTGTCGCATCATGCCCAGGCCTGCATTTTTCCCAATGGTCTAGCTGGACGCACAGGACATGTATAAAATGTAGACAGAGGCCCTCTTGGCACTGATTATGTCTTTCAGCAGTAGTCAAGGATGCTTGCGCACCTACTTGCATGGGTTCAGGCAGGTTATCCACAGTTGGTTTACTCAATTCCCCACCACTGTAGATACATGTGAAAAAACAGTGGTTGATGTTTCTCACCTTTCCGTTTTCGTATCCTCTGGCAAACTGCAAAGCAAGGTCCAGAAATTCTGGGAACGAAGAAGGTAATGTGGAAATTATTGAGAGGGCATCCTTAACCGGGTGGTTCTTTTGATAACAGGCCACTAGCTGGTTAAAATGTGTTACCTATTGCCCCAGGTCTTTATTGCCTTGTTTGAGTTCCAATAATTTCATTTTGGAAGCTTGGCCCTGATATTGTGTTTCATAGACACGTGCAAATGCTTGGGTCAAGGCTTTGACATCTTAGCGTATTGGATCGTTGTTCTCCAATAGCGTGTTAGCCCACTCTGGTGCCACGTCACCTGAACGCGGCTTTGGAAGCCTTAGCGTATTGGGTTGTTGTTCTCCAAAAGCGTGTTAGCCCACTCTGCTGCCACGCCACCTGAATGCGGCCTTGGAAGCCATAGCGTATTGGGTCATTGATCTCCAATAGCGTGTTAGTCCACTCTGCTGCCACACAACCTGAACGCGGCCTTGGAAGCCTTAGCGTATTGGGTCATTGTTCTCCAATAGCGTATTAGCCCACTCTGCTGCCACACCACCCCAACGCGGCCTTGGAAGCCTTAGCGTATTGGGTCGGTGTTCTCCAATAGCGTGTTAGCCCACTCTGCTGCCAAGCCACCTGAATGCGGCCTTGTAAGCCTTAGCGTATTGGGTCGTTGTTCTCCAATTGCGTGTTAGCCCACTCTGCTGCCACGCCACCTGAATGCGGCCTTGGAAGCCTTAGCATATTGGGTCGTTGTTCTCCAATAGCATGTTAGCCCACTCTGCTGCCACGCCACCTGAACGCGGCCTTGGAAGCCGGGTCAGGAAATGCAGTAGGGCTACAGATAAAGTGCAACTTACATTTATTAAGAATGGTGCAATACGTTTTGGTATCGCCCTCAAACCTTTCAGGTGTGGCTAACAGAAAGGGATAAAAAGGCACTTGCAGAAATATGGGGTTTCGGTTCGGAAGGACTGGGCACTGCGGCTCCTAATTCAGACGTATTGTCAGGCAACTGGTGCTGGTTTGCCTGTATCTGATCTATGCACGTTGTCAATGCCTGTATGTCAGTGCATTGAGGGCCTGAGTTAGGGCCGCCACTAGGACAACTGCAGGATGCATCGGGGCCACAAAAACAGACTCCTCAAACTGTCAGGGCAACATTTAGGAATGAACCCCACAGACCCAGAGTGTACAAACTATTCCCTTCCCTGAGGGGCTGTAATATAACCTCAAGGGCGCATGTGGTAGCCCCTGGACAGGGAAGACTCTCTGGGAGCAGCAAACCCCAGAACCCTAGGAAGAGGGAAACAATTAGAGACTATTAGAATCAGTGTGTGGATGTATGTGGAATGTATTGGTGTAAGAAGTGATGATACCTGTTTTTTGTCCTCTAGGTTTCTGGAAGCAGGAGAGGGTCCAGTCCAATGGCAAGTGACACTCAGACATGCCTGAAACACAAGAACAAGCCCAACGGCAACTGGGCGCAACTAACAGAGCAACAATCCAGGTAAGAGTTCCAGGTAAATGTTCAGCAGAAGCGGGATCCAGGGAACTTCAAGAATCGGAGGATTCTCAAGAATACAAGGTAGGAGCCAGGCAGTCCTGAGGCTCAGTAGTATTTATCCATATTTGTTCCAGGAGAGAGTTAAATGCAGGTGAGCAGGGCTGAGGGACCAAGCGAGCGTGGGAGAAGAGAGGAACTTAGAGGGGTCAAAAACGAAAGCCAGACACAAAGTTGTCATGTTTTTGGTTAAAGACTTTTATTTAAATAAAAAGGCCTCTCTGACCCTATGCGAAGGAGGAGTTTCCCTATCTAACAACCAAAAACTAAGGACTGGTCTGTGTCTGGATGTCAATAACTGAAAAGCCGTCCTTGTGTCCAAAGCCGTCGTGAACCTCACACTACAAACAAACAAAATAATAAACTGTGCAAGGAAATGTCTTCAACCTGATATTGGCAAGAAGGGTTCCAAACTGAAGATTATAATAACTCCAACCAAAATGTTCTCCAAGGTGAAGGGCCTTGGATACAGAGGGTAGTTCCCTACTCCTGGATTTTAAATGGATGTCAATGGGTCTCATTAAGGGTCCGACAGAAACCCTGACTTCCTGGTGCTACTGGGCTATTCCAAGTCCGGTGGCCGGGAAGTCAGGCGACGGTAATTCTGTTAGTCCCCATTCCCATGGAGTCCCACGGGACTCCATGAGGACACAGGAGCACCGGCACCGTTAACAACGGTGCCGGTGCTGCTGTGAGAACTCTGCAAGTGGGTGCCGTTCCACCCAGCAGGTCTGACCCTGGTGTTTGGGATGGCACCCATCCGCAGAGTTGTCATGTGCCGGTTCGGAAACAATAGTGCCAGTAGACTTACTGGCACCATTATTTCCGGACCGGCACAATTGTAATGAGGCCCAATGTCTCTTTTACTAACAGTTCTTTATGTGTCGCTCCTGGATTCACAATGTTCCTGTTGGGTAATACGTTCTGCAACAGTCTTTCTTTAAGTATATCTTTTATCTAGCAAACACTGTTCCTCTTCTAGTATTTTTTGTATACTCCCCTGCCATGACACTTTGTGCAATTCCAACTGCCTGGTATACTCCCCTGCCGGCACTTCTCTTATGGTTTTAATTGCCTGGTATCTTTCCTTTGCCAGGACTTCTTATGCTTTTCAATTGCCTGGTGTTTTTCCTTTTTCAGAACTTCTTATGCGTTTCATAGTTCCCTTGTATCACCAAAACTGCATATAGTTCTCTGCTAATGGTTGTGCAAGATTTGCCCCACACTTGCATCTCATGTAGCCATATCTCATTGGGGTTTGCATCCATACTTTTCCTTTTCTGCATTCAATCAAACTTCTTGTATTTTCTGTATCTGCATTCTCATTACATCCAAATAGTCGCTGGCATGGTCGCCGTAATGTCCCGGGTCCCCACTTGCTTTGGGTCGACTGACCAGTTCTCTCCAGCATCTCCAGTCCTACTCGTGCTTCAGCAGGGTGGCTCTGCTGCTCGCTTCCAACTCTGGATAGTGCAGACACGGTCACACGCCTGCTTCCTTTAAGGTCCTGGTCTGGAATACACTGCCTCTGCGAGCTGCTTAGCACCCAGGAATTCTCTCGCGGCTCCTGGCGTCTCCACGGCTCTTCCTGCTTGCACACTGTGTTTCTCCTTTTGCCTCAACGGACTCCTCTTTTCCGTCACACCGGTATGTGTCTCTCACGTTGAGGAGCTTCTGCATAGGAGCTACGTCTTCACCTGCACTGCCACACTCGCATCTTTAAATGTCCAGCGCACAGGTGATTTTAAAACTAGTCTGCACATTAAGCGTTGAGCTCCTGTTATCTTGGACCAACTCCTTGATCTTCCTCGTCTCAGAACTGCATTGATTATGGGGGTTGGACTCCATGAATGACATTGGACATATAGCATTTTGGCCATTTTTCTCAGTGTTTTTACATGAGAGAACACTTTCGCAAAAGATATATAGGAAGAAAAAATTGTTTTCTTAGAGCTTTGTGTGTTTAGGTCTTAAATGGGGGTTTGCCCTAAAGAACAGCGGGAAGAGGTTTCTTTATTTCCTCTACAAGGGGGTACAAACAGTTGGCAATAAGCCATCGTGTTTTGGGCATTAGAGGGTATTCCTCATGGGAAAGGGGGGGAGACCACGTCTCGTCCAGTGAAGTCATGACATTTCCCCGGTAGTTGTCTCCTCCCTCATATAGCCGACCCCAGGGTCAGGATCACGTAGTGGCTGCTGTCCCCATGCCTTGGTAGGGGGTCACTGGCGGGGGATCCGTGATGACTCTAGATTCATCACAGAACCAACAGTGGCAAGGTAGCGGAGAGACACACAGGAAAGAAGAGGCACAGAGCAAAAGTTCCAGACCGTAAGCACATTCTAAAGCGGCATTGAGCGCTGCGTTGCTAGAGGAAAGGCACTTTTTAAATGCTGCTGTATGTGCCTTACTCGAGGGGATGATGGGTTATGAAGTATCCACTCACGAAGCCATGTGACCGAGACGGTGGCAGTACCTGAAATCTCTGTATAACAAAATGCAGATAAGGCATGCTCAGTCTGCAGACCACGGTGCACATTTCCTATTAGCAGAAAACACAGAGCAGTGCATTTTCAATTACAATGTGTAAAGGCCAGAACAAATTGTAATAGAAATATTCAAAGCTATTGTGTGCTAGGCGAAGCTTGTGCAAAAAATGTATTTAAACTTAATATAACTTTTGTCAATTCAGATGCTTATCCATGTATCTTTTGCATCTGATGTGCATGTCAACAACAGCATCCAATGCAATATTGATGGTTTCACATAGGTTTGTGTGGTGGCAATACAATTTGTGTCAAACACAATATTCTTTTAAATAATTTATTGGGTATAAAACCATAAAGTAAGAAACATGTCCATTACAACACACACATACAATCATTTACCATTCTCAGAAATTAAAAAAATAATTTTACATTGAACCTGTTCCACTCTTTATTACTGTATTATACTAAGTATGTAATCGATGTTCTGTCACAACCTTTGCTCCTGTAACCAGCGCCTGGATGCCCTCGGGTTTACGACGGTATGCCTTCAACTTCCTCATCTGTGTCCACCGTTCATCTGATGCATGCCTTCAACTTGCTCATCTGTGGCCACCGTTCATCTGATGCATGCCTTCAACTTCCTCATCTGTTTCCACCGTTCATCTGATGCATGCCTTCAACTTCCTCATCTGTGGCCACTGTTCATCTGATGCATGCCTTCAACTTCCTCATCTGTGGCCACTGTTCATCTGATGCATGCCTTCAACTTCCTCATCTGTGTCCACCGTTCATCTGATGCATGCCTTCAACTTGCTCATCTGTGTCCACCGTTCATCTGATGCATGCCTTCAACTTCCTCATCTGTGTCCACCATTCGTCTGATGCATGCCTTCAACTTGCTCATCTGTGTCCACCGTTCATCTGATGCATGCCTTCAACTTCCTCATCTGTGTCCACCATTGGTCTGATGCATGCATTCAACTTGCTCATCTGTGTCCACCGTTCATCTGATGCATGCCTTCAACTTGCTCATCTGTGGCCACCGTTCATCTGATGCATGCCTTCAACTTCCTCATCTGTTTCCACCGTTCATCTGATGCATGCCTTCAACTTCCTCATCTGTGGCCACTGTTCATCTGATGCATGCCTTCAACTTCCTCATCTGTGGCCACTGTTCACCTGATGCATGCCTTCAACTTCCTCATCTGTGTCCACCGTTCATCTGATGCATGCCTTCAACTTGCTCATCTGTGTCCACCGTTCATCTGATGCATGCCTTCAACTTGCTCATCTGTGTCCACCGTTCATCTGATGCATGCCTTCAACTTCCTCATCTGTGGCCACCGTTCATCTGATGCATGCCTTCAACTTCCTCATCTGTGTCCACCGTTCATCTGATGCATGCCTTCAACTTCCTCATCTGTGTCCACAGTTCATCTAATGCAGGCTTTCAACTTCCTCATCTGTGGCCACTGTTCATCTGATGCATGCCTTCAACTTCCTCATCTATGTCCACCGTTCATCTGATGCATGCCTTCAACTTGCTCATCTGTGTCCACCGTTCATCTGATGCATGCCTTCAACTTGCTCATCTGTGTCCACCGTTCATCTGATGCATGCCTTCAACTTCCTCATCTGTGTCCACCGTTCATCTGATGCATGCCTTTAACTTCCTCATCTGTGTCCACCATTCGTCTGATGCATGCCTTTAACTTCCTCATTTGTGGCCACCGTTCATCTGATGCATGCCGTCAACTTTCTTATCTGTGTCCACTGTTCATCTGATGCATGCCTTCAACTTCCCCATCCGTGTCCACTGTTCATCCCTTAATCTCATCCTGCTCAACTATCTGCAGGCCATTCATCACTACCTTTTACGATAAAGGCAGGGTTCAAAATTGGTGGTGGCTATTTAGCTTGGGTCTAGAAGCTGTCAGGGGCTACGTTTATTATTTTTATTATAGCTAATGTTGTCCAAAATTCCTTTTCCAAGCTTTGCCAGGAGTTAAGGAACCAGACTCCACTCTCTCTTTCTCTTCTCGCATCTTGGACGCCGCCAAGAAGTCCCACTACCAGCTGCCCCTCCTCAAAGGGACTCTTTCATTTCTCACTTTCCCCCAGAAGTTCACTGTCTCCAGAGCCCTGGTTCTCTCTAGTCTGGACTACTGAAACAGCCTCTTTCTCAATCTGCCTTCCTCTACTCTACGCCCTCTGCAACTAATCCAGAACAGGACTGTAAAACTTATCCTTGGCCTCAAGTCCAGGGACTATATCTCTCCAGCCTTGAAATTTTTCTGCTGACTCCCGGTGGCTGCAAGGATCAAGTTCAAGACCCTTTGAATTGTCCACAAGGCTTTCTGGGGCCGGGACCTGCACTACATCCAATGCTCTCTTCCAAAATGCCTTCCTTCTCGAGCCCTTTGCTCAGCTACCTCCAATTCTTTAAGGGTTAGATGCTTCTCCAGGCAGAGAGTGGGGGGGGGGAGTACATCTCTCTCTTCTGCAGGTACCTCCCTCTGGATTGGCCTCCCTGCCCCTCTCAAACTTGAGCCAGTCCACCTAAAGTTCCAGAAGCAGCTCAAAACGTTCCTCTTCTCCTCTGCTTTCTCTCCCTCCCCTGCTGACCTACCTGTCTGCTGTACCGACTGGTTGCTTGGCTACCCTCAGAGTCTCACTGGGTACCAGGCTCTTTCTTGATTAGTCAGCCTTGCACTGCCTCCGGGCCTGCCACACACTTAGGGGCTGCACTGCCCTATTTTCCCCTCCCCTCTCCCTTTCACTTCCCCCCTCCCTTTCCCCTTGCACTTCTCGTTCTTGCACTTGCACGGTCTGAATGACACAAGGCCTAGTAAGATCGTTTGTGTTGTCCTCCCTCTGTAGTCCCTTGTCTTGCCACGCCTAGAAACACTTGTGTACAAGTGCGTTATAAATGACTTAACATTTCAGAGATCAGGAAAAACAGAGAGTCGGTACGAGTAGAGGGCACAATAACAAATTGCCTGCTGCGCCAAAACCAGACATGCAAATATGCATCTCAAGAAAAGTGGCCTATGGGCAATTCTCATGGAACCTCTTGGACTCCATTTTCTGCAGTTTCCCCCTGTCAGAGGCGAGCAGAGACCCCTCACAAACCAGGGTAGATGGCCTTCCAGGACCTTTCAGACGTTAACCTAACCCAGAGGTGGGATGAAGGAGTTGAGGGTGATCACTGTCCTCAGTGTTTAATGTGGTGTGAAAGCATTGGTACTACTGTTTCTAGCAGAGGCTTTTCTAGCAAGATTTCTTTTGCAGGACTACAAGAACCACCCAGCACTGCACAGGAAACAAGACACCAAAATAGCCGATATGCAACGCTAATTGCAAAGAATTCCAGACACGTATCCTTGAGTCCCAAGCTAAACAAGACACCCATACTGAAAAGAGAATAACCTTTCCTGGGAGAAAAGATATGTTTCAAAACCTGTAATGAAATCCCAACTCCCCTAGGAAAGAGCAAGGCAAGATTGGCCCGCGAGGTGGAGAGGAGTCATGAGGAGATTGATTGTGGAAGTGGCGGTAGAGAGTTTTGGTATGGCATTGTGTGTGAGAGAGTGGTACCAATCTGGAAAGTGCACTGTGTAGTAAAGGTGTGTGAGTGCGTGACTGGTGAGGGGAGTGAGAGTGTAAGATAAAGAAAGAGGCACATGTAAGAGTAGAAGGCAAATGCTAGATAGTTTTGAGGGGTGAGTGAGAACTGTGTAAGTGTTAGAGAAAGGAGTGACAGGGTGGTGGGATAGAAGAGGCAGCAGTAGTGGGGAGGTTAGAAAGCGGGAGAAGGTAAGATGGAGTGTAAGAAGATCAGGAGATAAAGGGAGAGCAAGGAGAGGGGCAGTAGAGAAGGGGAGAAGAATGGGACATGGAGCAAGAGCTGTAAAGAAGATAGAGGGAGAGAGAGAGCCTGGTAAGATCAAGAGGGAAAAAGAGGGAAAAGGGGAGTGAGGAGAAAATATGGTAGGAACGAGAAGTAGGGAGAGGGAGCGAGAGAGAGAGAGAGAGAGGTGTGAAGATAACATCTCAGAGTGACATAGCAATCTTTTGTTGCACATTGTTGTTGTTAAGATTCCAAGAGGGAGTCTGATAGAGAAGCCTATGGCCTTTAGGCCCTCCCTTATAAGTGGTCTAGATTTAGACAGTAGGGATTACTTTTAGGGATAATTCTCATAAATGGCTGCTTTCCCTTAACTGTGTTTTGCTGTGTGTGTTTATACTTTTTGTGTGATCTTGAGCACTGGAGCCTCACCTACTCCAAGGCCTCATATTTTCATGTGTGTTGCACAGCACCTTCAGTGCAGTGACACAGGGTTGTCTTTGAGACTTCCAACTGACTCCATTTTCTGGGGCTGACTACTGTCCCCCAGAAAAGGTAAAGATGCCATTAACTTTATTTTAGTCACTTTAAACCACAGACCCAGTACACCCCATCTTACATGGAGTATTGGAAAGGGTTAACTCTTATCCCTTTTTGTCTGTGTCTGTTGGAGCATTGTTTCGCTCCGTTTACATTATGACTTGGCTGGTCTACGGTGGTTATTTTATATAACCATGGTATTGTTTCAGGCTATTATATTAGCCTCGAACATAAAACCGTTTGACCAAATACATTTTATTTTGGCTCCGGCTGCGTTTATTCACCATTTCTTTTTGTTAAAGTCTTTCTCATGTTTTACTCTGCGTGCCAAACCAGGAATGACTCCTTTGTTTGCCGTCTTTTCAAGGGCTTCTGCACAGAAGCCCTCCTTAAGGCGCCTGAAAGTCTAAGTAGGCAGGATGTGAGCGAGGGAACCTCGGACCGCTGCCATGGGTTCCCTTGGTAACCCAAGTCGTCTCCTGTTTGATTGGCTGAGGGAACTGTCCTTGCTAGGACAGCCACCCAGCTGTGTGATTGACAGCCAGGCTGTGTGAATGGGGGAAAACTGCCTAAAAAGCAGGTCTCTGGGACTGGAAAGGCAGAGTCGCCACTGGAACGAAAGAACCAACGAGGAGCTGACAGAAGAGGACCCTTACAACGACTGAACCACCCAGTGAAGCCCTGCTGCAGGTCCGAATATTCAGAATCCGACAACAGAGAAGATCCTCCAGGAAATGAAATCAACATGTAATTCCTTAAAAGGACCTGAAGGTTGGGGTATAACCCCTCTTACGGCCCTCATAGTATTTCCTGGATTAAATTCCTTAAAGAGTGTGCAATTACCAATAAAACCAATAAAACTATTCATCTGCTCAGAGAGGTTGGGCCCAAACCAATCCCCCTGGAATTCTGCTGCAATGTGTCGCTGAGGAAAATGCAGTTGCTCTAAAGCCACAAGAAGCAACTCTACGGGCATCACTACCTTCTCCGCCAGGCCCTGTCTCCACAACAAATCTGTGGGCAAGAGCGTACACCCTCTCTTTGCCCAAAGCTCTTTTTCCTCCTGTGGTGCTTTTCCCGGCAGTTCAACAATTTGTAACAAGGGGACTGCAGTATACAGGACCGGCAACTGTGCTTATTGGGAGATCATTTTAATTTTTGGGATATCAAGGAGGGGCAAATAAGTTGCCGCCTTTGCCGATCGGTCCGCGGCATCATTACCAAATGCTACAAAATCAGTTTTGCTAGTATGCGCAGTGTATTTAACAACCCCTACCTCCACACGCAATGTTAATGTGTCAATTAACAAAAAGTGTTCCTCCTGTCTCCTAAGCATCTTCTTTAACACTACTTTTTCCCCTCCTCGCCCTCATAGGTCACACAATCATGAACATCATCACCAGGCTGCACTGCATCAGTCAAAGAAGTTGTTGGGTTTACTACGTGACACCTCACTGGTCGTCAGAAGCATTTGACAAAATAACCTCGTACCCAGAAACTCTCTGAGTAGTCAAAGTTGATTTTGATTTCTCCAAAATTGGAAAAACTGCATGCTCCACTTAAAGTGTCAACGGGCAGCCCATAGTAATGGCTGAACACGTTTGTATTGTAATTGTAGAAGACGCTGCTGCAAGATATTGCTCACACAGAAACTGACTCTGTATAACTGAGTCTAACAACCCATTATAATAGGCCATGGGTTTGTGACCTAATGATGTTTTCTGTGTTAGGACCGGTGTCATTGCCTTCCCATCTGTGTGCGAAAAAATAAGTAATGGCTTTTGGTAATCTGGAGTCGCCAAATCTGGAGCATTACTGTCACAGTGTTTAGTTCTTGAAAAGAAGTTCTCATTTTATCTGACCACTCGATCGGACTCTTCTCTTTCTGTGCTTCCTTGAGAGCTTGCAGCAGGGGCCTCATGTAACTAGAGTAGTCGAAAATCCAAGACCTACAATAGTTATAGAGCCTCAAAAACTGTTGCATCTGTTTTACCATAGTTGGTTGTAGCGTGTTCTGAACTGTGGTGGCCTTCTCAGGCATTACCCTTCTTCCTGCGAATGAAAGTACCTGTCCCAAATCCACTACTTCTGTTTGATAATATTGCAGTTTAAATTGTTCCACTTTCTACCCCATCTTCGCGAGCAGGGTGAAGAGCCTGACTGAGTCTCCTCTACACTGTTCCTCTGAAGCACTACAAACAAGTAAATCGTCCACATACTGAATTACATTGCTGGACATTTGTAAGTTCCCCAAATCCATCTGAATAACTCTATTCAAAACACTCAGAGATACACAGTACCCCTGGGGTAACCTTGTGTGTGCAAATCTCTGTCCACAATACGTAAATGCTGTGAGGTAATGGGAATTGAGGTGCAAAGTAACCAAGAAAAAGGCATTTTTCAAATCAATAACTGTGAAGTGGGTCAACCCAGTAGGGATGTTATAGAGAATGGTAGCAGGATCTGGTACCATCAGAAATTCTGTCTCAGCAATATTGTTCAGAGCCCGCAAATCCTGAACCATCCTCCAACTAGACAACTTTGCTTTCTTCACAGGATAAATGGCCATGTTACATGGGGATACGGAAGGTTGTATAATGCCTTGCTTCAACAATGCCATGATGGTCTCAAAAATCCCTTTGTCTGCCTCCTTAGACATGGTGTATTGCCTAACCCTTGGTAAAATTGCTCCTTGTTTTAATTTTATTTGCACTGCCCCTACACTTTTCAATAACCCCATGGGGATTGCTGGTCCATAAGTGGTCCAGCACTTTCTCCAAATCCTCCTTCCAGTATGGCGATGTTTTCTCACAATGAGTATAGTCTGTGGTACCTACCTTTGCTCCACCATTACCTGGCAAGGTACCCCAATCCCAAAAACCATTCCACATGCGTCATCTGTATCCTCAAACAAGTTGCTCATCGGACACGTCTCTTAACGATGAGGTCGGATCAATACAACAACACTGTGCACCATTCGCCTCCTTCCTTATCGCTGCCTGATAGAACCACCCTGCCCTTCTTCACAACCACAGCTTCCATAAGAATGGTAATGATAGTCCCTGGTGTAATCTCCTGTGACTCAGCCGACTGAAACAAAAATTCTAGGCATATCAACCATGTCCAATCTCTTTTTCCAGGTCCCCAACTTAACACTACCATTACCCCATACAAGAATAATGCATAATGTACTGGCACCCCCCCTAATCGCGCTGTCACTGCAATGCATGGGGAAAAGCGCTGCTTCTCTTAATGGGTACAATCCTGGAGTTGAGCACACTATGCCGTTCTTTGAGAACGTGATCGACATATTAAGCTTGCTCAGGAGGTCCCTTCCCAAAAGGTTCACTGGAGTATCTTTGCAGTATAACAAGGGAAGAGATTCCTATCTTGATATGCAAATCTTCAGTGTATAGAACTGATAGGACAGTCCCAGAAAATCCCTGCGTGTCCATTATTTTGCCTGATAGGGGAAATCCACCTTCTTTGATACAAGATTTTGTGGCCTCTGTGTCGACCATGAAAGAGAATGGGCCTCATTACACCGACGGCGGTAAGGGTTAACGGTCACCGTTAATGGCAACGGTGACCGTTAACCCTTACCGCCGTACTACGAGGTCCCTTTGCGGGTTGGAGGAATTAACGCCTGCTTCTTGCAGGCGTTAAGTACCAACCCGCTAAGGGACCTCGGAGCTAATTACGGCACCGCAAAATTGCGGTGCCGTAATTAGCGCCTTCCCCATTCCCATAGAGCCCTATGGGGCAGAAATGGGAATGGGGAAGGGCAATGGCGGAAAGGGGATTTACCGCCCCTCCAACCTTGGAATGGGGCGGTAAATCCCCTTTCCGCCAAGGCGGTGCCGGTAATTTACCGGCATGGTCCAGGGTGCTAATAGCACCCTGGATTACCGCCTTCCGTGTAATGAGGCCCAATGTCTGTTTACCTAACCTTACACCTATCCAGGGTTCCTCTTATGGATCTGTAGTAACCAATAGAATTGGACACATCAGAGATACCTGTGGGCTGGCCTATTCCTGATACAGTTGAGCACCAGGATGTGAAAAAGTGTTTCCTCCGAGTACGCTAGCTCCAGTGTAATGAATGGGTAACTGTCCCATTAGGTAGAGGATTTTTCTCCCAAACCTGTACTGGTGCCTGGGCTGACTTGATTGGGGCGTGAGTCTGTGTCATTCCAGTTCCCAGGTTCTGATCAACCTGGACTTGCTGTAATGGCATAGAGTTCGGGGCATAGGGCGATATTTGAGTATTCCTCTGGAGGGGACCTGCGTTAAAATACTGTGGTCTGCTTTTTACTCTTATTCTGTTGTACCCATGCCACTCTGCTCTCTACTAACTTTGCTGCTTCTTCACGATTATTCTGTTCTTGCCTTTCCACTACTTACTTTGGTAATCTATCCTCTATCCTGGAACCGGGGGGCAATTCTTCCCTCGCTGACACTTCTTCATGCCTGCTCGTTACAACCTTCTCTTGCTCTGGCTCTTCTCATCCCAAGGTTAACACTATTTATCCTTAAGATAGACTTTTCTTCTTTCCTCTTCCCTTCGCGGGCCACCAACAACCTTTCCTAAAGAAGGCATTACCCTTCTGCTTCCCTCATATTCCTGTCTCTCGAATATTGGTTTAGACGGAGGTGTTACCCCTGACCATCTCGTAACTACTGAAGTAGTCACTGGAGAATACGGAGGTTCAAACTCTGGATTTGTATACCCTTCTGCGGGTGACAAAGCATAGCACCCATATGGGGGTGGTGCAGAAGAAATTCCTACACTTTCCTTCCTCGTCCCTTTTTCCACAGTCATGACTTCCTGGGTTTCCCACCTTTCTCATATAACCTCCATAGCTACATGATATTCAGTCTATTGTCCAATTTGGACCCCTTGTGTTTGGTCCCTAAGAAAGTACGCAGATTTTCCAATATATCCTTATCAAAGGACCCCTCACCAGGCCACGTTTAGACATCTTGCCTTTCATTTCCCACAACATTCCTGATGATATTTCAAAATGTTTATTTTATGTCTGCGAAGCATCCAGATATTATTAAAGAAAACCCCAACCCAAAAATACCTTTTCTGTCCCTTTAAAAAAATGACTAGCCAAAAATTCCTTTTCTGTCCCTTAAAAGATTTTTCCCACACTCACTCTCTGCACTGACTGCTTTATCATAACCGCCTCAATAACTATGTATTCCTCAACCATGCACAAAAGACAACACCTTATTAAAACACGCCGGCCCAAATTATTTCCATTTCTTTGAGATTTCACCTTCACTCGAGCATAGAAGGAGTGCAATGTTTTCCACTACAACACTGCTGTATCTCTTCCTTTTTTCACTAATATGGCCCTTTCTACAGAGCCATCTTTCCCAAAACTACCAGAGGAGACCCACACTACTTTAGACTAACCAAGAAACTCAAGGTGCTGGGTCCGCCCGCGCAATTAGTACAAGTAAGGCCATACCAAGATATGCCTCAAAAAAGGTATCTATGGGTGATCTTACCATAAGGTGCCACCTAACTCTAAAGTGAGGGCTTCAGCCAACAGACAAGCAACCTGGAGGGTATTGAGCCTATCCCAAGAATAACACACTGCGCTGAAAGACTGCACCTCTAAAACAACCAACTAGATAAAAAAATGTTTTAACAACATAAAACAATTTATACACTTCCTAAACACATTCCCTCTTCAACCTGCTTAGTCCCTTCTAATCCCACAATCATATGTCTTGTCTTGCCTTACCTAAAAACCCTGTTTACTTTTTCTCCTATTACATCCCACTTGGTTTACCTGACAAAGATGCACTTACGTGGACGTCGAAACCTCAAAGAGCTCTGAACCGGTGCTTCCCCAATCAGTTCTGCTTCACAGCTGGGCTGAGGAACTTCTGCCTCGGGATCAGACAGGCCTCTTGGTGCCTGGTATACTCTCCTGCCAGGTTCCCTTATGCAATGTACACTGCCTGGTGTGCTCTCCTGCTAGGACTCTTTTCTGCAGTGTCAACTGCCTGGTGTACTCGCCTGCCAGGACTTCACTTTATGTATTTCGTTTGCCTGGTATACTGCCCTGCCAGGACTTTTATATAGCTCTCTCAGTTGCCTGGTATCTTGTTTGTCACAACTTCTTGTGCGTTTTACAGTTCTCAGTGTTACCAATCTTGTATATATCATTCTTGGTTTTGTAAGTAGGTTTGTGCTAAGGTTTGTTCAAGGTTTGCCCCACATTTGCACTTTAGGTATTCATAGTGCATTGGAGGTTGTACTTTGCCTTTTCTGCATTCAAACCATTCTTCAATGTTATTAGGTTCATACCGCTGTTGGCGCAGTTGCCGGAATGTCCCGGAATCCCCACTGGCTTTGGGTAGACTCATTGGATTTTACCAGTGTCTCCGGTCTTGTTTATGCTTATGCAGTGTGTTGCTTTCTATTGCTTTCCAAACTGGAGGGTGTAGATGCTCTGCTGGCTTCCCTCCTGGCTTCCCTCCTGGCTAAGTGGTCACACACCTGCTTTCCTTGAGCTCCCGGAATGGAGAACAGCACTTTCTTTACTTGCTGAATGCCCATGGCCCTTCTCGCGGCTCCCAGGGTCTCCACAGTACTTCTGTCTCTGGTACGGCATCTTTCCCTACAATGTGGTGGCTTCCTCTGCACTGCCACACCAATACGCGATCTTCATGCCTCTGAACTCAGAGACAGGAGGCAACGTCTACTCCTTCACTGCCTCTTTGAATAGTGTGCTCGCCAGGTTTAAATGTCCCACGCGCAGGTGCTTTAGAAAAACAACTAGACTGCAGCTTAGGTTTCAGGCTCTTGGTATTTTGTTCAAACTCCTGCATTCTCCTCGTCTTGGTACCTGGGGAGTTCTAGGAGTTGAAGTCCATTCGAGTTATTGAACAGTTCTTTACAAAAAGGTACTTTGGAAGAAAAGTATGTTGGGCCTCATTACAAGTATGCCGGTAAGAAATCCCACTTTCCGGCATGCCGGTGCCACCGTTTCCCATGATGCCGGAATCTCTGGATGATTACATGAAACGGCAGTACCGGCATGCTGGAAACACCATCAAAATCCCCCAAAAGTGTCAACACTGTCCTCCCCGGCGCTGGTACCTCTGCATCCGGCAACACAGTCCCGGACCCACCGGCACCAGAAACAGCAGTCCCGCAATTACAGTGACTGGAAAAAAAGTGATCGCCAAAATAGGAAATTGGCTGGTGGCCATTAAAAATCTTCAAAGCACGGGCGACATCCACCCCTCCTGAGCAGACAAACTCTACTGTAAGCATGACATCAAGAGTCTGTGAGACCCAAAAGTGGAAGCCACGCCTCTCTGAGCCTGAGCTGAACATGCTGGTGGACACCATTGTCCAGCATGCTGCAGAACTCTTCACCAACAACCAGCGCATTCAAACCCAGCTGTGCAAGAAGAGCATCTGGGAGGAGGTGGCCCAGAAGTTGTCGGCAGTTGGCACAACCTTCCCGTACAGTGCATGACTGCCACAAGCGGTGGGACAATCTGTGATTGAAGTTACGCAACCTCCTCTTGGCCCAGGGGAGACAGGGCATGGCCACAGGTGGCGGGAACACATCCGCAATATGCCTGCTGCCCTGGGAGGAGATGTGCAGCAGTGTGCTGTACCTAGAGGCCATCAAAGGGGTTGGTATTGCGGAGGCCGGAGCTAGGACACCTGAAGATGCCGGTGAGTACACATAACCCCAATGTAATATGAACCTCCCTGTCCATCCTGCACCCACTACTGTACCAATATATGGCATAAATGGCAATTGCATCGTCCACAACACCAAATACACTTTGCATGCCCCCCCAGAAACCATCAACCTAGGTGCATAAACTAACATACACCTTGGCCACAAAAACATGACACATACCACTAATACACATAGAACAAAGCACAGGCACCCTGTACTGCCAACAGAACATGCTTCTGCTCCCATACAGACACACATCACCCTGCCACAGAGTACTGCATGTGTGGCCACCGTGCTTCCCCTGGCACAAAGTCCCAGCAGTGCTAGGCCCCATCACCACCCACAAATGACCACTGTCACACACAAAGTCAACATGTGACCCCCTCGTCCCAGCCAGCCCTGGCCTTGAGCATAAATGCATAACTTTTATGGACTTTTATGGACTTCATTGATTCACGGTGTGTCACCCTTTCTCAACTCTCATGCTGGACTTCCTTTGCATCTTGTACTCATGGTGGCCCTGAATCATGCTGGTCCATCTTCATCTTGTATCCTGGCTTGCAACATTATGTGTTACTACTGAATTCTGCAATTGTATTTGCTCTCCTCTCTTGATTCTCCACACTTTTTGACTGCTTACTCTCTGTTCTCTCCTCCAGATTGTGTATAGGCCCTATATAAATAAACTATCATATCATATCATATCATAACTGTTCCCCATCCATACTATACCCCTCCCCACCCCAACATCCCACAGCGTGAAAGAGCCCCTAACACCATACCCAGCAATTGGCAGTACACCACAACAGCTTCCCCAGCATTCTCTACCATGTACAAACATCACACATCCTCTGACTCAGTACGCATGACACAAGCATGTGTGCACCATACCATGTTACCCAGCCATGTCCCTGACACAGCACAGCCACAACCAACATAATGCATGTATCTCTGCCACATTAATTCACCCTGTTCACTGACAACCTGCCTTCCTGCCTCCCTCAGGCACATCATCTTACAATGAAGGCCCAGCCAAGAACCTCCAAGGGGCACTTGCCGCCGTCACAGGACACCATGGAGCACCACCACAACTTCCACGTAGGACACCACAGCCTCCACTGGCACAACAGCCAATGCCAGCCCAGCTTCCCCTGTCCACACATCCTTAGCTGCTGCAGCAACACCACCTTCACCACCAGGGCAGCCACATGCACATCTATCCAGTGCTGAGGACATTGCTGACAGACACAGGGGAGGCCACCGACCACAGCACCTATGAGTCATTGGTATTCAGCCCAATGAGCCCAATATGTCCACCCTTCCCCAGTGCCAGGGAAATGGATGGCAGACTCTGGCGCATCAAGGAGAGGCAGGATGCCTTGACAGCTCTGGTGCAGCAGCCCGTACAGGAGTCGCAGTTCATGCAGGAGAGTGTCCAGGCCATTGGTGTAGAAATGCACATGCCCTTGGCCGTTGCACTAATGCCATTGTACAGATGTCCAGGAGGGTACGCGAGGGCAACAGAGTCATGTCCTCCATTGCTGAAACAATGGCAATGTTCCTTCAGGCATTCCTGGGCAGACGTCCCATGCAACAGGCCAACACACCATCGACCAGTTCCACGCCTGCTAGTTCAGTGCCCAGCAGCCCAAGGTGATGTTCAATGCGGCTGTCCAGCTCAGCACAGTGTTGCACGCCGGATACAAAAAGGAGTGCTCAGAACAATGCAAGCGGAATGGTGCCGCAGAGCCGCACTGAAGGACTTACTGAGAGACCGTCGGCCCTCAATCAGGACTCAATGGGAATGGGGATTTACACATACCGGTGACTGACTTCTCGGAGCACCGGGGTCGTAATACCCCAGTGTTACTGGGCAGTCAGGCGCTGATAAATATTACAAGTCCAGCTGCAACCTGTCATTTTTACCAGCACAGTTACCGCCAGACTTGTAATGAGGCCCAATATGTTAGCAAATGATATGTAAAAAGATTACACCGGTTCATTTTATTGACTACACAAACTAGGTTATACATTAGACTCACATGGCATAGGAGGATTTGAAAATGAAAAGGGCTTTTCATGGGGATCACAACAGTGAAATATGTAAGACTGCGATATGTCCATTTAAATATGATACTTGGATGTGCGACCAATCGCAGACTTTCGAAGATGTTCTTCTTGGACAATAGATATGCACATGGTCTGAATCCATTTACAGCACCGTTAAAACCAGTTTGTACACAAACTCAACATTTGTTCAAAAATTGGCTTGGCTTTCCACTCGTTCTTTCATTTGGTGAATAATGCAGTTTGCCTTTCCCTTCCCTTCCGATCGAGCCACACCAGTTCTTACCTGTTGCCTAGAAATGTTTTGGCACCCACCTGCCAGTGGGCACAATATATTTATGTTCCTTCGGAATCCCTTCATTTGGCACTTTGCTTTCTTCAGCCTCGAAAGTGGAAGTAATTTCTTCTACACTAGACCAAGTGTAATCTGGGTTAACTTCTTTATTATCAGTAATGTAGGGGGGCGTGGCCAGCAGGCGTAGGATGCGGACGTGATCCCTCGCTGCTCCCGGCCGCCAGCCCAATCCTACATCCATCCTGTCGTTAGAAATCGAGATTAAAAGCTTTAAAATACCACACCGACGTTGGAACTATTGCTGCCTCGAGTCGGAACGTCGCAGACCCGAATCGGTACGGGCTTTACGAGATACAGCCCTCAGCGCACACAAGCTGCGGGCTGCAACCAGAAACCAAGATGGCCGCCTGAGGACAGGGGAGACAGAGGCCGAGGATCCCTGAAACTGCAGCCACCTCGAGGAAACTGCGAGGTGCGCACGGTCACCCACCCGCTGGCTCTGAGGAAAGAAGCGACTGTCCGGAGCCAATCGCACACTCGCCTCCCCGGCTGCAGGGCCACGCCGACTGAAAGACGAGGCGACCGGTGCTCCCGCGCGCGCGTTTTTGCGGCGAGACCCAGCCGCTGCACTCGGACACCAACAGATCCGGTCGGCTGTCAGCGAGTTCCGCTGACCGGAGCGCAGAGGGGAGCCTGTGGAGAGCCGCACCGCCACCTCACTTGTAGGGTGAGAGTCAACGAGGACTCGCCTTCCCCCTCCCCCTGGACCGCCGGTAATTCCCACAACACGAGGGCGTCCTCCCCAGCTGCAACACCGGGGTAAGGAGTGAAGGAAGGGGAGAGGTGAACGGCGATTCCCACCTCCTGGCCCGAAACACGTGCACGGCCCAAAACGGGCCCTACCAATCCACGAAGAAGGCTGCCTGTGCATTCCGCTGGCTTGCACCACGAGTGGAGTATAATACGGACACGGTGGCCGAAACGATACCACAAGTGCCCTGATAGCGGCTCCTGATTATCTCCTCGATCGCTCACTGGCGACCCGGATAGCGGTAAGGAGAGGGGGAGACGGGGGATTGGACCCTGACATCCTGTGTGACATTCCCTGGACATACATGGGTACACACCATGCGCTGGGTGACATAACCGCATAACCGCATAAACCCAGCTCCCAGCATATGTGTGGCACCCACTAAGCGAAGCTTCCAACCCCGGAGGGACACCCCTGCGATACGGAGAGAGACTTTAGGCCCCCTGGCTGTACAAACCACGCTGCGCCTGCCGGACTACGTATGCCCACCACCCTTGAGCCCCTGGGCTTGAACAGAACTGCTTTCGTCCACCCGCCAAGCTCGCCCGGGGAACCAGCCGGTGCCACACTCCCTCCGCGCATCTGAAGCGCACTCACACACTATCACGAGTGTTACTTTGCGGGGCACCCACACAGCCACGGTGCACAGAACTCCAGTCCCACAGCCGAACCCATCCGTGGAGCCTCCCCCAACACGCACTCAGATGCAAACGCATGGAATATAGATACTCCTCCTGCGAACTCTTGTAGCCACGAAGCGGCCATACCCGAATCTCCCCAACAATAACACTCGCCTCCCTGACCTCCAAGGGGCCCCACCCGCCAGATCAACCCCTACCGCCACCTCATTACCACTCCTGCAATGGGGAAAGACAAGCCCAGGAAGACCTCCACACAAAGCAGGATTGAACAATACGCAACCACGCCACTTTCTCGCTCCCCGGAAAGGCCAACACAACAGGAGCTGGACTGCATGGAAGATAATATTTCCCTCAGAGACATCATGGGTGCAATTGCCAGTTCCAGAACTTCCATGGAGAAAAAGATGGACAGCATAGGTGCGGACGTATCCTTGTTGAGACATGATCTCCAGAAGCTGACCTCGCGCACCGGGGAAGCAGAGATGCGGATCTCCGAAGCCGAGGACAACCTTCGTGGTGTGAACCAACAGATGTCTGGCATGGTGGCACGCATAAAACTCCTGGAAGCAAGAGCAGACGAAAGTGAGGGCAGATCAAGACGGAACAACGTCCGCATACTGGGTCTTCCAGAAAAAGCTGAAGGAGATTGCATGGAACTATTCCTCGAGGGGTGGCTCGCGGATATATATGACGTACAGTCCTTCTCCAAATTCTTCTCCATCGAGCGAGCCCACCGTATTCCCACCGGTAAGGTCATGCCAGGAGCACCTCCACGTACAGTCATCGCACGGTTCCTAAACTATAGAGATAGAGACACAGTACTGCAACTGGCGAGGTCTAAAGGAACTATTACGTATAATGGGTCAAAAATTGCGTTTTTCCCTGACTTCACTAGAGAAGTACAGAAAGCGCGCCAATCATTTGATCCCCTTAAAAAACGACTGCAATCAATGGGAGTTAAATATGGGCTCATATTTCCCGCCCAGCTTAAAATATTTCATAGGAACACAACAGTCCACTTCACTGATCCTAAAGAGGCGTGGAGATGGGCTGAAAGGCACATAGATGGCGACTGGAGCGCTGACGGAAGACGAAGAGGAGAACGGAATAGACCTCGCCCTGACCGACCACCTGATCAGGAACCGCAACAACAACAGCAAAACGGAATCCTGCAACATGCGGAGGATTAGAAGGCATTACCAAGATCTTGAATATCCAGATTACTACTAACATACCGCAAAGGTGCTGTACTGTACACCGCAAACGCGACGATGACGGCAATTCCGGCTGGCGGCCGTCTAAACAGCGCCCCCCCCCCATCCCGCCCCCGGATACTAAGTGAAACCGGAACACCGGATAGCGGAGTTCCAACACCCTGCCTTGTGTTTCCCCCTGAGACACAACATCTAGTACATCCGCACTCTGAAAACGGATTGTCACCGGGCAGGCAGATGTAGATGACAGTTAAATCGTTCAGAAGTTTACATTGGGTCGACAGATGCTTCAGTTGTGGGTGGAGTATAGGGTGGGGGGAGTTGGGGTTGTTACATATGTTCAATGTTCATCATACAGAGGCACGACGAGCACGAAATGCGAACCTAATATCACAGAACTGTTACATATGCATCCACGGAAATACAACTGTGTAAACAGATCCCGCACTGACAATGGCAGCTGAGTACACTTCAACCCAAAGCAAGCTTAAACTCCTGGCATGGAACGGGAACGGATTGGGTGCCAGCATCAAAAGACGGCTAGTTCTGCAGCATCTAAACAGACATTCCCCAGACATAGCTATGCTTACTGAAACACATCTAGCCGGAAACATATGCAAATTTTTCCAAAGATCAAACTACCGCACTGCGGTTCACGCAGGCTTCTCTATGGGAGCAAGAGGAGTCCTCATACTAATCCACAAGAGACTTCCGCTGGTGATTACGAACGTTCTTCAGGACAGAGGAGGCCGGTATGCATACATCCAAGCAACACTATGGAACCAAACACTGGCACTCATGGCAGTGTACTCCCCACCAGCTCTCCTCAACGACCTGCTAAACGAAATTACCCCCATCCTGGCAACGGGGCATGCAGACACGATGGTGATAGGTGGAGACTTTAACGAGGTCATGGACTATACGCTTGATCGCACGCACCTGAGAACCAGAAACCCCGACACTATGACCAAACTGGCCTCCTTTGTGTCAGCGATGGGCCTCTGTGATGCGTGGAGAGTTCTTCACGCTCAGACCCGACAATATTCCTTCCACTCGGGGGCTCACGCCTCGATGTCTAGGATAGATTATTTCTTCCTCCCACACCAAAACAGTCACCAAATAAGCAATGCATCCTTCCTTCCCCGAGGAATCTCTGACCATTCTCCACTGCTACTAGAACTGGAAACAGCTAGGCCACGACCGCCCCCCTCATGGCGCTTAAACACCTACTACTTGGGATTCCCTGAATTTCAGGAAATGATAGAGACCGCCACCTCCGATTACTTTGAAATTAATACAGATTCGACTGACAACCCCAATACACTGTGGGAGGCGTACAAGCCAGTTCTGCGCGGAGTAATTATATCATGGACGTCTCATAAGAAGAGGATGCATCGTGAAAAAATCATGGAAGCTGAAACTGAAGTCATGTCCAAGGAACTGGAACACATTGCTAGTGACACCCCGGAGTCGAATAGAGCCTTACTAATGGCACAGAAGAAACTGCATAACCTATCCCTGGACTGTGCCAGGAAAGCACACGCTGCAATGAAAGCACGTGTATATGAAACGGGAGACAAAGCAGGTAAACTGCTTGCGTGGCTGGAAAAACGAGACGAGGGTCAATCGAAAGTGAAATGCATCAGAACCCTAAACGCAAATCTAGTCCACACCGATGCGGACATCGCTGAACGTTTTGCTGAGTTCTATGAGAACCTTTACGAACCCCCCACCAATGCTATAGACAGTACCATACTAACTGATATTGGGCCTCATTACGACCCAGGCGGTAAGTTACCGCCTGGGCCGTGACTTTACCACCATGGCGTAAACTACGTTTACGCCATGGTGGTTGGCGGACTTACCGCCCCATTCCGAGGTTGGCGGGGGCGGTAAGTCCCCAATCCCCATTTACCCTTCCCCATTCCCATTTTTGCCCCGTAGGGCATAATGGGAGTGGGGAAGGCGTTAATTACACCACCGTAAATTAAGGTGGCGTAATTAACTCCATGGTCCCTTAGCGCCATGGATTTTAACACCTGCAGCAGGTGTTAAAACCTCCATGGCGCTAAGGGACCTCGTACTCAGGCGGTAAGGGTCGGCGCTGTTTACGCTGCCGTTAACCCCTTACCGCCTGAGTCGTAATGAGGCCCATTGTCCTCCCAACACTCACTACAGACCAGATCACCGCTCTAGACAGCAAAATCACTACCACTGAGATAGCAATTGCCATCGGACATCTCCAGGCTGGTAAGACCCCAGGCCCAAACGGGTTCCCAATAGACTTCTGGAAAAAGATACACCATCTGGACATACCTGTACACTTACTCAATGTGTTCGAGCACTCCCTAAATGAAGGCGAGCTCCCACCTGATCTCCGCAAAGCCACCATCATAGTAATTCCCAAAAAGGGTAAACCCCCTGAAGACTGCACATCCTATCGACCCATATCCCTTATTAATAGCGAAGCCAAAATACTGGCCAAGGTTCTCGCCAATAGGTTACAACTAGTCATCACATCCCTGATCCACCCGGACCAATGTGGCTTTATGCCCCAGAGGTCGACCAGAATGAATATTCGAGATTACATCTGGCACTGGAGAGGGCCCCGGCCTTGCAGCAATCACTAGCTCTGTTGGCCATAGACTTCGAGAAAGCATTTGACTCTGTTCATTGGGAGGCGCTATGGGCCATAATGCGCAGGATGCACTTCGGAGAACCGTTTATAAAATGGGTACAACTACTATACAATAACCCAGTAGCCGAGGTTAAAGTAAATGGGTGGCCGTCGCGTACCATCCGACTAGGGAAGGGAACAAGGCAAGGTTGCCCACTTTCGGCAATGGTGTTTGCACTGATATTGGAGCCACTGGCAGTCCTCCTGAGGGACACTACCACATGGACTGGCTTTAGATGGGGTCCGAACTGCGAAGATAGAGTATTCCTCTATGCAGATGATCTCCTAGTGTACCTGGGCGACCCAGCATCCTCATGCCCCGTAGTCACACAAATCCTAATAGAGTACGGGTCCTTTAGCGGACTCAAAGTAAATTGGTCCAAATCTGTGCTGTTCCCAGTTAAAGGGATAGACTGTGTCCCAGCATCGGGTTCCCCATACAAAGTTGTGACCAGTCAATTCCGATACCTAGGTATTCTTATCGCCAACAAGCTAAATAGCTACGTAAAACAAAATCTACACCCACTCATTAAAAGATATGACCAAGACGTAGCCTACTGGCAAGCACTACCACTGACACTGTTAGGCAGGGCAGCACTCTTTAAGATGCTAACCTTACCCTGTCTTCTATACATTCTCCAGAATGCCCCCCTCCACATCCCCGCTGTAGAATTCCACAGTATAAATAGCACAACAAGTACACTCCTATGGGGTGGGAAACGCCCGAGAATTGCCCTCCAAACTCTCCAACGCTCAGTCTGGGAAGGGGGAATAGGACTCCCAAACATCCAGATCTATTACTGGGCAGCTCAAATGGCAACAGTCAATGATATCCTGCACGGAGACCCGAGCATCCCTCACATAAGAGCCGAATTAGCGGCAAGACATGGTATGTCCCCACTCGAAAGCCTCTACTGTAAGCAGACTTGCCCGCCTGAACGCACGATAGCAGTACACACAGCCTTAGTGTGGAAAGAAATGCATAAACACATAGGTTGGGATAACAAAATCACCCCAGTCCAACCCATCTGGAACAATGCTCACCTCCCGAGTCTTGCCAACCTCCCGAAATGGCCAACCTGGGCTGCAGCTAACATACAGACGATCCAGCAGATAGTAGTAAACAACCAACTAATCCAGTTCCCTGAGCTTGCTGCAACACATGGCTTGCTAGAGACTGAACAGTATCACCACGGGCAACTACAGCATGCACTAATCACACACAGGGCCCAACTCGTGGACATGCCGGAATGTACACCTATAGAAAGGGACATAGTAATGGATAAGGTAAACAACAAATTCACATCTACCATGTACAATGCTATCTCCTCATTTGGCACGAAAGAGCTGCTGTCCTTGAAGACGAAATGGGAAAATGATATTGGCCCCATATTACCTGAAGACTGGATTGAAATCCTGATGTACCCTAGAGAGTGTGCAATTTCGGCACGAATTCGGCTGGTGCAATTTAAGATATTACATAGGATATACTATCCCCGAATAACCCTGTACAATTGGGGCAAATCGACCGACCCCAAATGCCTACGCTGCAAACAAGAAGAAGGATCCTTTTACCACATCCTTTGGCAGTGTACACGCATACAACGCTTCTGGCATAAATGCAGCGCGAGGCTCTCCAGGGTCATATGCCGCCCAGTTCCGACGGATCCTAAACTCCTGCTTTTGGGCATTGCAGACACTCTAGAACTATCACGATTCGAAAAGCTACTGGTTTCAACTTCCACAGGAATTGCGAAAAGGAACATTGCACAACTGTGGGGTTCAGAAAACACCCCGAGATACGATCAGTGGACGTCGGATGTGGATGCAATCATTTTAATAGAACGCCGAGTCTACCAAGCTAGAGGCTGCCCAGGCAAGGCAGATAAGATTTGGGGAAGATGCGAACAGTCAATATAAATCTAATGCAATGTTGGCAGTTTGCACTGGCACACAACCCTACCGAGACTATATTGGCTAACACCACTCTTTGGGATGCTTGCACATCATAATCATTCATAAACTGCCTGCTGCCTTAGCTGCTCATATACTTCACATCATGTGCGTCGCTGCGATTGCATATATTTTAAGTATACTCATCCGTGCTACTCTGCCAACTGTATGTAAAGTTTTATGGTTTTGTTAGTAACTTGTTGTTTATCGCATAAAATGTAATAAAATTTGTTATTAAAAAAAAAGTAATGTCCAGAGGCTTTTCTGTAGCTTTAAATAGGGATGATGCTGGTCTGGTGCAAGTGATGTAGTCTGTGATATTGCTCTCTGCAACGTGCAAATCTGTCTTTGAAGGTGTAGATTGTGAAGGATATTCATCCAGTCTGAATTCGGCTACCTCTTTTCCTATTGGAAGCAGAGTGAGATAGATTGAGGAGTAGCAATGGTCTTTCATCACCTGCCACGGCTCCACTCAGATAGTTCCCTCGAGTTCAGGCCACCGTACATGGGCATCCTTCAAGAGTACATCGCATGAGGGTTTGAACTCCTGCAACATCACTTCTCCCAAATCATCATCATTTGACAGCCTGCATCCTTTGTGTGTGGTGTGCTCTGCGTTTTTCCTGTACTTTTTCATAGGCTCCTTTTTGTAAGTATTGAAAGACTAGTCAAAGTGGTAAAGCGTGTGGGATACCTTTTGAAAATTACATTTGCATTTTCTGATTCACAATTGTTTAAGCATAGTGTCATGAATCCCAAGGGATTATCGCTGCTTCAGATGGCGTACCCCTTCCCATGAGGCCAGGGAAGTGAGGCTACTACCTGATAATCCCCCCTGGAGAGGGTGCTCAGCGGGAGGATCTCATGGGAAGGGAGAACCCCATTAAGATTAGTGGCCATCTAGGGAGAACGCAGTATCCCTTTGAACCTCCCACCTTCCCTCAAACCCCCTCCAATTGAGCAGTACCCAATGTCCCCATGTGTTTTTGCAGCATACCTCTGGTAAAAACTACTGGGACGAGGAAGAGGCTGTGATTAATGAAGGTCACTGACAAGAAAACACTGGGAGTTTACCTAGATTCCAACTTATCCATGACTAGGCAAGTTAATGTGATTGCCTCCTCGGCAACATACCATGCCAAGTTCCTGAATGCAGCCAGGCCATTCCTCTGCAAGGACAACTGCACCAACATAGCAAAAGCCATAACCGGCTCAAAGCTGGACTACTGCAATGTCCTCTTCCTGGGAACATCTGCAAAAACCTAGAAAAGCTGCAAGTCATGCAGAACAGTGCACTGCGTGCTGCAAGGGGCATTCCAAAAAGGCAACATATCACGGCAGCAAGGAGACAAGCCCACTGGCTCCCAATCAATGAACGGATAATATTCAAAACCGTGGCATTGGCCCATAAGTGCATCCACCAGACAGCTCCCTCCTACCTATCACAAAGGATGCACCCTGCCACTTCCCTAAGACCAACCAGGATGCCTTACACAAATATGCTTATGGTGCGTCTGGTCAAAAGGGTTAGAGCAGGAGGCGCTAGCTTCCCATACTTAGCATCCTCACAAGGGAACGCCCTACCACCGCCACTGCATGCTGAAGAATCACACATGGCATTCCGAAAAGCCATGAAAACCATGCTCTTTTGCCTAATCCTGCTCTACAAATCCCACATGACTGCATAACTGTATAAATATAAAATCTGTAATTGTGTACATAACTGTGCTTTAATTGTATAAATGTATAACCTGTAAATGCATATCCAACTTGTAATTTCCCTTGTAACTAAGTGCCCCACAAGTAACAGCGCCGCAATGCCTAAGGGCTGCTCGTGCGCTATACAAATGTAAACAATAAATAAATAAAGAACGAATGCATGTGTTCTAGCTTTTGGAGTAATCCTATTGGTCAGCTGTCATTCAAAGGCAGTGAAGGAAGAGATGGATGGCGCCTTTGTTGTCAGCTCGGCATGAGCCTGGAGAGTGCCCAGGTACGTGCAGGACAGCAAAGCAGAGAGGCTGACGGTGTCTGAGGGTGACGCGCACTCGACGCAGAAGGGTGCGCAAGTGGTTTAGGAGCAGGGGGCGAATTGGCTGTTTCGGTTTTAATAAAAACCATGGAACAGCTGGAGTTATCCTCCAATGCAGAGGTATTTGGATCTGTGAACAGCTTACAAAAATCATTAATTGCATATACTACAGTAGGATCCCCATTAGAAAGACTTGTAGCTGAATAACAAGACTAACGAGGAAGAGCAATCATAGACATGTTGAGTATGGAGACCTGTGCTTTAGCTGCCTCACTGATGAAGAAAGAAATCAAATGGTTCATGTCTGATGGGGGCAGCCTTGTGTTGCATCTGACCGGGTCCCCCCTTCCTCAGTTTGGCAAAAGGGATGCAGCCGATATGGATGTCAAACTCAACACGGTACCCAGACAATTACAAAGACCGAAGTATTGAACTAACGCTAAGGTTAAGGAAAGGGCCTTTCATGATTACCCAAAGATCAAAGAATGAGCCACGAGCAGGTTCAAATTGTGACATTGGTCTAGGTAGTCCTCGGACATCTCCAGAAGTTCAGAGTTCTCTTCCAGTTGAACTTTGACATGCACAATAAGGAAGGCAAGTCCAAGGTGCCCAGCTAGAATGACTGACGACTTGGCAGTGGCCCACTCAAGAGGGGGCATTAACACAAGTACCATGTCGGCACTAACTATCACACTGGATCCCTTTCTTAAATTATACGAATCATTGAATGAGAATTTGAAGGATCACTCTACCTTACTGGCCATGCTTCATACTAAGCTTATTTAAATAGAGGGCTTTGTTTCGGCTGTACAGGGGATCGTACCTTGCACATGCTCGAGACAACAATCAATGAGCGTAATGAACGGAAAGAACTCAGAAAGCACTGTGAGGTGGGACAATCATCTGAGGAGATTTTAGCCAAGGTTGTGAGGGATTGCGAAAACAGAATGAAGTCAAATTAAGCTGTACAGGAGGCATCGCAACACAAAAAAAGGCCAACAGAAGTACAAAGGAAACAAGGGTGGCCGTTGAGGAACCAGTACCTGCAACGTCTGACAGACATGGGTACACTTTAAGAACTTCCTTTTTGTGAGGTATGTGAGAAACCTGAAGGTGTCTCACCCGCTCGCCCCCTGGGATCTGTCATCCAGGTGGCCGGGACATCGCTTTTGGATCCAGTTCCTGGGGGTCGGACCAGTGCGGGAGGGTCACCTGGGTGAGGGGTCTTCGGGGAGTGGGAGTGGGACACCGGATGGTCTCTGTGTGCAGCACATGGTTTGTAGGCAGTCTGCATGATAACAAGCACGTATTAGTCCAACATCACATGGTTCACACGTGGCAGTCATATCAATGTAGCCTGAACTGGCAGACAATCATAACACATCACACAAGCAACATACAGATGGCCCGGACACACACGCATCATCACTCACCGGACATTGCCTCATACATTGGCAGGTCTCCCACGCCTTGGATCTGCTCCACTGCAATTAAATCACTAGCAAGCTCCTCATGTCCGGTGAGTTCATCGTCCTCTGGTGGTGACCTGCCAGTCACCAGAGTAGAGGCGAACTTTGCAGCCAGTGTATCTTTTGCTCGGCGTTAGAGGTCATTCCAACGCTTTTAGACATCATAGCCCAAGGCACTAATATGATCCGCGAGGCACTGCCAGTGGGCCATACGCTGAACAGTCATATGTGTGCTCCCTGCCTGCACCAGCATGTCACAGCCGTGTTCCAATGCATAGTCCACGAGCGTGTCCAGTTCCTGATCACAGAAACTCCTCTTTCCCGACGTGTGGGACTCCTGTGCCATGTCTGGGGTCTCAGCCTGTAATGCTAGAGCACGCTTCTGCTTTTTGCGAGGTGGTGCAGTCCCTGAGTGGCTTGTACTGCTCGGGTCAGTAGAGGCTGGAGTACAGGTGGACTGGCCTATGGCATCAGCCACTGATGTAACGACAAAAGGTCGGCTTGCAGGTATCAGTAGCTGGGTGCTGTTGCCAGGACCCTGCGCCACACGTGTCTTGGCCCCTGAGTCACACTGGGCCGGGACCAATCCAATCCAGTCCTGGCTGGGTGACCCGGAGCCAGGGTGCCGGTTGCTTCAGCTGCCCCTGCAGCTTCCTGACTCTGGCTGGTGTGGACAGCAGATGACACTGCTGCTGCGGATCCCTGGGTGCCGGTGCCAGGAATTTGCACTGCACGTGTCTTGGCCTTCGGGACATGGAAATCGGCCATTGAGTAACCCTGGGCCGGGGCCGGTACCACTACAGTCCGGGCTGGCTGACCCTGAGCCTGGGTGCCCGTCCAGCTTCCACACCGTGGCTGCTCTGGACAGCAGATGGCACTGCTGGTCCGGGACCATGGGTGCTGGGGATGTCAGCAGCAGTTGCATCTCCCTGCCCCGGTTGGGTGGGGGGCATAGCTCTCCCTGCACAGGCCTGGACACCTTGCCCACGTGGACCACCTCGGACACCTCACACACCTCGGACACCTCACACACCTCGACCACCTCTGCCAGGTCACCCACCTTTGCCTCCCTTCCCACCTGTTGCCCTCCCAGTCATGGCACTGATGGACTAGCGCAATGGGAGGTGCAGCCAACAATTGTCCTGGGCAATTGGACTGAGGGGGCTGGGTACATGATGGAAAACATACCACTGTGCTCCAGCAAAGCACTATGTGACCCCTGGTTAAAAAGTAACAGGTGGCGCAATGCTCAGGTGCCCCAAAAACAAAAATCAATGTTTATGCAACCCCTCGGTAGCCCACGTGTAAGGAAAAAACATCCGCAGTACGCTGTGGCACCCAGCAACACAAAAAATGTGTACACGAGGAACACCTAGGGTACTATGACCTTGGAAATGGGGTACGCGACACACAGGGGAAACCACAGTGGGAAAAATGTGTGCACGACTCACCGTCTGCCTCCTAGAATGAAAAAAATCACACACGTGTGTGCGTGTAGTCAACTCCCCCACCAAAACAAGTACGCACTTCCACAGTAGCGAACTATTCGTGTGTGACCCCACAAAACCATGAAGTTCAAGCGTCCGTCCACACGAAAAGCACATACATTGCACTGTTGTACCCACGAAGACCTTTAACCCGATACTGAACATCAAAGCCCAGCACGTGTCACGTAACTTACGCGCTTAGGGCCTTTCCTCTGCTTCCACGCTAATGCGCTGTTTCAGCACATGCAGAGTCACTCTGTTTACGGCTGGCCACATGAAAGAACACAGAAGACCCACGCTCCTGCCTACAAGCCAATTTACCTGCCTCCAACTGCCCCGAGCTGCCTCCTACGAGCCATCTGCTGCTGCCTGCCATCTCTGTTTGCCTGCTGCCCACATGCCCTGCATTTTTGTGCCTGCTCTGAAGACATTGTCAGTGATCCTGTCGGTGTGACCTCTGCTGATCCTGCAGACTCCCGACTGCCATACCACCACTCCACAGCCCAGCCCCAGGACGACCTTGACACCCACACCTCCCTCGGGGGTGCCATGACCACCAACGAAATGCGGGTCCTGGAGCTTCTACCCAGCGCTGCACGCCAAGGTCATGGAGTTGGAGCTCCGTCCGGAGTCGACTAGTAAGTGTCCATGTGTTCTTGTCTACCGTAGTGCATGTGCAGGTTAACGTGTGGTTGGTGTGAGCACCCTACCCTTATGTTTGGCATGCCTACTGTACAGATGTCAGTGTGCATGTCACATGCACTGCTGCACGTGAGTCCATTGATGCATGTGCGACATCAATGGTGTCTGTGTGGAAATGCGTGATGAGTGCCTGCATGTCACAATGTTCACTTGTTTGCATCCCTGTGTGTGGATTGTATCATGCCAGAGGTGTGACACGTGTGCATTCGGCAACATCATGGACATGCATGGTGTACATGTGCATGTGTATGAGAAGGGAGTGTGTGAGTGGTGAACACTCCAGGATGTCTGTGACTCTTCGCTATTGCATGTGTGATTGCTTCATGCTGCCAATTTGACCTCAGGTGCTCTCTGACGTGATGTCTCCATGGCCTGCTTCATGACTGTCAGGTGATGTGTGTGCATGAGATGTGCATGTGCCATGATGCGTCTGAGGTGCATACACAATTTGGAGGTGCTGCCAGTGCCTTGGCCAAGGATGTGAATGTCTGGTGTGAATGACAGACATGGTTGTTCATGTGTGTGAATGGCACTTCCCTGCATGTGATGGACGGTGATGATGGTTGTGACCTTTGACAGTGCCACTGATGTACTTTTGCATTGTGACAAACACACATATGTCCGGTACCCTGATGTATGTGTTCATTGGTTCCCTATCCACAGTGACGATGGGAGAAGAGGGCGGAGAAAGCACTGTGGAGCACGGCAGCAGGGATGCCTCCACCGGGCGTAGACGCAAGGCCCAGTCATCCTCCCAGGCGCTGTCATCTTCTGGAAGCGAGGATATTGGTGCTGCGTCTGGGTCAACGGCCGCAGGGTACGTCCAAGAAGGCGAAGGTGGAGGAGGCCTCCTCAGCAGTGGGATGGACAGGTGAACCCAGACAAGGGCAAGACACTCCGGAAGAAAGTGGGGCGGCATCCAGGTTGACGGGGAAGGAGAGGAGGAGGAGGCTCATCAGCCCAGCCAATGGGGCACAGCGGGGGTGATGATGTAGGTGTGACTGCTGCAGTCCAGGCTACGGGGCCGGAGGCAGTGCAGGTGGCCGTGGAGGGGTCTATGCCTAATCATGTCCCTGGTACTGCAACTGCAGCGGTATGCACCTGCGGGCATGCCACATGCTGTACCCATCCACAGGTGGCAGTCGCTTCCACCCAGACGGAAAGACCAATGCATGTGGATGTCTGTCAGGGAGAATTCTGACCCAAGTGCTAAATTCCTTCTACTTTAGAGCCCTCCAGCTCTTTTGCTATATTTTGGGACTTTGAACTTTTCATTTTCAATGTGTTTTCCTTTTGTGTTCTTTGGATATGGAGTTTTTAGACAAACTCCATAGACATCATCCTTTTCTTGTGTGTCACACAGCACCTTCAGTGCAGTGGCACAGGGGTGTCTTTCTGACTCCCAAAGGTTTATATACCTTCTGTGGGACTGACTACCGTCTCCCAGAGAATGTGAAGTTAAAATGACTTTACTAGTCATTTTAAATTCATAGACCCATCAGACACTATCTTCCTATAGAGTGCTGGAGGGTTGACCTAGCATCCCCTGTGTCAGAACACTCATGTAACAGTCAAATGTTACCCTTTCCTCTTGAAATGGCTGGTGGCAGTGGTTTTAGAACAAACTACCATGATTTTTCCCCACCGCGAACACCGGTAGGTAAAAATCAGGTCAGCCATGTTTTTCAATATGGCGCCCATGAGCCCTCTGTAAAAACAGACTCTGGTCATCTTTTTTCGCCGTTTCTTTTAGGAAAGGTCCTTCTTGTGTTTAACTCTGTGCGCCAAACCAGGTTTGGTCCCTTTCTTCTATGCCCATTGGCGCCTGAGTGTCTGTGGCGGACAGGATGTGAGGGAGGTGCCCAAAGCTCCTTGTGCTTAGTCTCCTAGGAGACGTGAATGCACTCTGGCATGATTGTCTGGCTGACTGTCCGGCAAGGACAGCCACCCTGCTGGGTGAGTGACAGCTAGGCTGGAATGAATGGGAGAAAACTGTTTAAAAGCAGTTCTCTGGGACTTCGAAGGCAGAGTCGACCACCGGAACGAAAGAACCGAAGACAAGCTGAGGAAGACCGAGAAGCTCCTTCAAGGACAACTTCTTCCCTTGAGCCGGTGGGAACAACCAACTCGTAAGCCACCTGGACACTGTCTCCGTACTGGTCGAATTGTCATCAGAGTGTTGTTGAAAACCGGATAGCCTGTAAGAAGGATACCAGTTTGTGGACTTTAAGGCACTCACACCTTAAACCGACACTTAGCTAAGCTTGTGGCATCTTCCCTGGGCAGCGCAGCAACCTCCCGATGTCCTCCTTCTTGTCCCCACGACTGAAGCTCAGGAACAGCGAGATCTGCAGCAACTGCCAAGAACAACTGCCTCAGCTACAGCTTTTCTTCATCAATAAGGTACTGTGCAAACGTGGTGCGGAAATCCTTTCTGCCGCGGTGAAAGTTTGTGAAACTTTCCCAACTTTGGAGTCTTGCTCGCTCCTAAACCGATATATAACTCTTTTTCTGGCAAACTACTTCCTCGAACATTGGCAAAGACTTAACCGTTTACTACCAGAACTGTGCTATCCTATCCAAGACTCTGAACCATTGACTTTGGCCTAGGCCTTTTCAATTGAATTGCCAGTTGTAGTGAACTGAAACTATTTGCTCTGCCTATGAAAGTAATTGTGCTTTAATTCTTATAACCTTTGTCTTTCTACCCCTTTTAAAAGTTACCGAAGTGCTATTTTGCTCCCACTTCAGGGGAGCCTACCTTGTTCAGAAACGTATTGTTTGTGTACGGCAGTGTATTAAGATTGTGATATTGAGCTGCTTCTTACTAGGGGAATGTATTCAAACTGACTGTGTAAATAAATGTATATCCTTTTACCAAGAAACCTTGAATAGTGTTTGAACTACTGTGATTGTAAGTCCTTTGTGTAACCTCTTGTACTGCTCACATTACTCTTGAGATAAGTATGGCTGCTCAGCCACAGCTACCACATAACTGTGTAGTATAGGCTTGTACCAAAGGTGAGATTGTGCTTACACCTGTAGTCTTAATTGTGTGTAGTTTTCCCAAAGGGTACTGCATGTAATTCTGCCTAACAATGTCGCCATTCGGTACAGGGTGGAACCTGTGCTAGCCGGTATCATGGGGCAGGTAGACTCCGTTTGTGATGATGTGCAGACTTCCAATCAAGTGCTTGCATGTCATCACTGGGAGGTCTGTGCACCTGTCCTAACCCCAGTGGCCAGCTTGGTGGAGACCACATCCCTGCCAGAGTCGACGGAGGATCAGCAGAGGTGGTCACCACGGAGATCCATCCAGCGACCGGACATGTGGCAATGGTGGAGGAGCAGGCAACATGCAGCAGGGCACATGCATGACACCCCCGGGGGTTGTCATCATCCCGGAGGCTGCCCGGAGGCACAGGCACCAGGCTTTTTTCGGCGGCAGCAGGCTCAACGTAGGAGGCAACAGGACCCATTGCTTTTTTTTTACAATTTCATTTTTCTTTGGATTTGAATAATTAAGATTTTACTGGTTGTTTTTGACTGAGTGTGAGTTTTATACTTGTTCATTAATATATTTGTATACGTTTAAATCCAAGTGGTGTCTGCTCTCAATGGTTTGGTGCATGTTTCACTCTTCCTTGACTCTGTTACATATTCCTGCTGTTGAGCAATGTTGTTCATGTGTGTGCAAACATGCATGCATGTATGATTTTGTGATTCCCATGCCATGGGGCATGTACTGGGGAGCAGGACCAATGATGGCTGTTGATGTGCACCGTGGAGGTGCAGCGTGTGGTGGCATTTTAGTGAACGTATGCTACATGATTGCATGTTGGGCCAATGTGTTGGGGGGTGGGTGTTCCATGAGTCGGGCCTGCCTGCAGGTTTCCCTCACTGGTGGTGGTGGGGGACATGAGTCGAGGCCTGCCTGCAGGTTGCCGTCTCTGGTGGGGGGACATGATTCGGGGCCTGCCTGCAGGTTGCCTTCACTGGTGGGGGGGACATGAGGCGGGGCCTGCCTGCAGGTTGCCATCACTGGTGGGGGGAGGGGGGACATGAGTCGGGGCCTGCCTGCAGATTGCTGTCACTGGTGGTGGTGAGGGACATGAGGCAGGGCCTGCCTTCAGGTTGCCGTCACTGGTGGGGGTGGGGGGACATGAGTCGGGGTCTGCCTGCAGGTTGCCATCACTGGTGGGGTTGGGGGAATGAGTGGGGGCCTGCCTGCAGGTTGCCGTCACTGGTAGGGGTGGGGGGGACATGAGTTGGGGCCTGCATGCGGGTATGGTGACGGGTGATGGGGATGTCCCATGTGGTGTAGGCTGCCTGCAGAGTATGGTGACGGATGATGGGGCGTGGCCTAGGCTCATAGAGTAAGGACGTGCTGAGACAGAGCTCCCGTCCAGATCCTTTGAATGATCCCTAATACGAACTGCAGTAGTTGCAGAGAACTGAAGTAAGAGAATGCCTGGATAGAGTAAACGATCCTGTATCTGCCCGCGAAAGACCCAACAGGAATCGGAGATTGCAATCCGGAGAACGCGGCTCCGAAACTCGCGCCCCTAGACAGGCAAGATGGCGGGCGTCTCGGGACCTGCATGCGTGTGAAAGAAGGGGCCGGGTGCTGAGACATCGTCTCCTGCATTGAGCGGCGACGGGAAGCAAGGCGCTGCCTCCTGATTGGACCACGCTGAAAGACACAAAGCCGATTACAGGAAGGGGAAGCCAGAAGTGCATGGAGAACTACAGCCGCGCCGCGGAGGGCAGCGGACGCTGAGATCCGGCTGCCTGGAACACGAGCCAGGGGACGCCGCATGAGGAGTTGACGGGTGTGAACAGAGGGTAAGCAACGCGCCTGCCAACACAGCCAGGTGGCACTGCCAGAGCGACATGAGTGCCGGCGAAACAGGAACGGCACCGGGGGAGGCACCAGTGAAGTTTGCATTAGGGTGCTGGGCAGTGCACTGAAGCCTGCGAAAGCAGCAAGCCGGACACCGTGAGGGACAAGGCGGTGTCGGAGGGGCCGGGGGGCTCCCGACGAACACAGAAGGCAGGCCAGCAGGGAACGGCCTGACAGGAGGGCACTCAGGGAGCTTGTGGCGCCAACAAACGACCAGGGCAACCGAAGGGGGTGCATAACTCACAGGAACAATAACAGGGTTTAGCAATTGCCCCCAACAAGTAGCTGGGAACGTTTCACACTCACCCTACGGACCTGTTGGGCACTGGCGGCACTGAAATGGCGCCAGTTGAGGCTTTGGGCCAGCACTGAGAGAAAAACTGAACAGGAGGCTTGCAGTGCTGCACCACTCACGAGGAGGCACTGACTACACACACTAGGACATTATTGTCACGGTTCATGCCCCTGAACCCCTCAAGCATAACAGCCCCCCGGCAACAATGGGACTACAGCCCTTAAAAGTGGCCCAAGGTCCCTTCAACACCGTAATCAGAACTCTTGAAGTCAGTCCTAGCGCCTCTGGCGCCAGGCTCATTATCAGGAATAGGACAAGTATCAGTCATGAGTCTAAACCCAACATGGAGGCCTGTAATACAGTTCTGTTCCTAGAACTGAACTATGCAGACCAGTGTTTTGGGTGTGGTCGGGGCCTTCAGGTGTGGATGGCTATATAAGCCACGCCCAGGCTGGAACACACGCTTCACGTTATTCTGAACTCCTGCAGCGTAACGCTCACCGTGTCCAGCTCCTGCCTACCTGTTTATCTCCGGCCCGATCCTGAAGTCATCAATCTGGATTCCATCACCAACCTGGAAGAAACAAGAACAGCATTACTAACAACACTTACCTGAGTGCGCAGCGGATCCTGAAACCATACCGCACTTCACTTGCTCACCACCCTGGAACCTCACCGCAACCTGCAAAGGTGGTAGAAACAAGGACAGCATTACTAACAACACTTAACTGGGTAAGCACCGGATCTGGCAATCATTCCGTTCTTTGCTCGCTTGCCACTCCGGAACATCACAGCAACTTGTACGGGTGAGAAAGACGAGAGAGAACTCAGGTTAGCAAACTTGCAATAAATCCAATACAGCACTGCGCTCCGCACATCAACACATACCTGTAATCTTCACAGCCTGGCGTTGCAAGTTCATTTTCATCCGGCACCTTGTCAAGAACTCTAACCGCAACCATCCCTGCGGAGACAAAAGACATTGGGCCTTATTACAAGTATGGAGGTAGCCATGCCGCTTTTAGTGGCATGGCTCCCCCATACTGGGTACCGGGTCCAGGTTCCTTGAATGGGGAAATACCAGGCCATTCCGAACTTGGAGGGCCCAGTATTTCCCCATTCAAGGAACCCAGACCCGGTACATCCCCATTCCCATTTGAGCCCATATTGGGGCTCAAATGGGAATGGGGAGGATGCTAACAACGGGCCCGTTAATGACGGGCTTGTTGTTAGCATCCTGGCCTGCTCGCGATCCCGCAAGCAGACCTCGTAATGAGGCGGTAGAGGGTTAACAGGGCCGGCAGCTCTACTGGCGCCATTAACCCTCTACTGCCAGGGTCGTAATTAGGCCCATTATTAGAGAGACTGCATAGTCAGAAAGGACAACATCGAAAAGAAGGACAAAACGGAGGGAGCAGAAAGGGACAGATTAGAAACTGAAAAGAAACAGTAACTCACCTGAAGACAGCGAGAAGAGTCGGAGTCACAGCCGGTCTGGACCCGATGCATGGGCCCACGGACCAGTGGAGAAACTAGGTCCAACGGAACGCCCGCATTCACAACGCGCCCCTGTCAGAGAAACAGGATGGAGAGATCTACGCATATAAACCCACAGTGGGAAATAACCCCAGGGGAAGGGAATTCGGATTCAGAGGGAGGTGGGAGTTTTACCCACCGCGGACCTAAATCTAATTACTCCATTCGCCTGTCCATTCTCCTGTCATAGGCGCTACCCACCACCAGGCAAATAACGAAGCAGAGAAAGCCCAAAATAGCACGCAGTCGCCCATCCAGCATCGTGTGGCGCCGCCGTGGATACCAGGTGAGCGTAACAATTGTTGTGCCCAAGGAGATCTGGTGAAGCATGCTGCGGAACAAAGAAATAGGAGGTAAGGAGAGGTGGACCTGACAACGAACCTGAGTTAAACCCATCAACATTAAAGGTACGTCCCCACCTCGAAACACTAAGGACAACACCAGCGCAGATAGGAGGCAGCTGCTTAGTGGGTGGAGAGCCACTGCACATGAGAGCACCGGACAAGTATCGCCGGTTCAGGTGCATTAAACCGACTCCGGGGTAGACCCATGCAACATAGGAAGAGGGGCCGGTTGGCACGGCAGTTGGATCGCCTGAGGCAGAACCTCAGCCAGCAACGGCTGATAAGAGGCGAAGTAGCGCACTCGCCAGCCGGGGGGGGGGCACACCCTCAGGAATCGTACACTACTAAAGGGAGGAGGCTGTGCCCTGGCACCCGCAAACCACAAGTGGGGCTAGGGTTCACAGCGCGGGAGGGGTGCTGCAGTTAAACTTCTTGTGCACGGCGCCCAACACACCTGCAACCCTAGCAGATGGAAGCCACAGATAAGAGTCTGAAAAAAGTAACTGGTCTAAACGAAGTTCCTGGCCACGCAAGACATAACACCCACTGCCAAACCAATGTCATCTCAGGCCACCGCTGGTGGCTATGTCCCCGATCAAAGGGAAAAATAAAAACACCATCATTGAGTCATTTGCTGCAGCTAAGCCACGGGAACAAAGACAGGCTGCCACTGAGGCGGTTGCAGACCAAACGTCAACGGAGGCAAATCACAAAGACGGACAGGTGCTGGATGCCATTGCTGGATTGAGATCTTTTATTGACACTAAAATAGAGGAAGTGAAATCGTACATGCAACTGATGCACCAGGATATGCGCAACCTCACAGAACGTGTCACCATCACAGAATCTGGGGAGCGGGAAACCTCTGAAACACTGAAAGAAATACAGGCCAGGGTCCAAGAAGAAACAAGGTTCTAGAGGAGAGGGCGGAAGACGCTGAAGGTCGGTCCAGACGAAACAGTGTGCATCTTCTGAGAATTCCGGAGGGGATGGAGGGCACCAACCCCACAAACTTTGTGGAAACCCTACTACAACAGGAACTGGAACGGGCCGCCTCTCACAGGGGTTTGCAGTTGAGAGGGCCCATAGGACCAAACAGAAGAGGCAGCCTCCAGGATCGCACCCACGCCCAATAATAGCAAAGATCCTGAACTTTCAAGACAGGGAGATCATATTGTGCTACTCATGAGAAGGGGGGGAAATAAGGAGAGACAATGCCAGAACAGCAATATACCTGGATTACACTCCAGCAGTACAACAAGCAAGAAACTCCTTTGTCCCAATTAAGGCAAGACTGTGGCAGTTGAATCTCAAGTACATGCTGATGTACCCTTCCAGATTAAAGGTGATATATTAGGGAGAGCGATATTCCTGGAAACGCTGGCAGCGGCCAACATGTGGCTAGAACATAACAACATGGCCGAGGGGGAAGGAGCCACAATGTAACCTGAACTTCTGAGGCAGGGAGGAAGGAAACCTATCAGGTACAGATGAATATTCGCATTTTGACAACCGAGTCAAGTTTACGTTCGGACGGGGGAACTGCCAGGCCATCTGCCCGAGCCGAAGGCCCTTCCCCTGTGAAAAGACTGGTGCTGGCCTGTTGCCGTAGCATCATTACCCGCACAAGATGCCCTGGAGGGGCCAAGACGGAGCGGGGGCACCTGAGCGTTGCCTGATCTGCGCAACTGCTGGGTGCAGTTGGTTAAGGTTAATATGTTACTATTTGAAATGTTGTGAGGTCTACACTGTAATAGCGGCAAAGATACCACAGGCGCAGGATAGAAGGAGTTGGACTCCACTGGTTAAAGATGGCAGCTGATGTTAGAGTGCTGACATGGAACGTCAGGGGGATGGGCACTTATATGCGCAGGGCTGGTCCCCTTTTGGTCAGTTTGTTTCTCCTTGTGAGAGAGGGTATGCCCAGACGTGGGTCCCTTGCTCGCTGCGCCAAAGGGAACCAGGCTGCACCTCACTGAGGAGGTCCAACAAGGCCGAAACATGTCTGGGGTTGCTTGGTTTTCAGTGCAGAGGGGACCTGGCCTAGCAGTTCGGGCTGGGCTGCTACCTTCGATGGCGGCAGCTGCTGACTGATTTGCACATGGCTGGTCCCCTTTTGCAATGGCGCAGACGGGCTAAAAAACGGTGGTGTGGAAGGTTGCCCAGAGCAATTGCCAGTGGTTTAGATTCATTCGAAACCTTCCACCCATCACTTTTGTGGTCAGTTTCTTTCTCCTTGTGAGAGAGGGGTATGCCCAGACATGGGCCCCTTGCTCGCTGCGCCACAGGGAACCAGGCTGCACCTCACTGAGGAGGTCCAACAAGGCCGAAACATGTCTGGGTTGGTTGGTTTTCTGTGCAGAGGAGACCTGGCCTAGCAGTTCGGGCTGGGCTGCTACCTTCGGTGGCGGCAGCTGCTGACTGATTTGCACATGGCTGGTTCCCTTTTGCAATGGCGCAGACGGGCTAAAAAACGGTGGTGTGGAAGGTTGCCCAGAGCAATTGCCAGTGGTTTCGATTCATTCGAAACCTGCCACCCATCACGTTTGTGGTCAGTTTGTTTCTCCTTGTGAGAGAGGGTATGCCCAGACGTGGGTCCCTTGCTCGCTGCGCCACAGGGAAACAGGCTGCACCTCACTGAGGAGGTCCAACAAGGCCGAAACATGCCTGGGGTTGCTTGGTTTTCTGTGCAGAGGGGACCTGGCCTAGCAGTTCGGGCTGGGCTGTTACCTTCGGTGGCGGCAGCTGCTGACTGATTTGCACATGGCTGGTCCCCTTTTGCAATGGCGCAGACGGGCTAAAAAACGGTGGTGTGGAAGGTTGCCCAGAGCAATTGCCAGTGGTTTAGATTCATTCGCAACCTTCAACCCATCACTTTTGTGGTCAGTTTGTTTCCCCTTGTGAGGCAGGGTATGCCCAGACGTGGGTCCCTTGCTTGCTGCGCCACATGAAACCAGGCTGCACCTCACTGAGGAGGTCCAACAAGGCCAAACATGTCTGGGGTTGCTTGGTTTTCTGTGCAGAGGGGACCTGGCCTGGCAGTTCGGGCTGGGCTGCTACCTTCGGTGGCGGCAGCTGCTGACTGATTTGCACATGGCTGGTCCCCTTTTGCAATGGCACAGACGAGCTAAAAAACGGTGGTGTGGAAGGTTGCCCAGAGCAATTGCCAGTGGTTTCGATTCATTCGAAACCTTCCACCCATCACTTTTGTGGTCAGTTTGTTTCTCCTTGTGAGAGAGGGTATGCCCAGACGTGGGCCCCTTGCTCGCTGCGCCACAGGGAACCAGGCTGCACCTCACTGAGGAGGTCCAACAAGTCCGAAACATGTCTGGGGTTGCTTGGTTTTCTGTGCAGAGGGGACCTGGCCTAGCAGTTCGGGCTGGGCTGCTACCTTCGGTGGCGGCAGCTGCTGACTGATTTGCACATGGCTGGTCCCCTTTTGCAATGGCGCAGACGGGCTAAAAAAACAGTGGTGTGGAAGGTTGCCCAGAGCAATTGCCAGTGGTTTAGATTCATTCGAAACCTTCCACCCATCACTTTTGTGGTCAGTTTGTTTCTCCTTGTGAGAGAGGGTATGCCCAGATGTGGGTCCCTTGCTCGCTGCACCACAGGGAACCAGGCTGCACCTCACTGAGGAGGTCCAACAAGGCCGAAACATGTCTGGGGTTGCTTGGTTTTCTGTGCAGAGGGGACCTGGCCTAGCAGTTCGGGCTGGGCTGCTACCTTCGGTGGCGGCAGCTGCTGACTGATTTGCACATGGCTGGCCCCCTTTTACAATGGCGCAGACGGGCTAAAAAACGGTGGTGTGGAAGGTTGCCCAGTGCAATTTCCAGTGGTTTAGATTCATTTGAAACCTTCCACCCATCACTTTTGTGGTCAGTTTGTTTCTCCTTGTGAGAGAGGGTATGCCCAGACGTGGGCCCCTTGCTCGCTGCGCCACAGGGAACCAGGCTGCACCTCACTGAGGAGGTCCAACAAGTCCGAAACATGTCTGGGGTTGCTTGGTTTTCTGTGCAGAGGGGACCTGGCCTAGCAGTTCGGGCTGGGCTGTTACCTTCGGTGGCGGCAGCTGCTGACTGATTTGCACATGGCTGGTCCCCTTTTGCAATGGCACAGACGGGCTAAAAAACGGTGGTGTGGAAGGTTGCCCAGAGCAATTGCCAGTGGTTTAGATGCATTCGCAACCTTCAACCCATCACTTTTGTGGTCAGTTTGTTTCCCCTTGTGAGGGAGGGTATGCCCAGACGTGGGTCCCTTGCTTGCTGCGCCACATGAAACCAGGCTGCACCTCACTGAGGAGGTCCAACAAGGCCAAAACATGTCTGGGGTTGCTTGGTTTTCTGTGCAGAGGGGACCTGGCCTGGCAGTTCGGGCTGGGCTGCTACCTTCGGTGGCGGCAGCTGCTGACTGATTTGCACATGGCTGGTCCCCTTTTGCAATGGCGCAGACGAGCTAAAAAACGGTGGTGTGGAAGGTTGCCCAGAGCAATTGCCAGTGGTTTCGATTCATTCGAAACCTTCCACCCATCACTTTTGTGGTCAGTTTGTTTCTCCTTGTGAGAGAGGCTATGCCCAGACGTGTGTCCCTTGCTCGCTGCGCCACAAGGAACCAGGCTGCACCTCACTGAGGAGGTCCAACAAGGCCGAAACATGTCTGGGGTTGCTTGGTTTTCTGTGCAGAGGGGACCTGGCCTAGCAGTTCAGGCTGGGCTGCTACCTTCGGTGGCGGCAGCTGCTGACTGATTTGCACATGGCTGGTCCCCTTTTGCAATGGCGCAGACGGGCTAAAAAAACAGTGGTGTGGAAGGTTGCCCAGAGCAATTGCCAGTGGTTTAGATTCATTCGAAACCTTCCACCCATCACTTTTGTGGTCAGTTTGTTTCTCCTTGTGAGAGAGGGTATGCCCAGATGTGGGTCCCTTGCTCGCTGCACCACAGGGAACCAGGCTGCACCTCACTGAGGAGGTCCAACAAGGCCGAAACATGTCTGGGGTTGCTTGGTTTTCTGTGCAGAGGGGACCTGGCCTAGCAGTTCGGGCTGGGCTGCTACCTTCGGTGGCGGCAGCTGCTGACTGATTTGCACATGGCTGGCCCCCTTTTACAATGGCGCAGACGGGCTAAAAAACGGTGGTGTGGAAGGTTGCCCAGTGCAATTTCCAGTGGTTTAGATTCATTCGAAACCTTCCACCCATCACTTTTGTGGTCAGTTTGTTTCTCCTTATGAGAGAGGGTATGCCCAGACGTGGGCCCCTTGCTCGCTGCGCCACAGGGAACCAGGCTTCACCTCACTGAGGAGGTCCAACAAGTCCGAAACATGTCTGGGGTTGCTTGGTTTTCTGTGCAGAGGGGACCTGGCCTAGCAGTTCGGGCTGGGTTGCTACCTTCGGTGGCGGCAGCTGCTGACTGATTTGAACATGGCTGGTCCCCTTTTGCAATGGCGCAGACGGGCTAAAAAACAGTGGTGTGGAAGGTTGCCCAGAGCAATTGCTAGTGGTTTAGATTCATTCGAAACCTTCCACCCATCACTTTTGTGGTCACTTATATGCGCAGAAACAGGATTAAATCATTTCTGAGGAGAAAGAAAGTCTCCATTGCACTGCTACAAGAAACCCACCTCACTGCTGAAGGCAATAGCACAGTGGAAAAACACTGGTGGGGACAGGGCTATGGGGCAGCATACTCAGGGTACACGCTGGGGGTGTACACATGGATAGACAGTACAGTGCCTTTCTGACTATTCACAAAGGAGGTAGATCTGGAGGGGAGATACCTAATACTTAGGGAGAGCATCGAACAACTGGAGATCTGTATTGTTAACTCCTACCTCCCTAAACACGGAACATCTATGTATTTGACCAAGCTGGGTGCCAAGCTAACCCCATTGCGCCTTGAAACACTTGAAACGCTTGTGTATAGGCGCGTTACAAATGCCATATCATATCATATCATATCATGCAGAGACTCTTTCTTCGTGTGGGGTGGGGACTTCAACTGTGTACGGGACCCCGTCCTAGATAGATCCAGCCCGCCACTATAGAGGGCAAGGCAAACACACCCATCGCTGAATGACGTGATAGGGAGCCTGGGCCTGGCGGAGGTGTGGAGGGAATTACACCCAGAAAACAGGGAATTCTCTTTCTTCTCGCCCCCCCCATCAACTCTATACTAGGATAGACTATCTACTGATAGACAAGTCACTTGGCAAGAACAATATCAGACCATTCGCCATTATTAATGGAATGGAAGACCAGAGGCCCCAGACCACCCATACCGATGTGGCGCATGCAGGCAGACACCTTTACAGACTGTGCCTTCAGGGAGGGTCTCCGGAACAGAATCACAGAGTACTTGGAAATCAACGTGGGGAGTGTGAAAGGCTGGGACACTATCTGGGAGGCACTGAAGGTTGTTGTTAGGGGGAAGCAATAGCTAGCACTGAGGGCATCAGGAAGTCACTGTATAACGAACTGGAGGTAGGTGGAGAGAGGGTTAAGCAGTTGGAGTCTTCTGCCTGGAAAACCAGGGAGGTGGAGGAAGAATTATCGGCGGCCAAAGACGACTGCCGAAGCACCTGGGCTAGACTAGCTAAGTTTGACTACATCGTAAAGTCCACCAGGGCACACTCAGAGGGGGATAAACCGAGTAGACTGCTTTCGTGGCTTTGCAAGAGGGAGAACCCAAAACACCCGATTATGGAAATCAAGGACGACGCCGGGGCAGTGCACACATCGCAAACTGCAATTAATAACGCTTTTAAAAACTTTTACTCCCAACTGTACCGCCACGAAACGTTGGTACCCCAAAGTGACATAATGGGTACATTAGAAGAAATAGACCTCCCCTCACTGGATAAAGCCCAACGAGAACTACTGGATGGGGAGATAACGGTTGAGGACATAAGCGAGGCAATTAAATCCCTAGCCACTAGTAAGACTCTTGGGAGCGACGGATTAGCCCCTAAGTTCTACAAGGCATACAACACAGAACTAGCTCCGGCCCTCCATAAAGTATTCAAGGAGCCGTACGAAACAGGAGTGTTGCCGAAGAGTATGAGGGAGACCCTGGTGGTCCCAATACCCAAACCCGGGAAGCCTGTAAGTGAGTGTGGGTCGTATAGGCCATTAGCAATGTTAAATTATGGTGTAAAGATCTTGACAACCATATTGGCCAAGCGGCTATCAAAGGTTATAGGGGCCATAGTACATGGGGACCAGAATGGGTTTATCCCAGGCCAAAGTACGGCAGCAAATCTACGCATACTGCAACACGTTATCGCGCAAACCAAAGACTCGCAGGAGTCATACGCAGTGATTTCCTTAGACGCCATAAAGGCATTTGATTCCATATACTGGGAATGGCTGGTAGCTGCACTGAAACAATACGGTCTGGGCGAGCACTACATTAGGTGGATCAAAATTCTCTATGAGGCACCTGTTGCCAGAGTAAAGACTGGCAGAATGGTGTTGTCACTGTGAGAAATACAAAGAGGCACCAGACAGGGCTGCCCACTGTCGCCAATGCTTTAGGTCCTGGGACTAGAACCAATAGCAGTATATATTAGGAAACAATTCTTCGATGCAGGCATTAGGTTGGGGGATAAGTGGAACGTGATCTCCTTGTATGCAGACGATGCACTACTTTATCTACGGGACACACGCCTCAATGCACCAGTAATCCTAGAGGTCCTAGAGAACTTTGCACGGGTGTCAGGAATCTCCTTCAGCAAGAGAAATCATGTATATTTCCACTAGCGGGACTGATAGGAAAGAGGGAAGGGGATCTCCCAAAGGTGGGGCTTCAATGGAAACTGCACATGTTCTGCTACTTAGAGGTAAACATCTGACACACAGCCGAACAGATGCACAGGGGCAATACCTTATTAGCTGTACATGGACTCAGAAAGTCAATGAAGTTCTGGCCCAGATTACCACTATTGGTTATGGGTCGGCTATAGTTAAAATAATAGTCCTGCTGAGGTTTTTATACTTTTTCCAAAATGTTCATTACTATATACCAGCATCCTTTTTTAAGCTACTGGAAAAACTGCTGCGGGAACTGCTGTAGGGCCCGGACAGACACAAGATATCCCTTGACACACTAACACTCCCATACAAGGCGGGAGGAGTTCAGCTACCGGACCTGGAGAAGTACTTCTTGGCAGCCCAACTTAGCTTTGTGTCCAAGTGGCTCGTTGACGAGGCAACCTCTGGAACTAGTTTGCTACAGCAGCCTATAGCGCTGGTGCACTTAAAGGAAGCACTATGGGTACCGCTAGAATGGTTAGGGGAGGCCCCAATGAGCATACAGTTGGGTAGGAGAGTTTGGAGCAGGCACCTGAAGTTGCTGGCAAACAGACACCCCTACTCCCCGGAGACCCCGATTGAGGATGAGGTCTGCACTACCAGGTCGGACCTAGCTTTGGTGAGGAAATGGGAGCACCACGGCATATACACATGGGGGGGGATGCCTATGAGGAGGGTGTCTTCAGAGAATTCGAAACCATGGTGGAGGGAGAGGGGCTGCCCAAAGGTCAGTTTCTATGGTATCGAAGGATTAGGAAAGAGGTCAAAGAAAAGTGGAAGGGGTGGCCGAAGGAACCTGAGGCAGACACAATGCTAACACTACTACATAATCTGGGGGATGGGTGGAAACCAGTGTCCAAACTTTACAATCAGCTTGTTAGGGAGAATTCTCTTATAAGGCTAATTTCCCAAACCTAGTGAGTCCCCCAGCAGCTTTGCTGGATTTTTGGGGTTTGTCTTTTTTCTCCTGCTAAAAGTGAGACTCTTTTCCTCCCACTCTTAGGCATGATTTGAGAAGTACTTTTGATTTGGTATGTGCTTATGGGCTATTGGGTAGCCTTTTTACTCCATAGGGTATCCTCCCTTTTTCCAATGTGTGTTACACAGCACCCTCAGTGCAGTAATACAGGGGTGTCATAGTGACTCCCAAACATAGGGCCTCATTACACGGTAGGCGGTAAACCATGGCGCTATTAGCGCCATGGTTCATGCTGGTAATTTACCGGTACCGCCTTGGAGGAAAGGGGAATTACTGCCCTATTCCAAGTTCGGGAAGGCAGTAATTCCGCTTTCCTCCATTGCCCTTCCCCATTCCCATTTTTTCCCCATAGGGCATAATGGGAATGGAGAAGGCGCTAATTACGGTACCGCAAATTGCGGTACCGTAATTAGCACCAAGGTCCCTTTGCGGGTCCCAACTTTAACGGCTGGTCTACACCAGCCGTTAATGACGGGTCTGCAAAGGGAACTCGTAGTAAGGCGGTAAGGGTTTACCAGTACCGGTAAAATACCGGTACCGGTAAACCCTTACCGCCTACCGTGTAATGAAGCCCATAGACTCCATACCCTGGGACTGACTACTGTCTCCCAGGGCATGTAAAGTCACCATTGGCTTTACTAGTCCAAAATTGTGAACAGAACCAGTACAAACCATCATATTGTGGAAGTACTGGTAGGGGTAATTCGATTGCCCCTGGGTCTGTTTTCAAGGGGGCACTATGCAGTCCCCCCTTGTCGAGTTTCTGGCTGGTGGCAGTGGTTACCACGCAAAATATTCCTTCGGAATATTCTCTATGAGATTTTCCCATTGATTTTAAACGCACCACTTTTTGGTGCAATGTTAAAGATACCGCCGATTTATTTATTTAATATTAAACCCACGGTTGGGTCTTTTTGCCAGAACTCGGTTCCAAAATGGCGTTTGTGTCCGTCTCTGTAACTCTGACCAAGGTCGAGCCCTTTGTTCCACTATTTTGGTGGGCTTCTCCACAGAAGCCCTCCAAATGTTGCCACTCTGTCTGGGTTCCATAGAAAGGGTGGAGGGGGGAATAGGCACCCTGGACTGCGTTGCCTCTGCAACCCAAGTCGCACTCTACCCTGATTGGCTCACCACTTAGCATGTGTGATTGACAGCTAGGCTGATGAATGGGGGTTTTTCTGCATAAAAGCAGGGCCTTTGGGACTGGAACTTCAGATGTCGCCACAGGACCTAAGAATCCGAAGAGGGAAGAAGCTGAGCCATCTACAAAGATGACACCACCGGTGGAGCCCTGCTGTAACCGTCTCACCACTTTCCCAATGACAAGAGGAGATCTTCTGCCAGGAGAGTCTTCTTCCTTTGAGCTGGTGGGACCAACCAGTTTGGGCTTTTTCGCTTCCAAAGACGTCTCTTGGTCGAATCGCCCGTGCCAAGCACCCCGGCGGCCGGATAGCCAAGCTCACCACTTTTGACCGTGAATAAAAGGACTGCACCTTTTAATCGGGAACTCCGCGGCTGGTTTTATCCCTGTGCAGTGCAACGACTCCACGTTCCCTCCTCGACGAGATCCTCTCTTCCCCTGGCTGGAACAATGAACTGCAACCACTGCCAGGAACGACTTCCCCCGCTGGAGCTTCCTTTCCATTTTAAGGTACTGTGTCCTGCCTGGCCTCCCTTTCTACAGATTGCTCAAGGTGACCCTTAAATCCTTGGCTTCTATACTGGGTTGGCTCCAAACCTCTAACTATATCTTTCTGAACTACTCTCACTTCTTTTTGAACACTCTGCAAAGACTTTTAGTGCACTTTTAAACCGTGTGATCCTGGGCACATTTCGCTTTGCTCCATTTAAAGTGGGCCTGGCCTATGAACTTTGGCTCTACAGTATAACCTGCGTTTTTCCCCTTTGCTCTGAATTCTTAAAAGTGTTAGGAACTGTGTTATTTTATGCTCTGCCTTTGCTCTCTCTTTTTAAATCATTTATTAGAGTGCCATCTAGGTTATGCGCTCGCCTCTGTCTTAAACCAACAATAGTGCTTTAACCTTGACTTGTCAAATACTTACTAAGAGAAGAGACTATACTTTACTTGACTGTGTTTTTAACTTGATTTTACTTAAGAGTGCTAGTGTGTTATATTAAGTGTGTTTTAAATACATAACTCTATACTTTTTAATACAAAGCTCTGGTCAGTGTTTGTTTGCTCTACTGTACTTTGGCCCTATTGTGTATACTCTATATACTGCTTAACTCTTCTTGAGAGAGGTCTGACTGCTCAGCCACAGGTACCAGGTAAATCTGGGTGGTACAGACTGCTACCAATTGGGTTTACTGCTTACTCCTGTGGTCTTAATCTTTTGCAGTGCTCCCTAAGGGAACTGCACAGGATTCTGCTTAACACAGCTGGCAGACAGACCCAATCCTAAAAGCGGCAAATTGAAACAGTGGTGGGAGGCAGATCTGGGAATCAGCATAACAGAGAGAGAATGGGAAAGAATCCTTGCATACCCCCGGGACATACAGGACTTACATGACACCCAGCAAATTCAATTCAGGAGCAGCACAGATCCATCATGCCCTTGGTGTGGTTCGGAGGGCGTGGATATGCTGCACATGCTCTGGGGTTGCCCAAAGACATAATGCTTCTGGGCCAAAACAGAACACGCCTGCAGACAGGCTGGTGTGGTGCGATACAAATGGTCACCAAAGGAATGTCTCTTAGGGGCATACCCAAGAATTGATCAAATTAGGCATGAAAATAAATTTATGGACATGGCATGTGTGCTAGCTAGGAGGGCCATCGCAATGGCGTGGAAATCGAATAGAGGCCCACAATATGTTAAATGGCACTGAGACCTAGAACACTGGACAGAGGCAGAAACCAAAGCATGGGGGGTTGGAGTAGCTAGAGAGGGGGAAATGGCAGCCCTGCTTATGAGGCCTGTAAAGATTTGATCTGGGACATGGTTCACCCGTCCGATGACAAACCCCTGTGAATAAACAGAACCGGCTCTTGAAAAAGCAAAAATTGTTATTGGTAGAGCCTTTAAAACCTAATGGATTGGGCTGCCGCACCTGAGCCACCAACCACCAACCACCGAGGACACTGTGGGTGTGACACAATTGAATGAGCTAAGAAAGGTGCCCACATGTTTAAGCTGGGAAGTTTTTTTATTTATTTGTATAGTGCGCCGGGCCGTCAGGCATCTGGGCGCTTGCAATAGATTAGGTTACAGGTACATGGGTAAACATGAGAGTATAGTAAAATCAATGTAAAAGGTAATTACATTGTAAAGGGTACATAAAATATGTTACAGGTATATAGGCAAAGAAGGATGGTACAGTCCAGTGTAGGGCAATATACAAAGTTTAATAATTACAGTGGATTAAGTATGCAGGGAATATCCAGTCTACATATATACAGGCAGTGGTGTGGGCCTCAGTAGTCATTGGCGTGCAACCAATGTTTAACATTAGTCTTGAAGACAGGGAGTGAGGCTAGAGCTCTAAAGGGGTCTGGAATAGAGTTTCAGAGTTGGGCTGCCAGGACTGGAAAGCTAGATCCTCCTGTTTTTCTGATGGGCCTTTCTGAAGTATGTTTGATGAACCTCTCAGACAGGTATGTGGGTGCCTTGTTATTGATACATTTGTGTGTCAGGTTTAGTGACCTGTATTTAATTCTATCTTTGATAGCTAGCCAGCTGGTGGAGTGTCTTGCATGCGAGATATCTAGGCCTTTAGGGATGCCGAGAGCAGCCCTTAGGGCATTGTTTTGAAGGGTTTGGAGTTTGTTAGTGTTATGGATAGTGGCGCCCAGATAAAGTGTGTTACAGTAATCCAATTTGGATAAGATTAGGGCATGGGCAATAGTGAGGCAGCTGTCTGTGGTCAAGAATGGTTTACACGCATAGATAGGTTTGCATGTGTAGCTAGTTGCAGAGGCTGTGGCGTTTACTTGTTTGTTCAGGTTGAGAGCCGAGTCTAGATAGAAGCCAAGGGTTTTAATTTCCTTAGCAATTTTTATCTTAATGCCGTCAATAGTAATGGCATTGTATTGGATGGGGAGTTTATTGAGTCTGTTGGTGTTGCCGATGATAAGGAGTTCAGTCTTTTCGTCATTAAGACAAAGGGCATGTGTGGCCATCCAGTGAAGTGAAGACCGCTTGTTGTTTGTTGTTATTGCAAAGTTATTTGCTGGTGTTAAACTGTTATGAGTACACATGTGACAACGATTGGCTATTGTGCAGCAAACTATTTTGTGTTAATTGGAAATGCCAATAAAAACATTTAAAAATAAAATGGTGATGGATGATGGGGGGTCCCATGTGGTGTGGAATGCCTGCAGGGTATGGTGACAGATGATGGGGACCCCATTTGGTGTGGTCTGCCTGCAGGGAATGGTGATGGGTGATTGGGGGGGTCCCTTGTGATGTGGGCTGCCTGCGGGGTATGGTCCCATGTGGGCTGCCTGCAGGGTATGGTGACGGTGATTGGGGGGGTCTCATGTGGTGTGGGCTGCCTGCGGGGTATGGCCACGGGTGATGGGGGATCCCATGTGGTGTGGGCTGCCTGCAGGGTATGGTCATGGATGATGGCTACTGGGGTGTGGCTGTCCCGTCAGGAGGCATCTGCTTCCAGGGAATTTGGGCGTGTATTACCACATGATTTGGCTAGTGCGAGCGGGGTATGCAATTACGCTGGGGTGCTGGACAGGGTACGCGTGGGCCTTCCCACGTGATTTGGCTAGTGCGAGCGGGGTCCGCGATTATGCTGGGGCACTGGAGGGGTATGCGCGGGCCCTCCCACACAATTTGGCTAGTGCGAGTGGGGTACGCGATTATGCTGGGGTGCTGGACGAGGTACGCGCAGGCCTTCCCACGCGATTTGGCTAGTGTGAGCGGGGTACGCAATTACGCTAGGGTGCTGGACAGGGTACACGCGGCCCTTTCCACATGATTTGGCTGGTGCGAGCGGGGTACGTGAACATTTTCCACGCTATTACGATGGGGTGCTGTGTGTTGGCCCATAGATGGCGCGGGGCCTTGCGCTGTATTGGGAATTTCAGTGGTCTTTTTCCTGCGCACGGGGGCGTGTTGGGGCGTAACTGGCGCTGCTTGGTGTTCAATGCGCCACAGCTAATGATGCCTCGGGAAATCCATGAATACACGTGACGCACAATTGCTGCTTTGCACCACGGCTGGCACACGGTTGGCACACGCTCCCTCTCGGCACACAGCGTTTGTGCTACTTCTGTGCTGGATTCTATGAATCGGCCCCATAATATAAACCTAAATCTAAGATGGGAGCAAACTACAACCATCAAATAATAATAAGGCAGTCCTAGTGACGTCTTCTCAAAGAAAAAGGGCCTATGCTAAAAAAAACGATTGCCAATCCTTACTGCTAAGTTATAGTATAGTGTGGGATAATGTTTACCAGAAAAGAAAGAAGTGTTCACAAAATGATAAGGCAGGATGGTATAACTGGGGTCTCCATTCCCCATGTTTTAGCACGGGACAAGGTGGAACTCTAGAGTACAGCACACTCCTGGGCTTCTCCAGCACGAGCTTACAGTTCGTTTCCAAAATACCAGGGACTTCTCTTTCAACCAAGTCTCTTGCCTCAGAGGGCCTGATGTGCCATAAACAACAAAATAAAAGTTCCTTTCAGTAATCGGGTTCACATTTGCCAGGTTAACACAGTACACTTAGTTGTAACACATTGCACGCTTCGCTTCCTTTAGCTTTTTTGAGCCCCCAGTCAGGCTTTCCCTTAAGCCCCATTCAGGTTTCACACATTTACAGTTCGCACAACATTTCCCTCAGTCAGGCGCACAAACCTGTTTCACAAAGTCAAAACTTTGGTAATGGTTTAAGGACTTTCAATAGTACAAGTGATTTTGGCCCGACCCTTTTATGACCACCTTAACTCTCTATGCTGGCCTTTCCTATGGCCTCTTGGTACTATAATGTTCACAAGAAAAGGGGACCAGCCAGAGTTCTTGCATTGGGCACCCACGTGGCGCCGGACCACTCTGCAACTGGTCTTTCCCTGGGCTTTAAAAGTTCATTAGCACACTAGTTCTTAGGTTATATTAAGTTGCCATTTGCAACCTTTGCTGAACACCGTCCCGTTTATTATCGGTTCTCCCTCCGACACACCGGCTGTGCTGAACTCCTTTTTATTTCTTGTCTCTGGAGTCAAGGAAGGTACCACGGTAGCAAGTGCGTCTCCCCACCTCGTTTATCGGTGCATGAGGGTCCCATGCACTGTAGATATCTGCTACAGCACACGTTGTCTATTGTTCGTGGTCTTATGATTCCTTTCAGGGAAGCTTTGCGGGTCTGGGTCGGAAAGGGGCACTTCTCTCCATGTCGTCTCTTCGGTTCTCACCGCTTTTCGTCTCCTCTTGAATTTCTGTCCTGGAACAGCTGCCTTGTTGTGCAGTTTGCCTTGCTCGAAGTGTGCTTTTGTGCTCCACCTTTTATCCCTGTGGGGAAAAGAAAGGACCGTCAGGTGTGCGTTGTTTTTCTCAATTGGTTGACTTTGTCTGACCCTTGTGTTAGGACATATCAGGTAAACGTCTCTGGTGTTAGTCTGTTGTCTTTCACGGTGTAAAAAAGTGTTCATTTTGGAAAGGAGGGATAGAGCTTCTAAGTATCCTACAGGGTAGGATGGGGAAAAGGTGTTACAAGGAAGGGGGTACCACGTCACAACCGTCGTTGTCCTACTTCCACTCCCCGAAGACCACCCCCCATCCAGGTGATCATGCCCCACTGGTCCACCCCCAGGAACTGAATCCAATAGCGATGGCCGTGTCTTGGCCACCTGGATGGCAGATCTCCAGGGACTTGCAGGTGAGACGCCTTCAGGTTTTCACATACCCTTCCTACATTAGATGTAGCCGCAGCTGTTTCACAGAGGAACCAGGAAAGGAAGTTTACATTCCCCTGATCTTTTCCTTTTCGGTGTTCCACAGTGAAGCAGTAAGGTTGCAGGTCTAGAAACCATCGCATGACCCAAGAGTTACAATCTTAGCATTGGCTAATAAAAACTAGGGTGAGTGGTCTGTAACAAGTGTGGATTTTCTTCCTAATAGGTAGTTTCTAAGATGAATAATGGCCCACTTGATGGCCATGGCCTCTAGTTCCAACACAGAGTAATTTCTTTCACATGGGAAAATCTTGCGACTTGCAAATAGATGGGGTGTTCTAATCCGACGCAAACTTGGGATAGGACTGCTCCTAACCTTGTAAGGAAGGATCCGTCTGTAATATAAACTCTTTAGAGAAGTCTACTACCTTCAGGAATGGGTTCTGGCACAGAGTATGTTTTAGGGTGTTATAACATATATCATCATCATCATTCCAATGAAGTTTCTGGGGTTCGGCATTTTTGAGTTCATCTGTCCGCCTAGCTGTTTTGTCCGAAAAGCTAGGGATACACCTACGGTAATATCCTATTAACCTGAGAAAGGCTCTAAGATCTCTTTTGGTCTTGGGTGTAGGTGTATCTAGAACGGCTTTCACCTTCTCATGTTGAGGCTGTACATTCCCATTCCCTGCAAAGAAGCTGAGGTATTTTACGGTCAATGGGCCAGTCTGCATTTAGCTGGATTGGCTGTTAGGCCAGCCACTCAGAGGACTTTCATGATGGTATAAAGATGGAATAGATGGGGGTCATTATGAGGTTGGAGGTAGCCATGGCGCTATTAGCGCCATGGCTACCCCCTTACCGCATACCGGGTCTGGGTTCCCTGAATGGGGAATTACCGGGCCATTCCAACCTTGGAGGACCCGGTATTTCCCCATTCAGGGAACCCATCCCCATTCCCATTCGAGCCCCCATAGGGCTCAATGGGAATGGGGACCATGCTAACATGCTAGCATGCTGGTCCTTTAGCAGCTCCCACTAAGGGCGCCTGGTAAAAACAGCCGTCCTTAGCGGGACCCACTAAAGGACCTCGTAATGCCTTTACTGGTGCTGGTAACCCCTTACCTCCACCTCGTAATAACCCCCATAGTCCTCCCAGGTCTTCCTATAAATGGCGATATTGTCAATATAACTCCACAGAAATCAGGATTGTATCCATGAGGCGTTGGAAAGTGGCCAGTGTGCCGTGTAAGCCAAAATGGAGGACTTTGAATTGAAACAGTCCTAAGGGCGTTGAGAACGCAGTCTTTTTTCTTTATCTGGCCGAAGTACTGGAACTTGCCAGTAACCTTTGGTTAAGTCTAGGATGGATAAAAAGGTGGCTGCTCCGAGTTTATCAATTAGGTCATTGATGCGTGGCATGGGATAGGATTCAAATTCAGAAATGGAATTAACTTGGTGGAAATGTATACAGAATCTCCAGGAGCAGTCAGGTTTAGTGACCAACATGACTGGAGAGGACCATGAACCTGACAAAGGCTCGATAATATTGACTTTCAACATTTTGTTGACTTCCTAAATCACTATCTGTTTATGGGCTTCTGGGAGTCTATACGGTTTTAAAAGAACCACTTTACCTTTAGGAGTTCTAATATAGTGGCATGTACCTTTTATTCCTGTTTTTTCTGGGAATACATTGGGAAATGAGGTAATTACATCTTTTAGATCTTCTTGTTGTTGGATAGATATCTCTGGAGGAATGGATTCAAAGCTGTCTATCTCTTCTGGAACCATACAGGCTAATACATTAGCACGGGTGGCAGACAGGTTCTCTTTCCACTCTTTCAAGAGATTTACGTGATATAAATGGACCTTCTGTTTCTGTCTGGTTGGGCTACTTTATAAGTACATGTTCCTGTTCGTTCCAATATCTTTTAGGGCCCATGCCACTTAGAGACAAGTTTGTTTTCAGAGGTGGGTAGAAGGACCAGTACTTTCTGTCCTATGGAGAATTATCTTAAGCTCACCTTTTAGTCATAAGTGGATTTTTGTTGGCTCTGGGCCCTTTTCATATGAGTACAGACTAGGGGCCTCATCACAAGTTGGGCGGTATCCCGGCGGTATTCCTGCCAGGATACATCCTGGGCTAATAGCTACACCGTCAAACCCTCCAGTGCTATTGGCGCCGGATCACAGGTTTGGCGGTAACTGTAATTCCCCATTCTCCATTGAGTCCATTGGACCCAATGGGGAATTTTCAGCGTAATTAGCGTGCGCTAATAGCGCGGTGCTAATTGCGCAGTGCTAATTGCGCCTGACAATAGGAATTTTCCCAGCGGATTTACACCCACCTCAGAGTTGGGGGTAAAGCCTGCCAAACCTGTGATTTGGCAGAACCTTAAATGCGGCGGTAATAGTGTTACCACCGCATTTAAGGGTTACTGTCAAACTCGTGATGAGGCAGTAGATCTCGAACCAATTTCATATGTTCTCGATTTCTGGTGTCGGTTTGCGAGTTGGGAATGGGAGCCTCTTCTTGTTCTTCCCAGGTTTCCCGGAGCATGTCCAGGACATCTCTAGGCTCTCTACCATACAGCAGTTCAAAAGGAGAGAAACCTGTGGAGGCCTGAAGGGTTTTCCTTACTGTAAATAGTGCCCAAGGGATCATTCAGTCCCAGTCTTTCCCGTACTTATCTACTAATTTTCGTAGAATTAACATCAGAGTTTTATTGAATCTTTCTACCAAGCCATCGGTTTGAGCATGGTACACAGAAGTTCGCACTGTGTTAATATGGATTAGCTCTTTGACTTCTTCCATAAGCTTACTCATGAAATTCAAACCCTGGTCGGTTAGTATTTCCTTGGGAAAGCCGACCCTGGAAAAATATGGTAGGAGGTGTTTAAGGATTTACTGTGCGGTATTATTTTGCATTGGAAATGCTTCAGGATATCGGGTTGCATAGGCCACAATCACAAGGACATATGTTTTTCCTAGTCTGGATATTTCTAGGGGTCCAATTATATCCATTTCCGATTCTTGAAAAAGGTACTTCTTTGATCGGCAAGGGGTTCGGAGGGGCAGGTAATGGGATGTGCGTGCTGGTCTTTTGACATATTTCGTACATTTGGATAAAGGTTTTTATATAGGCTTGAATACCTGGACAGTAAAACATCCCACTAATATGCACCTGGGTTTTGGATTGTCCTAAGTACTGTGAGAAACCTGAACGTGTCTCCCTAGTTAGTCCCTGGGGATCAGTTCCTGGAGTTTACCAGTGAGGGAGGATCATCTGGATATGGGGTCCTCTGGGAGTGGGACACCAATGGGTGAGATGTGATATTCCCTTTCCTTTAACATCTTTTCCTCATCCTCTCACGGAGGACGTTCCAAACCACTGACGGAAAATGGACTAACACTAGAGCCGTTTACCTGACACGTCCCAATACAAGGGTCAGGCAAAGTCAGGCAATTGACCAGAATCACACACACCTGACAGCCCTTTCCCTTCCCCTTCTCCACAGGTATGAAAGGTGGAGACATAGAGCACAGTACGAGCTAGGCGAGTACCGCAGACAGCACGATGAGATGGCTATCACGCGACAGTTCCAGAGAAGAAGAAAGGCAGCAGGAATCAAGAGGGTGGAGAGGAGAGGAGAGAAGTGAAGTGACCTTGCCCTTTTTGTCCACGGCCCAAGGAACCTTTGTGGAAGAGAGCCTAAGACCATGAACAATAGCACAAGTGTCTTGCAGCAGATGTCAATGGTACACGGGGCAAGCCTATGCCGATAAAGCAGGAGCAAGGGAAGCTCCTGCGCCCGTGGTACCAGCTTTGACTCCAGGGAAGCCAAATACCAAGCAGTTCATCACAGCCAGTGAGTCTAGGGCAGACTTGATAAGAACCGGGCTGTGTTGAATGAAAAGCGCAAAGTGGCAAGTTTGAACCAAGCCTAATGAACTGTGTAATAAACTGTAAATACTGTTAAGGGGAGACCCGCTGCAGAGGGAAAACCGGCAACACGTGATTGCTAATTCAAGAGACTCTGGTCGATCCCCATCTGAGTGAAACTACAGGTCACAGAAGGCCATAGGAGAATCGATGAAAGAAGTCAAAGTGGTCATACGTGAAGTCAAGCAAAATACCCTCTTGGTACTATAATGTTCAAAAGAAAAGGGGACCAGCCAGAGTCTTTCGAATGGGCACCCACGTGGTCCTGGACCACTGTGCAGCTGGTCTTTCCCTGGGCTTTAAAAGGTCATTTGCACACAAGTTCTTTGTTCCTATCATGTTGCCATTTGCAACCTTCGCTCACCACCGTCCGGTTTACTAACGGTTCTCTCTCTGACTCACCGGATGTGCTGAACTCCCTGCCCTTTCTTGTCTGTGGAGTCAAGTATGGTACCACAGTAGCAAGCGCATCTCCCTGCCTCGGTTATCAATGCAGGAGGGTCTACGTTTCTGTGAGCTCAGTTAGAAGGCAGGCATGAATTCTGCAACAATTGCAATATTATATTATGAAACAGAGCAGCTCACTATCAAACATAGTTGTTGTATTGTTCGCTCAAGGACGAGCCAAGAAGGGTGTCAGAGATGTGCAGGTGCATTGATAAGGGGTGCTGGGAAAGAGCGCGCGGAAGACAAGCTGGGTTTTTCCACTACTGTCTGGATTTTTCCACTCTTTGCCTCCCATGCTTGCTGTCTGTCTTTTGTCCGGGTACAGTTTGCAACCTATGAGGGGCAGACATTTGTCCCCCATAAGAAGAGGGGTATCCTGATGAACAGACAGAGAATTGAAATGCCGGGTGATGAAGTCTCGCTCCAGACCCCGTACAGTTTTCTGCTACAACCGCACTACCGGTGATGTAGACCCTTTTGTAACTATTCTTATTTGTGATTCTATTTATAACCAATTGCATTTATTCCTATAGTTATCTGTATGCTTATTATGTGTGTGAATAAAGGGCCTGTAAAGAGCCAATTATATTCCAATCATTGGTTAAGGTGTGCATTATTGCCTTCCTGAGTCCAAGAACTTCTGGCTTGTGTAATAGGGTGCGTAGTTCTGAGGTCATTATACGTGTCCGCAAAGCAAAACATAATGGTGCTGTGAGCAGGGTCTTTGTGCTGAAATCGATTCCAGAGGCCAGACAAATCTGAAGCTTAGACACAGAAAGGCAATTTTTCTTTTACATTTGTGACGTGTGTAAGTGTGTGTAGGGTATTCTTGATAGGGACGCGAAACATTCATTGACACCATGATTTCCCTATTTAGGAAAAAGTGAGATTGTCCTGAAGTAACGATCCCAGGGTGGACAAAGAGTCTGTATGACAAACTGGCACAGATTTGGGCTTGTTGTGCAGGTTTGAGTGAGAACTGGCATATGGATATAGGAGAGGCAGGCCAGGCCGAAGTGGCGGCGTGCTTGCAACAGGTACTCGTAGAAAAGGGAAAGTAGTGCTCAGCGCTGGGCAGACGAGGTTGGATTTTGTTGCACTCATTCAGAAAGGTGCATCAGCAGAATGTAGAATTACAGGCGAGTGTCCTGATGAAATGGTTTCATGATTAGGCCGATAAATATCAAGCAGTAGTCGAGCAAGCTGCTGTGAGAGTTGCCCGATACAAATATCGAAAAAGAAGAGGAAGAGTGAATACCCGTAAGGTGGCAATAGTGATTTCCTCCGCAGGGGCTGATTGGGACCCCGACCAATGGGGCGGGACGTGTTCAACAGTACTAGTTCAGAGAGTGGTTCGGATAGGGAGGTACCGTCTGAACTAGAACCTGACAGGAAAGAGGTGACCGCTAAACAAGAGGTTGGGCAAATAATTAACTGGTGAGCCTCTGTTAACATGGATGGTCCGATTATTTGACGAGGGTGTGGCAGGTCTTCTTGTAGATTCGACATATTCGCCACGACTTCTGCCATTGTCCCATGAAACTAATATTCAGTAGGTATTACGTGCAGGGGCACCTCCTGATAACCAGGGACAAGATTTGACACTTTCTCTATTACAGTTAGCTGCTCATGGGTGTAATCGCAAGTATCTGATTACATCGTACTGGCCTAGCGATGAGAAGAAGTGGTACAAACTGAGAGAGGCAATTGAAAGACCTAGGGAGCATGCCATGAAAGAAGCCATCCATATTGAGGATACAGAACATATGGGGGTAGTGGCATTATCGGTCCCAGCACAAAACACAATCATTTGGACTGTTCCACCGGCATACAAAAATGTCATTATGACCCTGCTGGCGGAGGGGAGAGGGTTGAAAAAACCCCAAAAAACAAGCAGAGTGGGGACCTTTGCGCCGTCTGAGGAGAAGATGAATGACGGCTCCATGGGGATGCCTTCACCATATCCGTCGACCTATGCTGATTTACAGAATGTTGTGAAAGATATGTTGGAGACAGAGTCCAAATACACGCATTCGAAATATGAATAGCGTCTTCCGGATTAAGGTAGACAGACGACTTCTTGTCAATGTGAAATTATTTTGGCAATCAGGAAATACACAAGAGGTTTCAAGCTTTGATTGATACCGGGGAGGAGGCCTCATTGATTCATGGCAATCCTTTGAGATGTAATGGCAGACATATCACCATTACTGGACTGGGAGGGAAAGAGACACCGGCAGTTCAAATGAAAGTTGATGTGAAGATTGGTAATTTGAGAAGGAATAAATATCAAGTGTTGATTGTTCCCATGCCTGAATATATTATTGGCTTTGATATTCTGTAGAGATTGACTTTAGGACTGGGAGGTAAAACTTATTGTGTTTGGGGTGAGTGCATTGACATGTACCCCCACCATTGTGGGAAAATTGAAAATGCTCCCTGTGCAGGTTCCCTTAGCCACAAAACGGGTATCTATGAAACAATATCGTATTCCTGGGGGGCAGTAGGAGATTTCAGACACCATTAAAGGATATATTGAAGCAGGCATGCTACATCCTAGAACAATCCGGTCTGGCCAGTTAAGAAGCCGGACGGAAGCTATAGGATGACTGTGGATTATCGTGAGTTGAATAAGTGCACTCCTCCCTTGATACCTGCAGTTCCAGATGTGGTTACCTGGATCGAAAATGTGCAGAAGTTCGAAGGAACTTAGTACGCAGTGATAGATTTGGCAAATGCGTTCTTCACCGTACCGATTGTAGATGAATGCCAAGAACAGTTTGTATTTTCCTGGAATGGGAGGCAATATACGTTTCAATGTTTGCCCATGGGGTCCATGCATAGCCCAACCATTTGCCACCGGCTGGTGGCGGAACATCTGGATAAGATCCCGTGCATACCTGATGTACAGATTTCGCTCTACATTGATGAGATTCTGATACAGGGAAAGGATGAGCAGAGTGTGCGGACGCCCCTAGACACCATTGTTGAGGGTTTGAGAAAGGAAGGATGGGAAATGAATGAGAGGAAATCCCAAAGTCCAGCGGAAACTGTGATTGTTTTGGGAATCCAGAGGCATAATGGGCATCGTGAGATGGTACCGAAGGCTAAACAAAAGATCTTTGAGTTTGCTACACAGTGAATAAGAAACAAGCCCAACAGTTTATACGGTTGTTTGGGTTTTGGAGACAACATATACCACATTTGGGGCATATTTTAGCGCCTCTCCACAAAGTAACACTGAAGAAATCCGATTTCGAGTGGGGCGAGGAGCAAGAGAAAGCATTTCAGCTAGCAAAAGATACGATTCAAAGGGTGCTTGATTTATGGCCTTTGAGGGCAGGGGAAGTTGAATTGAATGTGTCTGTGCATGAAAACTATGCCAATTGGAGCTTGCTGCAAAAACAGGACAGGAAGCGTGTTCCTTTGGGATTTTGAAACCGGATGTTACCGGAAGTTGCTGGCCGATATACTCCCTTTGAAAAGCAATTGTTGGCATGTTATTGAGCTCTTGTGGATACCGAACAAATGACGGTGGATCATGATGTATTAATCCGACCGTACATTCTGATCATGCAATGGGTACTGAGCTCTCCTAAAACACATCAAATAGGACATGCTCAAGAGGCTAGCATCATTAGATGGAAGTGGTACATTCAAAATCGTGCCAAATCAGGGAAGGGTGGAATTGCGATCTTACATGAGGAAGTGGCTGGTGTTCAGTTGGTCGATCTGGAGCCCTCAGAGGGGACTCAGGTTTGTGAGTCTCCTATAAAATGGGGAGTCCCTTATGGGGATTTAACCAATGAACAAACTGAACATGCTGGGTTCACTGATGGTTCAACTAAATATGTAGGGACTGAGCAACACTGGAAGGCAGTGGCGTATAATCCCAAAATGAAGAAAATATTGACCACATCAGGGAAAGGGAAGAGTAGCCAGTTCACAGAATTGTATGCAGTTTATCAGGAATTGAAGCAAGAAGAGCCTGGATGCTGTTACATATACACTGATTCATGGTCTGTCATGAATGGACTAGCTGTTTGGCTGCCAACATGGCAGAAGAATGGATGAAAGATTCATGCAAAAGAATTATGAGGAAAGGAACTGTGGCAAGATATCACAGAAATGTTAATGCACAGTGAAGTGACCGTGTGTCATGTGGATGCACGTTGTGAGACAGACTCATTGGAACGTTGGTTCAATTCTGTTGCAGTTGAACATGACTGAAATTTCAGCTATGGACGCAAGGTCTGGGGAAAATGATCTTGAAGGGATTGCTAAGTGGGCACACCAGAAAAGTGGGCATCTTGAATAACAGGCTACTATCAGGTGGGCACAAGATCGAGGAATTAGCATTCCTTTAGAAATAGTGAAAACTGTAATTTTGCTTGCAATGTCCACTGTGTCAGCATCAGAAACAGAGATCTATTCCACATGTCATTTGTGGTACACTGAAACGAGGTACTTTACCTGGTCAAATATGGCAGATCGATTATATCAGTCCGATAGCAATTAGCAGAGGATGTCAGTATGCGTGCACTATTGTAGACACATATTCAGTATATTTGATGGTTCTACCATGCAAGAGAGCCACACAATTGAATACTATCAAATTGTTAGATCAAGTGGCCCTATATTATGGAATACCTTTACAGATTAAGAGTGATAATGGGTCACAGTTTAAAGGAAAATTGATTCAAGACTATTGTCAGGAAAAGGGCATCCAATGGATTTTTCACATCCCTTATCACTCGAGGGTTTGGGATTGATTGAGAGAATGAATGGTTTGTTGAAAGAACAGTTGCAAAAGACTGGTGAGGGTAATCTGAAAGGGTGGTATGAGCACGTTCTAGATGCGGTGCAAGTGTTGAATAACAGACCAATCGCCAATGGTGAGACCCCATTAATGCGTATGTTAATGCCAGCCTTCCAAATGAAACTGAATAGAGCACTTGAAACATTGATGTACTCGGAAATATCACCTGGAGCGCTAGCTCCTTATCGAGCAACACCAGAGTCGCCAGGGGTGGATTTACATGCAAGGGAAGAGATTAGACTTGAACCCAGATGAATCAGTGTTATCGATGCAGTAGTTGGAGTGCAAATTCCATCAGAACGTATGGTATTAATTTCCCCTAGATCTGGATTAGCATTGAGAGGAATCCAGGTATTGGTAGGGATTGTCGATGCCGACTATCATGGAGAGATAAAAGTGATCCTAATCAATAGTGGAGAGAACATGCTACCTAGCCATAAAGGTGATAGGGTGGCACAGTTAATTATTGTACCTGTAAAGTTGTCTGTGGTGAAGAAGGGAGAGCCATCCACTGTGTTAACTACATGTGAGAATAAAGGTTTTGGATCATCAGACAGAATGGTTTTGGGAGCAAAAGATTGGGTTGTGAAACCTAGTGGTCCGCCAGTTCCGGCAGATGTAATTGCAGCAGGGGATGACCAAGTTGTTCTTGTAATGGAACCAGGGAAGAGAAAATGGGATCATGTTCCAGCTGACAAATGTTATTTACGTGAGTGATGTACTTCACTAATATCTTGTTTTTTCTGAATAATTTTTCCCAGACCCTGTGTGTGATGTTTGCGCTTATGGATTTGTGTTGAGTCCATTTGGGAGGGTCTGGGGACGTGCTGGTAGAGGTGGCGAATGTCTCCATCGCACAACTGAATCCAATGATCTGGATGACAACTAACGGCTTTGATGTTACTGCGTTGCCTGATGCCGGATCAACTGCATTGTATCGTGGCTCCTTGAGGAAACGTCGTGGATATGGGCATGAATTTTTGCCCCCTTCCGCGACTTCCATGTCTTTTGTGCGGGATGACTATGCTGCAATTGTCGAGCAGCCTGAAAATGTGTGGGTCTTCTTGGCCCGTCGTGTTCTGAACATCTCACACATCTGCTTGGCTGATGGTCATGATGCTGCAAACTTGATTTTAATGTGCCTTGTGGCCGTACCAATGCCGGCCCCTGTGTTGTGACACATGTTCGGAGTACTGCATAATGATTCTCTAGTGGAGGATTCAGATGTCAGAGGCTTTTTTTCTGTCTATAAGTATTGCACATTTTGTGCGGACACTGATCGCAAATGGAGGAATATGACCCGTATTGTCACCTACAATTTTGCTCCTGCTGATGTTTGTTACTTGATGACTTGTGATCCTCAGCGCATTGGCAAATGTCAGCAATTGGACTTGACTAATGAACGAAGTGGCACTGACTTTGAAAATCGTTTATGTACCCGATCTATGTCTGTTTGTACTGATGTGTCTAATCTCTTATATTCCTGCTAACATTTCTGGTGGCCCTTGTGCTTTGACACGCCTTAGTTTAATGATGTTTCCTTTGCAGCCTGCTATTCGTCACTCTACACGTTCTGTTCATCATATTGGCCTGTGCCCTGACTGTGATTCTAATGTGCATCTATTGTCTGAACCTGAGGTTTTGGCCCTCTCATTTTCCTTAGTGGGTGTATGGGGTTTAGCTGCTGGGGGCTATACATCCTTAATTAGATTAGCTTGTGTGGTAGTTAAGGGACTTAATGAAACCTCTCAAGCTTTGACTGAGCTGCTGTTAGACAACAGGAATTTTAAAAAGGCTATTTTGCAGAACAGGGCTGCTATTGATTATTTGTTTTTGAAACATAATTTGGGTTGCAATGTCATGGAATGGATGTGTTGTTTTGATTTAGACGATTGTTCCTGTTCTATTGAAAAGCACAAGGGCAGTTTGAGGGACCTGATTTCCCAAGTCACACAGGACTAGGGAGGGAGCTGGTGGGATCAGTTGTTTTCGTGGATTCCGGAAGCATTGCGTTATGTTTTTATTTGTGTTTTTGTTGTGTTTTTTGCTTTGGTTGTTTGTTGTTGTTATATTTCTCGTATTCCCAATCTGGTAATAATGTTTTGTCAATTTCATAAACCGTCTTTTGTTTCATTGGGATATGGCAGTTGATTGTCCAAAAGGTGGCGTGTAATGCATGTGCGAAAAGGAGCTAAAACATGGTGCCGGTGCACAGCCATTTTGGACATTCCTTTCCAAACCGCAATGAAAGTCTACGTTTCTGTGAGCTCAGTTGGAAGGCAGACATGAATTCTGCAACAAATGCAATATTATATTATGAAATAGAGGAGCTCACTTAGTTGTTGTATTGTTCTCTAAAGGACGAGCCGAGAAGGGAGTCAGAGATGTGCAAGTGCATTGATAAGGGGTGCTGGGAAAGAGTGTGCCGAAGACGAGCTGGGTTTTTCCACTACTGTCTGGATTTTTCTGCTCTTTCCCTCCCATGCTTGCTGTCTGTCCTTTGGCCGGGGACAGTTTGCAACCTATGAGGGGCAGTGATTTGTCCCCCATAAGAAGTGGGGTATCCTGATGAACAGACAGAGAATTGGAACCCCGGTTGATGAAGTCTCGCTGAGAGGGAGGATGCTCTGCTCCAGATCCTGTTAGTACGTGTGATCTCTCTGACTACCTGCCTTGGGACTGGGTAGTGTCGTCGTGGCTGAGATTAAGTTTTCTCCTACAACTGCACTAATGGTGATGTAGACCCTTTTGTAACTATTCTTATTTGTGTGTCTATGTATAACAAATTGCATTTATTTCAACAGTTATCTGTATGCTTATTATATGTGTGAATAAAGGGCCTGTAAAGAGCCAAATATATTCCAATCATTGGTCTAAGTATGTATTATTACCTTCCTGAGTCCAAGAACTTTTGCCTCGTGTAATAGGGTGAGTAGTTCTGAGGTCATCATACGTGTCCAAAAAGCAAAACAGTATCCTACGGGGTATAATGGGGAAAAGATGTTATAAGGAAGGGGTTACCGCATCTCACCCGTCGGTGTCCCCCTTCCACTCCCTGAACACCCCCCATCCAGGTGATCATCCCCCACTGGTCCACCCCCAGGAACTGGATCCAATAGCGATGGCATATCTTGGCCACCTGGATGACAGATCTCCAGGGACTACCGGGTGAGACACCTTCGGGTTTCTCACAGTGGTAAGTCCCAATTTTTTGAGTCAATTGGACTCAGTGGCGATTTTTGGTGGATCCCTCAATCAACAAGCTGGAGGTGAATCTACCACTCCGGCCTCCAACAATCGACAAATTTACTGTGCAGTAATTCTGCCGGTGGTAAATCTGCCAAAAATTATAATTTGGCAATGTGGGGAAACGTTGGTAATTCCATTATGGCCAAAAAAAGTGACAGTAATGGAATTACAGCCACTATTTTCCCGCACCTCCAAACTTGTAATGAGGCTCTGTGTTCCTTCCATGTAGGTTTCCGATATTGTTACCGATCCTACTTTTGAGCACTGCTCGAAGTGAACAGGAACTGTCGGAAGCGGAGTTCCGATACCTTTTGTTTTTTTTACTGTTAACATCTCCATTACTTTTTGCAAACATTTTCACAGTTACAGAACTGTTCTTTGTGAAGTTAAAGCACACTTCTCCAATTGACCACATTCTCCAATTGACCACAGATTATCAGTTATAGATAAACTGAAATCCACCCCACCCTCCGACTCCCTCCTCTGAGTCACAGTTCCACTACTTTTTACTTTGGACTATTGGGTGGCCAAACCTATTGTCATTAAAATAAGAGCTTTAACATAAGAGCTTCAAATATGGGCCTTGAATGAGGGTCTGTAATGCTTTACAATGGAGAAGACATTTGAGGAGGGATACATAGTGTATTTGGTGTTATTTGGTTATGGCTCCTGTGGGAAACCAGAAAGTGTCTCACCAGTTAGTCCCCGGGGGTCTCTCTCTCAGGTGGCCAGGGCAAGGCCATCACCTTTGGATCCAGACCCTGGGGGTGGACAGGTGCGGGAGGATCACCTGGGTGAGGGAGTTGGACACGTGATGGTGAGCCGCGGTATCCTTTCCCTGTAACACCTTTACCCCATCCTACCCTGTAGGATATTTAGGAACTCAACCCCCTGCCCCCTTTCCCCTCATGAACACTTTCACACAGACAGCCCGTTCTGGGAGAAAATGGACTCACACCTGAGCATTGTACCCGACATGTCCCATTACTATGATCAGGTAATCACTCACACCTGACTTCCATTAAACTTCACCACACAGATAAAAGGCGGAGCACATGGGCACACTCTGAGCGAGGCAAAGCACATGAAGGAACAGTAGTACTTTTCCGACGGCAGCTGAATTAGGGAAGAAAGACGGCAAACCAAGAAAGGTATGCAAGGTGGGAGATACCCTTGAACTATTCGGCAAGAAACCGTTACTTTCCAGAACCCTTCAAATTGGAAAGCATAAGGTTCCAAGATCAAAGCAGCACCTGAGAGATCAACACGGCCGGTGAGTTGGGAAGACTGATACAAGACCAGTCTGTGTTGAAGTCAAGGTTGCAAGCGGCAACATTGTATAAAGATCGCAAGAAAGAAGATTGAAATGTGTGTGATGAAAGATGCAAGGAAAGCTTAATCGCTGATGGATGTCTGAACATTTACGGGAGAAAGATACAATACCAGTGATAGAGTGGTCCGGCACTGTGTGGGTGCTCACTCGAAGGTCTCTGTAAAGGTATCCAGCCAAGAAGTGGCAGAAACGAAAGTAAGAACATTGTGTGAAGTGAATCGAAGTGGTCCTGCTATGGTTTAAGCAAAACCCACCGCACATTCGAAAGTCTTCGATTTTTGATATCGAGAGGAAAACTCGTTTGGCATTTCCCATTTCTATGTCGACGACACTCAACTCTTCCTTTCTTTCTCTTCTTTCTCATCTGACCTCCACCTGAAACTCTCTTCCTGTCAAGTCTAAAGGAAGTAGGGGACCTCGATCCTCTCCTCCGAACCACAGAAGCCAAATAGATTGACCCCTCCCACCGTGGTTGGCACGGGCGCCTGAACGTATTTCACAGGAAGCCACGTGGCAGCCAATGGGGGGAAGATGGAGTTAGGGAAAGGGGATGGAGAGACAAAGGAAAGGAGGGAAACATAACATACCAATACGTATAACAACAAAACTCCTGTTCCTGTAACTCTGATTCCTGATCACCTAGCCTAATCTCCTAATCATGGAGTGAACATAACCTTGGGGACTTTTCGAGTCTTCACTCTGAACATCACAAAACATAACATAACACAAACATTGACCTTAACCTGTTACTGGGGACAGTAATCTCACAACAATACATGAGAGGATTTACAAGCCCCATGACCACCCTAGGATGGTTCTTTTTCGTGAACATACAAGACATACGGCCCAATGGGCGCCATGAACCCACAAGACAGAGTGTTGCGTGAACCAATAGTCATCAGTTCATAGTTCTTATAGATTTCCTCTCCGAAAGGCGTGAATAAACGGGTCTTAGAGCGTGTTACCTCACACACTCCCTGTATTACTGGATACTAAATGCAGGAACACCCACATATCATGATCGTACCATATGAACACTGAGAGCCAAATCTACTTAACTGATGGCCCGGATGCCTCACGAGGACATCCGGACCCTGAAGAGCGAGGTCAAATCCGGTGTAGAGAGAACCGCTACACCGCCGCAGCCCATGACAGGCTTTCTGGTGTTCTTCACCGTTGTCGTCGAGGCCGAGCCAGGGAGAAGTTCGACAAGTCCTTCGGCGTCCAACGTTTTCCTACAGGTCTGCTCCGATGCAGCCGCCGCCCATGCCGATAATCAGTAATTACCTGCACCGAGGCACAGGCGGCGACTGGTTTTAACCGTTGCTGCTAATGACCAGCTGGTGAAGCGCGCGTTAGAGAAAACTACCAAAATCCAAAAGCCTATTGGGAATTGTAGTATCTCCTCCTTACAAGTACCAAGCGCCGTCCTCAGCTTACCCACCGATTCCTGACAGTACCTCCCCTCTTAAGGCCCCTTCCAAGTTTTGTTTTCTTAGACTGTTGCAATTGAAACTGTCGCACCAATCTAGGTGCATGCACCGCACTGGCCGGTTCCCATGAACAATCCTCCGGTCCATATCCTACCCACTGTATGAGATACCATAACTTTTTCTGTCTCCATCTTGAGTCCAGTATCTTCTTGACTTCATATTCAGTCTGCCCATCCTTGATAATAGCTGGTGGTCTCTGTACTCGCGTTCCCGGAGCTGCAGGTTTAAACAGAGACACATGGAACACTGGATGTATTTTTAACTTGTGGGGCAACTTTAGTTTACAAGCCACTGTAGAAATACATTTCACGACTTCGTAAGGACCAATAAACCTGGGAGCAAATTTCCGAGGTCCCATTAAAGGCAGATGGTGTGTTGAAAGCCATACCTTATCCCCCACTTTATACTTAGGAGCCTCCCGCCTTTTCCTGTCAGCATATTTCTTATATTCTTTCTTAGCTTGATCTAAATTGGCTCGTGCTTTCTGTCTAAGTTGTGATAATAACTCTTTTCTATCCTGAAGCATAGGGATATGCTCCATGTCAGGTAGATGTTCAGGTAACATATTTTGTGTCTGACCATACAAACATACATTCGGAGACATTCCCAATGAGGCATGTTCAGTGTTATTATAAGTGAACTCAGCCAACCATAAAGATTGTACCCACGATTCACGTCCATCACTTAAATAACATCGCAAGTATTGTTCAAGCGTTTGATTGACTCTCTCAGTTTGTCCATCTGTTTGTGGATGATAGCTAGTGGACAAAGCACACTCCATGCCTAACATTTTACAAAAAGCACGCCAGAATTTTGAAGTAAATTGTGGACCTCTATCAGATACAATACTTTGAGGTAAACCATGTAATCTGACCACATGTTGTAGGAACAATTCTGCCAATCTACCTGCACCAGGAATACCTTTACAAGGTACAAAATGGGCTTGTTTAGAAAGGTAATCCACCACCACCCAGATGGTGTCATACTGATTATCCGGAGGCAAATCAGTGATGAAATCCATGGATATATGTGTCCAAACCTTCTCCGGAGTGGGTAGTGGCTGGAGTAACCCTGCTTTCTTTTGATGATCTGACTTACTGCGTACACATGTTTCGCATTCTTGGATGTATTTAATAGAATCTTGTCTTAACTCAGGCCACCAGAAATATTTCTCTAGTAACCCTTGTGTCTTTTTGCTTCCTGAATGTCCTGCCAAAGGGGAATTATGACACCAATGCAACGCCTTTTTACGTAAAGCGAGCGAAGGTAAAAATAATTTCCCTGCATAATAGGGAATTCCCTTGTGGAATGTTTCTGCTGGATTCTCTCCCCATTTCAGTTTAACCTGTCCTTTCATTTCCTGCTTGACCTGTCTTAGTAACTGAGTCATTATTGCACCTACTACCTTTTCCGCCGGGATGATAGTCTTAACTTCGGTTATCATGTTTTCCATATGCTGCTGCCGAGATAGCGCATCAGCCTTTCCATTGTTCTTTCCTGGTCGAAAGGTGACTACAAAATTGAACTCATTAAAATACTGTGACCATCTTAACTGCCTGGGACTTAATGTATGTGCTGTCTTGAAGTATTGTAAATTCTTATGATCTGTAACCACTGTCACCTGATATTTGGCCCCCAACAAATAATGTCGCCATTCCAAAAAGGCTGCTCTAATTGCCAATAATTCTTTGTCGGTGATTGAATAATTTTGTTCACAGCTTGTAAGCTTGCGAGAGTAAAAAGCCACAGGATGCCAGACTCCTTCCTCATCCTTTTGAGACAATATCGCTCCAACAGCCACATTGGAAGCATCTGTTTCCACTTGGAAAGGTTTTTCAGTATTAGGGTGTCTCAATACCGGAGCTGATGTAAATGCTTCTTTTAACTCTTGGAAAGCTACTTCTGCCTCATCATTCCACTCAAACTTAGTGGACTTCTTTAGTAATCTGGTAATAGGTGTAATGATTTGTGAAAAGTTGGAAATAAAGCGCCTATAAAAATTTGCAAAACCCAAAAATTCCACTTGAGTGGTATGAAAAGCACATTTTTCCAGTTTTACATATAACTGGTGGTCTTGTAATCTTTTTAACACTGCTCTTACATGATCTCTGTGCTGTTCTTCAGAAGAGGAATAAATCAAAATGTCATCAATGTAAACTATAACAAATTGATCTAAAAACTCACTCAAAACTTCCTGCATAAAGTATTGAAATGCTGCAGGAGCATTACATAAACCAAAAGGCATCACCATGTACTCAAACAGACCGAACTTAGTTCTGAAAGCTGTCTTCCACTCATCCCCTGCTTTCACCCGGATCAAATGGTAAGCCCCTCTCAAATCCAATTTAGTGTAAATCACTGCTGATTTCACTTGATCTAACAACACGGAAATCAAAGGTAAGGGATACCTATTTTTTACTGTCACCTTATTCAATGCTCTATAGTCAATACATGTTCTAAGTGTTCCCTCTTTTTTTGGAACAAAAAATAATGGGGACGACACAGGTGAGGTGGAATGTCTAATGAATCCCTTGTTTAGCATGTCATCCAAATATTCACGTAAATGTTGGTTTTCTTTCTCAGTCAATGCATAGATTCTACTGCAAGGTAACTTAGCCCCTGGTTCCAAATCAATTACACAATCATAAGACCTATGGGGTGGCAACTTGTCTGCTCCCCCTTTGTCGAATACCTTCGCTAGATCCTGGTATTGATGTGGGATACTCACAGCCATTGCGCCCACCCTCTGTGGTTCTGCCACTTGATCCGCCAAATACAATGCGGGTCTCACCTCTTCCTCCATGTGACCCTCACATTCTACTCCTGCAAAAACCACCTCCCGCTTAATCCAATCAATCCTTGGATTGTGCTTAAGCAACCAAGGCATGCCCAAAATGAGCCCAAACTGGGGCGCCGCAATCAAATCAAAAACAATTTCTTCTGAATGCCCGGACTCACACCTCATTATAAGCGGCTCCGTTTGTTGCCAAATGGGTCCTGAAATCAAAGGTGAACCATCCACTGATTGTACCCCCTCGACCTGTGATTTTTCCTTCAATGGTAAACACAATCTTTTTGCCAAACCAATGTCAATGAAATTACCAGTAGCGCCTGAATCCACCATTGCAGACACTAATTGCTTCGTACATGCAAACAGTAAAGACACAAGAATGTACAAATGTGAATTTCTTTTCCCTGTCGTATTTGCACTCCAATTGGGGAACCTATTTGTGTCTGGGCCCGTCGCCTGAGTTCCCCCTAAGGCCGGCCCAATCCTTTTCCCGACTCAACCTTGTTTCTATCTACCCCTGCCCCTTTCTTGGGAGTATTCGGGCAAGTTCTAATAAAATGTCCTGGTTGTCCACAGTAGAGGCACAAGTTATTAGCCCTACGTTGTTCTTTCTCTGTAACAGACAGGGGGCCCCTTAGTCCACCAATTTGCATGGGTTCCCCTTCTGTACTCCTGTTTCCTTTACTCCTATCCAATCTAGCAAAGGGCAACACTTCCGGTCTCTTCTTCTCACCCCTACGCTCTCCTATACGATGATCCAATCTAAGCGCTAAATCAATCATGGCGGTGCATGTCATGGGTTGGGGTTCTACTTGAGCGATAGCATCCTTCAGCTCCTCTTTGAGCCCTTGATAAAACAATACAGTCTGTTTCTTTTCTGGCCAATCTGTCTCAATCACCAACCTGTTAAATTGTGTAACATACGCAATCAGGTCACGTGTTCCTTGCCTTAAAGCTAACAATTCTTTGTCTTGAGCCAAGGAAATCTCCCGGCGATCAAATAATCTTCCAAATTCTACTAGAAAACCTTCCCAATCATATAATAAAGGATCATCCTTTTGCACCAAAGGCATTGCCCATGCTGCTGCATCTCCCGTTAAATAGGAAATAACAAATGCAGTTCTAGCTTGTACTGTCTCAAAAGCCTTTGGTTTACACAAAAAATGAAGTCGGCACTGTGTTAAAAAGGTCATATATTTCTTAGGATCTCCTGTGAATCTTTCAGGTGTGGCCAATGGCACACTACTAGAGGGTTGTACAATCACGGTAGGGGTGGTTCTACCCGTTTGTCCTCCAGTGGAGGTTCCAGCCCCGTCAAGCGGGGTACCTTGTGCGACTAAACCCTGTACCTGAGCCTTCAATATACTCGACTCCTGTCTGGTCTGTACCAATTCTACTTGTATATCCTGTATTGCTTTTAGCACATCTGCTAACGAGGGAGGATTCGTATCCATTTGGCCTGGGTGGTTCAATTACCCCGAAATCGGGGGCAGGTAATTCTGTCAAGTCTAAAGGAAGTAGGGGACCTCGATCCTCTCCTCCGAACCACAGAAGCCAAATAGATTGACCCCTCCCACCGTGGTTGGCACGGGCGCCTGAACGTATTTCACAGGAAGCCACGTGGCAGCCAATGGGGGGAAGATGGAGTTAGGGAAAGGGGATGGAGAGACAAAGGAAAGGAGGGAAACATAACATACCAATACGTATAACAACAAAACTCCTGTTCCTGTAACTCTGATTCCTGATCACCTAGCCTAATCTCCTAATCATGGAGTGAACATAACCTTGGGGACTTTTCGAGTCTTCACTCTGAACATCACAAAACATAACATAACACAAACATTGACCTTAACCTGTTACTGGGGACAGTAATCTCACAACAATACATGAGAGGATTTACAAGCCCCATGACCACCCTAGGATGGTTCTTTTTCGTGAACATACAAGACATACGGCCCAATGGGCGCCATGAACCCACAAGACAGAGTGTTGCGTGAACCAATAGTCATCAGTTCATAGTTCTTATAGATTTCCTCTCCGAAAGGCGTGAATAAACGGGTCTTAGAGCGTGTTACCTCACACACTCCCTGTATTACTGGATACTAAATGCGGGAACACCCACATATCATGATCGTACCATATGAACACTGAGAGCCAAATCTACTTAACTGATGGCCCGGATGCCTCACGAGGACATCCGGACCCTGAAGAGCGAGGTCAAATCCGGTGTAGAGAGAACCGCTACACCGCCGCAGCCCATGACAGGCTTTCTGGTGTTCTTCACCGTTGTCGTCGAGGCCGAGCCAGGGAGAAGTTCGACAAGTCCTTCGGCGTCCAACGTTTTCCTACAGGTCTGCTCCGATGCAGCCGCCGCCCATGCCGATAATCAGTAATTACCTGCACCGAGGCACAGGCGGCGACTGGTTTTAACCGTTGCTGCTAATGACCAGCTGGTGAAGCGCGCGTTAGAGAAAACTACCAAAATCCAAAAGCCTATTGGGAATTGTAGTATCTCCTCCTTACAAGTACCAAGCGCCGTCCTCAGCTTACCCACCGATTCCTGACACTTCCTGTCTTACTGCCATAAAGAACTGGATGTCTTCCCGCTTTCTCTCCCTCAACACTGACAAGACTGAAGTCGTCTTTTTCCCCTTGAACTCTCTTCCCCCTCCCTCTCCTCTTCCTTTCATTCACTTTCCTCCCACTAATCTCGCTATCTCTCTCCATGCTCGTAACTTAGGCATTCACATTGACTTATCTCTTTCTTTCTCCCACCATATCTCTCTCACTTCTCGCGCCTGTCGCTGCCACCTCTTCAATATTCGCAAAGTCCGCCTGTAAAGACCGGAGAGGGGGTCTGTACTTCCGCTCTCTATATGGTAGAGGAGAGGCACAGAGGACCCCTGCCAAGATTCTCTATTATTAGTAACATAGTCGAGCAATCAAGGCCTAGCTTCTCAGGAGGTGATGCGAGCTGGTTCTTAAGTATAGTGTAGTCCCCAAGCACCCACAAAGGAATGTCCACATACTGTATCGGTCAGACCACAGTCTTTATATAATTAATATTCAAGGTCACATACACTATCACGATAACTCACTTTGTACTCAGAAATCAACAATGGTAAATATATACAGTTCTAGAGTGGTACCACTAACGTTATCCGATCTCATTAAAGTGCATACGGTCAAAATGACACACAGATCAAAATAAAGAGGAAACCAGCAGTAGAGAGAGGAAGGAAAGCAAGATGGTTGAACAATCGGCAGATTACTGTCCCTGCTACCTAGACACAGTTCTGTGTGGAGATCCCCCCACCTGGGCAACCTGTAGAAGAAAGATACAAGCCCAGTCCATATATTGTTCACACTAGACTTTCCAATACTTCTGCAACCCCAAAGTACCTTGGCCGTGTAGCGTTTCGCGTCAGGGAATCAACGGCCCTTCTTGAGTGTCCTCCCTTTCAGGCAGCAGTCACGGGTCGTCAAACGTCCGACGGAGAATAGGTCGAGCTACGACGGTGAAGTGGCTGCGTCGTTCCTAGCGGTGCTCATTGACGGGGAAGCGTAAACGACCGGCAAGGAAGAGCCGTGTGGGGCACTTAGGTGTCGATAGTTCTGGACCTCAAAGTGTTGAAGAACTTTGGCCCAGCAAGGGCGTTGAGTCGTCGACGTCTCTGTGGTCTTTGGGTGGCGGGAAACCCACCGGTGGATGCTCCTCGGCCTTCTCCAGCCGGATACAGCAATGATGATGCAGACGAGAGCGTCCTTGGATCAATGAAGTTCTTAGGCAACAGGAGCACGGCGGCTCCAGTCGGCGACGGCGGTCATCGACAGTGGCGGACAACAGTCCGGGCGTTTTTCCTTGGAGTTCTGCAGCAATTCCCGGATCGGGTCGGCAGCCTGTCGAAGGTCTGTCTACCAGAGAGCTTAGGCAAAGATCAGCTGTGCACAATGTTGCCTCGTAGCTCGGGAAGAGGGCGCCTTACCAGGTCCTCTCTAGGTCAGTCCTTGAAGCACAGCAGCTTTCAGATTGCGAAGGAGAGCAACAGCAATTCTTCTCATCCAGCAGGGCTCAAGGTTAAGCTTCAGTTACTCCAGTTACTCGTCGTAGTGGACTTCAGCTTCTGAACACCATTCCTAGCAGTGAGAGGTCCCCAGATATACTGTTGATCTCCCATTCATTCCGCTGGGTCACACTCAAGCATCCAATCACGACTAAGGTCATTCCTGCAGGCAGGCAGCCAATCAGGCACACGGGGCATTCAGGCCATTCACTTCTCTCCAGACACTCACAACAAGTTATGCGTATTGGGACAAGTACCAAGCCATTCAACACTCCAAGCTGCATTCATACCGGTTTCGGGCAGGGCTGTCTCAACCATTGTGTCAAACACGAGATACTAGACAGCCACAACATAGAATGCATATTCGTCACACACTCCATTCACATTAGAAAGAAAGAACGTGTACTTGTATTTTCTACAAGTGATTGTATAACATGGGTTTCAAATGTTTTGTCACGACATTTCTTCTATTTATTTAAGTGTACCTTGGAAATACTTGCGGTGCATATGGTAGCAAGCCTTCCGTTATGCTTGGATATGTGGGTGGGATCCAATGGGGTTTGCATATTTTTGATTATTTATTAGATATCTGGGTGTAGATTGTATTTTTTTTTAAAAACTATGTTCCTTTTTGTGACACAGTCCACACAAATTGTTTCTGGAAAAGCTAGGGGTTGCGGGGCCACTTGCATGCTTTATGATTATATATGTTTTCCTTTTAATATTAATATTGGTTCGTCCTCTTAGCTTGTGCTTTTTTGAGGCAACTAATCTTACTGAAATGTTCTAGAGGTTTCTAATAACGGTCTTGTTAGGATGCATTCTTATTTTGTTTTCCGTTTTAAGTAGGAACTTATTAAGAGCCACTGTTGAAATCTGTCATGAGTGGTCTCGCAATAGCCAGGTGAAAAGTAAATTATATTAGGTGTTTTGTTGAATACATTGTCCTGCTTTTGTCATGATTCGCCGTTCCAACCCCTTCTTGACTACTTGGTCCATAAGGCATTGCTACACCCCTTCTAGGGCACACCCAACATGGCCGACGTTAGTGCGCGAGTACCGCGCTAGCATTTCCAAGAGTTCGCCAGTTCCTTGAAAAGAGACACGCCCCCCGTGGCGCTTCATGTCTCAACGCTAGTCTTTCCGAACTTCGGCAAGTGTGCTCGTATTTTCTCGTGCTCTTACTGCCCTTGTTCAGGACCATAGTACCCTTCCTTCCTTGCCATAGTGCTCCCCCTTATCCTGAACCTTTGACCGTTGCACCGCTTCTGCCATTCCTTCTCCTGGTTCCATCCTGGTTCCTTCCTTCCGGGACTTTCACTATTCCGCTCCTTCCTGGAAATTGAACGCAGACTCGCTCGGAATACTCAACACGCTGGCGACGGAGGATACGCGTCCGAGTCTTTAACAAGTCCCGAGCTGTTCGGAAAAAGGAGAAGAATCAGCCCAAGACTTCAAAGGACAAACTGGTGAGATTTCAAGCAAAGTGTGGCAGCTTTTATTGACTCATGTAGTACACTGAACCATTACACATGTTCGATTAATGTCCCTGACCAGTTTGAATGGTTAAACAATGTGACCAGCTTCCAGGATAATAGAAATGCACTGCATTTTTCTTTGGAGTGGACTTTGAAAAGGAAAAGGGAAAAAATACAAATTTGGTTATTTAAGGGATGGGGGTCAGATTAGTCCGGATACGTCATTGACAGGACGGACTACGCTGCAGAGGTTAATACTCAACGCCAGCAGGTCAGTCATGGCTTTTGGGATATTTATTGTGATGGGATGTCTTATATACAGTGCTTTTGAATATCCCACGTGCCTATCCACATATAATAATGCCATGGTGGACCTTCCTGGCTTTGCATTTTATATTATGTCTCATACTCAACAGGGGCTGTAACATTTGGTAGCTCTTTAACAGTCTCATGACTGCCACTGCTGTTCTTTAACGCGACACCTGATAACTCTCTGGAGAGTACAGCTCATTTCTCATTAGGCTGCTATAGAGAGCATAGAATTGAATTGATAGTTGTTATATTTAGCTACAGTTAATATATGTTTGTGTGTTTAGCTTCTGCCAGTAGTTTTGAGAATGCGCTGCTCTTTAGGTATTAGTACACGATTGCCAAAGCTGCAACTGTAGTTTTTTCTTTTTTTTTTTTGTGGTAAAGGGAGTGGGCTGTTTCTAATGTTTTGCAGATGGACTGCCTATGACCTTCAGGTGTGTTGTTGATGTGTACTCGCATAATGTGTGCTTGTCTAATTACCCCTTTTTCGGTGTCTGCATTGGTTGGATTAACTGAACTGTTGTGAGATAGGTTAATTCTGGGGTATGTTGTGTTTCTAGATTTGGTGCTTCATTTAGTGGTTGGGAATGTATTATATGTTTTCTGATAAGTAATTGGGAGGGGGTTGGGTGTTTTCTTGGGTTTATTAGTTCTTGTTGACGTTGGATTCATACTTCTGTTGTGTGGGGAGTGGGAGTTTTTTATTTCTCTAATACATGCAGAATTGTTGAACTGGTATTTTTCTATTATCTTGTACAAATATTTGCAATGCCTTCAGGAAGGGGTGACCTTTTGTCTGTCTCCTCATGGAATGTGAATGGTCTTAACAATCCTGTCTAATGACAGACAATTTTCAACTGTTTAAATGACTTGCATAGTGATGTTTATTTCCTTCAAGAGACACATTTGTTAAAGGAAGAAGTTAATTTATTGCGTAAACGGTGGGTGGGAGATTTCTTTGTCTCATGCTACACCTCTAAGAGCAGAGGGGTGGCAGTTTTGGTGCGGATAAATGCCCCGATTAAAGTGATACAGTCACGCTCAGATGGTGAAGGAAGGATCATTGTACTTTTAGCAGAAATTCAAGGGGTTAAGACAATTCTTTGTAATATCTATGCTCCCTCACTGGATGATGGATCATATTTTGGGGAAGTGGCACAGATGCTGCATGATTTTGGCTCCCCAAATATTATACTGGGGGGGATTTTAATTTGGCTATTGATCATAACTTGGATCGAAGCGGACCTTGTGCGATACAGAAATCCTTCGTTTTGTTCATTTTGGTCTCTATTATCTGAATTTGATTTGACAGATTGCTGGCGATTACATCATTCTGATTTGAGAGAATATACCTTTTACTCTGGTTCTCATAATACTAATTCTGTTATTGATATGTTTCTCACGGCGGGGTCGATGACTTCGAACATAGCAGGTTGTGAGATTGGTAGTATTGCAGTTACGGATCACGCACCAGTGTTTTTGAATGTGAAACTGGAGTTTGATACTTGTAGGTCTTTTTGTTGGAAAATGAATACCTCAATTCTACAGAATGAGAACATTGTGGATAAGATTAGATCTGAGGCTGACCACTTTGTTGCAGAAAATAGAACTGAGGGGTTTGATGTTAAAATTGTCTGGGAGGCCTTTAAATGTACAATGCGGGGCCTTATATTGGGGTTGTCTAGTAGAAAGAGAAAGAATTTGGAGAGGACACGTTTCGATTTTTTGTTAATACATCCTTATAGAAAGACACGTTTAGATTTGGACAAACGTATTAAATTGATATTGATTGATTTGTTAAGTGACCCTGCTAACTCGGAAAAGAGGTTGCCGCTTAAGAAATTGCAGAGGGAATTGAATAACATTTTGAGAGTGAAATCTGAAAAGGATTTATACAGGTTGAAATGCTCTTATTTTGAATATGGGGAAAAATGTGATTGTTGGCTTGCCTATAGATTGAGACAACAGCAATCGGAAATGGCCATCACCTCTGTAAGGGGGACGGATGGCTGTGATGCTGGAAATGCATCAGAGGGACAGGGCCTCTGAATCCTTGTCCTTTAACGCTTTTTATCGTGTGTTCTGTCGTGTTTTCCACGCAGGAGTTCATGTGGGACTCCTGGCGGTGCAGCTCTCTCTTTTGGTTTGGTGAACAGACTCATGGGATACCCTTATGGCACCCATGGGTAGGGGTGCAACCTTGTTCCCCTAGTGTATGTTTTTGGGCACCTTTGTGTGACCCACAGAGCAGGGTACGGGCTGGTGGCAGCTCCGTGCTGAAATGACTCGTGCCCTGAGCGTCCTCTATTTTGGGATGCCCAGGCCCTGTCATTGGAATCGGTAGATTCCTGGTGGAGACAAAATGGCCCCCATGGCCTCTTGTCTTCCATCACCTGTTACCTTGATCTTCCCGAAGTCCTGGGAAGCCCTGACTCTGTCCCTTCCCCCTGACTGGCTGTTGGGTGGAAGTTCCTTATATGGTAGTGTGGGGAAGTGCTGACCAGACTGGCTGGAGCCTTCTCAATGACTGTATGTTGTGGGTACGCCTGTGGGTGAGACCCGGGTGAATGGAGTGTGTGACGAATACGCATTCTGTGTTGTGGATGTCTAGTTTCTGGTGGTTGACAAAATGACTGAGACAGCCCTGCCCGAAACCGGTTTGAATGCAGTGTGTAGTGTTGAATGGCTGGGTACTTGTCCCAATCCACATAACTTGTTGTGAGTGTCTGGAGAGAAGTGAATGGCCTGAATGCACTGCTTGCCTGATTGGCTGCTTGCCTACATAAATGCCCTTAGTCGTGATTGGATGTTTGAGTGTGACCCAGCGGAATGAATGCCAGATCAACAGTATATCTGGGGACCTCTCACTGCTAGGAATCGTGTTCAGAAGCTGAAGTCCACTACGATGAGTAACTGAAGCTGTAACCTTGAAGCCCCGCTGGAAGAGAAATCTTGCTGCTGCTCGACTTCGTCGATCTGAAAGCTGCTGTGTCTCCAAGGACTGACCCAGAGAGGACCTGGTAAGGCGCCCTCTTCCCGAGCTACGAGGGACCATCATGCACCAGCTGATCTTTGCCAAAGCTCCCTGTTAGACAGACCTACGACAGGCTGCCGACCGGAGACGGGGACTGCCACGGAATCCCAAAGAGAAGTGCCCGGACTGTTGTCCACCACTGTCGACGACCGCCGTCGCCGACAGGAGCCGCCGTGCTCCCGTTTGCCTAAGAACTTCATTTGATCCATGGATGCTCACGTCTGCATCGCCGCCCGCTTATCCTGCTGGAGAAGGCCCGACTGTCGACGCGCTGAGGAGCACCCGCCGGTGGGTTTTCCGCCACCTAAATGACAACAGAGACGCCGACGACTCGACGTCCATGCTGGGCCACAGTTCTTCATCATCTCTTTGCGGTCCCAAACTATCGTCGCCGAGGTGCCCCGCACGCCTCTTCCTCGCAGGACGTCTATGTTCCGTCACCGACAAGCACCGCTAGGAACGAAGCTGTCACTTCACCGCCGTAGTTCACCCTGTTCCCCGTTGGACGTTCGACGACCCGTGACTCCTGCCTTAAAGGGAGGGCACTCAAGAAGGGCCGTCGATTACCCGTCGACGAACGCTACAATTCCAGGTACATTGGGGCTGTAGAACTATTGTAAAAGGAAATAAGACTCATAGAGCAATATATGGACTGGGCTTGTGTTATATCTTTATCTTACAGGTTGCCCAGGTGGGGGAATCTCCACACAGAACTGTGGTTAGGTAGCTGACTCAGTATTCTGCCAATTGCTCACCCATCTTGCTTTCCTTCCTCTCTCTAATGCTGGTTTCCTCTTTATTGATCTGTGTGACATTTTTGACAGTATAGTTGATGCACTTTAATGAGATATGATAATACTTGTGGTACCACTGTAGAACTGTATATATTTACCATTGTTGATTCTCTGAGCACAAAGTGAGTTATTGTGATAGTGTACATAACCTTGAATATTAATTATATAAAGACTGTGTTTTAACCAATACAGTGTGTGGACATTCCTTTGTGGGGGCTTGGGGATTACACTGTACTTAAGAACCAGCCTGCATCACCTCCTGAGAAGCTAGGCCTTTATTGCTCGACCACGTTTGCCAATAATAGAGAATCTTGGCTGGGGTCCTCTGTGCCTCTCCTCTACCATTTAGAGAGCAGAAGTACAGACACCCCCCTACAGTCTTTACAATGGCCAGGTGACATTTGACCCTAAGGAGATTAATGGGGCCTTCAAGGAATATTATATGAGACTATGGGCCTCATTACAACTCAGGCGTTAAGGGTTAACGCCACCGTTAACCCTTAACGCCTGATTCTGATTTCAACGCCTGCTTTTAGCAGGCGTTAAAATCCATGGCGCTAACCTGCCATGGTGCTAATTACGCCGCTGTAATTTACGGCGGCGTAATTAGCGCCTTCCCCACTCCCATTATGCCCCATGGGGCAAAAATGGGAATGGGGAAGGGAAAATGGGAAATGGGGATTTACCGCCCCACTCACCTTGGAATGGGGCGGTAAATCCGCCATCCACCATGGTGTAAACGGAGTTTACACCATGGTGGTAAAGTTGGTGCACTTAGCACCAAGGTTGTAATGAGGCCCTATATCAGAATGAATTGGGTTTCAATGGTTTGGCTGAGTCTTTTTTGGATGGTTTAGAAATTCCTAGAGCAGACGATTTAGAGAAATTGTTTTTGAATGTTGGAGTGACTGTTGATGAGTTGAGATCTGCAATTGCAAAGCTGAACTCAGGCAAGTCTCCGGTGCCTGATGATTTACCGGCTGAGTTTTATTAGTGAAACTGGTACACACTGAGCAGTCAGGTTTTGTTCAAGGTCGCAGAACATCTAGTAATATTAGGAACTTGTTGATGATGATGACACATGCCCAGAGCTTGTAAGATGATGTGGCCGTGTTCTTTTTGGATGCAGAAAAAGCGTTTCATCGGGTAGACTGGAAGTATCTTTTTTCGGTTTTACGTGCTATGAACTTGGGAGAGGACTTTATTTCCTGGATTTCCCTGTTATATGCTTGTCCAACAGCCAATGTCAGAACCAATGGCCAACTATCCGATTCTTTTGAGTTGCAGACGGGTACTAGACAGGGGTGTCCTTTGTCTCCTCTAATATTTGTTTTGGCCATGGAACCTTTGGCAATAGCCTTGAGATGTGATGCGGGAGTCCGAGGTCTAAAATTTCATGGAGTTCAACAAAAATGATGGTTTATGCGGACGATCTGCTACTATTATTACACAATTTGGATGTGTCCTTACCTGCCCTGTTAAATGTATTAGACAGATTTCATGATGTTGCGAGGTACCAGGTTAATTGGAGCAAATCTGAGGGGTTACCAATATCCGGATATTGTGATAAGAGTTCGATTACTAGACTGGGTTTTCAGTGGTGTGACAGTAAACTTAAATACCTGGGTGTTTGGCTGACCCCAATGGTGGATGACATTGCTGGGATAAATATGAATGATGGGTGTAGTGATCTAAAAATGAACTTTCAGAGGTGGTATTTGCTTCATTTATCCCTCTGGGGCAAGGTGAACGTTCTAAAAATGAATATTGTTCTGAAAGTTAATTACATTCTGGGTATGCTTCCGGTGAAAATTAGTCAATTTTATTGGAAGAAAATTGATGGTTTGTTACAGTCCTTTCTCTGGGACAACAAACCGCCATGGCTAGTGTTATGGAAGCTTCAGTTGCCTGTGGAAAAAGGGGGATTGGGTATCCCGAACTTCAAAGCTTTTTTTTTGGCTTTCTCTAGTCATTTTACTGTACCCTTTTTGAAGGATTCACCGGATGAATGGGCTATTGCGGAAGCGAGTGTGTTGGGCCCGCTGCCTGCTAGGGCGATTCTCACGGCCACAAACAGGTCATGTAGGAAACTGCCGATGACAGTCTTTCTGAGAGAGACTTGGAACAATATTCATGAGTTATTGGGGTCGGATGCTTTGAAAACCACTCATGGTTCCATTTGGCTGAATCCGTCGATTGCTGTTGGGGGTAAGACTCTGTTATGGCCAGAGTGGTTTCTGAGTGGTATTTACTGGATTGGTGATGTCATTAAGGATGGTAAGTGGATTGGAGAAAGGGAGTTATGCGAGAAATTTGACATTGAAAATGTCCTGGTTGATGATTTCAGAAAATTGAAAAGATGTATAAGTGATGTGGCAGAACAAGGGGATGCAATGACGAATCTCTTTCTTAAGGAGAGGGAGCCAGGTTGTGGTTCTGTTGCTAGCAGGATAGACAATAGAATTGTGTCTGCATATAAAGAGAATTCTGAATTGAGAGCTGATTGGGGCAGGAGACTGGGGTGTGAGATTTCACCTGAGATGTGGTTGGAGATGTGTGCAAATGTTAAGCTTTGTTCTATAAATCTGGAGGAACGCTCGAGACAAATTAAGATACTCAACAGAGTGTTTTGGAGTCCAGAATGATTGTTCAAGAGAGGTATGGTGGAGACGGACGATTGCTGGTGTTGTAGGAATGGGCTGGGTAGTTTGGAACATCTGCTGTGGGACTGTGTGAGAGTACAGGGATTTTGGCAGGACGTATGTGGCTTATGTTTGGTGTTCTGAATATGGATGTTGCAAAGGATTTAAAAACAATGATCTTGGGAGGTGGTGAGTTGATGGAGGACTTTTCTGTCTCTCAGAAAAAAATGTTGCTCCGTGGAGCAGGAGTGGGAAAGAAAATGGTTCTGAGGGGCTGGAAATCCCAGGTTGCACCTACTGTTACGGATTGGATTGAAGGAATGATCAATTTTGCCAATTTGGAGAGTGTGATTTACAAGAGACAAGGGAAATTGTCACTGCATGCAAAGATTTGGAGTGACTTTATGAATATGTACTAGTTCTTTATCTGTAAATATGTATATTGTATTTCTGCATGTTGTTACTTTGTTTAGATTTTTGTAAACTTTGCTCTGATGAACTGCTCATTGTTATTATATAATTTGTATAAATAAATTTAAAAAATAAAAATAAAAAATAAAAACACACTCCATTCACCCAGGTCCCACTCATAGGTGTACCAACGACATACGGTCGTTGAGAAGGCTCCAGCCAGTCTGGTTGGCACTTCCCCACACTACCATATACGGAACTTCCACCCAACAGCCAGTCAGGGGGAAGGGACAGAGGCAGGGCTTCCCGGGACTTCAGGAAGATCAAGGTACAGGTGATAGAAGGCAAGAGGCCATGGGGGCCATTTTGTCTACATCAGGAATCTACCGATTCCAATGACAGGGCCTGGGCATCCCAAAATGGAGGACGCTCAGGGCACCAGTAATTTCAGCACGGAGCTGCCACCAGACCGTATCCTGCTCTGTGGGTCACACACAGGTGCCCAAAAACATACACTAGGGGCACAGGGTTGTACCCCTACCCATGGGTGCCATAAGGGTATCCCATGGATCTGTTCACCAAACCAAGAGAGAGAGCTGCACCGCCAGGAGTCCCACATGAACTCCTGCGCGGAAAACACGACAGAACACACGATAAAAAGCAGTAAAGGACAAGGATACGGAGGCCCTGTCCCTCCGATGCATTTCCAGCATCACACCGCCCCTCTCTCACCTTTCATGCCACTAAACTTTTAATCTCCTCCCTTATCTTCTCTCGCCTCTTCTACTGCTCCTCCTTACACTTTGGACTACCTACTTCTCATCTCACCCCCCTCAAATCTCTCTACCATTCTGCTGTTCGTACCCTCTATCTCCTTACCTCCCGTGACTACATCTTGTCTTCCCTCTCCTCCCTTGGCTGGCTTCCATTTCACTCTCAACTTAAATTTCACTTTCTCTGCCTTGTCTTCAAATCTCTCCGTGATCTTGCTCCTCCTTACCTCTCCTCCCTCCTCTCTTTCTACACTCCTTCCCGCTCCCTTCGTTCAGCTGACCACTTCCTTTTCACTGTACCTCCGTTCCCTTGTGCCCGTCCCGTTTCCGCTCCTTCCAGCTCCTAGCTCCCCTGCACTGGAACTCCCTACCTCTCTCAATCCGTTCTATTCCTACCTTCTCCTCATTCTGCACCTCCCTTAAATCTCTCCTTCTCCACCCCGCCTTGAAACCTCTCCCCCTTCTTACTCCCCTCCTTCCTTTATCTCCTCCCCTCGATCATCTCCCTCCAATCCCCGCCCACCCCACTCTCATCCTTCCCCTTCTCTCCTTCTTCTCCTCCCCACCTCTCCCTCTCCCTCCCAGTCCCACTGCGCTACTCTCCCTATTGCCTTCAGTTTAATTGCTCTTCTACTGTTTTGTTGACTGATTCATAACTGTAATTTGCTTCTACCGTTACATTGTTTTATGTTTTATGTATCAAGTTGTTCAATTGTGCAGCGTTTTGGTGTAAAGCGCTATATAAACTAATAAATACAAATACAAAACGTAGAAAGTGAAATGACATGGTCCGTGCCCAAATGGGGGAGACCAAATGTGACTATTGTGCTAAAGGGATCCGAGCCTGAACGAGGGAGATCCATGGTCACAAGTAAATATTAGGACACGCCATCTCCCAGCACCTGGGTAGCCAGCTCTAAGTGGCACACACCCATGAAACCTTGGGTGAAGAACATTCTATGAGAGACCTGCTCAACACGTGACATCGCACCCTCCAAGCACAGACATACAAGGGGCATATAGGGGAAAAGAGAGACATGATACCACACGTTTCAATCTGGCACAGTGCACGCCCCTTAACTCTTTACATAAGTGAACTGATTTCTCCCAAACGTGGACCACTACTGCTTTGCTGAAGTTATGGGCAGTGCTGTGTTATGTGCCTTGCTTCTTTTTAATTTGACTATTAGCTTGTAGGTGTTGTTTGGTTATTTTCCCACTCATTGACTGCCCATGGCCATGCTAATCCCTATGGCCATTCCCACCCAGTTCCTACCCCTCCCTGCCCAAAACACCTCCTCATGGGAACTCGTTGAGCTCACTTTAATCAAGCCTGGCCATCAAACGTTGCACTCAAAGTGCCTGTTAGTGTTTTTTCAAAGCAGTCTTCTGAGAGTTAATGGGCCTCATTACACGGACGGCGGTAAGGGTTAACGGTCACCGTTAATGTCAACGGTGACCGTTAACCCTTACCGCCGTACTACGAGGTCCCTTTGCGGGTTGGAGGATTTAACGCCTGCTTCTTGCAGGCGTTAAAATCCAACCCGCTAAGGGACCTTGGAGCTAATTACGGCAACCGTAATTTACGGTGCCGTAATTAGCGCCTTCCCCATCCCCATTATGCCCTATGGGGCAAAACTGGGAATGGGGAAGGGCAATGGCGGAAAGAGGATTTACCGCCCCTCCAACCTTGGAATGGGGCGGTAAATCCCCTTTCCGCCAAGGCGGTGCCGGTATTTTACCGGCATGAGCCATGGCGCTAATAGCGCCATGGCTCACCGCCTACCGTGTAATGAGGCCCAATGACTTCATTGGAGCTGTAAACACGCCACTGGCATACGTTTTGGCTTGTGTATAAGTATGAGGTATTTGCCACACACTGCTATAGAGGCCCAGGTACTTGCACCATTTTGCACCCACTGCCATCAGTGGCCATCTAATACCACTATGGCACTGCCTGGCAAGTGCATTTTCTAGGCCTACTCATTGCTCTCAACCTTTTTGTCACCAAGACGAGTGAAAACAACTGATTTTTGTTGGTTTGAGCCGGGGTGAGAGCCCATTGAAGTGAATGGGCGTATAGGGGGCTTGGCAAGTGAGACAGCTGATTGTAAGGAGGTTGACGTTTTTGTTACAAATAAATCTTGTATTGTGGTTATAAACCGAAACCTACTGTCTCACATGAGGCTAAATAAACACAACATAGAGTGTGGAAGCTTATCACTGCTGACTCGGTGTTGGGGGCTGTCCCGGTCCACCGGGCAGCCCCATATTCGTGTCGGGTTGCACCCGACACGACACACTTCAGTGCGGCGATCACGCCGCATACTCATGGGTGGGGGTTCCGCCCACCCCGCTCCAGATCACCGGAGCGCCTCACACAGCCGGCTGGCCACCGGCTTACCGCGGCCCCGGCTCTGGGGGCACCCAGGCCGGGGTCGCCTCCCCAACCCGCCTCACATGGTTGGGGGACTCACATGGACGGCGTTGCCCGGCAGGGGCACCGTCCGGACGGCGTTGCCCGGCAGGGGCACCGTCCTCCAGCTGGGCCCCGACCGTGGGCCCAGCACACGTGGCGAGGCACCCCCCAGGCACCAACACAACACACCACGCGGAGTCAGGTTCACTCGTGACTGCCGAGCCGGAAGCGGCTCGGACCTTTTATTAGGTTGGTCACATGGGTAACCATGTGACCACACAACGCCATGGAATGTACCATGGCCCCTCACAGGGGTGCCATGCAACACTCCTCCTTTTTCATATCGACAAAACAAAAACCCCAAAATCCCCATCTAGCCACAACTACTACTATTTGAGCCACTCTACTACTTTGCACACCCTTTATTAACCTGGGTGAGTGGCTCTCATATCACTAAACGGCACCAGTGAGGGCTACTGGCACCATATAAAGCACTCGGAGCCTACAGGTGCGCACCACACGACATTGCCCACTAACTGGACCATTTTAAGCAAGTCCATGTCTGCCGGCTCACAGTCTTCCGGGGAATGTCACTTATGATGTCCATCTTCAGTCTGGAGTCGCCGGAAACCAGCTCGCACCCTCACCAGAGTTCATTTAGGACAGTCACAACACCGTCACACAACACCGGCAAAGCCGCACCTGGGTAGGCCCAGGGGCCACATCGGCCAAGTCCACAGTCTTCGGAGGAGGCCCCCTCCGCACGCCTCCTTTCCTCTCCTTCATGCCTGCCGTTGGGGGAAGGCCGGTAGCCCCCCTTCGTTGTTGCAGGTGCCGCCGCCACCACTCCTCTTTTCCTTGCTCCTCGGAGTGGGCACACACACACACACCCTCGCGGGCCGTCCCCCTTCAGATGGGAGTGGGGACAGCGGAGGGGCAGCTGACTTCCCCTATCTTTCTCATCGCGGGCCCAGCTGATGATGGGCCCGCCTCATTTTTTTTTCCTTTTTTTTTTTTTTCCGGCGGCGATGTTTGCCGCGGCCTGCGGGTGGGGGGGGCAGGCAGCTCTCAGCCCGCTCCTCAGGGCGAGCACTCTATTGTGCTTGCGAGCCCAGCTGGTGCTGGGCCCGCCTCCTTTGTTTCCTTTGCAGGCCCGTTCGATTCGGGCCTGCCCCATCCCTTTTTTTTTTCATTTTTTTTTTTCCTGTTGCGGGCCCAGCTGATGATGGGCCCGCCTTCCGTTGGGGGCCGCGTCAGCTGTTGGGCGGCCCCTCGATTCCCTCCTCTTCCTCCGGGTGGGGAAACGGCTCCTTCTTACCTTGCGGGCCCAGTTGGAGCTGGGTCCGCATCGCTGATCTTCCTGCGGCACAGTTGGCTGCAGGGGATGCTTCCTCTGCGGGCCCCGTTGGAGTTGGGCCCGCATCCTTATTTCGGCGATGCTCGCCGTTTCCCCTCGTCGCGGGTGGGGGAGGGGCAGCGCCTCCTCACCGCGGCGATGTTAGCCGCTCCTCGTCGCGGCCGACGCCGCAGAAACATCTCTTCCCCACGGGGATAGGGGGAAAGGACGTCTCCGCTCCTCCACATCGCGGGCCCAGGTGGAGATGGGCCCGCACCATATCTTCTCCGGGGCACGCGGGGCCCCTCTCCTCGTCGCCATTGTTGGGGGCTGTCCCGGTCCACCGGGCAGCCCCATATTCGTGTCGGGTTGCACCCGACACGACACACTTCAGTGCGGCGATCACGCCGCATACTCATGGGTGGGGGTTCCGCCCACCCCGCTCCAGATCACCGGAGCGCCTCACACAGCCGGCTGGCCACCGGCTTACCGCGGCCCCGGCTCTGGGGGCACCCAGGCCGGGGTCGCCTCCCCAACCCGCCTCACATGGTTGGGGGACTCACATGGACGGCGTTGCCCGGCAGGGGCACCGTCCGGACGGCGTTGCCCGGCAGGGGCACCGTCCTCCAGCTGGGCCCCGACCGTGGGCCCAGCACACGTGGCGAGGCACCCCCCAGGCACCAACACAACACACCACGCGGAGTCAGGTTCACTCGTGACTGCCGAGCCGGAAGCGGCTCGGACCTTTTATTAGGTTGGTCACATGGGTAACCATGTGACCACACAACGCCATGGAATGTACCATGGCCCCTCACAGGGGTGCCATGCAACACTCGGTAGACTTGAGTCTCTGTGGCTGTTCCCTACATTTCCCTTAGGCTTTCTTCTGTACCCACAGCCGGCTACACTGCCTCATTTAGGGAGACTGAGCCTATGTGAGGTATTCACCAGAGTCTTGCGGCTCCAACGCAGGTTAAACAGAGGAGCTGGCGGGTGTGTGGATGCTTAAAAGCAGGTGAGTTGAGAGCTATGCTGTTATAGAATAGAATGTATTGCTTTAGAACCATTGCATGAATGTAAATCTAGAATGCACGCTTCAGAGGAGGGTCTGCTGAGGTTTCCTTTGAGTGCTGTTGCCTACTCAAAAGCTTAAACAGTTGTCATTGCCAATGCTTGTTTGGTACACTGCTGTCTCTGCTTTTGAGCCATAGCCACAGCGTGGTAGGCGTGTGCTTGTTTTCTCTGGCTATTTGGATGGTCTGGGGAGGAAGCTTGCTTTGAAGGGACATCGAGCTTATTTTCCCCCGAGTCCTGGCGGTCCAGTCACGTTGCACGCACAGACCGTACGTTCGCACGTTACGTTTTTCGGCTTGGAACGAGACGCTAGTCACGCGGCACGCTACCCTTCCGCTGCAGTCGCCTCTCGTGCCGGCTGCTGCTCGTGCTACACAGGATATGGCGCGCGCGCCACGCAGGCGCACGCACAGCTTCCTCTTCGGCTGCACGCTGACCGGCGCCAAGCGGGAGGTCGCCTTCCCCGGCGGCGGCGAGGACCTGGAGGAGCAGCTCTCCCTGCGCACCGTCAGCCTGGGCCTCGGCGCCCCGGACGAGATGCACGTGTTGGAGGCGCAAGGCGAGGGGCAAAAGGGCCCGGCGGTGCGAATCCCCGTGGCCACCGTCCTGCCCCGCCTGCAGTGCACGGTGCTCGCGGGCGACCTGGACCTGCTCCCGCCGGTCACCTTCTGCCTCGTGTCGGGCTCCGGCCCCCTGCACATCAGCGCCGAGCACCTGGTGGCCTCTGGGGGGTGCGGTGCTGCAAAGCGGGCGGCCCCGGGGCCGTTCGCGAAAGCACGGAGGAAAAGGGTCGGGAGTTTGGGAAAGAACAGCGCGGTGCAGGCCACCCCCAAGAAGAAGGCCCCCGGCGGCGCCACAGTGCAGGCGCCACAGGCAGGCAAGAGTGTGTCGCACGCCGCCGTGCAGACCTCCAGCATCAGTGAGCCGCCCCCCCAGGCCGCGCCTCCGGGGCTGAAGCCCTTCTCCGTGGAGCAAATGCAGAACAGACTGCTCAGCCGCGCTTGCAGGGGCGGCCACACCCCCAGGACCGTGGGCAGGTTTCAGAAGTTCGCCAGGGTGTACCTGCGCACGGAGGACCCGCGGATTGTGCAGGAGCTGTGGCACTTCATGCAGTCGGACACCTTTAAAGACACGGTCGCCGACAGGCAGCTCGGGCGCGGCTTTGTGAAGGTCAACTATCGGCCGCCCGCTGAAACCTGGGCGGACTAAAGGGCCCTTTCTCGGCCGCTGGGATGTTTCCTAGAGATTTGTTTCTTTTAATGTGAGATTTCACAGGCATCAAAGACTCTATTACTGGTGAGGCGGTAAACGGACGCCTACTTCGCACTAGGTCTTGCCAAGCGATGACCCTTTAAACTGTTGCTGTAGGGCACGTACATTGTGCAGGTGCTGCAGCATTAAAGTTTGCCTGTTGATTTTGCTCGCCCTTTTTGCATTTGTATTTGTAGATACACCTTCATTTCCATCCAAGCTATGTTTGGAACAGCAACTCCATTCTCCCCGAAACTAACTTTGCTGGCAAGGCTCGTGGGATTTTTAGTTGTAAGCATCTGGCAGGCCAATGCTTGCACACACTGATTCGAAAAAATTACTTTCGAGTGTGCTTCTGGAAAAATACTGTTACCTTCTTGTGTATTGGTTTTCTGAGACATAGTTCGAAGCACTGTTTCTTTGTAATAAAATAAGGCTAAATCCCACACACACCCCCCCCCCCTATTTTTTCCAATGTGGAAAGGATTGTGCAGACGCATTGAAAGTTATTTTGGAGATTCTCTTTAATGTGTTTCATTTCAGGTCTGCACTTATTGGACAGAATGTCCTTTGTGACGAAGTGTAACTAAGCAGCATTTTTGCATGCACAGGAATTGCGTTTCCTCAAACCAGAAGGGAACTACTATTTCACATGGGCTTTTTTTGTTGGTTGTGTTGCATGGGTATTGGGCCATATTGTCCCTCTCCCTACTCTCACATCCAACCAATCTTGTAATACTAGTTATCTCTTGGAATTGTCAGTGATTGAAAACCATCTGCCCATTATGTCACTTTCACCATACCCTACTGGCCAGAACCTACCTTCCAACTCAGTGGAGGAAAGAAAATGCTCACTAGGGACTGTGATGCTATTCAAGCACTTCTTGCCCACCGCATTGCTGCTCTGCCCCAACTTTCAGTGCTATGCGGATGACACTCGACTAATTTTTAGGCTCCCTTCCGCCACGTCTCATCTCTGACTGTCTGCTGTCCAGGAGTGGTGTGTCACCAATTATCTCTGCCTTACTGCCAGTAAGACCACAATTCTCCTTGGCACGCCTTCTCCCTCTTTTCCTGTTGCTCTGGCCGGCCTCCCTTGGCCCTCTTCCTGCTCCCACATGTGAGCCTAAAAGCCTTGTTCATCTTTGACTCGACTCCTCCTCTCCTCACATCTGACGTCCAAGTCACAGTACCAGCTGCACCTCCTCAGAGGTATTCTTCCTTTCCTCTCCTTCCCTCAGAAGCTCACTGTTTCCAGAGCTCTGGTTCTCTCTAGGCTGGACTACTGCAACAGCCTCTTTCTAAATCTGCCTGCTTCTACTCTCCGCTCTTTGCAACTCATCCGGAACAGGGCTGCATGACTTGTCCTTAGCCTCAAGCCCAGGGATTGTATGTCTCCACGACTGAAATCTCTGCACTGGCTCCCAGTGGCTGAGGATTACGTTCAAAAGCCTCTGCAGTTCACAAGACCTTCTTTGGCCTCAATACCTTTTCTCTCTTCCTAAATATCTGTTTTCATTTACTAGTTTAGTGAAGTCTGTCAAGTGTCTCGTTATTGGGATTGCCTCCAGTTGGCCATATTGTTGCTGGAGTCCTTGGTCATAGTGTTGATGACTTGTTGGATGTTTGGTTTAAATTTGGAAGTGGTTTACATGCTGTTAGAATTGTGGGGATAAGAGATACGTGGAGTACTACTTGGTATAACAGTCAACCTTTATTAACCACAAACATGTAATTAGAATAGGTAAGAGTGAGCCATAAAAAGGATACTGTTGCTTGTAATCTTGTTTCTTCCTTTGAAACCTTCCTTTTTTTTGTGTAGCACAGGGAGCAGCGTTTGTACTTCAGGTTCACTGTGGAAGACACCTCAGTTTTAACTCTGGATCAGCCAAACGTCACTTTAAGGTCTGTTATAATTATATGTGAATTTCCCTAGCTTGCACCTCTCTCAGGTTCTCAGTCTTGACAGTAGAAATGCAATTCCTTCTTTTTATTTTAATGCAGTGTCTCTTCAACCGTCAAATACATATAACCCCTTCTACGCCTCTGTTCTCTCTCGTTTGCTATACAGCTCTTCACTGTCACTGCTCTGTTCTCTCTCGTTTGCTATACAGCTCTTCACTGTCACTGCTGAATCTGCTTTCATCAGGATGATTTTCACAATACATTTGTCATTCTCTTGTTTACTTGAGGGCTCGTGCTATGACTCCCTGGATTTCCCCATTTAAACCGTTCATACGGAGATTACGCCTCCCTGCTTCCTTCCTTGCTTACCAGGGCTTTGCTGCATAGTCTGTATCTTTCACTTTTTGTCTATTTTGGGCCACGTCCCCTCTAGGGAGACGATCAGCTGTTGAGGCCAAACTGAAGGTGGGTGGTGACGGCAAGGATCAGCTGTCCCGCTCCGCCCCATCAGCTCGTTTTCAGTCGGCTTCAGCTTTGTCCTCTTTCATACAGGATAAACAGCTGTGCAGCCCCCCTCTATTTACTTCAGGTCGAATACTGCGTGAATTCCCTTCTCACATATTCTTCTGACACGAAACACCTCGACGGCACTAATCGTTCTCTTAACATTGAATTGAGGTTCAACTGATTAGCAAACGCAACGGCGCGTTTTACTTCAACTTAATTCCTTCGAAATAACCTCAGTACGCCCACTGGTAACGGACGACCTGCTCTCCCTCTTCTTCCGTCGTCTCCTGGCAACCAGCAATACAAGTCACTGATTAGAAAAAAACCTAAACATCTCCTTCCTGGATATTTTGCAAACCTACCACACATTATAGTAATAATGTAATCATCCTCACTACATGTTATAAGCATTTTAGCTCCCTGAAACCAAGACCTCATCACGCATGCCCATCAGAGTTTCTGTGAGGGAGTGGGGGTGTTATTGCAAAATGTCTGGTTCTTAGCTCATTGATGTTAACCTCTCTTAACGTATGTATGTTAACTTGCTTTTTGAGCTGCATTCTGCGTTATGAAGCTATAGATGTTTTTAGTATGCAGCTTTTGTTCTGTTGGTTGTAATCTTTCCTCCCTGCTTTGCTTTTCTTTACGGCAGTGAGGTGGGTTGTCCGCCATCTGGCCGTTTCTTTCTTTTAGATGGGGTTAACGTTTCTTTGGTGCAATAGCATCCAGGGCTTCTGTGGTACTTTTTATAGTCTCAGTTCTTTCTTCTGGTGGATATGATAGTTTATCTCTATAGCGGCGATACACAATGTGTGTTTCAAAGTGCTTCACAGCAAGGGAGGGAACAAGGGGGGAAAATACAATGTTCATATCATGACAAACTATCGTACTCGGCCTGGCGACATTTCAGAAAGTGCAAGAGCTAAGACACAGATGGGAAGGAAATGGGAACAGATGGGCGACTACCGTACTAGGCCTGACGACATTTCTGGTAGGGCCGGAGATGGTGAGGAACAAAACAAGCAACTATCTTACCAGGCCTGATAACATTTCAAATAGTGTGGTTGGGTGGGGGGGAACAAGTAAGGGAGGGGGCAAACATTTGTTGCTATCATACTGGGTCCAGGGACAATTCTGATGGGAGTAAGTGCATAGAAAAAGTAAAGCGGGAGGAGGGAGAGGAGAGAACAGAGAATAAGTTGCAGGGAACAGAAAATGTAGGCAAGGATTCAAGATGACGATGGGCACAGCATTATTCAGGGTCACCCTGAGTCGAGATCCTGGGGAGGTCCAGCATGGGTTGAGAAGGTGAAGCATCAAGAGTCGGTGTCCATAAAGTCAAATCCAAGCAACCATAGTGAATCAAGACCACTCGAGCAGTGAATTGTTGTAGGGGGTGGGGTTTGGAAGAAAGGGATAGGGGAAGCAAGAGAAGAGATCAGGGGAAGCAGTGGGGACTGACATCATGAGGGTCCAGAAGGGTGGGGCACAACGGGCATCACGGGACCAGGGGTGGGGGGCACAGAGATCCACTTGTGCATGCTCCCCATCTGCAAAGGTAGAGAGGCAGAGGGCTCCTCAAGTAGGGAAAAAGAGCGGCAACCAAGAAGGTGCCATGTGGGCGGGGCTTGCTAAGTGGGGGGGGGGGAGAGAGCAGCAACCAGGAAGGCACGAGGTGGGCAGGGTTTAGGCCAGGTGACCTAGATCTGCTTGCACCTGCTCCCCATCTGCAAAGGAAGAGGAGCTGAAGGGCTCCTTAAGTAGCGAAAAAGAGCAGCAACCAAGAAGGCACAAGGAGGGGGGGGGGGCTATGTCTGCCTGCTTGCCATTGTCTTCAGCCAATGGTAAGTAAAGCCGCCATGAGGGCCAGGTAGAACAGAGCCCTCATGGGCCTCGTTTTCCCCACCGCAGCAGAGCCTAGTATGCAGAGCATGCTTGGGAGTGCGTATGCACCAGTGCAGTCTTCTGTAGGAAAAAAATGAGGGTTCTTTAGAACAGAGCTCTCATGGGCCTAGTTTTTCCCACAGCAGCAGGGCCTAGTATGCCGAGCCTACGTGGAAGTGCTTTTGCCTGGGGTGCTACTGCAGGACCTGCTGTAGGAAAAATGAGGACCATGGGGGTCGAATGTGGCCCTCGCTTTTCCCACAGCAGGGATAGTGAACGCTAAAGATGCAATGCAACGCTGTTCTGCTTTTTAAGAGATTAACATTCAGTTGCAAGTAGACCATCTCACACCATATTTCTGGAGCCTTGTTGATTGCAAATAGTACAGTAACATTTGCATAGCAGCATTACAAGTGACTTCTTTTTTCTGCGAATCTGCCTGGTCAGATCTGAACTTTGCAAATTTCGCATCTGTCTGACAGTTGAGCATCTGAGTGGCTCCATCCGAGTTGCTGTTTCAAGCTACACACCAGATTACAAAGCACTGGTGGACAGCATGCAGTGTTAGTCTTCATGTTGAATGTCCCGATTGGTTTCTGACATTTTTGACACAGGTAGTAATCAAAAAATATTAAAGATGTTTTTGAAGTTCTTAATGACTGAATGCATGTTTTTTCCTTTCTGTATAACGAGGAAATAACAGCCCAAAACATATTGATATATTATATGGCATTTATAGCGCGCCTATACACAAGTGTTTCAAGGTGCGATAAGGCAAGGGAGGGGGAACAGGGGGAAGACAGAGACAACGATCCTACTAGCCAGGTGTCAATCAGATCGCGTATGGTATTGGGGAAGGGACAGTGCAGTACATGTGAATAGAATAATAACAAAAAGCAAAGGTAACGCCCAGCCGGTGCAAAGGTAAGTGCAGAGTGCAAATTCCCATGCCTTTGAACATCCAGACTCTCTGGTCACTCTTGACCACTGGCCCTTGACTACAAGTAGCTCTGGTTAACGTAAATGTTGGATACCCCTGGTCTAGGGTATCCATACTTTGTTTTTTCCATGGCCCAGTATCCCTGAGCCAAGTCAATTGTGGGTTTATGTATGGGGGTATCTAGGAACCTTTATTGAAGAGTATCTTTAGGATTAAGGGGCAGCCAGGGAAGACTCCAGAGGAAGTGGGGGTATTGAAGCCAAGGGGTGTCCAAGTTGTAAATTATCGAACATGCTAACTGTTGTATTGTGCTTGGTGTTAATGCAGGTGCTTGGTAATGCATGAGAGAATGTTTAGGTGTGAGTGAAGGAATGCTGTAGTGAAGGTTCCACAGAATCGGTTGGAGAGCTCCTGCCTGGCTGATGGGAGCCAGTGGTTCATACTCTGTCCTCTTATAGCAACCTAGAAGGAAAGAATAATCATAAAAACCTCTGCACGACCCTCCAGGACATCAACTCCTACTGTCTCCAAATATTCAGACAAAAAAAGCAGGAGGCAACAGCTTTCCCGGTAAAAGCAGCCCAACAATGGAATGCACTCCCAGTTGAGCTCAGAAGGGATCAGTCTTCAGTTTCAGGCGTAACACCCGCACCTGGTTATGACTTAATGACCACTTGGTCTAATGAATGCAATTGTATGTCCTACGTGCATGCCCCCTACCTTACCTCCCAACACTTATATTCTCTGTACCTGATTTTTTTAATAGTTACAGCATATATATATATATATATATATAACTATATTATTATAAGTATTCTTGGGGATGTTGTGTGCCCAGCTACCTAAGGGTTTGGTGTGCCCTACAAATAAACAAACAATACTGTAAGTGGACAAAAACAAACTGATGTAACTTACTTGATGTGACCTAAGGATCCCATTATAGTACAAGTGGCAAATGTGTTGGATGTGAGAGAGTGGTAGTATGCTAGCTTAACCTTATTGGGGAATTGTAGGTACAAAGATGGTACACAGCTATGGACTTTTAGGGCACTGCCAAATGTTAGTATGTCTAGAGTGGGTGGTGTTTGGGTGTAAGTGAGCTAGCTTAACCCGATTGTGGAACTTTAGGGATAGAGCTGGTACAGAAGTATGGACTTTTGACATTACCAAATATGTTATGTTAAGTAATTTATAATGCACACCTGGTACCCGAAGGCTGATGGGCGCAAACCAACAGACACGAAGACATAAAACTACAACACAACATAGCGCAGGATGTTACATAGCAGGAGTGTCTACAGGCAGATCTCTAGGCGAAGAGCAAGGTCTTCAGCTTCTTCTTGAAGAGTTCTGTTGAGGCCAGCGTTCTTGGTAAGGTTGGAAGGGCATTCCAAGCGGCTGGAGCTGCTACTTCAAATGACCCCTGTCTTGTTTTATTGGACTTACTCCGGGGGACTTTGAGTAGATTGGAGTTATCTGATCTGAGTGTCCTTGCTTTGTCTTTCAGGACAACGGCTTCCTTCAAATAAGATGGCATTTGGCCCATAATACATTTATGGGTAATGAGGAGAAGCCTAAACAGAATTCTTTCTCCAATGGAGGCTCCTTCTGGCTTCGGATACGTGATCTCTTTTACTCGGGCCCTTCACTACTCTCACAACCCCATTCTGAATCACCTGAAGACGATGGATCTCCGTCTGAGGGATGCCCACCAGCAGGCTGCACCCATAATCTACTTTAGAGCCAATGATGGCTCTAGCCAGAGTTTCGAATTTTTTTCAGAAATGAGCGGACGAAGGTGACGGAAGAGTTTAAGAAAATAAGAGAGACTGAGGAGATAAGACTATTTACCTGAGCCTTCATGTTCAGGTGTTTATCCAGGTACACAACTTATAGTCGGCTCCCAGTTTGTCCAATTTACTTGGAGAGCCTACGAGGAGGAACTCAGTTTTGGCACTGTTCAAGGCCAGGCCATTTGAGACCATCCAATTTTGGATTTTCGAGTAGATTTCATTGATGAATGCTTCATCTTTTTGGTGTGTTCCTGAAATGGGTAGAATGCATTGCGTGTCGTCCGCATAATTAGTGAACACGATCCCTTCCAACATCTGGAAGAAGGGGATCATATAAATGTTATAAAAACATGGTGACACGCAAGCTCCCTGTGGAACTCCATACAATAATAGCATGGGGTCAGCTTCTGCCAGTTCGCTAGCAACTCTAATTTGCCTATCCTTCAGGAAAGATGATGTCCATTGAGTTGCCTCTTCAGGAAAACACACATTCTCTCCTTACCTGGTGGACAGGATGGAGTGGTCCACCAGGTCAAAGGCCGCAGAGAGATCTAGAATCAGTAGGGCAATCTGGCCCTTATACATACCTTGGATAAGGTGAGATTTAAGGGCAAGAAGAGCTGTCTCCGTACCATGATTGGCACGGAAGCCCGATTGGTAGTTGTGCAGAATTTGATTTTGTTCCAGAAATATAGAAATCTGATTAAACGCAACCCGATCTAGAATTTTAAGAAAGGCGGTATTGGTAATGGGCCTGTAATTGGAAGGTGTTAGCGGGAACAAGTTTCTTTTTTTTTTCAAGAGAGGTGTGATCCATGCATTTTTCAAGTTAGCCGGCACTACTTTAGACTGAAATGAAGCATTAACAAATTTCGTAAGAGCCGGTATTAAACTGGGTAGACATTCCTTAATTATAATGGCGGAGCATGGATCTCCTTTACAACTTGTACTTTTGAGTAATTGTTTTGGCTAGTTCCTCTTCAGAGATGGGCATAAATCTGAATGTGGGTCGGTCTTCGTCCTTGACTAGAGGGCAGAAAACCTTCTCTTGCTGGTCCGATATATTCAAAGAGTGTTTTAGTCTCTATAGTTTTTTGATTTTATCTAGTTTGGTGGACATGGCTAATTGATTTTTGATGATCGGGGCTGGTGTGGGTCCTGGAGTATGAGTTTATTCTCTTAAAATTTTAAACAACTCCTTGCAGTCTAATTTGGCATTCAACACCACCTTTTTAGCTATTAGGAGCTCTTTTTTTAAAAAAAATCTGCTGCACTAATTTTGTAAGCTTCTAAATTGCTGGAGGATTTATCCTTTCTCCATGTGTGAAAAAGTTTTTTTTTTAGCTTTGAGTTCTAACAGCTCCTTGGAGAATCAATTGTTATTACGATCAGTTCTTTTCATTTTGTTTTTGATAGGAGCAAACTTATCAGTCGCTGTCTTTAGTGAGTTTATCAGCAGAGCTGACATGGCTTCTAGATCAGCTACATTTCCTATGTCGAGGTTCAGAGATTGTGCCCACGGACCTAATGCCTCTTCAAATCTTTTCGACTTCTACTGGTAACGAATGATTTAGGGTGAGGGGAATTAACCCTGAAAGATTCCATTTGAGATTGGAAGCAAATACTAAAGTGGTCTGACCACGGACAAGGCTGCACAGCTACATGAATCACTTTTGCATTGAGGGTAGAAACCCAGTCCAATATATGACCCTTAATGTGAGTGGCGGTTCTAACATGATGGACAAAGCCTAATGCGTCAAGGGTGTTCTCCATTGTCTTGGCGATGGTATCCGAATCGCTGCCGAGCCAGAGATTAAAGTCTCCTATCTAGTATTTGGTTTCAAGATGGAAAGAAGTAAACTATTAAAAGAGGCGGGAAAAGTGGAATCAACTGTAGGGGCTCTATAAAGGAGAACGTTCAGGGTGGTTTCAGCACTAATGGCAATTTTTGTAAGTATGATCTCTGTGCCTGGGATAGCATCAATTTTAGTTTCCCAAGTTCTCAAAGAGGATTTAATGAGCGCTGCGCCCCCCCCTCCACCCCCCCTATTCTGAGTTCTGTCTTGTCTGATCATATGATTCCTATTTAAATGTCATTTGGTGAGTAGTGAGGGGCGGGTGGAGTGCACCCATTGAGTATAGTTTGAGTGAGGTATGTATGGTGTGGGACCATCCCCGTATGAGTGGTTACTGGTTTGTGGCAACACCTCGGAAACACATATTGAGGGTATGGTATGGAGTTGGACTGTTCCTCTGGTTTGAGGCGTGTCACTTTATTTTTTTGGACAGGCAGAGCAATAGATGTGAGGCATGCAAGAGATGCAAGTGGGTGAAGAAAGGGGGGGGCACCTTCCTATTCATGCGAGAGGTGATGTGTGAGCAGAGTATGGGTAGGTGGAGGGAAGCCTTGCGCCGTGTGCGTGGCTGATGTGCGGACACAGCCATAGTAGTTAGGCGTGGACACTCTGCCTTATCTTTGAGTTGCACCTTTCAGTAAAAAGGTTCCCTGTGTCATGATCTCTGCTTCCAAAAGATCAGGACTTGCCCGACTCCCTTGGAAGCAGACCCATAACCCCGGTTCCGAGTGCCAGCCAGTCCCAATTGAGACCTTTTGGACCCTGTCCTGGCGCCAGTGGCACCAGGCTCATAATGATGCCCAGTCCCAGCGTTGGAAGCGCCGGGCTCATGATGCTTGGGTGGACTTACCTGCAGCAGACCATGCTGCTTACTTACCTGCCAGTTGAACCCCTGATCTTTTCCTGTTGGGTGGGGCAGGAGCCACTCCCTAGGTTCAGAACACTGGAACTCTTCTGGAAAGCAGGAACTCTTTTCTTACCTAGGCGTGGCTGTGGAAGGAGACACCTAAGCACTACAGGAGGCTATTTAAACCACACCCGATGGATGAATCTTGCTTTGCGTTATTCTGCATTCTCTGCAGCAGAACGCTCATCGTGTCTTCTGCTTCTGATCCTGGGCCTAAGGGAACAAAGGCTTACCATCCTGGAATCCAGTCTTCAGCAGCACCTGTAAAGACAAAGAAAGAACAGGTTAGCACTACGGTCTTCAGTGGCAGCGCATCTCTTACCTGGTCCATCGGCTGTCACCAACGCCTTTCGCTGCATTCCGGCATCTGAAAGACAAAGGCTTACCTACTCTTCGCATGCTCCGGAGGTCTTCGCACTGCATTCCGGCATCTGAAAGACAAAAGCTTACCAGCTCTTCGCACGCTCCGGAGGCCTTCGGCGCTGCATCCCGCATCTGAAAGACAAAAGAAGGTGCGTTTAAAAACATTGGGCAACTTTATTACTCACGTGCCATTACTCCTTCCGACGCCGAATCCAGTGGGTATTCCAGCACCCTTCAGCTTCTCTAAAGCTCTGAACTTGTACCTGCAAGATAAAAGGGACAGTTAGTGCGCATCGTGAAGCAGGCTACAAGCGCTTACTTACGTGCTTCCAGGCGCTTCTATTCCTCACGCGGGTTCGATCCTCAACTCTCATCAGCCCGCCATCGCCGGAACCCTGCAAAACAAGAGATATCATTACAAAAGACTTTTGACATTTGAAGTGCCCAGAACTTACCGTTCGTGCAGTTAACGACGGACAGCAGTCCTCTGAGGTCAAGAGGCCTGCACCCTTATCCAGTGAAGAAACTGGTTACGGCACCCTGCCCCGAGGCAGATGGAGAGCTCGGCGTTCACTTACCTAAGGTGAGGGTGTTAACCTTTGCGGTTCTACAGGAGAAGAGAAAGGGAAGAGGAGAGAGGCACCCAATAACCCCAGTTCATTAATCCCATATATTCTATCTGCAGACATCTTACTCTTCGAGTCAGACATACAGTGCACAGAGGTCCAGCCCAAAGAGCCAACCGTGTGTTACACATCACCTTTGAAGATACGGCAAGACTGGCGCCTCTGCGGGAATCAGGTGAGCGTTACACCCTGTGTGAGTGTTCCCCGTATGTTTTCCTTTCGTAGATTTGTGTGTGTGAAGAAGGGAGATGTATTGTGCTTGGTGTGAATGCAGGTGCTTGGTAATGCATGAGAGAATGTTGGTGTGTCCGAGAGAAGGTTTAGGTGTGAGTGAAGGAATGCTGTAGTGAAGGTTCCACAGAGTCAGTTGGAGAGCTCCTGTCTGGGTAATGGGAGCCAGTAGTTCATACTCTTGTCATCTTATAGTGACCTGTAACTGGAATAATGCTAACTGATGGAACTGAACTGATGTGACCAAAGGATCATCCTTATTACACTATCGAGGTGGCTGCCGGTTGCAGAGTGCTAATCTCACTGTGGCACAGTACCAGAGTGGTACAATACTAAAGTTGCCAAACTGTATGCTTGGTTATCAAATTACCACTGTGGCAAAGTACTCATAGCGCCGTCCTTTACTGCAGGTGATCTGATTGGTCTGGGTGGTGGAAGATGTTGCAGATCATGGAAAGATGAGGGTTCTGGGTCCCGTGAACTGTATTAATCGGGTGTGGGTGGGTGGACAGGGGGGCTGAGGAGGGACGTTGGTGCAAGGGCCTGAATGCCAAACGCCCCCCCCCCCCCCCCCCACCCCTCCCGCACAAAATTATTTTTCTCGTGCTCCATCTGGAAAGAGCGCCGGGCAGTTCTGCTCTTGAATTCTAATCCGGGACATCTAATGTGTCTGCCTCTGAATACTGCTTAGCTCTGTCATGCAGCTGGTTATATAGTCTGGTGTGCTATTTATCTAAACTGTTCCAATTTCCTTGCTAGCTAATCCTGACTTGTGACCGGTTTTGTCTTAATCATACGTTAACCTCTTTGAAAGTACTTGGCAGGGCCATTTCCCATGATTTCCAGAATTCAGTGCAGAAGTCGGTCCTGGTCTGCAATCCTGATCTTCCCAAAACTAAAATGTTCACATCCCAAAATTAAGACAGTCCTCCATTTAAACATGGCATAGTGCCTGGATGGTCTGATTCCAATATACTTGAATGGATTTTGCAGAAACGACCCTGCACTTGTTGGAAGATTATAGAAAAAGGACCTCCGAAAATCCATTCTTAGCTAGCCTACAAGGAAAACACAGCATTTGGAATACTGTGCATGTTTAATCTGAAGCATCCAAGGTAAATGTCCTTCTGGCATTAAGCACATTGGTATTTTGATAGGTTAACAGTCTTCTGGAAATGAGCACCAACTAAATGACATTGGAAAAAATAGCCTATTCATGTATTGTTCAAAAGATGATTTACAAAATGTCAAGAGGCATACATTTCACATGTCTTATAATGCAAACATCTAATTCTAATATTTTCACAGGATAATGTACATTAAGCAAACGTTTTCAACTGCATAATACAATGCAACTTAAACTTTCAGGCCCTACTGTATCATTTTAAAATCATGCATTGTTTACAAAATATAATACGAGGCATATTTCACTTTTTAAAATATAAGTTTGATTCAAATATTTTGTTTAACAAATAAACTTATTTGACTATTAATGTTGTACTAATATTAGTTTACTCAGCCGTTCTATGTACCATGACACACAAATGAGCAACAATAAATATTTTTTATTTGCATCTCTGAAGTAACCCGATGAGTGTCTGTAAAATGTAAATGTTAGCTGCATGAATGGAAACGTGGATCTGACAAAGGGTCTGAATAATTGCAAGTCTCTGTGCAGTTGGTGTTGAATAGGGCAATGACCCATATTGTTGCCCCGTTTGCTGTGTAAGAAGTTTCATAAATCGGAAAGTCATAGATGGAGATTAAGGGCTTAATTATACATTTGGCAGTATTTCGGTGTCTAAAATACTTCCAAAACTGAATTACTGTTACTGCCACTTGGTCCGATGAATTTACTTTGGGATTACAAGTGGCGGTAGACAATATAAGTCCCCATTTCTTTGGAGTCCATAAGACTCCATTGTAATTCTGCAGATTTTGCAATTTTTTTGTGATGAGGTAGGCGATTGCTGGAGATAAATCCCTCTTTCTGTGGTGTGTGGCAATGCATGATATGTAGGTGTGTAATTTTGAAGCATCACCGTCTTGTGGCCAATGCTGGATTTGACTTTTATGGACTTCATTGATTTACGGTGCGTCACCCTTTCTCAATGCTCATGCTGGACTTCCTTTGCATCTTGTACTCATGGCGGCCCTGAATCATGGTTTTTCCTATCTTGTATCCTGGCTTGCAACAGGTTACTATTGACTTCTGGAATTGTATTCGCTCTCTCCTCTTGCTTCTCCACTCTTTTGACTGCTTACTGTTCTCTCCCTTTCCCCTCCTCCCGTTACTTTCTTCTATGCACTCACTCTATCACAACTGTCCCTGGACCTTGTATGATAGAAACCTCGTCTGTCACCCACCCCCCGCCCCCCTAGCACTATCTGAAATGTCAGGCCTAGTACGATAGTCGCTTGTTTTGTTCCTCCCTCCCTTTCTGCACCCCTCTCCCTCACCTTTTTTTTTCTCCAGTTCTACCAGAAATGTCAGGCCTAGTACGGTAGTCGCCTATCTGTTTCCATTTTCTTTCCACTCTCCCTTCCTTAACTATGTCTTAACTCTTGCACTGTCTGGAATGTCGTCGGGCCAAGTACGATCGTTAATTTCACATCCTTATTGTTAATGGCCTGTAAGAATGTCATTGGGCCTCATTACGAGCATGGCGGTTGCCTGTGCCTGTATGGCAGTCGCGGCTACCGCCATTCTCGCTACCGACACCGCCTCCCGCGATTGGGCAATAACCGGCCCATTACGAGATGAATGGGCCGGTAACCTGCGAGCAAAACTCGTAATGTGGCGGGAAGGTATGAACGGTGCCGGTGCCTTACCAGCACCGTTCATACCGTCACTGCCAGGGTCATAATGAGGCCCATTGTATTGTCCCTTGTTCCCTACCTTACCTTGAAGCACTTTGAAACGCATTGTGCATAGGGGCTTTATATCATATCATAGTGTGTGTGGAATTGTGCTCTGCTGAAAAGTACTTTTCTGCATTCATAAATATATCTACTGTGGCTGTGACACTGATTAGTGTGCCGTGCCTTTATTCACTCCCAAATCCAAGCACGCAGACTCTGTCTTCACCCTCACACCAACCACTGTACTACTTGCCTTGCATTCTCTTCTAGTGTTCTTGGCTCTCATTCCACATCCATAACACTCCCTCTTGCTGACATTCCTAACACTCGTGAGGAGGCCCCCTTTCTTCTATAGGACTTTGTGTCCACTGTCTGTATTCTAATATTACTCAACTAGGGTTGTATTGCAGAGTGTGAATGGTTTAGTTAGCCCCCCTCTTGTGCTGCAGGACACACTTGTTGGGGCACCTCTTGTCACTCTTCTATATGAAAGATAGTGAGCTAAAGACTCTGGGTAAGGCTCTTTTAACCAGGACTCATGTCTGGCAGAGAGTCTCCCAGGACCCCCCTTGTTATTTGCACTCTTCTATATGAGCCTTGGTTGGCCCTCCTAGGATTGACGACGCATTAGCCCTACTAGGCATGAAGATTTGTTTGCTCTCCTGGCCAGAAAGACCATTTGTCTGTCCTAGGCTTGAAGACGCACGGGCACTACTGGACTTAAAGACAAAGATCGGCCCTTTCAGGGGATAGAAGCTGATGATGTGATACATCGGCTGGGGCAGAAACCGAAGAGAGGCACCACTCACCTTGGTGTTGAGAGTTAAACCACAGTCGAGTTGGTTTACCCAGGGTACTGCACGCTAGGGATGTAACGGTATACCGTTAAAGATACCGTGAACCACTCAATTGAACAATAATAACCGTCACATTGTTTATACCGGTATACCGTTTATACCGTTAAGTGTGCTTTTTAATCTGATTTGGAAAGGCTGCAGTAAGCAAGTGCTGCACAGTCTTGGTCTTGTACTGTTGGATGTGCCATCTGCGAAGTAGTTTCAGTTGGTGCAGTTTTTAATGCCATTCCATAAACCACACGTGCCTGACACAAAATCAATATGTTAGCAATAGGAAGAATAAATACAGTGCCAAGAAGGAAAAGGGTTTACTTGGGGTTGGCGGCTTTGGGTTTATATATTTATAATGGATAATGTTTGCTAAACATATGACAATGGGGCGGGGGGTTCTATCATTGAATTTACATATAAGTCACACTGCGAAAGGCTGTAACGCAAAGTGTGTGTGTGTGTGTGTGTGTGTGTGTGTGTGTGTGTGTGTGTGTGTGTGTGTGTGTGTGTGTGTACGTACACAAGCTTATACTACCATCAGCCTCCATTGATCTGTGGCATGCAGGTTATAAAGATGGCAACATGTTCATCTTCACCAGCAGCCAGTGGGGGAGCTAAAAGCCTAAATTACCACTTAAGAAAAGCTATTTGCTTTGCCAGTCGCAGCAGCCCCCACCCCTACTCCTTTCCACACATGTGTTTGTGTTTGGTGGAAGCAAGGGGTGGCATTTCAGTGGAAAGTATGTTGAAAAGCCCAATTCTGGCCCTGGGTGCCTGGTTTTGTTTCTGATGATAAATCTGACAATTTATGACCTTTTAGAAAATATTTGTTAAGATTAGTTAACTCCACCTGCTATACCGCGATAACCATGATATACCGTCATTTGGCAAGAAGGTTATCATACCGTTGTCGGGGGGGGGGGGGAAATTCTGCCGGGGTCGGCCGGGCCGTCCGCAGACCTCCGGGCAGGGAGGCCCCAACTCCTCCCGTATATCCCAAAAGAGATAGAGTATGAGACACACGCAAGAAGCAAGGTGACTCTGCTGTTTATTAGACAAAACGGCAGGGATGGGTCGAGGAGCGTAAGCGTCCGTCCTGACACACACAATCATGGGGCTCGCAGGCCCTTTTTACCTTAGTATGACGCGCTACTTGCGTCACTTGGAAAGTTTAGCAAAAAACCTATCTCCACTCTGGATTGGTTACTCGAGTGGTAGGGTTAGTATAGCATACATATAGAGAACGGTATTAGTGGTTGAGGGTTAGTCAGGTGGTATACCTGGGCTGTCCCTTCAATTTGATACATGAAAATTGTTACATGAAGACCTCTGAGGATTGGTCAATGTTAATGGCGTCAGTGATAGGAGCCCCATGTTCTGGTTGGTCCGCTCGCGAGCCTCCCAGTCTGGGACTATCGCTGTTCCCAGCTCGCGGTGCACCTGTAATTTGCAACAATGTTTTAATATGGGTAGGTGTAAACAATGTGAGGATTTATTCATATGTTGGGAGGTCGACTACTCCCACTGCTGCAGATGTCCAATGAGTCTTTTAATTGTATCTGCCTGTGTCTTGAAACGTGGGATTCAGGCGTCTCCTTCCTCCTGGGCTTGGCATCTTGTCAGGTTTGGCTTTGTCACGTGAGGTGGGACTGTGTTTGAGGCAAAATTCAACACAATTAATATTGTTTTTCCTACTGTGTGCCTGGTTTATCTTGCAGGTGCGACCTTGGCGTTGGCTTGCAGCGTGCGAGATTGCAACATCGTGCCCTTAGCGGTGTGCTCTCGCCGGGCTCATTCTGCAGGGTCAGCAACCCAGTTCTTGCTCATTCAATGTTCATGGGAGCTTTTGCTTGCGGCCTACTTGGGCCTGGTGCATAGGTGGAACCGCTTGATGCAGAGCGCTTTAGGGTACGGTATCATATTGCTCTATCCTCAGCATCGTGTCTCCGTTATATTCTTCATTATGGTACATGGTTCTTAGAAGAAGCGTGAGCAAGCCTTTTTAGATAAGTTCATGATGCGTCTTGCGTTTCTGCATTTTGAGAGCCTATGTGGAAAATAATAAAGATGCACGTCCGTGAGTATGTCTGTCGCCTACGTCATAGCACTGAGTATATTCTTCGTGTGGATTGGTGTGGGAGTGTCTGGTGTGCATGTTTGCACAGGTGTGCTGACCGTTGGCTAGGTCGTCATGGCATCTCTAACGACGTGTAGGTTTAGTCGAGTTGATCCGTGCCGCAGGTGTCCGCATGGACAGGGCGGGCTGCTGGGCAGGTAGATGGGCACATCCGTATGTTCCTGTACCAGGGTATTTGGTCGTCTGGTAGATAGGCAAACTCTTCTCGTGGAGGGTGTCTAGGCCGTGATCCTCTAGGCCAGGCGCGAGAGGGGAAGGGCGGGAGCCTGTTCTTCCATTCTCCCACTTCACCTGTCATAAAACTAATACCGTGACACCCCTACTGCACGCGCTTTGCCTTTCCACTACCCCCCTCTACTTTTGACGTCTCCTATGGGCTGGCTATTAGGTTAAGATGTACAACCAGGTGCCAGCTAGCATACATAACGGACATAGGACTTCTTCCACGGTATTTACCTTATTTTCAGGGTCCACCTTTTGCACTTATTCCTTCCTCCACCTCCTTTTCTTCCTCAGTGCCTTTCCCAAAATGTTCCATCGGTGGCCCTCCTCTTCCGACACTGATTTCGTCTGTACCTTTTTGAAACTGTTCAAGTAATTTCCTCCTTTCTCTTGTGTCTCACCTTCCATCTCTCTCCTTTTCACCCTTGCTAGTTTTTCCCCTCTTCACCCTCTTCATGCTGCTCTTCCCCTTTCCCTTCTTTTCACCTGTCTTCACCCTCCTCACCCATCACCTCTCTACCATCCACCTCTATTTAAATCTTACTCTCCTTCCACTCCCTCTGACCTTCCTTCTTCCTCTTTTACTCCGCTCTTCACTGCAAAGCTTGTTTCCAAACTCCCATACTAGGCCTTCGACCCAAGCCTGCCTGTATAGTCCTGCCCCTTTTGAAACTGAAAAAGGAAGGGTGTTAATGAATGTGCCCAAGTCCTTGTTTGTACGTGACAAAGGGATTGGCTCTTCTGAGTAACTCATCACCTTCAGATCTAGTGGTTTGTATCAGTTATAAATTGTCAGCTGTCAACTTGAAGTCAAGCAGCGCCGTCATGGTAGCTGCCTGACCCCACCATGGTACCTCCTGCAGGCAGCTGCACAATAACTCTGCCAACCATGAACCTCCTCATACGCCAACTTCATTGCATACCCTGAAGCTCAAGTATGTCTTTTTCACAGTCTATCCTGCAGACTGTAATCAAATGTACTTTCAGTTGGATCAAAGACCATACCCACAGTCCTTTTGGCCTTCTAATGCGGAGTTGTTCATTCTTCAAAACTCTACCAGGTCTTGAATTACAGACTGGTACCTGGCAAAGGATAAAGTGGATAGGGTAGACGCCTTGGAAATACCTTATATACTGGCTATTATCTTTCTCAAGGTACAGCCCCCCCCCCCCCAGTGTATCATAGCTCCATTCCCATGTGTCCACCTAGAAACATGGTGACCGTTCTCTCCTTTATGCTATCACTCAGTTCATTGTTGTACTCAGTATGTAATTCTTTTCACTGCTGGTTTCATATTTTCAGTCAATTATATTCCATGTATTTATATTGTTAAAGTAGGCCTTATTTCCATTTATTATATCACTCGCGTTATCAGTTCATGGTTCTTACATATTTATCATATTCAAGATTTATTATAACCATTTAATTGGACCAAAGTGTAAAATATCTTATTCATTGTCATAATTATGGATCTATGTGGTCTAATGGAACCTGAACTAGTTTCATTTTTTCCAAATGTTTTGTACCTAACTTTTTTAAATGTCAGAATGTGGGGTAGGTCGCACCTCCACCACCCACCCTCCTCCCCACCCCTTACCAAAATCCAATATTGCCTGACCCCAACCCACCATCTATCTTTGGTGGTATACAAAATGAAAAGAAATTGAGAGGGGGTGGGGGGGATTTCAACCAGTTGGGGAGGGGTCGACCAAAATACATAAACCCATAATTATTCTGTTAACTAGTTTCTGTTCAATAATATTCTGTATACAAATCTACACAACTTTAAAAAAGAATAACAAGAAATAAAGAAATAAATAGTCAATTGGGTAGTGGAAGTGTTTTTATTATGACAAGTGCTTACACTGTAAAGCAACAAATAGTACATATACATGGGCAGACTGGATACATACTTTACATTACACAGTATATTTGGCAAATGCTTTTTAAAACCAAAGATGGAATTGGTGGAGCCATATGGAGTAAAACCTGCTTTGCCTGGGGGGATTGGAAGAAAAAGAAGCCTAAGAGTGAAACATTTGTGGAAAAACAGATCTCATAACTGCACATGAAAAGCTGCAAGAATTTGATAACGGAACAAGTAAACTTTATTATTGCAAATGTTCACAATCTTTTGTGTCAATACTTCCTTTAAGTGATCAACAGATATCACGACTTCACACCTTCAGCAGGGGCACGCTGATACAGTGCCAGCGGTTTGTGATGCAATTATCTATCTATACATTAATTATTTGTTTTGAATAATGGTGCTGTAGTGTGAACAAGTACGGGTAAACTATAGACAACTAAAGATCTCGGAAAGAAAATTTCCAAGTTAAACTTTTCACTCGAGATATGGATGTATATTGACAGTAAGTTAAAATAACATGAAAAGCAACTCGCACTGCCTAAAACTAAAAATGTGATTAGAGAACAGGGAACTCGGAAACAAAATCAACTCTTTGACATCTTCAGATGTTTAGGACTACAACTCCCATCAGATTTAACCAGCATAGTGAATGGTGAGGCATAAGGATTATCACAGTAGTGTCACATTTACTCTTACTCCAAAGCTCTTTCCTCCATAATCTTGGGGTGTACCACAGAACGGGAATGGAACCTGTTACCAAGTTCATGAGTCTCATACACCACTTAATAGAGAGCGTTAGTAATTGGCAATAAGCTAATATTTTCCCAAAACGTATCTTTTAGATAGAATTTTCTGCCCCGAGGAAGACAAAGCTCTGTGCTCTTCATCGAAACTAGCCAATCCCTTGTCTTTAAGATGAATAGAAAATGAATGTACTCAGAGTGGACGCTACAACAAGATTTAATATGGTTTTAGCTAGTTGCAGTTGGCACTTTTGAATGTTATACTCTTTACACTTTAGTCGGGCATTTCCAATATTTATGATTTGCCTTGCTGAAGTAATATGGTTCTACATTGACTTTATGACGCATTTTGCAGTCGGCACTTTTATATGGATGTATACTAGATTTGTATGTACAAGGCAGTTTTGTCAGTATTTAACATGCATTTATGTGTTTTTATGTGTGCTTGTTTTTTTGATTAGCTCTTTGTGTTAGGTATGCGGTTAGTGTTTTGCAGTAAGCTATTGTGAGCAGGGCAAAATGAGTGGTACGTATTTCTACATTAACGTGCACCTGCATAGATTCTGCTGCCATTACATGTATTATACATTATGCTTTCATTTTTGTTCACAATTCACTTATTTATGCTCCTTGCTGGGTCTGATGTATGGAGGAAAATGACCCAAAGTATATCAATTTATTGTTTAGCAACATTTATTGCTGATTTCAATAAAGCTACTAATGTTTATTTAGTCAATTAGTGAGACTACCCATGAAGTTCTTTGTGTATTGAGATTTGTTGCTACACAGCAGTGAGATTTTGCAGAAATTGATAGTGCCATTTCTTTATTGATGTGCAACACAGAAATCGCCTTTGGTCGAAAATTGGGGTGCGTTCTGAGAACCACCTTTTCCCTGTAGAAGATAATGGAAGGTGGAGCGCTTGACGCTCACTTATCCGGCAGGCCTGAGTGACAGCAACCAAAAAGTCCACCTTTAATGACAACCATCGACAATTGGCGGTTCAGTTTTCACATGAGTGCCGACAGAACCACATTGAGGTCCCACTGGTTTCGCAGTATTCTCCTTGGCAGGTAATCTATGTAGACCATTAACATGGGTCCAAATTATTTGATCTGCAAATGACAGCATTCGCAGTTAGCTGTTCTAATATGCCCCTATCGCTGCCAAATAGGTTATATAAGAGACCACAGACACACCACTTTCCACTAATTTTGTGATGAAGGAGGTATCGTCCAGTCTTGCCTGCAGTGGGTTTTTGTCACTCCCTAAACGCCAGTGGCAACAGCACCTCCATTTACTTGCGTACTGTGACCTGGTGGAATCCTTCCAAGTGGCCCTAATGTTACCCATGTTCTTTTGAGAGGGACCCAGGTGACTGTAACCTAGGTCCTGTAACGATCCTTAAGATGGTGTCCCTTCTCCCCAGGGGGAGACTCTTTCTTGGAGTTTAGGGAGGTGAGGCCGCTAACCGATAGTCCCCCCCTTAGAGGGTGTAACATGAGGGAGGACCTCATAGGGAGTAACACCCTGCCTGGGGATAAGGATGAGAGTTTGGGATACAGTGACTTTAACTCCAATCACAAGGGGTAATAACACCCTACTCTTCCTTACACATGATAGAATCAGAGACAATGTATTACTGTAATGCATCAGTCTCCCTGTGATAAGGACTGGGACGAAGAAGCCCAGAACGCTACAGTCAAGCATGTAGTTCAACTAGCTGCTCTCAATCGGACTGATATTACGCTAGGGCAGTCCCAGCTACTTAAGACAAACAGTAAAGAAGGACTTGGAAAACCACCTCTGGAGAGATCGTTGCCTCCGGAGGAGAGTGACAACCGAGGACGCTGGCAGAAAGCCCAGGTTCTTCGGCTGTAGTGAGACAGCCGTCTGAAGTGCTGGAGTTGAACCAAGGGATGCAAAGGAACCGGCTCATCCATCAGTGGAGAGCTAGCAAATGATCCAAGAACGACACCCGGACGATTAGAACTAGCCTACGGCAGAGCCATGTGGGAAGTACAAGAAACTGTGGTGGTTGCGAGACCTGTAACAGGTGGACCGTTTGTCTGAAACTTGAGCCCTGATCACCAGTCATAACGGACCACAAAGTCAAGCAACTGAAGAAGATTAATACAAGAGAGCAATGGACTGCAAAGTTGAGCGGGCCAAACAAGAGAGGGACAGACCACAAAGTCGAGCGGAAAGAGGAAGAGAGTGACAGGCCGCTAGGTTTAGCCAGACTGAAGGAGAGTGGAAGAACAAAGTAGACGATCGGAACCCGCGACCCTTGGCAAAACCGGTGAAGAATTCCCTGAGAGAAGGTAAAAGGAACAGTGAGAAGTCCAGGAGGGGGCCGGGCCAATTTATGAACTGAAAACAGAAAAAAGAAGTAAACCATTTTGTGAAGCAATTCCCTGTTGTTGAGTAGTTGAGAAAGACTCGAGGAGCCTCTCCCTCGTCCCAGTGGAGCCAAGTTGAAAGACAATGTTCAGGTAAAGAGAACACCAAACCATTGGAAGGAATTAAACACGTTGATGAAGGATTTAATGCTGAAGTATACTTAAGAGGAATCTGCATAAACTGGACATTAGATAGAAGGGAGCCATTCTCCTAGTTTTGTTACAAGTGTATAAATGTGTGAAATTAGAACATTACAAGACTTTTACTCTCCTGGGTTGTGATAAGAACTGTTTGGTTAGAACACCAAACCATTGGAAGGAATTAAACACGTTGATGAAGGATTTAATGCTGAAGTATACTTAAGAGGAATCTGCATAAACTGGACATTAGATAGAAGGGAGCCATTCTCCTAGTTTTGTTACAAGTGTATAAATGTGTGAAATTAGAACATTACAAGACTTTTACTCTCCTGGGTTGTGATAAGAACTGTTTGGTTAGCTTAGTTTGTGTTATAGTGACAGGGATAGTTTAGGAGTTTGACTAGGATGGGATACTTTCTTTTTGACACAACAGATTTTCAGGCCCAAGTTTTAGTTTTGTTGAGGTAGGGTGCCAGCTTTAGTTTGGGGCAAGATAGGTTTTGCATACTTGTATCCATAAATAATGTTTATAACCAAAACAATGCCTGCTTTTGGTCAGACTGCTCATTCCAGGTCACCACCGTTCTGATGGACCAGGCCATCGAGGAATGATTTGTGCTTGAGTACAAGCCCAACCCCCCTTTACTGTTTGAGAAGATCCAACCTCAATAGTAAGCTCTACAGGGCTTCTGAATTCAGCACCTTCTGGTTGGAATACCACAACCTCATGAGCCAGTTCAGTGAAATCAGGATTAGATGGTAGTTGCTGGTGTGCATCAATTTTTGCAGGGTACTGGTGGAAAGAGTACAGCCATCTCAAGTGAGGAGAAAGGCATCCCTGTGAGAGTTCTCCCCCTTCCAAGATGCAAACAGAGTACGTTTTTCTCTTCCGAGTGTCAAGACCCTTGCCCCTGGCCCTCACTGGCAAGTCAGCATTCCAGTTAGGGCCAGGTCAAAGGCCTTAAAACCTCATCCAAGACTCTCTTGGAGTCAGTCGGCTCATAACCATCATGAAGACCAACATTAGAATGGGACTATTTACTTGGGACTATTTAACTTGGGGGCAGGGGGGCGGGGTTCAGCCAACATGGAGGCACACACATAGCTCAGTTACAAGGAACTGAGCTATGCGGTCTAGTCTTTTGGGTGTGGCAGGCCTGGGACTACTTTACCTGGACTACTTTGGGTGGGGCAGGCCTGGGACTATTTTACCTGAGACTATTTAAACCGCACCAAAACAGCAGAACATGCTTTGCGTTATTCTGCTGTGGGCAGCGTAACGCTCACCGTGTCCAGTTCTTTGATGCCAGCTTACCTGAAACCAAGGACCTGCAGAGAGAAAGAACACTACGAGACTTACCTGGAACAGTATCCTGTCTTCAATACATCGCTGACTTCAGTTCCGCTCACCTGAAGGTACGAACTCCATCATCCGGCACCGCATGCATCCTGGAATACCATAACCTGGAAAGAGGAGAAAGAAGGACAGCATTAGTAAGCGTTTACTCACGTTGTCTCCCGAATGAAGAAAAACACACAATTCTTACCTGGGTAGTCATCTCCTGGTCAGTATCATTGCTGGAACATTATGGCGCTCGGCGAGGAACATCGCAACCTGCAAGGAGAGAAAAGGGACAGGTTAGCAAAATAAAAGGCGAAACAGCGCTGCGCATCACGCATTACTCACCGGACAGCATCGCGCTTTCGCCTACCGGCCCATGCTCATCTTCAAACTGCATGACAACACCAAAATACCTTTCCATACCTAAAAGGAAAGAAGCAAGACATTATTATTCGAACTAATGAACATAAGAACTGCATATACAGACTGTAAAGCAGCAAACCTTCGGAGTCGCAGCAGGCCTGGATTCCCACAGGGGGGCTTGCACCAGTGAAGTAACTTGGTCTCTGCTTGCCCCCCACATCTACGCTCCCCTGCTACGAGGAACAGGACAGAGAATCCACCTTTTACAATATTAAGGTGAGGAGAAGGCCCAGGGGGCGGAGGAAGGCCTTGAGGCCAAGGGAGGTGGGAAAACATAAAGACAATCTGGTATTGAATCCAGCTCTCCTGTATTGCAGACCCATCTTTAACCAGAGGACTTACCAAGGGACCGGGAGAGGGTTTGAGGGTTCGAGAGTGCAAATCATCCAACCAGGGATGGGTGGCGTCCCCGTGGATACCAGGTGAGCGGAACACCGAGTCAGCATAACCCAAGCGCAGAGGATTGGCTGTAATGTTGTCACATGATGTTCCCATTCATGGGGGGGACGTATGACTTTCAACTCAGAATAACCACCCATACATTCTCCTCTTTAGCCACGTGGGACACTATTGGGAAGACATTGCAGGCACCAGCCCCACAACTTGAGTGTGAACATGCAGAGAGTTGCGGATCTCATGCTGGGTTGCAACTGGGTTGTTGTGTTATTATTGTAGGTCCACGCGCAGTGGTGACCTGCCAGATGGTGCAAAACACCTTCACTGTCAGATTTCTCATAGTGCTATTCCATTTATATGGGGTGCCTCTTCTTCTGGGCCATAAAGGTAATTGATCTCCCATTGCCCCATTAGGCTCCTCAACCTGATAGACTGGAGTCTGTCACAAGGGTCTTGCTCAGGGATGGGTAAAATGCATTTGCAGAGTCTGGTTGCTTCCCTCCATTCAACCCTGCAATTCCTGACAACCTATTCCCTCTGTCTTAGTCTGTGAACAGAGGCTCACAGGGTTTAATTGTATATCCTTCATGTGTTACGTTGTGTTACCAATACTTGTAAACTGCAGCGTACATACGAAAGCATCTTAGCGCCAGCTAGTGGAATGAGGATGGATAGAGCTAGAAAAGATACGTTTTTAGTATCAGCAATAGTTCTCAGTGGCACATAAAGTACAGGGAATACAATTCCAGAGCTGGGTCCCCAATACGAGTGGCCTTGAATCGGGGGATAGAAACAAGGCAGGCATTTGCCAAGCAGAGTGTCAGAACAGGAATGTACAGACAGAATTTGGCCTGTAGATATTCTGCCCCAGTTCCATAAAAGGCATGATGAACTAGACAGAAGGCCTTGACCTGAATGCGCTTGGCCATGGGTAGCCAATGAAGATGGTGCACAACCGGAGTAATGTGAGCACAACTAGGTGGGGGAAGTGGCTACTCTGGCTTCAGAGTTCTGCACGACTTGAAGGTGCGTAAGAGGTAGACAGGTTGTGCCAGAAATAGGGTGTTGCAGTGGTACTTGGAGGACATAACAAGTGAGGACACCACGGGGCACGTAACTGAGAAAGGAGTAAACAAAGAACCTTACTATGGGGTTTTCAGTTGAAGATAGCCGCTTTGGCATACTGCACTTATCTGAGATTCTGCAGACAGAGAGAATGATATCTTTAACCCTAAATCCTTCACTAGCAGAACAGGAGAAAGAAAAGGTTCCAAGGAAGATGGCCAAAAAGAGTGGGTCCAAAAGGCAGTAGAGGAAGGAGGGCCCACCACCAACACCTCAATTTTTTTCCCCATTCAACTTGAGCAAGCTATTACACATCCATGCACCCACAGCTTCGAGGCAGGCCCTAAATCTGGACGCTGTCTCGACAAGAGTGAGAGATCTAAATGGACCAGAATCTGTGTCATCTGTTAAGTAACATTGGAAGCTGTGAGATCAGATAAGCTTGGTAAGAGGTTGCATGTACATGTTAAACAAAACCGGAACGATGGAGGAACCCTGAGGGACTCCACATGTCAAGGCAGTGGGCACAGAGTGAAAAGGGGTGGGGGACTGTTAGGTTGAGAGAAACATAGAAAAAAAGAAAGAATGGTACCAGAAAGGTCGGCCCGGTTGAGCAAGACTGCATGGTCAATAGTATCAAAGGCGGCAGATAAGTAAAGTAACAATAAAGCACCAACACTGCCCGAGTCGTGCATCCAAGACACACCGTCAACGTTGGAGACCAGCACCCCCTCTGTGCCATGGTCTGGACGTAAACCGGATTGCGAAGCGTGGAAGAACAAAGAATACTCAAGGAAGGAATACAAGAGAGGGCAGACTAAGGCTTCAAAAAGCTTTGTAAGAAATAAAGAAGCAAAATGGGACGAATATTAGCCCAGACAAGAGGGTCTAAAGAAGGCTTTTTCAAAAGTGGAACAACCAATGTGTGTTTGAGAGAAGCTGGGATCTGACCTGTGAGAAAGTATTAACGGCATGTGTGACCAGAGGACCAATCAGGGGACACAGTCCTTCAAAATAGATAGAGGCATATCTAAAGTGAATGCCAATCTCAATTTATGCGTAGCCACTGTGATTTTCTCTGAAGTAAACACAGACCAGCAATGACCAGAAGGAGGGATAGTGGCCACCACCTGAGAGGCCATAGAACCGAGTACTGAGGAACAGATGTTTTCTTGAATTTTGATTATCTTCTCAGTGAAATACAAGGAATGAGAGCCACAGAGAGATTGGGACAAGGGAATAGGCCAAGATGGAACTGGAGATAGAGAATGAACAATTTTAAAAAAGTTTTTGGGCTAGTTAATAGAGTTGTCCTTGCAATAGGAGCAGTGGGATCATAATTTGAATGCCATTTGCGTTTGACTTACCTGCATTGGAGGCAAAGTGCAAAAAGGTAATCAGTAAACCAGGGCTCTGAAACCCGAGCTTTAGGAGTATGTGTTTTGAGAGGGGCAAGAAGGTCAACGGTTGCAGTCAGTGCTAGAGCAATGGTATTCATATCAGGAGTCCAAGAGCAACAAGCTTTCAGCTGAGTAGAGATATCATCACAGGATAGAAGGTGCCAATTCTAACAAGGTGTAAGGCAAGGCTTAGATACGGACTTAGAAGGGACCGGTTTCCAAGAGAATGGGATAATGGAGTGGTCTGACCAGGGGATAGGCTATGCAGAGTAAACATTAACATCAGATTTAGAAGAAAATAAAAGATCCCGTGTGTTAGCCAATCAACGAGTAGGGCCGCTTACCAGCTATGAAAGGGCCAGTTCATTCATGGCAGAAATAAATCTGAGAGACTTCATATCAGCAGGATCATTAACTTTAAGATTAAAATCACCAGCAAACAAGAGGTGGTCATGCCGAAGTTGTAAATCGGCTGCTAATTCTAGGAAAGAGTCACACAAAGTAGAGTCTGGCCTTGGAGGACGATAAAACAATTAAAAAATGAATAGACAGGGTTGAGGAAATAGTAAAGCGGGCAAACTGTGCCTCCATTTGAATATTATGATTAAGAGTTAACAAAGTCCCAGTAAAATGAGAATGAAAAATAATAGCTACTCCACCAGCAGGGCGGGCGAACTACGGTCCACATGGAGAATGCTAACGTTGGTGGACAAGAGCTGAACAATGGCAGGACCAGAAGACTCACAGAGCCAAGTTTCAGTGACACACATAAAATCAGGAAGCTGGTCACGTAGTATATCATGGCAATGGTCGGCATGTGCAACGAGTGAGCGGGCATTGAAAAGATAATATTTCAAAGAATCAGAGGGAGGAGGAAGAAGAGAGACATCGGCCTCATTACGGGTCCGGCGGTAACCGTGCCGGAAATTCCGGCAGGTTACCGCCGGACTCGTATTACCATTCCGCCTCTGTGATTGCTGGAATCACCGGGGCATTACAACCCTGGTGACCCGGTAATTCCGTAGGTGGAATTCTGTTAATCCCCATTCCCATGGAGTCCCATAGCACTCCATGGGAATGTGGAAATGGAAACACCAGCACCATGCTGTAATGGTGCCGGTGTTTCCATGTCCGCCTGCAGGCGGGTGGTGTTAAACCTGCCAGGTCAGACCTGGCGGGAGTGACACCTCCCGCCTGCAGGACTCTTATGTCACGGAGTTCCCCCCTTCTCACCTGAGACCGATCCTTGCTGGATTCCTTGGGCGGTGTCTTCTTGCGGACAGACCTGGACTTGAATAAGGCTGAACGAGTCTCTTACGACTCCAGCGTGCGTTTAAGGTTCTGGGATGCATCAATCCGGGAAACGAAGAAGAAGTGCTAACGGAGCACGAGTCCAGGAAGCAAGGAGGAAAGAGAAGGGACAAGGAATGGAAGTAGAAAGGCCAGGAACCAGGGAAGCAATACAGCAAACTACGGAGCACACGTCTGATCACTACTTGGCAATAGCATTGAGACGCGCGGAGCCTCGGGGGTGCGGTCTATTAGTAGAGTACGTTACGTCCAACGTATAGACAGTGGAAGGCGTTTCACACTGGATGGCCATGTTGGGAGTATCAGTGAATGCAAGCCCCGTTGTGATAAGAACCAGGAAGACCAAAAGGGGCGTGTCCTGTGGGTCATGACAGCATGCCTCCTCCGAAAACCTGTTCCTCCGGGTTTGCCTGGGTGTATCAGATTGTATCTTCTGAGCAGTCGAGGGGTATTCAGATTAAAAAGTGGTTCCCAAGTTCTTTCACTAGGGAGATATCCTTTCCATTCAACCAGGTATTGAAGCTGACCTCGTTTATATCTGGAGTCGCATATCAGGGACACTTCATATTCCAGTTGATTGTCCACCATCACAGGAGTGGTTCTGCGGGATTTCCGGGAGGATTGAATATAGGGTTTTAATAAAGAAGTGTGAAAAACTGGGTGAATCTTCTTTCAGGATTCTGGTAGCTTAAGCCGGTAAGAGACTGGATTTATAATTTCCTTGATGGGAAATGGACCATAGTACCGGGGGGCAATTTGTTCGGCCGTAGATGCCGGGGTAGTAATTTCGAGGACAACCAGACTTGATCTCCAACTGCATAAGAAGGCCTGTGTCTTCTTTTGGAATCCGCATATCTCTTGGTTTGTGTTCTGGCCTTTTCTAAGTGCTCTTTGGTCTCCTTGTGTATGTTGATGAGTGTTTCAATCCAGGAGTCAACAGTAGGTACCGGTGTGGGCTGTGGAAGAACAGAGGGTAGAACTGATGGATGGAATCCTTGGCTGCAATAAAAGGGACTGGTCTTAACTGCAGAATGATCGGAATTGTTGTAGGCGAATTCAGCCACGGGTATCAGGAGCGACCAGTCATCCTGAACCCTAGTGGCAAAACATCGAAGATATTGTTCCAGGGTCTGATTAGCACGTTCTGTGGCCCCATTGGTTTGAGGGTGATAACCTGACGAGAGAGCGCGTTGGATTCCTAAAATTTGACAAAGATGTTTCCAGAATTGTGAGACGTATTGAGGTCCTTGATCGGATATGATCTTGGAAGGAAGTCCATGAAGACGGAATATATGTTCCAGGAAGATTCCAGCTAGTTCAGATGAGGATGGTAGCTTACAGAGGGGTGTAAAATGAGCCATATGAGTGAACAAGTCAATGGTGACCATGATGGTGGTGTACCCTCTGGAAGGCGGTAATTCCACAATGAAGTCTGTAGCAATGAATTCCCATGGCCTTGTTGGCAGTGCGGGTTGCAGCAGAAGACCTGCCGGCCTCTTGATATGTTTATTTTGACTACAGATTGCACAGGCTCGGACGTATAGCTGTACGTCAGTCTTCATTTTAGGCCACCAAAATTGTCTTTGTATGAGGTGGAGGGTGTTGGTGATGCCACGATGTCCGGAGTGAAGGGTATCATGACAGAGGTTTATAATTCTTTGTTGTAATTACTGTGTAGGGATGACCAGAGCATTGTCCTTGAATAAGTATCCTTCCTTGACTCTCAGGTTCCATTGATTCTTCCTTGAAATATTCTTCCAGAGTTCAGAGGATTGGGTTTGTACCCATATTTCTTCCAGGAGATTGACTGCTTGGCTACAAAAATCGTGTGCGGAAACATTTTAGGATAGGCCTTATCTTGGGTAGTTTCATAGTCAGGCCGTCGAGATAAGGCGTCAGCAATCAAGTTTTGTGATCCGGGAACATGAGTGAGGTGGAACTGGTACTGAGCAAAGAAGGCGGCTCAATGAGCCTGACGACTGTTCCTACACTCCAATGACTGTAGAATTTGAATATTCGATGGTCTGTGCGGACCTGGACTGGATATCTGGCTCCCAGAAGTAGATGCCGCCATTCTGTGAAGGGTTGATGGATGGCTAACGGTTCCTTTTCCAGGACGGAGTAGTGTGTCTCACTGGGAGTTAGGGTTCGTGAAAGGTAAGCAATGGGATGTTCTAGTTCATCCTCAAATTCTTGCTTCAAGACCGCTCCTATAGCGTAGTTAGAGGCATCCGTTTCCACTAGGAATGGTCGACCAATGTCGGGTTGGGCCAGGATGGGAGCTTGAGTAAATTCTGTCTTTAAATGTTGGAATGCCTTATCTTGCGGTGTAGACCAGACAAAGGGAGTGTCTTTCTTCAGGAGAGCAACGATCGGTTGAACAATCTCAGAAAAGGTGGGTGTGAACTTCCGGTAGAAATTGGCAAGCCCCAGGAAGGATTGAACTTGTTTCACAGATGTTGGAGCAGGCCAGGATAGTATAGCCTTTACGTTTGATGGGTCCATGCCAATTCCTTCTGGACTAAGGATAAATCCTAGGTAATGAACAGAAGCAACGTGAAACAGGCATTTCTCGGGTTTGGCTAAGAGTTTGTTTTCACAGAGTCATTGTAATACTGCCTTTACATGCTCTTCATGCTTTAGAAGGTCCTTGGAATAGATCAAAATGTCGTCCAGGTAGACGATGACGAAGAGGAATAGCATGTCAGAGAACACCCTATCCATAAAACGTTGAAAGACTGCTGGGGCATTAGCTAATCCAAAGGGCATGACCAGATACTCAAAGTGACCAAAGGGTGTTCTAAAGGCTGTTTTCCATTTGTCTCCTTCCCGGACACAAATAAAATGATAGGCAACCCGGAGATCCAGTTTAGTGAAAATAACAGTGCCTCTGACCGCTTCCATGATATCCGAGATTGAGGGTAAAGGGTACCGGTCCTTGAGGGTGCATTGATTTAATTCACGATAATCAAGGCAAGGTCTGAATTTCTTGGTGTCCTTTTTGGGAACAAAGAACAATGAAGCTCCAGCTGGAGATTTTGAAGGTCTATGGTGCCATTCTCAAGGTTGGTATCTAAGTATTCTCATAGAGGGCCTTTTCCTCTGGTTCAGAAAGGATGAACATCCTGCCAAAGGGAATCACTGCTGAGGGATCCGTGTCTATGGCGCAGTCTTCAGGTCTGTGAGGGGGTAAGGCCTGGACTATTGCAGTTGAAAACCCATCAGCAAATCCCTGATAGGCTTTAGGGACCTGTGCGATATTGGAAACCATGAGTGGTGCTTGATGGTCTATTGATGGTTCTTTGGAAGGTGTCAAGGAGGGATCCAGGAATAGACAGTGAGACATACAAAACTCTGAGCCGAGGAATAGTGATCCTGCTGTCCAGTTGATATACGGATTGTGTTTCTGTAACCAGGGCATACCCAATACCATGGGGTAATGAGCTGACTTAATAATGTTGAATCGAATCCGCTCTTGGTGATGGTTTATTGAAAGTTTGATCTCTTTGGTCTGCAGGCTTATGGGCCCCGAAGTAAGGGGTCTTCCATCAATCGCTTCCACCGGTTGCATGATGCTTCGTGTTTCGTATGGGATATGATGACTAAAAACCCAATCTTGATCAATGAATATTCCCATAGCTCTGCAGTCTACCAAGGCCAAAATAGGATAGGTCTTATTCCTGGAGGGTGATAGGAAGGCCTGTAGTATCATTAGATTGTTTTGTCCAGGAGAGTTCAAGGATGGAATTGATGTGGAGCAAACATCTCTCTCCCGAAGCCCTGCTCCATCTAGGATCGGGAGTTGGCGTTTCCCGAACGCCGAGGAGGGGCCAGAGGACATTCCCTGACCAAGTGTTTGAGGCACAATACATGCACAACCCCGTATGACTCCTTCTCATCCTTTCTTGTGGGGATATGGGTCCATGGAAGGCTCCTATCTGCTTGGGTTCTGGTTCAGTGACTGATCCTGGGTTGGTGTCCGATTTGGAGGTACTCTCAAAGGACACCTTTGGAGGGTTTCCTCTGGATTTTTTCTTCTCTGCCTTCCTTTCCTGGATACGAAAGTCTATTTGCATGGCTAGGTCCATAAGTGCCTGGAATGAATTCAGAAGGGCCACTCTGGCTAACACATCTGTAATCTCCTCATTCAGTCCTCTCCTGAAAAGAGTAAAACTTGCCTCAGGAGACCAATCAGCTTCTTTGGCCAATTGCTTGAATCGGGTTACAAACGTGAGCATATCCTGGGATCCCTGCTGAAAGTCTAACAGGCGTTCCTGGGCACTAAAGACTTGCTCTGGGCGATCAAACATGGTTTTAAGGGCCCGTATAAAACCATCGTAGTCATCTAGGAGAGCGTCGCCAGAATTAACTAGGGGTGTAGCCCAGGTTAAGGCATTTCCGGAAAGGTGAGAGATTATGAAACCCACCTTAGCCCTGGGAGTGGAAAAGTAATAGGGCTTAAAGGTAAAGTGAACCAAACATGAGTCCAGGAATCCACGAAGGGTTTTTGCCGACCCATCGTATTTGTCAACAATGCCGCCAAGCAACACACTTTCTTTTGTGGCTGAAACACGGGATAGAACTAATTGTTTGAGAGCGGCGTTTTCCGCCTTTAAATTCTGCACCTCGGTTGTTAATTCTTGCATGCCACGCATTAGGTCCTTAACGGCCGCTTCCATGTCAACTTCGAGTTCGGTCGGTAGGCGTCTCAAACTGTCACAGAGTTCCCCCCTTCTCACCTGAGACCGATCCTTGCTGGATTCCTTGGGCGGTGTCTTCTTGCGGACGGACCTGGACTTGAATAAGGCTGAACGAGTCTCTACCGACTCCAGCGTGCGTTTAAGGTTCCGGGATGCAACAATCCGGGAATCCGGGAAACGAAGAAGAAGTGCTTACGGAGCACGAGTCCAGGAAGCAAGGAGGAAAGGGAAGGGACAAGGAATGGAAGTAGAAAGGCCAGGAACCAGGGAAGCAATACAGCGAACTACGGAGCACACGTCTGATCACTACTTGGCAATAGCATTGAGACGCACAGAGCCGCGGGGGTGTGGTCTATTAGTAGAGTACGTTACGTCCAACGTATAGACCCCGGAAGGCGTTTCACGCGGGACGGCCATGTTGGGAGTACCACGGAATGCAAGCCCTGTTGTGATAAGGACCAGGAAGACCAAAAGGGGCGCGTCCTGTGGGTCATGACATCTTAATCAGCCAGTCCGGAAAGAATGGTGGTGGCGGATTTACCACCACTGTTCTTTCCGGACCGGCTGACTCGTAATGAGGCGCATCCTCACTAGTAGGAGAGAAACCCATGGGAAAATTAGTGGAAAATGGGGCAAGCTACGAAAGCTGATAACGCAACTAAACATGAGTAAGAACATTGGCAGAGGTTTCCTCTGGCAAAATAACAGGTGACCCGGCCGCATCACGACGGGCACCGACATGCTTGCCTCTGGTGCACCTTCAGTTTTCTTCGTAATGTCATGTGTAGCATTACTAAGGTGTGAAAGGCCATCAAGTCCAAGATGCGTTGAAATTTCACTGCTCAAAAACTCTTTACACAACAACTGTAGTGTCAATATCCCCCCAATTGGGAGGTAAACTATTATAAAGCAGCTTCTGTAGTCTTCTTAGGGTTATTTGTAGGTACTTTATTATAAATTACATAAGCTGTTAACTAGGAGAGGCCACCGGGTCCCATCACCCAGGCTCAACTGACCGGACTGGAACCAAGGGGCTGGATTCAATGCCAAACATTCCGCAGGCTCACACAGCGTTCCAAGCTGGGACACAGCAGCATTCCTGCAGGCATGCACTGGCAACAAGTACATTATAACACATCTCCTCCCTTTCCAATAATGACACAGACAAGAGATGGCAACAAGTACATTATAACACATCTCCTCCCTTTCCATTTTTGATGACCCAAACAAGAGAGGTCAAACACAACAAGACGTGTCATAATGCCAGGCATCTTTTGGAGAGATGCAACTCAAAAGAAATAACTAGGACGTTGTCCCTACACATCCTTCAGACTTCAGCCTTCACACTATGCTCTACTTGGGATGCTTCACTACCATGGGACAGCCTCAGACTTCAAACTCTACTGCAAGGGTGCAAGGGGACGTAATCCCTACCCATACTTCAGACTTCAACTTTACTTAAATGGGACGTAATCCCTACAACATCTTCATCTTCACAGCTTTAATAATTTTGGGACGAGATCCCTGCACTTCCTTCAGACTTCAAACTCTAGTGCTGGGGACGTAATCCCTATACTGGCTTCAGACTTCATACTTTAATAATATGGGACAAAATCCCTACGCTTGCTTCAGACTTCAAACTCTACTGCTGGGGAACGTAAATCCCTACCCATACTTCCGACCTCAGCTTAATAGATGGGATGAAATCTCTACACATACTTAAAGATTCAACTTTACTGACTGGGGATATAACATAAACCCTCCCATGCATGCAATCCGTTATGTGGCCAGTATACTGGAACCTCTGATTGGGCATGAGGGTCGACGTTTCCAAGTTGATTGTCAGGTACAGAGCAAAAGGCAGCTTGATAACAAGACTAACAGTTTTCACTAGTTGAGAAGTAATGAATGCACAAATTAGCCAATTTTCTATGGAAAACATGGATTCCCCGGCACAGCAGCTGGTAGATCACAGCATCTGTCACCTATGAAACCACCCTCGATATAGAATTTAGGCTGAATTACAGGACCATGTGCTGATAGTCTGTGTATTGTGAATATTGCAAGCGTAGACATTTTCTGTGGGCCTCCAAATAGGTGTGTGCATGTACGCATCCTGCAAGTCCAGAGAGCAAAACCAAACTCACCAGATGAGGGATGTCAAGGTTTGGCCCAGGATAACCATCTTGAAACTCGGCCGGAAAGCATTGGTGTAATCTTGAGAGAATGAGGATGGTCCTCCAACCCGACTTGTGCTTCCTGGGATGGGCAAAAAAAAAAAAAAAAAAACGAGAAATAGCCGCTTGGTGACATTAGACATACCATCTGTATTGCACCCAACTTCAAGACTTTCTGAAGTCCTCCTTCCTGATTCGATGAAAATTCATGAAGGGGGTAGGCTGGCGAAGGTGGCATCAGCCTGTCCAATGCCCCCCGCCCCCATGCTGAAAGTAGAGGGATACCTGTCTGCCCACTGGCCTAGCATGCCGCTGGGACTGGTGGGAGAGGGGGGGCTGTCAATCTTGGGCTTTTCAGCCAGGAACCCACCAAAACCCAATGAGGTCCTAGTTCCTCTCAGGGCTTCCAGTGCTGCAGGTTTAGAGTAGGCTAAAAGGCTTCTTGCCCTGAGAGAGTGGGTTTTCTTTTTAGTAAACGCTTCAGTCCTACAGTGAAAAAGAGTCAGGCCATCTAAGGGTAAGGCCTTGACCTTTTCCTGCCCTTCTGGTAAGAGCTTACTGCTCCTGAGCCAGGCAACTATGTGAAATTCCAGGCCCATTCACATTCCTCTCGCTCGGGTGTCTGCATGCCCAGCGGCTGACTCCAGAATGTCGGGCGTAACCATACTAGCGTCCCGAATGCCTGAAAAGAACTGCGGCTGCCTGTCTCCATTTTGATCAGATGCAAATTCTTCCATCGGAAGCTGTTCTCCTGAACACCCGTGAAGACTTGCTCTCCAATCGACTCTAATCTCTCTTCTGTCCTCATTCTCCTTGATCTATCCTCTGCTTTTGAAACGGTCAACCATGCCATCCAGCTCGATCATCTCTGCGACAACCTTGGTATTACTGATCAGGCCCTGGCCTGGTTGACCTTTCTCACCAACCGACCCTCTCAGGTCCAACTGGGGTCATTCCTCTCTTCCTTTCTACTATCTCTCTCTCTACCTGTGGTGTTCTCCAGAGGTCTAACTTCTCTCTCTGGCTCTTCAACCACTACCTGGCACCTCTTCCCCACTGCATCGCTACTTTCTGCTCCAATTTTCAATGTTATGCGGATGACACTCAGCTCTCTTTCAGGCTCCCCTCAGCCACCTCTGCTTCTTCTCTCATACCATACCGTCTGGCCGCAATTCAGGAATGGTGTGCCGCCAATGACCTCTGCCTTAGTGCCAGTAAGACTGAGACCCTCCTCATTGGGACACCCGCTTCCTCCTTTCTGCTCTCTCTAGCCGCCCACTCTGTTTGTTTGTTTATTTTATTTATATAGCGCTCCAGACCCGGAGGTAAGAGGGTGCTTAGGTAAGCGGTTACAGTATACATTTTATACATTTTACAAGTTACTCTGGGCCCTCTTCCTGCTCCTTCCTGTGAGGCTAAGAACCTTGGTATCATCTTCGACTCCACCCTCTCCTTCTCTCCTCACATCTCTGACGTCTCTAAGAAGTCAAATTATCAGCTGCACCTCCTCAGAGGTATTCTTCCTTTTCTCACTTTCCCCCAGAAGCTCAGTCTCCAGAGCTCTGGTCCTCTCTAGGCTGGACTATTGCAACAGCCGCTTTCTAAATCTTCCTGCCTCTACTCTTCGACCTTTACAATGTATCCAGAACAGGACTCCGAGACTTGTCCTTGGCCTCAAGCTCAGGGATCACATCTGTCCAGCTCTGAAATCTCTTCACTGGCTCCCCATGGCTGCAAGGATCAACTTCAAGACCCTCTGCATTGTCCACAAGGCTTTCTTGGGCCTGGGACCGATCTACCTCCAACTTTCTCTTCCAAAACATCTTCCTTCTCGAGCAATCTGCTCATCCACCTCCAACTCTCTGAGGGTCAGACGCTTCTCCAAGCAGAGAGTTGGTGGCAGATCTATCTCCAAAGGCTGGGGGCCTCCCTCTGGAACAGCCTCCCTGGCTCTCTCAAACTTGAGCAGAGCCACCTCCGGTTCCAGAAGCAACTGAGGACCTTCCTTTTTGATTCCGCATTCTCTCTGCCTCTCCCCTGCTGATGCACCTGACTGCTCTGCGCACTGGTCACCCTCTGAACTCGGGCCCAGACTCCTGCATGTCCAGCTGCCTTTGTACTGCCTCCGGGCTCCCCAGCACTTAAGGGTCTGTATCTGCAACCTGACAGTCCCTTCTCTCTGCACCTATGAGCCACGCGCTGGCTGCACCTGTGAGTTAACTGCACATGACCCTTCCCCTCAACCCTGGCGCTTCTGCCCTTCCCTCTTTCCCGCACTTGCACAATCTGAAAGACACAAGGCCTAGTGAGCATGTTATTTTGTCCTCCCTTGTTTCACCCTCGTCTTGTCGCACCTAGAAATACCTTTGCACAGACGTGTTATAAATGCTACATCATATTATATCATATCTCTCTACATAGATTATTGCACGCTGCTAGTATGGTATCAGAGTTTGCCTGCCTCTAATGTAGTGCACTGTTCAAGTAGATCTTTTTTCCATCTGTGTCAAGGGCATTCTCCTCCTAGCCTGAAAGGGTAAATGAGGGGGGTGCCAGACCATGTACCACTGGTGGTAGGCACACTGACCTGCAACAGAGCAGCGAAACACAGCCAAGTAAGGCAGTGGATTGGTGCAGATGCACAGCGTTTTGGAAGGAGTCAGGCTGTAAAGGCCATCCAACGCCTCACTTAAGAGACCTACATTGTGGAATACGCGGTTTGACTGAGGCATGTCATTATGTCCCTCTTCCTCAAGGTGAGCAGAGTCTGGCAGTTCAGTGGGCGGTTGTTATTCAGGATTCAACAGCCGTGAGGTGTCTGGCTGTCCAGCGTGGACAGGCTGTCCGGAAGGGCCCGCTATTTATTTATTTATTGTTTGCTTGTTAGGCGCTTATACAATAAGAATATACTGTTTCAAAGCACCCACAGGGCAGGAAGGGAGGGTGAGAAATACAATTAAAACATAATATTAAGAGCAGAGGGGGAGGAGGGGGAAGGATGAACCTACCATGCCTTGTGAGTATTCAGAACATGCAAGTGCAGATGGGAAGAAGGAAGAGGGGTAAGTGCTGGGGAGTCCGAGCTCGATTGTGAGACATGGACTAAGTGCTAGGAATGATTGAGTGCTACACGGTATGGGCCGCGGGAGGAGTAAGTGCAAGTCTCCAGGGCAACCCCAGAGAGCCATCTTGAGTTTGAAGCCTTGGACAAGGCCTTCCCATGGTTCACAGGTCCAAATTTCACAAACAATTCAGAGGTCTTCCTAAAACTCTTTGTGTGGGCCACGTAGAACTTCAAGGCACAAGCAACGTCCAGCAAATGCAAGGCCCTCTCCGCCGGTGACAAAGGTTTCGGGAAGAAAACAGGTAAAACCAAAGGCTCATTGAGGTGGAATTCCAACAGAACCTTTGGCATGAACGTGGGGTGCGTACATAGTACCACCCTTGATTCTTGGAAAGCCAGATATGACTGCTTGTAGGATAGGGCCTGGATCTCCCCCACACATCTGGCTAAGGTGAGGGTCACAAGGAATGGCGTCTTCCACAAGAGAAACTTGAGTGGGGCTTGATGCATAGGTTCGAAAGGTGCCCCCCATGAGTCTTATCAGAACCAAGTTGAGTTCCCATGCTGGGGCATGCGCCTTCACCTGAGGGAAAGATTGAAAAAGCCCCTTGAGGAACTCCTTGACGAGTCTGTTGTACCACAGTGAGGATCTTTCCGGGGATCGGGAGTAGCATGAGATGGCCGCCAGGTGTACCTTGACGGATGCGTGAGCCAGCCCAGCTTTCGCCAAGGACAACAAGTATGGAAGAATCAGAGGGGTAATCTTCTGCGACTGGCACCACGTAGCAAAATGCTTCCACTTATGGCTGTAGCACTTTAGAGTCGACAACGCCCTGGCCTTGGCGAGGACCTCCATACAGTCCGCTGGCAACTCATAGCCTCCTAACTCTACGGCTGCACAAGCCATGCCTTCAGGTTCAGAGATCCTGAGTTGTGATGAAGGATTGCGCCTCCCTCTCTGGTGAGCAGATCCGGAAGTATGGCAACTTGATTGGAGGCCACACTGACAGGCTGAGTAGGTCCGAATACCAAATCTTCCTCGACCACGCCGGGACGATGAGTATCATCTTGCACTGACACTGTCTGAGTGTGTTGATCACACGAAGCAGGAGAGGAAACGCGGGAAAGGCGTACAGAAACAGACCTTCCAATGGGAAGGAGAACGCGTCCCCCATGCTCCTGGGTTGGTGGAACCTGCTGAGGAACTTCTGGCATTTTGAGTTAACCGCCGTGGCAAACAGATTGACCGGAGGTCTGCCTCATTTGAAGGACAGACGGTCCACTTGATCCTGATGAAGTTCCCACTCGTGGCAGGAGAGCAACTCTCTGCTGAGGGAGTCGGCGATGGTGTTCTTGATGTCTGCCAGGTTGAACGGGACAAGGAACATCTGTCCTATGGCCCAATGGCACAAGTCCTGAGCTTCCTTGGAGAGCCCAGGGATCGAGTGCTCCCTTGTTTCCTGATGTAGGACATGGTGTTGGTGTTGTCGTCCGTGAAGACCCTCACCACCTTGCCTCCCATAGACGATAGGAAATACTTAAGGGCCCAGAAAACTGCCCGTAACTCCAGGATGTTGATGTGCAGATCTTTCTTCTCCTTAAGCCACAGACCTCTGGCGGGTAGACATCCGGTGTGAGCTCCCCAACCTTCCAGAGAGGGTTTCATGGAGACTGTCTCCTGGTATGGCAGGGTTTGAAATTCCATCCACTGGCCGATGTGGGAGCATACCAGCCACCACTCTATCGCCCTCTGGAACTTTGAATAGTTCACGGAGAACCCCAGCTCCGTCAGTAGCCGGACGGTCTCCTTGATTGCTCGCCAGCCAGTTCCTGGGAGCGGGCTCGAACTAGCCAATCGTATAGGTATGGCTATACGTGTATGCCCTGCAGCCGTAGGTGGGCCACCACCAGGGCCAGGTATTTTGTGAACACCCTTGGGGCCGACTTAATGTCGCCAGGTAAGGCCTTTCACTGGTAGTGCTGGCCTTGTACTACGAACGAACTGAAGGAACTTACTATGTTTCCTGTGGATGGGGACATGGAAGTACGCATCCTCTAAGTCCAACAACGTCAAGAAATTCCCTTCCTCCAGCTATCCGAGCACGTGTTGCAATGTGACTATCCTGAATTTTTGGGATTTCAAGTACTTGTTTAGATAGCGCAAGCCCATGATGGGTCTCCAACCCCTTGTCTTCTTTCTGACCAGAAAGTATCTGGAATAGACTCCGGAGCTTCAGAGCCATTGGGGAACTAGCTCTATCGGCGGAATACGAGGACACCTGCGTTGAATCTCTAAGTTGTGCCCCTGGATGAGAGCATTCAGCACCCATCTGTCAGTGGCGAACTTCCTCCACTCGCTGACAAATCTCATCAGCCGGCCTCCCACCGGTGTGCATGAGTGGGGGCCTGGCATGTTGGTTGGTTCAGGCTTTCTTGGGTGCCAGTGTCCTGCCCTGCGGGTGACGGCGATGCTGTCCTTCATTACCATAGGCCTGGGAGCAACCTCTGTAGGCTTCTTGCGTTGAGGATCAGGAAGGCTGTATGTAAGATGTAGATAAACCCTTTGATGACCTGCTCGATTTTCCCATGGAGGAGCGAAAAGAAGAGGAGTTCCCTGTCGTACCTGGCTAGGATCACCAAGGCACTGGCCGCCTTGATTGTGGCCACCGCCATGTAGATCACTTTCCTCCCCATGGCGTCCATCCTCTTCCCCTCACTGTCCGGAGGGACCGACGACGATGAGGCCGGGTTAGCCGACCACTTCCTCGCAGCACCAGACACTGCCGTGTCCGGTGACAGTTGTAACCTTAGGCACTTGGGTGTGGAGTCTGGCACCCTATACGTCTTCTCCAGCCTATCCTGCTTTGCTTGAGCCATGCAAGGGTTCTTCTTGACGCGGTGGAGGATGGTGATACGGGGGCGTCAGATGATGCTTCCTCTTTTTAGGCAGAGGCTGATCAGGAACCTGAGGTACTTCGGGTACCTGTGCCGGGGGCATTCTCGGCTGGATCTCAGACACTAAGGTGTGGAGGGTGGATAGAATGTCCAAGGAAATGTCCCTAGGCTGAGAAGGTAAAGAAGGAAAACTAGGCCATTCGCCGCCGTCATTGTAGACCGTATGCATTGATCCGTGAATGAAACATCCATAGGTTGAGCAACCTCCTCGCCCCCTCACTCCTCTTTTTTCCAACCAGAGGACTTTGAACCGGAACCTGGGCCGGTACCTTTACCCCTTCTGGAGTGATTGCAGCTTTTGCTAAAGCCTCTGCAGTGGTGTTGCACTGTGGGGGCAGGTACACTTTCTGCTCTGCAGGAGCCACCCTTGTAGGATCAGCGCCCGTAGTAGAGATAGTAGTATTAGCCATCAAGGAAGTAGCCGACAAGGACTTTGTCTGTGCTGGTTGAGCCTGATTGGGCTGCACGGCCTTCTTATCCTCTGTCCTTGCTTATCTGATTTCTCCCGTAGCTTTGCCGGGGTGGATGATTTCCTCTATGAAAAGGAGCTTGATGGTAGGCTGCCTATGGAGGCAGAAGGTGATGCTGATCGCGCACTATCCGCGCATCAGCGGCGAACACGGTGGGCTCGGACCTGCGGATCTTGGCCTTATTTTGGACCCCCACGGATGGGGCGACCTCAAAGGACTTAGAAGACCGTTCCTCGGATCGGCCATTCCTGTAAAAGGGACAACTGTGCTCGGAGCACGGGGCAGAGGCCTTTGTCGCGTTTGGCCATGCCGCCAGCTTACTATGCCGGTCCTTTGTCTTTTTCTTAGGGAAACCAAGGCATAACTCGCACCCTACCTCCTTATGGTCCGAGTGTAGGCAGTAGAGGCATTTTAAGTGCTTTCCTTGCACAAACACATTCCGTAGACCGCATTTGGTGCAGGGCCTGAAGAGGGACCCCCCTCCTTCTCCTCCGTCATGGTCAGAGGGCACGAAGTAGGCCAAAGATGGCCTTCTAGAAACTTCGATGAATCTTTGCACTTGAGGGGAGCAGAGCTTCACTGACAACGGATCCCCGTCGCCGGCAGATGAGAAAAAGAGCACACAGGCTCTTTGGAACAAAAATATAACTTTTCTTGTCGAATAATTTGAAAAAATGTACAAATAGCTCAGAGAGCAACTCGAGGACTCCCGAAACTGAGGCGTGCAGTAAAAATCTGAAGGTGGCTTCCAGAGGCAGGGCTTAGGGAGAAGACTGTCATTGGATGGGGGCAGTATGACCCAGAGGACAGTGATTGGTTAAGAGGAGAAATACAGTGTTTTTTTTGTTTTATCGAGGATTCCCAGCCTGATGACGAAATATTCATGAGCATATGAATCCATGCCAGACCCCATGCTGGAGAACGGTTGGTTCCATCCCATCTGACATAGAGAAAGGGACTGATGCATGGGTGCTGTGCGCAGTGGCATAGTCGGGACACACCGTGCTGGTGCTAGCAAAACATTCTTGGTATGTGCTGCGTAGAAACAGGCTCTGGCCCCACCCCTGTTCCATGGAACAGCCGAAGGGAGTGAAGGAAAGGGGACAGGACTAAGAGTATGGAAGTCAGAGCCAAAAACAGAAGAGCTGCAGGTTGCAAATCCCTGCCCTAAGCAAATCACTTTAGTCAAGGCCTAACAAAATAAAAAATAAAATGAAGAATGATCTGAGAAGTATATGTCAATGCATGGGCCATAAACGTGTAAGGGTGCCAGCAAGTGCAGAACAGAAACAGCAAAACTAACATGTAATCTTAAAAATCAACACACTATACTCCCAAAATACCAGTGACCATGTCCCTTTTATCTGTATTTATTTGATGAACATGTATGTCAACTTTGATCAGAAATGACTTACAATAACACATTAACAGAAGGCGAGGCATTCCCATGAAGGGAGCCTGTACAAGAGAATAAAGATGAGAACAAGTGGTGAGCCCGTTTAGGAGGGTGTAGCAATAGTGGGACATATACTAGGGGCAACACAAAACAAACAAACAATATTTATATACAAGAAAGGTGACATACAAATGTGTATTAAGTGGGGTTAAGTGGTTAGTTTGCAGGATACTGCTGTGCTTCTGCGACTCTGCTCGTGTTTGAGAAAGCTTTTTCTTTTTTTTTTTGCAAACGCGAGAAAGCGCATCATCAAGAACGCTGCAACTTTAACTCACTGTTGATTGCCGGGAGTTGCTGGGAGTCGCAGGGGCCCGGCCCCTCCGTGCCGAGCCACTACCTCAAAAGCTCTTCACTGGTGAAGCGGAGCTAAGTGGCTAGCAGTTTGCAGGCTGCTGGCTCAGCGTGTTCTACCTCCCCGCTCCTGATGAGAATTCTGCTGCTTTCCATCTGTAATTGGTCGTAAGTAGAATAATTACTCCTTTAACCGTGAGTCTATGTAAGAAGGATTGGATTGAGTATTTGATATTATACCGCCAGAAGGCCGCGGGGAGACTGCGGGGCAAAGCCCTTTGATCCCTGACGCCGATCTTATTCTACAAGGAACAGTGTTCATTCTAGAATTTTCAAAGACACTTTACATTACGATATACTTTTTGCCTCCAATATTATCATGAACACGCGGCAAGTAAAGAGAGATACGAACCATCTCAGTTCATGTGAAGCTGAACAACGATCTATTCATGACAGTGTTTCGTCACTCACACCCGCTGCATATCCTGTAAACGACCTAATTGCGTTGGAAGAACTACAACGGGCCTCATTATGACTTTGGAGGTAGCCATGCCGCTATTTGCGGCACGGCTGCCTCCAAAATCGGGTCCGGGTTCCCTGAATGGGGAATTACCGGGCCATTCCGAGTTTGGAGGGCCCGTTAATTCCTCCTACAGGAACCCGGGCCCGGACCTTCCACATTCCCATTTGAGCCCCCATAGGCCATGGGGGAGGGAGCTAACAACGAGCCGATTACGGCCGGCCTGTTGTTAGCTCCCTGGTCCTCTCGCGGGACCCAATCTGGACGTCCCGAGGGGACCTCGTAATTTTGCGTAATGGGTTTAACGTGTCCGCCACCATTAGCCAGTCCTTTAGATTCAAATATACTTACAACTACATCTGGATGCTCAAACAACACCCCTGCTCCTCGACCAAAGCAAACAACTCTGCCTCAAACACTTATGCAACAAGAATCCTTAATGAATAATGATGAGTATTATCCTGCTATACCAACAAAGGAATTGACGAATTCTGACTTAGCAACTCAATTGAGTAAAGATATTTCTCTTCTTGCAGTCCAAATCTTCGCACAAAAACGTTTGAGCCTTGCCTCTATTCAAAATAAACTACGAGAGTTTGAGAGAAATATGTCGATGAATCAGAGTCACGCATCTCGAGTAATAAAATCATCATCTGATTATTCTATTGAGTCCCGTGGAAATAGGGCTCCAGCATCCGGTCATGATCGATCGCGCTTTACAGCAGATTCTAACCAGTTAAGTGAAATTGTTAATTCCAGACTCTCTGATATACAAACTAAATCGACGTCCTCTAATTCAACCTCCTCTACGAAATCTAGCATCGCAGATCAGAACTGGGATTTAACTCACATCCCAACTCCACCGACATGCCTGAACATTGTTGATTCGGAGCTCCAAAGAACAATTCTTGCTTCGATCTCACTCTCACTATCTCCATTCCTTAAATTATATGAAACATTACATGACTCCCTAAAAGATCAAACAACTCTGACTGCTATGCTACAATCAAAACTAACAGTCATAGGGCCTCATTCCGACTTGGGCGCAAAGGGATTACTGGCACCGGTAAGGACACCAGTGCCGGTAAACCCTTTGCACCCTATTCCGAGGTCCCTTAGCGGGTCCCTCCTTTAACGCCTGGTCTGACCAGGCATTATGGACAGGACCTGTTAAGGGACTTCAGAGCTAATAACCGTACCGCAAATTGCAGTACCGTTATTAGCTACTTCCCCATTCCCCTTCTGCCCTATGGGGGCTCAAACAGGAATGGGCAATGGATTTTTCAATGGGGATTTACAGGTCCCGCAAAGGTCAGACTACACCGGTAAGTCCCCATTGAACCAGGTCAGAGTCGGTACTGGTATGGGAGGTAGTCATGGCGCAAATAGCGCCATGACTACCACCATACTCGGAATGAGGCCCATGGAGTCTTTAATTTCCAAAGTAGATTCTCGATTAGACAAAGAATTAGAATCTTTGCTCCTCTGGCAAAATCGATTAGCTGATCTAGCGAGAAGAGAAGCTTCTGATAAATCCACATTAATGGACGCGATCCTAGAAGATTGTAAATGGATGCGCTCTATGTGGAAATCACAGGAAAACCATACTCACTTACTTCAAGTCGATAAAGAAAGTCATCCCCCACAGTTATGTGATAGAGCGAAGTCACTTCCTAACCAATCACAACTTCCCAAAACAAATTCTAAAGACATTCTGACTGATATGGTAATTGATCTATCAGTGTCTAATCAAGACAAAAAGATTGAAGGTAACATATTCTCAATCTTCGATAAGAAAGAGCCTGCAAATCCTGTCATGGCTCAAGGACTAGCAGTGACGAAAGAGGTTATGAAAACAAAGAAAAAATTAAAAAAACAACCATCGGCAAAAAAAAAAAAACAGAAGCAAACTGGGTCTCGAGCGTTTTTGAGAAATATACGCTCGCCCCCTAAATCTACAGAAGTACAGCTGGCAGAAAAAAACAAGAAAAGAAATAATACTAAATGAAGTAATGCTACCTACAATAGAGAGACCTCTAACAATGTTCCCGGATGATTCACCACTACAAATGACACCTACCGAAACTACTGATAATTCTTCAGCTTTAAGTGATTTGGTTGATTTATTAGAGCAAGATCAAGATGATGCTCATTGGAACAATCTTTCTGAATCAGAATGGGCAGATATTGAGATGCTAGCCGCCAAACTCACCCAAACACCTATTACAAAGAATGGAGTCAAATTTAAAAGTAGCTAATTGTTTGATATAAGTGAAAAAGTGACATCGACTGAATTTTGCATACTTGAACAAAAAAGGAAAAAACTCGACTCACAGAGCCGGCCTAAAGTGTCAGTAAAACTACCCTTAAGAAAAGACAAAGGCCCTCATTACGACCCTGGCGGATTTTTTCCGCCATCGACGGACTTTCCGGCCATGCCGTAAAGTCCGTTTACGCCATGGCGGATGGTGGACTTACCGCCCCATTCCGAGGTCGGCGGGGCGGTAAGTCCCCATTGACCCATTTACCCTTCCCCATTCCCATTTCGGCCCCATAGGGTATAATGGGAGTGGGGAAGGAGTTAATTACGCCACCGTAAATTACGGTGGCGTAATTAACACCAAGGTCCCATAGCGCCATGGATTTCTCCGCCCGCAAAAAGCGGGCGGAAAAATGACCATGGCGCTTTGGGAACTCGTAGTTGGCGGTAAGGGGTCGGCGCAGCTAACGCTGGCGTAGACCCCTTACCGCCAGGGTCCTAATGAGGCCCAAACAGTTTGATACATTTGAGTCAAAGAAGAAAAACTTCAAAATATATTTAGAAAGGATACACAAAGGGCAGAAGGTACCAATTCTGAATAGATTAACAGTGATGAAGTTATTTCAGCACGTCCCGCAATTGCGCTCGATATCTACCCATGATGTAAGGATAGTAGAATTTGCCTCTGAAAAATCTATGGATGAAGTTGTGCTCCACCTGTCATCGTGGAAAATTATGAAAGCAATTCTGGACCAGAATACTTACTTATTGAGATTGGGATATGATGCGCAGGAATATCGAGCAATTCCATATAATGATGCTCACTGTTCACAAAAGATACACTTTGCCAAAGACAAAGGTAAAACTACCTCAAAGGTCCATCATACCACACAACATGTAGCTGTATTGAAATCAAATACTATCAATCATAAAGCACAACAGAAGGATATGCACGCCAATCAGCACCCACATTCCTCCCATAATAATTTGCTGCAAAACCTGAGAAGAATATCTCTCAAGATTGGTGAGAAAAATCATTTAGAAGTCTCAAATCATACTTCACCCGTGAGAAGGGAGGTACCAAATAACAACCAAACAATATCAGCCTTAGACAAACAAGAGCTACTTAAACTCCACTTTACTGTAAGTAACAATATCCCAGCTATGCAGAATGCGACTTCTATGAAGGACTCAACCTGGAATTGGCTAGCCAGTGCATTAGATGTGCACAAATCACAATAGACTTCCCCCCTCAGGCGTTGCTTGCACGCATGCCATAAAGACAAGCTCCCGTGGAGCTCCGTCCGAGATCCTGCCAAAAAGAACTAATAATGCTTGATTAGCTCTACAATACACGATCTGCCTGCATAATCCTGCAGGGGAACTAATCCCCACCACTCGACCCGACTCCTGAGCCGAATCGGAAAGGAGAAGACAGAAAACGCAGAGTCCAAAGTCGAGCCCCTGGGGCCTGCAAGATGGCGCCGCCCGCTGCGAGCTGTGACTGATGCGGCAGCCGAATCAAGACCCCGCGGAGCCCATAGCAGAGGACGCGCTCGACTGATCGGACCATCGGATCCCCGGCTCCGGCTGCTGAGTGAGCGGAACACCGGCGAACCCTGCGCAACGGACGTGGGAGAAGCCGCAGCTCCTGAAAGGCGGGAGCGGACACAGACCACTCGAGCCCTGCAGCGCGGAGAGGCCCGCAGCCCCGCGAATGCACACTTGCGCTTCGCCCAGGCTCCAAATCCAGGGATAAGCAGCGGAGGCTGAGAGTGAATCCCCCGTGGCTGCAGAGCGGGGTGCTGGCACGCAGCCCCCCGGACGCGCCCCAGCACAGCGGCAGAGAGTCGACCCTTTTGGACCTGGCCTCCATCAGGACACCGGTCGCTGCGGGGTCGGGGGCTGGCCCCCCCCCGCGACTACAGCGAGAGCTAGCATACAGCACCTGCGCTGCGAGGCGCGAACGGAGGCCTCGAGGGAGGCAAACGAACGCACACACTACCAGGTGAGGAGGCAGACACAAGAGCGACCCCCCCGGCGCATGCTAGCCGACACTGCCCGGCCTGAGGGTGCAAAGAACAATCGACCCTGCGATCTTGCGCGGTCTCTTGCGCGGGGGGGCAGCCCGGATTCGTGTGGCCCTTGGTGCCCTTGGACCGTGAAGGGAGAGAAGGGGGAGAAAGAAGCACAAAAAAGCCTGTGTGGAAGATTCCTGGAGTGGCAGGGGAGCTCTGGGAACCAGCCCACAACGCATGCCGTGGGGACGGGCTTCCATAGAGCTGGCCAACCTAACTTCAGCCCCCGGACGGCTGGATAACGCGGAGGGCCCACATCAATAACTACAGCCCGTCTGGCGGCATGGGAACCGCACCAGCCAGGCCGCTGGGGGGCGCAAGAGCGATCAACGTACCCCTGGGGAGACCGCACTGAAAGCGGCTGAGGTCCGCCGACTATCGGAAGCCGGGGGCACCCTCGGCCACACACTGGGCCCAAATGGCAGGTTGACACCCCCCCCGGGACGGAGGCAGCAGCAGGACGGATACGGGGCAATCACCACTGCCTGACGAAACTGCCACAGGGATAATCCCCACCGGAACAAGCCCCAACGAAGCCAGGACCAGACCTAAGCAAGCAGGGGGACCAGCCTGAGCCACAAATCGACAAGCAGGACAGTGAGGCGAGAAGGCCCATATAACTATTGAGGCTGCCAGACACTAACTGGACACGTAGCACCGGAACCACAGCTCTACCTGAAGGCAGTAAGCCATGACCACACAACCTGCGGGTCAAGACCTGGAACAGGACATAGGAGGGACCCTGGGAGGGAGATGTCACCAAACTGAAACTGGTCACAATGGACTCATTCACGACGGCCAAACCCCAGAGACAACCACAACAGGACCAGGAAACCTCGGGGGAACCCTCCCAGAAGGAAGAAGGCCTCAAACATGCGCAGGTCCTACAGGCAATATCTGCCCTCCGCACATCGGTGGAGGGGAAGATAGAGGAGGTGAAATCGGACATACAGCTCATGCGTCAGGATGCTCGTAACCTCACTGAGAGGGTCACGGCGGCGGAAAATACATTACAAGACACCATGGAGGACACCCAAGAATTGAAAACGAAAGTTCAGGAACTTGAGCAGAAGGTGGCAAGGCAGGAGGCGCGCTCCGAAGATGCCGAGTTCCTGAGGACATGGAGGGCCCAGACCCGACCAACTTCGTCGAGATGCTGTTGCTGCAGGAGATAGGCCCAGGGAAGCTCTCCCAGGGATTCTCAGTGGAAAGAGCCCACAGATCCCTCCAAAAACGCCCACCGCCAGGCTCACACCCACGACCAATCATAGCTAAAATTCTGAATTTCCGCGACCGTGAAACCATATTACGATATTCAAGAGAAGGAGGAGAAATCAAACGGAAAGACTCAACGATAGTCATATATCCGGACTACACACCCACTGTGCAACGAGCAAGGAACTCCTTCATCCCAATAAAAGCGCAATTACGGAAACACAACCTAAAGTATATGTTGCTCTACCCGTCACCCCTCAAGGTCCTCTACAAAGGAAGAGCGACATTCCTTGAGACTCCAGCTGCAGCAAATCTATGGCTGGAACATAACAACCTGGATGATGGCAAAGATGATCTACCAAAATCGGATATGGGATGACAGCCCACCCACCGTTATAATAAGAAAGGTGAGGCCCCCCCATGCAGGGCCACCAAAGCAGACAATGAGATCCCAGTGGAACACTACTAAGTCGATTGCCGAATCGGATGAGAACTCGAAGGACTACACGAGCACGGAAAAACAACCCAGCCCCACGGAAACTGTGTAGGCAACCTACCTACACGCACCTTGATCCGGAAGGCCAGGAGTGGCCTGGAAGGCTCGGGATCCCCCGAGCGTTGCAAGTTGGAAGCAACTGCTGGGGGCAGTTCAAAGTTACACGGTTTGCTGTTCCCATTCAAAAGAATGGAAGTTACTACTGTTGGTAAGTCTCCAAGAATGAAAAGAAGGGAGAGAGGGACTGAACTGAGGGAGGAGGAAACTTGCATCTTGTCCCACACAGGGAAGGGGCTACTATCGCTAGTACCATGCACACGGACACCAAAAAGAGAGGAGCTGAACGGACACTATGCCCACCTCGAACCAACATGACCACTACAGCAGTTAAAATACTGACATGGAATGTGCGAGGCTTGGGGACATACATTCGCAGAAACAGAATTAAGACCTACCTGAATAGAAAAGGGGTGATGATAGCGCTACTACAGGAGACCCACTGCACGACTGACTCACTGGCCAAACTCCAAACACACTGGGGGGGGGGGGCAGGGTTTTGGCACTGCTTACTCCAAATATGCCAGGGGAGTGTACACCTGGATACACCCACAGCTCCCTTTCCGCCTGAGAAAATCAGAGGTTGATCCGGAGGGTAGATTTGTGATACTATGGGGGCACATAGAGCAGACAGAAATATGCATAATGAACTCCTATTTCCCCAACAGCAATATACCGGCACACCTGGACTCGCTATACCCCAAAATCGTGCAATACAGAGATAGCCTGCTCCTCTGGGGGGGTGACCTCAACTGTGTATGCGATCCGGCAATAGACAGATCCATCCCCCATCCGAAGGGTCCATCAGCAGCAACAATGGCCCTGACCACAATGATAGACAGGCTGGACCTGGCAGATGTGTGGCGCGAAACACACCCAACACAGAGAGGATACTCATACTACTCATCCCCGCACAAACTATACACGAGACTGGACCACATCCTCATAGGCAGAGAACACCTAACACAGGTGGAAGGAGCGCAGTATTTAGGAAGAACCATATCTGACCACTCCCCACTCTTGGTGACATGGAACCACAATGGCCCCAGACCCCCGATCCCCATGTGGAAAATGCCAGCGGAAGCACTCAAAGACCCAGACTTTAGGGAGGAGCTACAAGACTCCATAGATAGCTACATAGAAAACAATGCGGGAAGTGTGGAACACAGCAGCACGGTATGGGACGCCCTGAAAACGGTGATGAGGGGGGAAATCATTGCAAAGGCCGGGGGAATCAGGAGACAGCTCAGGAAAGAATTAGACCAGCTGGAAAAGAAGATAGAAAGGCTAGAGGCAGCCCCCATAGGTGACCAGAACAGGGAAACGGAAACTCAGGGGAGAAAATGATTCAGTGTGGAGTAGGCTGGAAAAGCTCGACCATGTGGCCAAAACGAACAGGGCACACATGTTCGTTTTGGCCAGAGGCGGACAGACCGGGCAGGCTGTTGGCCTGGCTATGCAGAAGGGAACACCCTAGACACCCCATCACCACGCTGCTGGATGAGGAAGGGAACACACACCACACGCAGCAGAACATAAACGACACCTTTAAACGTTTCTACACACAACTCTACTCACATGAGGAACAGGCCCCCCCAGAACAGATCACAGACACCCTTGATGAGATAGGACTCCATAAGATACCACCCGAACAAGCTCTGATATTAGATGCCGAAATCACGCTTGACGATATAACAGAAGCTATCCGGTCCCTGGCAACGTGCAAGGTGCCTGGCACTAACGGCCTGCCCTCGGAGTTCTACAAAGCATATGAACCCTCCCTTACACCTCTGTTACATGAGGTGTACCAAGAGGCATATGAGAGGGGGGTGCTGCCCGAAAGCATGTGGGAAACACTGGTGGTCCCGGTCCTTAAACCAGGCAAACCGGCAGATCGGTGTAATTCCTACCGCCCGCTAGCGATGCTAAATTATGATGCGAAAATTTTAACAACAATACTAGCCAAGCGACTGTCCAGAATAATAGGGGATATAATACACAGCGACCAGTGCGGCTTTATACCGGGCCGAAACACATCAATAAACCTGCACAGACTACAACACATCATGGCCCAAACTAATGAAGACAGGAGCTTATATGCACTAATGTCCCTAGATGCCATAAAGGCGTTCGACTCCATCTATTGGGAGTGGCTGGTGGCAGTACTTAGAGAATTTGGCTTTGGACCCGGGTTCATTAGATGGGTTCAGATATTGTACACCGGACCAAGAGCCAGAGTGAAGTCCGGGAAACACATATCAGAAGCCTGGGACATACAAAGAGGGACCAGGCAGGGCTGCCCGCTATCCCCAATGCTGTACATATTGGGGCTGGAACCCATAGCGATCTATTTTAGGAAGCAGTTTTTCGACGCTGGCATAAGACTAGGAGGGGTAGACCACATCATTTCGCTTTACGCGGATGATGTCCTTATATATGTTAGAGACCCACACCTCAACGTACCCGTCATGCTGGAAGTCTTGGACAATTACTCCAGAGTATCCGGGATCCAATTCAATAAGTCGAAGTCCTGCATGTTCCCCCTGGCGGCCCTAAAACACGTTGAGACGGAGGCACTTCCGAAGGTAGGGATAAAATGGCAAACCACCATATTCAGATACCTAGGAATCCAGATAATGCACACCCCCACACTGATGCACGAACACAACGGCAGCACTTCCGACCCTACGCAGATCCATGAACTTCTGGTCGCGACTTCCCCTGTCGATGATGGGAAGGGCCTCCATAGTTAAGATGATTGTTTTACCGCGATTCCTGTATGGGTTCCAAAATGTACACTATTATATCAAAAAACCCTTCTTCCGACTACTGGAATCGCTGATAAAGGAGTTCATATGGGGAGAAAATAGGCACAAAATAGCACTGTCGACACTAACCCTGCCATACGCCAGGGGCGGCATTCAGCTCCCTAACCTAGAAAAATACTACCTAGCAGCCCAACTCAGCTTTATAACTAAATGGCTCTCAGACGAACTTACTGATGAAAACCCCCTACTACAGACTATGAGCCTCCCTCACCGCCTGAAAGAACTGGTCTGGGCACCACCGAAGCTGCTGGCAGAAACACCCCACATAGTCACCCTGGGGAGGGAAGTCTGGCGCCGAGCGAGGACAGTCGCCCATGTGCAGAGGGCCTACTCACCAGAGATCCCACTGATTGCAGACCTACACACAGTGGCCACAGACCTGAAACAAATCAGATCATGGGAAAGGGAAGGGGTCTACACTTGGGGAGATTTATATGAGGAGGGTACCTTCAAGGAATTTAGCACGCTGCGGGACAGAGAGGGCATACACCCGGGACAGTTCCTCTGGTACCAGAAGATCCGCGCCATGGCACAAAGCAAATGGGAAACATGGCCCGAAGAACCGGATACTGACCCGCTATTAACGCTGCTATACAACATGGGGGAGGGCTGCAGACCAATATCCCAAATATATAGGCAACTGAGCGATACACCTAACCCCCGAAGCATGGACATGAAAAGGAAATGGGAAATAGATATAGGCAGGGAAATGACAGAGGGGGAGTGGAACAGGGCGCTTACATTCCCCAAGGAGGTGTCGAGAAATCACTGGTTCAGGCAAATACAGATGAATGTGCTGCACCGAACCTACCTAACTCCGAAACGGATAGCCAAGTTTAGCAAGCAAATGCAGTCTAACTGCACCTGGTGCAACAAGGAGGAAGCAGACCTAATCCACATGATGTGGGAATGCCCCAAAACGAAGACACTTTGGGAAAAGGTGAAACAGACATGTGAGAAAGCAGGCATGACCAAATACAAATGGACACCGGAGGAGTGCTTGCTAGGAACCTACCCCAGATTAGCCAAGATAAAGCAAATAGTCAGACTTATGGACATAACGTGCATATTAGCCAAACGAACCATAGCCATGTCCTGGAAAAAACAGTCGGACCACAATATAAAGCATGGCATGGAGAAACGGAACGATGGCTCCTGGCTGAGACCAAGGCCTGGGAAGAAAGCGTGGCCAGATCAACAGATGAGTCCAGCAGAGCCTTGGAAGCATGGAAAGAACTCACTAGACATATGTTTCTCCCCTCCGACGACAAGCCCCCCTGAGCCAAAGGCTGGGAACGAACATACCTGCAAGCCATACAGGGAGATTCGATGAGAGCTAATGAGAGACGCTACGGGCCTCTGGGAAGCATCCCTCCACACCCTGCAAACAACCTGATTGCCCCCTCCTGAACACCCCTACCCCCCAGGGACGAGAGAAGCTGAATCACGTGAACACTGTAAGGAGACAGTTGTTACTGTTTGTTAAAGTTAAAATTAAAATGTATTTTACATGTACAAGAATAAGGCATAACATGGAAATATGTAACCGATGTCATTGAAAATGCCAATAAACAAATTTTAAAATAAATAGACTTCCCCTCTAGAACCAACATTAATGATATGGGTTGCCAGTTGGAATACCAGAGACTTGAAATCACTTTCTTTACAAACCAAAAAGGAACTAATAAGAGATACTTTGTCTGCAGGAAACATGGTTACAAACAATTCCAACTTGTGATGTTTATGAAACCTTTCTTAATCCTGCAAGAAAAGGTTTTTTAGGTAGACCATACTCTGGCCTAACTATGGTAAAGACTGATTCAAGTCACCATGTTATTTCACATCACTACCCCAATCCTTATATCCAGATTCTTCACTTAGAAGTGAGTCAGCTCCCGACGAATGATAAGCTGGTGATATTCAACATTTATTGGAGAAATAATGCCAGTGATACACACAAATTGATACACACTTTGTGCAATGAAATCGACAAAAAATTTAAAAGCAACCCAGATATGAAGATGCTGATATGGGGAGACTTTAATATCCACCTCCTAGATGAGAATGGTTATCCCCAAATAGACCAGAAACTAACAGGCAATGCGCTTGATTGGCACAAACAAGTTTATATTCGAGATCTCCATATGTTGAACGGCGACACCCCTGGTGATATTCCCGGACACCCCACTTGGGGTCGAAATGGAACTTAAAAAGAAGAATTTGGCACTTTGAAGTGAAACCACAACCATCAAGCGATCACAATCTCATTGCCATAGCCATAGAAGAAAATGTTTTGCTTAAAAACATGAATAAATGAGTGGTGTTCAGGTATCCTCGGGAAAAAACAGAATAAAAATCACTAAAAATGATATAGCTTCAATTAACCTGAGATATAAGCAAGCACTCGATATAGACTCCGATCTCGTCGACTATACTTGGATATTAAAGGATTCTGAAAAACCAACTAAGATGTATGTAACCCCAAAAACAAACCATTTTGACTTAGCTGTATATGAAGCTCAGAAAAGACTTTGCACAGATATTAGACAAATTAAGAAAGGGACATTGGTGGATTGGAGAGAACTCCAAGGGTAAGGAAACAGAAATACAAAAATTGGTTAATCTCCACCAAAGCTCAGCACCTTCAATCCGAAGCAGAATATATGTTAAAAGCAATCGCTTCGAAAAACAACGGAGGATCCTTTCATTCCAATGCAATCCCCACACAAATAAGCGAAGCAAGATGCTGTTTACATTACGCAAATCTATTCACCGCATCTGAAGCTTCATCTCAAGAGACTATACTAATTCCCCAACGAGAATGGCAAATCGCCTTGGATAAAGAAGAGATTAAAGCAAGTATCATAAAATCGAGTGCATCAAGATCTGCAGGCCCAGATGGAATTTCAAATTACTTGCTTAAACAAAATCCAGAGGCATGGAGTAGAATCCGTTTTGAAATTTTCACACAAGTATTAAAAACCAACCAGGTACCGCCATCATGGTGTGAAGCCATAATAATACTGATTTACAAAAAGGGAGATAGAAACAATCCCCTTAACTATCGGCCTATCGCATTGCTAGACTCTATTGGGACGTTATTCGCTTCAATTTTACTGAGAGACCTTACTACATGGGCAAATAATGCTAAAATCCTGGACCTACATCAAACCGAATTTATTAAAGGAGTCGGCACCTTGTTAAATATCTTCATTCTGGGAATGCTGAAAAACAACGCACTTAATAATAAATGGAAAATATACATGGCATTCCTAGATTTAGAAAAGGCGTTCGACTCAATCAATCGAGACAAATTATGGCTCAAATTAAGAAAGTGGAACTGTCCTAGAGATCTGATTGCGGCGATTCAAGCCTGGTATTTAAATACCTTGCTCAAAATTAGATTATCAAATTCCGGCTCTTTATCATCGAACATTATAACCCAAAGAGGATTGAAGCAAGGATGCGCTTTGGCTGCTTTCCTCTTTAGCCTCTACATTGCAGACATGAGTGAATCCCAAGCATCCTTAAGAGCCTTTGCACCTAAGATAAATGGTCATTCTATTCCTTGGATCCTCTAGGCCGATGACATTGTTTTTTTTTGTTTTAGATATAACTCCAGTTAGCCTCCAAAGGCGATTACTTTGTTTTCATCAATATCTTCAATCAATTGATATGACAATCAATACCACAAAATCAACAATCTTGCAGATGTCTTCTGCTCATATGCCAAACCGCAAAACTCAACATTGGTGGATAAACGAAAACAAGCTGGAAGTAGTCAGTACCATGCCCTACCTAGGAGTGCTAATCAATAAAAACTCTGATGAAAACGCACATTATCAACGTTTACGTCTGAAAGCAAAATGCCTAGCAGCCCAAGGCAACACGATTATGCAAAAACATGGGAAATACTCTATGATTCCACTTTATTGAACACGATTGGATTGAAACTGTGAGGCTGAGAAATCTAGATCCTCTAAGATCAAATCAAGGAAATGACAAGAAAGGGCTTAATACACTACCATCTTATCTTGAAAGATTTCCATCGTCGTCTTACCGAGATCTACTGCTGCGTGTAAGACTCAATGGGGGTCATTCCGAGTTTGGAGGTAGCCATTGTGCTATTAGCGCCATGGCTGCCTCCAAACTCGCGTCTGGGTCCGGGTAGTCAGAATGTGGACTTACCGGGTCATTCCAACCTTGGAGGACCCGGTAAGTCCCCATTCTGAAAACCATCCCCCATTCCCATTCGAGCCCCCATAGGGCTTAATGGGAATGGGGAAGGAGCTAATAACAGGCCCACAAATTGCAGGCCCGTTATTAGCTCCCTGGTCCCTTAACGGGTCCTGCTAAGGGCAGCTGGTAAAACCAGCCGGCCCTGGTGGGACCCGCTAAGGGACCTCGGAATGCGGCGGTAGGGGGTTAATGGCACCAGCATCCTTACCAGTGCCGTTAACCTCTTACTGCGAGGGTCAGAATGACCCCCAATATCTTGCCAACCAAAGAAGTAGAACTAGAAAGGAAACAAATCTCTCGCAGTGAAGCCTATTGTCCATTTTGCAAATCAGAGGGAACAATACAATCTCTAATACACTGGGTGATAGTTTGCCCTAAATTATCACACTTACGTAAAATATTATTGATGGAAACCATGCTATGGCATATATGGACATTGGGCCTCATTACTAGTATGGAGGTAGCCATGGTGCTATTAGAACCATGGCTACCCAATACAGCCTACCGGGTCCGGGGTCTCGGTATGGGGACTTATCGGGTCATTCCAACCTTGGAGGACCTGGTAAGTCCCCATTCTGAAAACCTTTCCCCATTCCTATTCGAGCCCCCATAGGGCTCAATGGGAATGAAGAAGGAGCTAATAACGGGCCCGCAAATAGCGGGCCCGTTATTAGCTCCCTGATCCTTTAGCGGGTCCCACTAAGGACGCCTGGTAAAACCAGGTGCCCTTAGCGGGACCCGCTCAAGGACCGCGTAATAGGGCGGTAAGGGGTTAACGGCAGCAGCACCCTTACCGTTGCCGTTAACCCCTTACCGCCGACCTTGTAATGAGGCCCATTGACTCTGAATGGTGGGAATGGATGTTAATGGGTAAAAGCACAAGTTTATGTTTAGAAATGTTGAAATTTGTGGAAGCAATTCTTAATGAGCTAAACGTGAAATTGATCTAAAAGAAGATGCTGTGAAATGAAATTTATGAAGATTGGCGCTGTGATAAAAATATTGCTACTTTTCCTTTTTTCTTTTTTTCCTTGATCTTGATGTAATTAGATATTGTAAATGGTTATTTGTTTTTTTAATTTGTTCAGCTAACTGTAAGTCTGTTCATTTTATAAACTTTCTTTTAACCAATAAACAATTAATATTTAAAAAAAAATGTGTATTAACTTATGGGGTGGTAAGTGCTTCAAAGTAATCCGGAGTACTATTTAAATACACATCATGCAGTACAGAAAAGCATAATTGGCCCAGGGGTTTTAAAATGAGGTTAATAGTCAGCAATGCCCCCCCCACATAGTTGAAGGGGGTGCAACTACAATACCGATATACAAAAAGGGTGCCAGTGAAATACCTTCAACCTATAGACAGATTTCTCCAATGTACTCTCTGGCTAAAATATATTGTACAATTCTGTTGCATCGACTTGAGAAACGGACAGACTTCTAATATACTCTCAATAGCCTCCACAGGGTTTTTCAAAGGGGCCTCTACAATAGAACAGGCCTTTCCGACGATATCTAATTCTGCAGATCTGTGTGCAATTGAAGTCCCGAGCGATATATATCACTTTTATAGACTTGCAGGTGGCTTTTGACACCGTCCCAAGAAAGGTACTGTGGCAGACTTTGGAAGAGCTCCTGGTACCCTCTAATCTTTGTCTTTCAATCACAATAAATTAGGTTGAGGCATCAAAAACATGAGCAAAGCAATTGCTGTTCTCAAAGTCAAATTTGAAAGCCATTACATACTAGGGTAGAAAAAGCCACAGAAACAAGGAAGAATTTTAAAAAATGTCATATATTACTAAGTACCTGGTGAAAACATGTCACAGGGGAGTGTGATGAATTCAGCAACATCGTCACTGATTCTCTGGAGAGGAGCTTCTCTTACATGGCCAGGGAAAGGCAGAAGCTACCTGACTGACCCTGGGGGTGGCCAGCTGTGGGAGGACCACGTGGGGGAAGACAAACTCCAGAGGGACAAGAAAATACTGCACCAAAATAATCTGCCAGCCATTTCTAATGACATCCAGGTACCTTTACAACATACCTATATGGCTTATTGTCATGTAGATGAAGAACATCCAGGTATTCCCAGTTAGTCACTGTATTTGCCCCCCCCTTTAGTACTGAGACGAGGAAGAGAGCAATTAAGATGACCAGAAGCAGTAAGCCAAGGCTGCGGTCTAGTCTATGGAAATTGTTCAGCAATGCCAGGAAGTTTAAAACTGCCACAGCTGACAGGCAATTGAGAGAGGAAGAGACAGAGCTATTTGGCAACTTGTTCTGACTCTGGTCAGAAGGCTGAAAACTAGCAAACCGTAAAAAGCAGCATTGAGGCTACCCTGAATGGGGTGCAGGGAAGCTGGAATGAAGGAAGCTCCCTTCTTGAGACTGAATCAGTGGGAGCCGTGCACAGCAGAGGAAGGCAAAGCAAGGGCTAACCAGCTAACGGAACGCACGCTGAGTCAGCAAATCGAAGAGGACAGATGGAGACACGCTGGAAACATCAAAGGTGCCCGGCAAGGCCAGGGAAAGCGGATGGGTTACCGGGGTCCCTGATAGTGTATGCTGTGTCAGAGAATCAGCACAAGAAAGACGAAGTGAAGAAGACAGAGAGAGGCGAGAGACACAAACTGCCCGGTAAACCCAGGGGAAGTGGATGGGTTATCAGGACATCTGAAAGTATATTCCATGTCACAAAAACAGCACAAGAGAGACAAAGTGAAACCTTGGAAGAAATTGATACATTTGTGAATGATACGAAATGGTCGATGACCCAACGCCTCAAAAGAGAAATCAATGCGAATAGTATTGGAAAAAGGGCAGAGAGCCAATGTTTGAAAGGAAGAGTGATTATTGGAACAAACTGTGCAAAGCCAGGGTCAGTCACCCAGTATAGGACAAATATTATTTCATGGATAAGAGGAAAAGTGACTAACCTGGTAGGTTAGTGAACCAGGCAAGCTGTGAGTCTGGGACTCACATCCAACAAAGAGAAATAAAGAGACTCACTAATGTGATACCATGGCAGAAGAGTAAACCAGGAGTGGGAAGAGAAACAAACTTGTTTTTGTGGAAAAGTGGTGCGACATCCTGGCAGGAGAGTAAACCAGGAGTCTGAAATTGTGAAACTGTGAGAAACTAATATTAAAGGAAAGAATCATACCCCTTCTTTGAGGATTGTTGAGAAAGTGGCAAAAAACCCTGGCAGGAGAGTATACCAGGGGTATAAGGAAGAATAACAATGGAAAAGGGGAGAACCATGCCCCTTTAAAGTCAGTGGAAATATAGATGAGAATCTGAACACTGGAGAAAACTGTGTTTAAAGGAGGCTCAAGGTTCCTGCCCCGTTAAACAATCGTAAACTGGGATAAAGCTACCTTTCAATGACCAGGAGAAATCTAATGGAAAGGGAGACCCCCTTTCCTGGTGGAACTGTATTCCTTTCTTTTATACACCTTAAATATTTCTGTTTTTGGAACTGAGGAAAAGCTATAAGTGTATAGCTCGCAGAAATCCCCTAGAGCATATTATATTGAGTTTAGAGTGTAACGGCACGACTAGGGTTTGAACACAGGACAGAGGATGCTCTTTTGTTTAATATCCTGACACAGATGTTCCTTAGTTTTAAGGCAGGGAACCCCCTCTTAGAGTTTAGTGCTAGATAAGATTTCCCCTAACCTTATTATTATTTTGTTGAATAATAGTTTATAACCAATACCTAAGATGCTACTGTGCCCGAGTCTTACTTTTGACCCCTTACAGGAGGCTATTGTGACAGGAGGCCATGTCATGGGTCTCTGGTAGCTAGGGATGGTTGCCCTGGAGGTGGTACTAGGTGCTTGGGAATACGTCTCCGTGCCAATTGCAACCAGGAACCTGAAGAAATCTTAGTTCCAACAGAAGTCAGTTAGTGAGGAGGCCCAATCCCTTTGCCAATTCCGGTGCTCCCAATTTGGCAGTCAATATACCATTTACAACCCCGGGAGGAGTATACAAGTGCTCATGACAAGAAATGGTGTGGGAGTTAAGAGTAGGTTGGCAATAGGGCAGAAGAGCGAGAATTGAGGGAAGGCAGACCAGGAAGAAGGGAAAGGACAGAGTGGGGTGAAAGAGGGGAGAGAAGTGTAAGGAAGGCACAGTATCAAAGTAAGACAGACGCAAGTGATCGCAGTTCAGGGGTGTTTATTGAACTTTATCAGGGGTGTGAAAAACACCTATCTAAACCTAAATCTAAGATGTGAGCAAGCTACGACCAACAAATAATAACAGTGTAAGGGAGGAAGGGTCTCCCAGGCCCCCTTCATTCCTATGAACCGGGCACGCTATGCTCATTCTGCGGTCGACCATGCGCCTCTGGCCAAGGTGTGGGACATCCATTGAATGACACATAACTGTGCGTGGCTTACAAGCTATTTGTTAGGGAGAATTCTCCAAAATGTGCTAATTCCCTTCACCTTAGAGTCCCTCAGCAACTTTGTTGGATTTTTGGGGTTTAATTTTTTACCTGGAGAGATTGTGACCCTTTTCTTCCCACTCTCTCGTGTATTTTGTGTGCGTTTTACTCTTGTGTTCTTTGATTATGGAGTTTTAGACAACTCCATAGGCATCATCTTTTCTTGAGTGTCACACAGCACCCTCAGTGCAGTGACACAGGGAAGCCTTGCAGACTCTCCCAAGGTTTAAATACCTTCTCTGTGATCAACTACTGTTTCTCAGAGAATGTAAAGTTAAATTGACTTTACTAGTCTTTTTAAATTCCTAGACCCAGCACACCCTGTCTTACAACAGAGTGCTGGAGGGGGTCCCTAGGATCCCCTGCATCTAGAAAACTCATGTAGCAGTCAAATGCTACCCTTTCCTCTCAGAATGGCTGGTGTCAGTGGTATTACATGATATTCCCGACCGCAAACTATTTGTTAGCTCCGGTAGCTAAAATCCACCGGAGCCATGTTTTTCAAGATTGCGTCTGAGCCCCCTCTGTAAAAATAGGTCCCAGACTTCTTTTTTCGCCATTTCTTTTTGGAAAGGTCCTTGTAGTGTTTGTGTCTGCGCGCCAAACCAGGTTTGGTCCCATTCTTCCATCACCTTTGCCGGGCTTCAGTACTGAAGACCGCCTCTGGCACCTGAGTGTCTGGGGTGGGCAGGAAGCGAGGGAGGTGCCCGAAACTCCCTTTGCTTAGTCTCCTAGGAGACCTAAATGCACTCTGGCGTGATTGGCTGGCTGACTGTCCGGCAAGGACAGCCACCCTGCTGGGTGAGTGGCAGCTAGGCAGGAATGCATGGGAGGAAACTGGATAAAAAGGCAAGTCTCGAGGCCTGGAAGAGAGAGTCGACCACTGGAACGAAAGAACTGAAGACGAGCTGAAGGAAGATGACTCCTGTAACTCCTGGACCGTTGGTTGCCCTGTGAAGCCCTGCTGCAGCCCGAATCGCCTGAAACTCCCTTGACAGAGAAGCCCCTTCAAGGACGACTTCTTCCTTTGAGTTGGTAACACCAATCAACTTGTAAGCCACCTGGACACCGCCTCCATACTGGTCGAATTTTTCGCAGAGTGCTGAGGAAAACCGCATAGCCAGTGAGAAGGACACCAGCTTGTGGACTTTAAGGCACATCCACCTGAAACCGACGCTTTGCCAGCTTGTGGACCCGTCCCTGTGCAGTATAGGAGCCTCCCGACGTCCTCCCTCTTGTCCCCACGACTGAGGCCCAGGAACAGCAAGATCTGCAGGAACTGCCAGGAACAACAGCCTCAGCAACAGCTTTTCTTAATTTTTAAAGGTACTGTGCAAACCCGATCAAGATAATTGATCTCCCGCGACAAAGGTTCACACAACTTTTGCAACTTTCAGGCCTGATCAGCTTGTGACCCCTCAAGTGATTCTTTTGTCCGCAAACTACTTCTGAGAACCTTTACAGAGACTGTAATGTTTGGAAACCAGAACCGTTTTATCCTATACAAGACTTTTAGACCATTGACTTTGGCCTATCCTATTAAGAAGTGTTTTATCAAGAAACCTTGAGTAAGAGTTTATTTGAGTGATTGTAATTACAGACAACTTTATAACATCTTTTACTGCTTCCATTCCTTCTTAAGATAAGCCTGGCTGCTCCGCTCGCTACCAAAAGTGTGTGATACAGACTTATTCTAAGGGTTGGTTTTTGCTTACACTTGTAGACAAAATTGTGTGTAGTTGTCCCAGAGGGAACTGCACCCAAATCCTGCCTAACACTGGTGGCAGGCAGTGAGGATCAAAGTATATTTGTTACATTGAAAGTTATGCCTTACTCTTGTTCAAATAATAATCTTCACAAGGCTAAGCACCACTAGAAAAGTAAATTTATCGTGCCTGAAATGGATAACTACAGACAGGAATCCCTGGTCATTCTTACAGTAGACCAACTGAAAGATGTGTGTAAGGTCAGGAATATCCATGTTAAAGGAAAGAAAAATAAATTGATTGAAAGGTTGTTGAATCATAAAAGTCTGGGGAATAGGTGTGTTACACCCACTCCTTCAGCAAATGTGGAAAGTAATGAGGATGATGATGTTAGAGTCTAACTCTGATGTTATTGTAGGATCAAATTAGTTGGCGGAAGCTCAGGAAGAGAGCCCCTATTTACCTCAAAAGGCCCCTATGCCTCAACCCTTAGCCACAGGGACCCTACCAGGTCCAGTACTGAGTCCAGAATTTGTCTGTCTTGAAAAAATGAGGCTTGAGTTAGGATTTAAGAAAGACCAAATGCAAACTGATCACAAACATCAAGAAATCAGACTCAGAGAAATGGAAATGCAACATGCTCTTGAAAGAAATTGTCTCTTGAAAATGTTTCTATCCCAGAGTCTTCTAGGTCTTCCAGTCCTAAGAGACCTCGCATGCCTAAGGAAGCTGTATGTATGAGGGGAAGCTTGATATTTTGGATTGGCTGGGTGCTTTTGAATATAACAATGGGATTCAGGGTTTCTCAGGGAATCAGTAGATTCCTTGGATTTTGTCTAGGCTCCACCAGGTTGCAACTGATGCTGTGATGGAGGTGGGGGAGCTTGAAAGACTAGAGTATGAGAATGTGAAACTAGCTTTGATAGCTAGATTTGGGAAAACGCCTTCCCAGTACCTTAAGAAGTTTAGGACCCTCAAAAAGCATGATGGTACCCTTTTGGCTACCTGTGTGTGTGAATGTTTGACAAACTTAGATGGTTAGGTAAAGGGTTACAGAGATAACACTTTTGAAGGAATGAGAAATCTGTTTTTGTTAGAATCAATTGTTTATGCCTGCTCTCCTGAGCTGTGACAGCACTTGGCTGACTCTAAGGAACTTGATCCAAAGAAGTTAGCAAAGGCTGCTGACTTGTGGGTTGTCAACATGGCTACTCACAAGGATTCTGGGGCAACTCAGAAAAAGGATGAGGGGAAGCAGCACAAGAAACCTGACAAAGAGAATTCTAATACCTCCCATCCAAAAGAGAGCCACAAACATAAGCAGGGTAAGCCACATGGGAACCAGAATCAGGCTAGTGAAACCTCTGGTGCCAAACCAGAGGGAGGTCAGAACAACCCCCCATTTGTCAAATCATTTGGAAAATGATGTTATGTTTGTGGGTCAACTGACCATGTGAAAGGGGATCCCAGATGCAAGGGTAAACCTTCAGGGGTCCACATTGTCTCCTTAACCTTCTCCCCAGAGGAAGAAGTACATATGGCAAGAGGAAACTTTCATTTATTGGCTGAAGACCCCGTGGGAGTCTCTGCCATTGTTTCTTTAGTGTCCCTGATTCTGTGGGAACAGCGAAATTTAGATGTCTATAATTCAATTCCAGATAACAGAAAATAATATTACAAGGACAGTGTACTTGTGAATGTCCAGGAGACCCCTGCCATTAGAGACATTGGGGCCAGCATTACAGAGGTGGATGAATCTTTTTTCAAACCTGAGGATGTTGCTAAGGCACCCAAAGGCCTCACTAAACTTGCTGGAGGCCCTATCCAAATGCTTCCTGGACTACCAGCTCTCATCCAGTGCAACAACATGACTGTCAAGATACCTGTAAGTGTACAAAGTGAGGTGCCTGGGAGAGTCCTGCTGGGGAATTACTTAAAAACTCTTGGAGTTGTGTCAAGCACCCCCAGGCCTCCCAGTAAAAGGAAACCGGAGCAGACAAGGAAGGCCAGAGAGAGTAACTTAGACTCTCAAGAGGATGTTACAAAGGAATCTATAACACCCAGTCCACAGGAGTTACTAACTGCCATTTCCAGGAAGAAAGAGTCAAAGGGGAAACACAAGGTCCCTAGGAAAAAGCAAGAAAGCACTACTGTGCAGCCAACAAGGACATCCCCCAGAGGACTGTCCAAAGTCACACCAGTGACTCCTCCACCAGCTGAGGCTGAGTGTGAGAAACAACCAGGTGAGGTTGAATCCGCTGTTGAAGATTCACAGCTGGAAGAAGACGTTCCCCCTGTTGGAGATCTGGATCCTAAAGACCATCCTGAGCTGCAGTCCTTACTGGCAGAAGGTGGCCCCTGTAGGGCAGACTTCAGCAGAGGTCAAAGGGAGTGTCCTACTCTTGAAGGCCTTCGCCAACAGGCAGCTTCCCAGCTGGAAGGGCAAGAGCCAGGGAAGCACAGGTTATACTGGGAGGATGGCCTCTTCTACAGTGAACCAACTGAGTCTATCACAGGAGACTACAGAAGACTTGTAGTGCCTCCAGAGACAAGATACCAGTTCCTACAGTTAGCCCATGAGATTCCTTTTGCTGGTCACTTGAGTTTCAAGAAGACCAAGGAAAGGCTTTCTTTTTATTTCTACTGGCCTAAGTTGCGGCCTGATGTAGATAAATTCTGTAGGAGCTGTCACACTTGCCAAATCTCTGGCAAGAGTGGAGCCAAGAATGTGGCACCCTTGGTGCCTCTGTGGTGGGAGTCCCTTTTGAGAGGGTAGGAATCGACATTGTTGGTCCCTTAGACCCTCCAACGTCTGCAGGCAATCGCTTTATATTGGTTGTAGTAGACCATGCTACTAGGTATCCTGAAGCAAAACCTATGAGGACTGTTACGGCCCAGGCTGTTGCTAAGGCCCTACTTGGTATTTTTAACAGGGTAGGTTTTCCTAAGGAAGTCATCTCTGACAGGGGATCAAACCTAATGTCCGACTACATGCAGGCCATGTGGAAAAACTGTGGAGTGACTTACAAGTTCTCAACTGCCTACCATCCTCAAACAAATGAATTGGTAGAGAGGTTTAACTGAACTATGAAGCACATGATAGGTACTTTAGAGGAACTCCTTAGAAGAAAGTGGGACCTTCTACTGCCATGCCTTCAATTTGCTTATAGAGATGTCCCTCAGGAGGGAGTTGAATTTAGTACCTTTGGGCTTCTCTGTGGTCATCCAGTTAGAGGTCCATTGGCCCTAATTAAGGAGGGGTTGGAGAGTGCTCCTCCCCACAAGCCAGTGAGAGTCACTGACTATGTGATAGGTCTCCGTAGAGAGAATGTCACAAATGATGACAGAAGCATCAGATAACTTAAAAGCAGGTCAGGCTCTGGTGAAGCACTGGCATGACCAGAAGGCCAACATGGTTGAATGTATTAAAGACCAGCACCTTTTAGTTATGGTCCCTACAAGGCAGAGGGCCTTACAGGACAAATGGATTGGACCCTTCAAGGTTGTGGGGAAACTTGGAGAGGTCAATTATTTGGTGGACTTAGGCAATCCTAAGGAGTCTCCCAGAGTCTTTCACACCAACCGTCTAAAAGCCTATGTGTCACATCCCGTTCTTGTTGGAGATTGCCATGGCGTTTATATGAGCGCTCTTCAACACACACAACCCGTTAAACTACAATTCCCATCTTCCTGCTACGTTAGTCACGTGACACGCACGCACCACGTTGCCGTGTCTTCTGAAGACCGTATTTAATACTGTCTGTTCGAGTGCCCAGCGCTCCTAAACTGTGTTAGTTTCGAGCGTTGTTTCCTGACTCCTGTTTGATCCTGAATCCTGTGCTAAATCCAAACCTTCGCCCCTGCCTTCCCTTCTGTTTTCCAACGCCCGCCCCTCTTTGACTGAATTCCCCAGAATCCTTGAACTCGGCTTGCATCTCGACCTCCACTTGTTAAAGTCCTTTGGCTGTGACGCTTAATATACTCGAACACGAAAATAAAGGAACTAGCGTGAAGTAACGCTTATTTCCTTTGCCCTTCATTTCGTTTACTTCAAACATTCGATTTTTTTTGACACTGTTTAATTTGGACACTTTGCTGAACTACAATTGGATTGCTTTGGACATTTTGGGACGCTTTGCTGAATTTGATTTGGATCACTTTAGGATATTCTTTGGGACGCTTTGCTGAGTCTATTTTGGAACACTGTGGATATATTGATTTGGGACGCTTTGCTGACTCTACTTTGGAACCCTGTGGATATCTTCTTGGGACGCTTTGCAGCACTGAAGTCCTGAGACACTGGTGCACTCCTCCTTCACCGTTGATATAAGAATCCCCCTTGTGTCCATTACTAGTAGGTTACTGGTACATTTTGCTACGGAACAGGTAGGAGTGGGTACTTGGGGGGTGTTGTTTGCTGTTGATTCGGCAATACCTGGCTGCATACTGAACGTCTGCTCTGTTCTTCCCTCCTTTAGCTCTGCTGAGTCTGCTCCTGCCTTTTCACTCAAGCCCTCAGCCTGACAGGTGGAATAGATTCATTGTAGGCTGAGCTCTTGGGGGGGGGGAATTCTTTGGCATATCACGTTAGAGACTTTCGTGTTCGAAGACAGAAGGATACTTTTCCATAACTGGGAGAGTAGTATCTGCGGCAACTGGGATACCATACCTAGGTTGTGACAGATTTAGGAGCCTCAATTATAAACCGTCTCTCGGTTATGGAGGCTGCGTCAGACCCATTGGCAGCCCTCATGCAGGCTTTTTCTGCTCTTCGTACCGATATGGCATCAGCACATGCGACATTACATCAACGCATGGATGTTTTACAGAGCTTTGTGCAGCCCTTACCCCATGACGAGGAATTCGGTGACGCCGCGGCTGCGGCGCCTCCTCCTGTACCACCTCCGGCTCCAGTTCCAGTAGTCCTCCCTGGGCCATTCCCTTTGGCCCCGCCAGAACGCTTTTTGGGTGATCCCAAAATGTATCGGACCTTTGTGAACCAATGTCGCCTTCATTTTCTTTGTCGTCCCTTGGCATTTCCGGATGCTACTACAAAGGCGGCATTTGTTCTTTCCCATCTGGGTGGCACTGCTGCAGCATGGGCTAATCCATTGCTAGAAGCAGATGACCCGGCTCTGTATGATTTCGATAGATTGATCCAAGCCATGAACGGTGTGTTTGATATGAGATATAAAGCACAATCCTCGGATCTGGAATTCTTGGCTATCAGTCAAGGCAAATCGGATCTCTTGACTTATCTTGCCCGTTTTAATCAATTAGCGGCTGAAACCACATGGCCAGAACAGAAGAAATCGGCTGTGTTTTATAAAGGTCTGTCAGATGACCTGAAAGATGCCCTATCAGTGGTACCTGCTCTTCCTTCTGGCTTCCCCGAATTGCTAGACTTAGTCTTACAAGTCGATGCTCGACTCCGGCAAAGACGTGGCGAACGTCGCTATCCCGATATTCGCAACACCCCTCGACCAGATGGAAGTACCCCTGTTTCTCAGGGAGAAGTTGAACCTATGCAAATCGGGGCGATTAGGGGTCCATTGTCCAAAACTGAACGAGAAAGGCGGGTGGTGAATAATCTATGCTTCTATTGTGGACAGTCAGGCCATTACATCCGTCTGTGTCCTAAAAGACCCGCTAAGTCGTCGGGAAACGCCAGGACTCGCCCTTGAACCGGGCCTTCCGGACGAGTCAAATGATCCCAGGCCCGGGTGAGTGTTGTCCGTCTTCGCATGTTTACCTTGCCATGTCCTTTGCGGCTCCCGGCGTCATTACCTTTTCCAATCCGGTAATGATAGACTCAGGGGCTAGCGGGAATTATATGGATCTTAAGTTGGCCAAACGTTATGGGCTACCTATATTACCTAAAGAAAGACCTGAGGAAATACATGCGGTAGATGGTTCACGTTTAATATCCGGACATCTGACGGATCAAACAGGACCACTACAAATGTCTACATTACAAGGACATTCAGAATCCATCACTTTCGACCTTATCGCGGCCCCTCAATTCGGCATCATTCTGGGGCTTTCTTGGTTGCAAAGTCACAATCCTGTAATTGACTGGGTTGAACAAACCGTACGGTTCTCCTCCTCTTTTTGTATACAGAGGTGCTTTGCGTCCCGTAATGTAGCGGTATTGTCCCCTTGTTTGGCGATGGTAGATTGCCTCCCTTCTATCAATGCCACGTCATCTAACCCGGTTTCGGTCCTCCCTTTGGAATTCAAGGAATTTTCTGATGTGTTTAACAAAGGTCTTTCGGAAAGACTGCCCCCACACAGATGCTATGACTGCCCCATCGACCTGATACCTGGAGCAGCAATTCCCCATGGTCGAATTTACTCCCTTACACAGAAGGAGGAAGAACATCTACGGAGCTATATTGACAACGCCTTACGTTTTGGACACATACGTCCGTCCCGTTCACCAGCGGCCTCCCCAATATTTTTTGTGCCAAAGAAAGAAGGGGATCTGCGCCCCTGTGTTGACTACCGCGCCCTTAATAAATTCACGGTGAAGAACCAGTATCCGTTGCCACTTATTACTGAGCTCCTCGATAAAATGACCTCCTCCACTATCTTCACCAAGTTGGACTTGCGGGGAGCATACAATTTGGTGAGGATGCGAAAGGGAGATGAGTGGAAGACTGCCTTTAAGTCAAAATATGGGCTTTATGAATATTGTGTGATGCCCTTTGGGCTTTGTAATGCCCCGGCGACATTTCAGCATTTTGTAAATGACATCTTCAGGGATATGCTGGATTGCTATGTTGTTGTCTATTTGGATGACATTCTAATCTTTTCAGACACTTTGCCCCAACATATACAGCATGTGCGCTCTGTTTTACTTCGTCTAAGGGAATACTCTCTCTTTGCAAAACTGGAAAAGTGTGTGTTCCATGCATCATCTGTAGAGTTTTTGGGGTTTCAGATTTCCCAAAAAGGAGTACTCATGTGTACCTCCAAGGTTCGGGCGGTTTTGGATTGGCCCGTTCCGAGCTCAGTAAAAGCTCTTCAATCCTTCTTGGGTTTTGCCAATTTTTATAGGCGTTTCATCGCCTCATTTTCTGAAATAGTAGCCCCATTAACTTGATTGACTAGTCCTAATGTTCCTTTTTTGTGGGATGAAGAAGCGCAAACAGCATTCCGGAACCTGAAGGACGCCTTTACCACCGCTCCTGTATTACAGCACCCCAATCCAGCTCTCCCATTCATCGTGGAAGCGGATGCTTCAGCCATTGCAGTAGGGGCCATCCTTTCGCAGGTTTGCCTCGCTACTCAACGCCTACATCCAGTAGCTTTCCACTCTCGAAAACTTACCCCAGCTGAACGTAATTATACGATTATGGAAAGAGAACTCCTTGCAATCAAGGTGGCGTTCAAGGAGTGGAGGCATCATCTCTTAGGTGCAAGACACCCGACAACTGTGTATACAGATCATCGAAACCTTCAGGCCTTGTCGCACGTGAAATGCACCAACGCCAGACAGATACGTTGGCATTTGTTTTTTACCATGTTTGATTTCACGGTGACATATCGCCCTGGTCCATTACATGGAAAGGCAGATGCCTTATCCCGCATTGGTACTGACACGGAAACTGTCAAACATTCCACCCCGGTATTACCATCAGGGGCTGTTGTTTGTGTTTGTTCGGTCTCTCCCTCAATTGTAGTCAGTTTACGGAGATGGGCCAAGGATCATGTTTCTGTCCTGAAGGAAATGGACGCTGAACTGATCTCCGGACTTCCCTACGTTAAAGGTCTGCTATACCTACCTGACAACCAAACCAGACGGAAGGCCCTTGAATGGTCCCATGACCTCCCGTTAGCAGCCCATCCTGGCCAGGCAAAAACCTACGATCTTTTACACCATTGGTGCTGGTGGCCTGGAATGAAGAAAGATACCGAACAATACGTCCGTAGGTGTTCCGTTTGTACACAATGCAAAAGACAACCTGGTAAACCTGTTGGACTTCTAATGTGTATGCCTTTACCACCGCACCCATGGCACACGGTGACCCTGGATTTTGTGGTAGAACTCCCCTGTATCGGGGGTATGTCCACAATTCTTGTGGTAGTGGATGTCTTTACCAAGATGGCTCGGTTCATACCATGTTCGGGAATACCAACTGCTCCCACATTAGCTAACTTATTCTTTGACCATGTGGTACGCTTTTTTGGTCTACCTACGATTCTGATTTCCGACCGGGGGTCTCAGTTTACCTCGCGCTTTTGGCGCGTTCTCACTTCCTCATTGGGTATTGATGCCCGCTTGTCCTCCGCCTACCACCCCCAAACGGATGGCCAGACTGAACGTACTAATGGCACCATGGAACAGTTTCTTCGATGTCTGTGTCTACAACATCAATCAAATTGGCTGTCCGTTTTAGGTGCCGCGGAATTTGCCTATAACAACTCCCTGCACTCATCGGTTGGCTGTTCTCCGTTCTATGCATTATATGGGTTGCATCCAAGGACCCTTCCACCTGTTTTGCCTTCCCTACGGCAAGTTCCTGCAGTCAATGCAGTTAGGGATTCATTGATTGCCATCCGTAAATCTGTGTTGGCACATCTACAAGCTGCACAACATCGCACCAAGATACAGGCGGACAAGCGGCGTGCTCCGGCTCCTCCTTATTCCTGTGGGGACCGTGTATGGCTCTCAACAAAGCACCTGGCCATTCGGGGTAAACGGAAACTTTTACCATGTTTTGTGGGTCCTTACACGATCCTGCGGTGTCTCAACCCTGTTGCTGTTCGTCTGGACATCCCAGCACATTGGAGGGTGCACCCGATCTTTCATGTCTCCTTGCTTCGGCCTTTTGTACCTGGCACCCGATTGCCTCCCATCCCGGCCCCACTTACCGTCCGTGGTGAGGATGAATACGAGGTGCGTGCCATTCTGGACACCCGCCTCTGTCGTGGGGTTCGGTCCTATTTGGTTGACTGGGTGGGGTATGGCCCAGAGGACAGGTCCTGGGAGCCAGCCTCTAATCTGAGTGCACCCCGTTTGTTGCGTGCTTTCTGGTTACATCGCTTGCGTGGGCACAGGAGTAATCGCCCTTTGTGGAGGGGTACTGTCACATCCCGTTCTTGTTGGAGATTGCCATGGCGTTTATATGAGCGCTCTTCAACACACAGAACCCGTTAAACTACACTTCCCATCTTCCTGCTACGTTAGTCACGTGACACGCACGCACCACGTTGCCGTGTCTTCTGAAGACCGTATTTAATACTGTCTGTTCGAGTGCCCAGCGCTCCTAAACTGTGTTAGTTTCGAGCGTTGTTTCCTGACTCCTGTTTGATCCTGAATCCTGTGCTAAATCCAAACCTTCGCCCCTGCCTTCCCTTCTGTTTTCCAACGCCCGCCCCTCTTCGACTGAATTCCCCGGAATCCTTGAACTCGGCTTGCATCTCGACCTCCACTTGTTAAAGTCCTTTGGCTGTGACGCTTAATATACTCGAACACGAAAATAAAGGAACTAGCGTGAAGTAACGCTTATTTCCTTTGCCCTTCATTTCGTTTACTTCAAACATTCAATTTTTTTTGACACTGTTCAATTTGGACACTTTGCTGAACTACAATTGGATTGCTTTGGACATTTTGGGACGCTTTGCTGAATTTGATTTGGATCACTTTAGGATATTCTTTGGGACGCTTTGCTGAGTCTATTTTGGAACACTGTGGATATATTGATTTGGGACGCTTTGCTGACTCTACTTTGGAACCCTGTGGATATCTTCTTGGGACGCTTTGCAGCACTGAAGTCCTGAGACACTGGTGCACTCCTCCTTCACCGTTGATATAAGAATCCCCCTTGTGTCCATTACTAGTAGGTTACTGGTACATTTTGCTACGGAACAGGTAGGAGTGGGTACTTGGGGGGTGTTGTTTGCTGTTGATTCGGCAATACCTGGCTGCATACTGAACGTCTGCTCTGTTCTTCCCTCCTTTAGCTCTGCTGAGTCTGCTCCTGCCTTTTCACTCAAGCCCTCAGCCTGACAGGTGGAATAGATTCATTGTAGGCTGAGCTCTTGGGGGGGAAGTCTTTGGCATATCACGTTAGAGACTTTCGTGTTCGAAGACAGAAGGATACTTTTCCATAACTGGGAGAGTAGTATCTGCGGCAACTGGGATACCAGACCTAGGTTGTGACACTATGGGCCTCATTACACGGTATGTGGTAATGGAATACCGGTACCGGTAAAGATTTACCGGTACCGTTAATTCCCTAAGCCAATCACGACCCGAACCCACCGCTATCTGCGCACCCGTTAATTACAGTGCCACTAATAGCGGCAAGGCCGCGGGCGCGCGACCCCCAGGCCGGAATTAGCGCCATGGCGCTAATACCAGGCCATCACAAGCCATGCGGACATGGTATTAGCGGCATGTAAAACACCCAAAAACCCCTTACCGGCATGGCGCTAATAACGGCATCGAAAAGCACCCGTTAAGAGACCTGAGCAGTGTACCCATCAACTACAGGTGGACACAATCAGCACAGGTGCATGCAATGGAGACAGGCAGCACAAAAGAGCACACCACACCCCTACCCACACCCCTTCCCACACCAAGATGGTGCCAATAGCAGCAGCATGACATGACAGCCTTGACTACATGATAGCAGTGCAGCACCAACAACAACAGCCCACACCAGAGGTGACCCGTAACAGGTACCCATTCCTCACACCATACAGGCAATGCCAGCGATCCACTGAGGAGGTGGCTCCCAACACCTGTACGGAACCCACAGAACCAGCAGGAAGAGGACAACAATATAGTACATCCCTCCAATGACAGTGCTCTGCTGCCTAAGCGGCCTGGGTGTGGCACTCCTGTACGGCCGTGTCAAAGTGGCAAAGACAACCATGGCATGTGTAGAGCATCACAAAATGTGCATATGATGGAACGTGCCTATGCCACCTGAAATTGACATGCAACCACCAGAAGAGTATGATGTGGCTGAGGATGAGTGCGGGTGGAATGCCCCGGCAGGACATGAAACAGGCAGTGCCAAGGAGGCACACGATGTACATCAGCATCTGATTCTGTAATCTCATCATGCACCAAGGTGAAATAGCATGGACGTAGATGGGAATTGTTGCCCTGGTGCATGTTTCGAGGCCCACAAAGGACCCTGTCCACAATGAATGACATATACACAATAATGGAGACCACGCTTGGGTTTCAAACTCTGAACAGTGTATATTGAACATATTGTGGTACGAAAGTGCATTACCCAAACTCCCAAAATACACCCTTACCCCCCTCCCCCCTCAACACACCCAAACAGACCCTTACCCCCCTCCCCCCTCAACACTCCCATGTGAGTCTCATGATGTGATTGTGTCCATCGCCACATGTGGCACACGAATCCTGGTGGCCCTATTTGCCAGTGCCTGCATCGTCATCTGGTGGTTGTGAAGCCGTGCGCCGCAGGTTCCGCATAGACCGGCGCAGGGGACTAGTCTGGCGTGAACTCCCAGACGAGGAGGGGCCTGGTTCTTCCTGGGCCGTGAGTGGGCACCGACGCTCAATAGCGTCTGCTATGCGGTTCATGGCCTGCCGCAGTTGGGCCATTTCACTGCAGATTCGGCTGGTGCATGCCTCCATGCCCTCCCTTGTCTGCTGTGCCAATGTAGCAATGTCCTCCCTCAGGCGGACTGTCTCTGCCACATGTTGACCTACTAGGCCACTCATCTCGTTCTGCCTCTGGTAGATGCTCGAGAGGTCATGTCGCTTGGTGGGTGCTGGTGGGATGGCTGATGCACCTGGTCCCATTGCACTTGCATCAGGAGAGGATATCTGGGGGCTCCATATCCCTTCAGGGGTGGGTGAATCTTCATGACTACCCGGACCTGAGGAGTACCTCGGGCTTGCCAGTAAGGGGCTTGTTGGTCTGGGGCTCTGGCTATCAGCATCAATGGCAGGTGTGTCCTCCTCATCTGAAGGTGGGGCCGTGGCTGCTGCTTCACCCGTTGAGCTGGTGGCAGCAGAGTGCATTCCCTCGATGCTGCCCTCACCTGCTGGGAGACACACTTCCGTGGGTGCCACGACGGGAGCAGCCATGGCCTGTGGATGCGTGCAACTGGTGTTCCGGCTGCTTTTGTCCCTGTGGTCATGGACACTCGTCCTGGCTGCCCTTGTGGATGTGGCGGTGTCCCCTGTGGCATCCCTCCTTGCTTTTTTGCTGGATGTGGGAGCAGGTGTGGAAGTGCGTGCCTCCTCAGTGTCAGTGTGTGATCCTGCAAGGGTGAAAAATGTTGACAACCATCAGTAATGGGTCGACCTGCCTTGAGCAAAATGAATACGTCATGCCGTTCTATGCATTCCGGGCTCTTCAGTGTGGATGCAGGTAATGGGGATGTTGGGTGGGTCATGCATGAATGGGTCTGTGTTGTTTGGGCATGTGGTGATGCATGCATGTCTGTTTGTGGCTGGAGCCACGGCATTGATATGGACACATGATTGGGGGAACATCACACTTCACTGTGCATTGTTTGATGCATACACTCACCTCCATCGGACGAAACGGCCACGCCATGCTCCATTTGTCCAACTCCCTCAATGCATTCCACCCCGATGGTTGATGCGCATGTCTCCTCCCACTCGGTGAGCTTGATTGGCGATTCACTGCCTCCTCCTGTGCCCGTAGCCAGGTTGCGGTTCACGGATAGAATGTTCCGCACACGGAGCCGGAGGTCATCCCACCTCTTTCGGCAGTCTTTGACTGTGCGGGTTGTGGTGCCTACCGCGCTGACCTTGTGGGCTACCTCTTCCCAGATGGCCTTCTTCTTCACAATGGTCTCCCGACGCATGTCGTTGTTGAAGACGACATGAGCATTGTCTGCTAGTGTCTGCGTTAGCATCAGGAGCTCCTCCTTGCAAAACTGCTCCTTGCGTTGCCGCTCAGACGATTTTTTAATGGCCTTGGGCATCTTCACGGTGTCCTTGGTGTATTTCCCAACGTGGTTCCTGGTAAGGTGTCCTGGATAAGGGGGATGGCAATGGATTGTGTTTTTAAAGATGGCCGCCGTGCTCTTTCCCGTTCCGGTGCGATGACGCTATTTCCGTTTCCGCAATATAGCGGTGACCGCTATTAGCGGTGACCGCTAATGGCGGTGACCGCTATTTGCGGAAACCGCTATTTGCATGTGGCGGCAGGGCGGAAGTGCTATCAGCGCTTTCGTGGATGCCGTTAAGGGACTTTTTGGGGACTTTTGCGGCATGGCGGTAGGCTCATTACCGGCATGGCGGTAGGCTCGTGCCCGCGATCTCGTAATGGCATGCAATTTGCGGCCTCTTGCGAGGGCGGACACGCTATTTACGCCATGCCGGTAATTGCCGGTTTTTACCGCATACCGTGTAATGAGGCCCTATGTCTCAAGACCAGAAGTGGGAGCTTTGCTTCTAGCTTCAGTTCAAGAGGAGGAGGAGAGTGAACCTCTACCTGACCTACTCAGAGGACAGCCTTTAGATGAGAAGATAGAATGAGTTAATCTCTCTTCCAAGCTGACACTGGAACAACAGAAGGAGTGCACGTTTCTGTTAAATCAGTTTGCCTCGATGTTTTCACTATCACCAGGCTTGAACCCTTGGGGCCAGCATGATATTCTCACTGGTGACTGTTTACCTGTTAAAAACAGAGGTTATAGGATGTCAGATCATGTAAGAAACCCCATAAAGGAAGAGGTCAGCAGGATGCGTGATCTCGGGGTAATAGAGCCCTCTACCAGTCCATAGTCTAGTCCAGTTGTACTAGTGCCAAAGGCAGGATCCAAAGAGTTGAGATTCTGTAGGGACTATAGAGCTCTTAATGCAGTCACAAAGACTGATGCCCATCCTTTACCAGGGACAGATGAACTGATTGACAAACTTGGTTCAGCCAAGTACCTCAGTACATTTGATCTCACTTCGGGCTATTGACAAATAACCCTGGCAGACCATGCCAAGGAGAAAACTGCATTCTCAACCCCAGCAGGCCTCTACCAGTTTAAGGTAATGCCTTTTGGATTAAAGAATGCACCTGCAACATTCCAAAGGATGGTTAATCAAGTTCTGAATGGGATGGAGGACTTCTGCATGGCATAATTGGATGACATTGCAGTTTTCAGCCCTACTTGGAAAGAACATGTTGACCACTTAGGATATGTTTTGCAGGCTCTTGGGCAGGCCCATCTGACCATGAAGGCAAGCAAATGTCAAATTGGTCAGTGCAAAGTGGTCTACCTTGGACATGAGGTAGGAGGAGGTGGAATAAGGCCATTGCCTAGCAAAGTACAAGCTGTACAAGACTGGGCCACCCCTTCTACTCAAACCCAGGTGAGAGCCTTCCTAGGCCTCACTGGCTATTACAGAAACTTCATAGAGAACTATGGGTCCATAGCTTCTCCCTTGTATGTGGTCTCCTCGCCCAAATTCCCCAAGAAGGTCAGGTTGAATGAGGAGTGCACTCAAGCATTTGAAGGACTGTAGAAGCCCTTTGTCAAGCTCCAGTCTTAAGAGCTCCTGACTACAGCCAAACCTTCATTGTGCAAACAGATGCTTCCAAAACAGGTATAGGTGCAGTTCTGAGTCAGCTGGATGAGAAAGGTAGGGAACACCCAATCTGCTTCATCAGTAGGAAACTGAAGGAACCTGAGACAAGGTGGGCATGTTTTGCTATTGTGTGGTCTCTGAAGAAGTTTAGCCATACTTGTATGGATCTACTTTTGTGATTCAGACAGAACACCAACCCTTGAGATGGTTGATGCAGATAAAGGGGGAAAAATCCTAAATTGTTAAGATGGTCAATCGGCCTACAGGGGTTTGATTTTTCCATTTAACACAGGTCAGGGTGTAATCACCACAATGCTGATGGTCTCTCCAGAATGTATGATCGACTGGAGTAAGGAGATTCATCCAGGAGTGGATTAAATCCTCCTGTCCCTTAGTCTGGCGGGACGAGTATTGGGGAGAATTCTCAAAAATGTGCTAATTCTCTTCACCTTAGAGTCCCTCAGCAACTTAGTTGGATTTTTGGAGTTTAATTTTTTACCTGGAGAGAGTGTGGCCCTTTTCTTTCCACTCTCTCATGTATTTTGTTTGTGTTTTACTCTGGTGTTCTTTGATTATGGAGTTTTAGACAACTCCATAGGCATCATCTTTTCTTGTGTGTCACATAGCAACCTCAGTGCAGTGAAACAGGGAAGCCTTGCAGGTTCGCCCAAGGTTTAAATACCTTCTCTGGGATCAACTACTGTTTTCCAGAGACTGTAAAGTTAAATTGACTTTACTAGTCTTTTTCAATTCCTAGACCCAGCACACCCTGTCTTACAACAAAGTGCTGGAGGGGGTCCCTAGGATCCCCTGCGTCTAGAAAACTCTTGTAGCAGTCAAATGCTACCCTTTCCTCTCAGAATGGCTGGTGGCAGTGGTATAACAATGATTTTCCTCACCGCAAACTATTTGTTAGCTCCGGTAGCTAAAATCCACTGGAGCCATGTTTTTCAAGATGGCGTCTGAGCCCCCTCTGTAAAAACAGGTGCGGTCTTCTTTTTTCACCTTTTCTTTTTGGAAAGGTCCTTCTAGTGTTTGTCTCTGCGTGCCAAACCAGGTTTGGTCCCTTTGCTCCGTCGCCTTTGGCGGGCTTCAGTACTGAAGACCGCCTCTGGCGCCTGACTGTCTGGGGTGGGCAGGAAGTGAGGGAGGTGCCCGAAACTCCCTGTGTTTAGTTTCCTAGGAGACCCAAATGAACTCTGGTGTGATTGGCTGGTGACTGTCCGGCAAGGACAGCCACCCTGCTGGGTGAGTGGCAGCTAGGCTGGAATGAATGGGAGGAAACTGTATAAGTCTCGAGGCCTGGAAGAGAGATTCTAACACTGGAACGAACAAACCAAAAACGAGCTGAAGGAAGACTGCTGCAACTCCTGGACCATTGGTTTGCCTAGTGAAGCCCTGCTGCAGGTCCGAATCGCCTGGAACTCCCTCAACAGAGAAGCCCCTTGAAGGACAACTTCTTCCTTTGAGTTGGTAGGACCAATCAACTCGTAAGCCACCTGGACACCGTCTCCATACTGGTCGAATTTTCCGCAGAGAGATAGCCAGTGAGAGGGACACTAGCTTGTGGACTTTAAGGAACAGCCACCTGAAACTGACGCTTTGCCAGCTTGTGGACCCGTCCCCGTGTAGTGTAGGAGCCTCCCAATGTCCTCCCTCCTGTACCCACGACTGAGGCCCAGGAACAGCGAGATCTGCAGGAACTGCCAGGAACAACAGCCTCAGCTACAGCTTTTCTTCATTTTTAAAGGTACTGTGCAAACCCAATCGAGATAATTTATCTCCCTCGACAAAAGCTCGCACAACTTTTGCAACTTTCAGGCCTGATCTGCTTGTGACCCCCTCAAGTGATTCTTTTGTCCGCAAACTACTTCTGAGAACTTTTACAGAGACTTTAACGTTTGGAAACTAGAACCGTTTTATCCTATACAAGACTTTTAGCCCATTGACTTTGGCCATACTATTGCATTGACCCTTCTGGTGAACTCAAAGACTCTGAACTATCTAAGAATATTTGTGATCCTTTCTGTACATCTTTTTAATAACCTTTGCCTTTTTACTGCTCTAGCTAAAATAACATGAATGCCATTTTTCTCCTACTTCAAGTAGTGTAAATGCCTTAGAACCTTATTTGAGTACAGTACTGTAGTATATTTAAGTGTGATATTAATTGCCTCCTTCTAGTGAATGTTTTAGAACATGACTGTAAAATAAATCAAGAAGTGTTTTACCAAGAAACCTTGAGTAAGAGTGTATTTGAGTGATTGTAATTACAGACAACTGTGTAACATCTTTTACTGCTCACATTCCCTCTTAAGATAAGCCTGGCTGCTCAGCTCCCTACCAAAAGTGTGTGGTATAGACTTATTCTAAGGGTTGGTTTTTGCTTACACCTGTAGACAGAATTGTGTGTAGTGGTCCCAGAGGGAACTGCACCCAAATCTTGCCTAACACTATTAGACTCCATTTTGTTTAGTTACTGACTTAATTTTCTATTAGGCTGCACAAAAACGCTGAATGCAGGCCTGCACCTCTCCCCTTCTCTGCCTGCGCACAGCCAGCCAGTCAACCCCCAAACCCCTCCCCTCTGCCGTCCCTGCAGCTGCCCTGTTCTCACGGAAGGTTGGGCGCGAAAAGCAACAAACTAAACACTGTATCTCTCGCCTTCCTTTTGCATCACTGCCCTGTGAATGACCGGGCCGGAGCCTGGTCCTGGAAAAAACCATCCGTCTCCACAAACATGCCTCTGCACTGGCAGATCCCGTCTAAAGAAATATAGACCACAAGACCCCTAACACCACACCTCTTTTGATGTAAGTCGCATGCCCCTCAACTGTGTGCCACTCCAGTTCACCCCCTATCACTAATCCCATGTGGTCGTATATTCTTCTCTGTGCTAAAAAACAGTAAAACTGCTTTCAGTAGATCTAAAGAGATAGTTGATTAATGTATTATTGAAATATTGTATTAAATAAGACACCTGGACCCTTGTACTCTCACTTTTATTGTTCAGGATTAAAACCTAATGATGAATACTACATGTTGAGATTTAAAAGTAATGCTGAGATATGTGTGGCCAAAAGGGCAAATGTTAGATAGTGCGAATCACAGCAACGTGGACATCGCCTGACACTGCACCCCTCCCAGATGAGCCCAGCTGACCCGCGTGTTCCACAAAGTTACCATCTGAGGCAAATCAATCCGGGAACACCAAACCTACATCATCAATACTGTCCTGTCCCCTTTGTCCAATGAACTCTATCAACTGTATCTCCTATAGCACGCGTCATAGATGTGTAATATAATGTGTATGTCTTGTGTATTTTGGCAAAGTGCTCTCGGAGCAGCAAAGTCCTCTGCGTGCCCCATTTTTACTTTATATAAAACGTATCTTTTACCTCACCCGCACTTGGTCCTGGTCTCATTCCCTACTGGGGTGTGTCCATTAGTGTCTCTTATTTGGAAATTATACTGTAATTGTGGGGAATGGCAGCTTTCAACAGTCCTAGTGGAGTCTAGTCAAATAAAAAGGGCCTATACTAACATAAACTATTGCCAATCCTTACCGCTATGCTACAAAATAGTGTGGGATAATGTTCACAAAAAGAAAGAAGTGTTCACAAATTATAATTCAGGATGTTAAGGCCAGGGTCAGGCTTCCCCACGTTTTCAGCACGGGACAAGGCGTGACACTCGAGCATAGCACACGCCTCAGCCTCGCCGGCATGAGTCTACAGTTCCTTTCACCAACCCCAGGGCCTCCTGTGCCCAAGTCTCTTTAGTATAAACGTCTCTTGCCTCAGAGGACCTGGTGTTCTATAAACAATCAAGAAAAGCTCCCTTTCCCCTTCTGTACGTAGGGCAATTTACTCTTCACCCCGGATCCCCCTCAGTTGGGTTCTGATCCTTCCTTCACCGTTAGTCTCCCTCAATCGTGTTCAGACCAACCTCACTTTGCCAGCATGCCTCAGTCGGGTTCACATTTGCTGCTACAATCTTCTCTGGTGTGGTTCACCCGGAATCCTCCTCTTCTGGGCTCAGACCAACTTTCATTTACAAAACAATCAAAGACTTTCGAATGTGCACAGCATTCAACATAACCCGCTAAAGGACCACTTCGATTTCCCAGTTCAATAATTCCCCTCCGCTAAGGGGGTTGCGGGGGACACACCAGACAGAGCCTTTTGAATGAGCACCCATGTACCGGACCACTCTGTTTATGGTATCTATTTCAGTCTCACAAAAGACCTTTTTATACCAGTCCTCTTTCATGTACAATGTTGCCGCTTTCAACCTTGAGCCCAACACAGTCCGGTCTGCTATCAGTTTCTCCAACTCACCGGCTGTGCTGAACCTGCTGTGGTTTCTTTGCCTTTGGAGTCAAGGACGGTACCACAGTGGTAATCGTGTCTCCCCGCCCTGGTTATCAGTGCGGGAGGGCCCTGTGTACCATTAGCACATGTTACACCATTCGCTGTCTGCAATTCCCGGTCTTATGTTTCTTTTCCTTGAGGCCTTGTGAAAGTTGCGGTTCTTGATTGAAAAAGACAAGGGTCATTCCCTCCTTGTCATCCTCTCCAATCTCACCGCCTTTCTCCTCAGTTTGTACTGCTGTCTCGGAATAGCTGCTTCCTTGTGTGTTTGGCCTTGCTCAGAGTGTGCTTTCGTGCTCCGCCTTTTATCCATGTGGGGAAGAGTGATGGAAGTCAGGTGTGTGTAGTACTCAACAATTGCCTGACTCTGCCTGACCCTTGTGTTGGGACATGTCAGGTATACAGTGTTAGTATGTTATTGCTAACAGTGAACTATCCATGAGAAAGTGTTTGTGTCCGATATGGGGGGTGTTGAGTTTCCCGATATCCTATCTGGTACGATGGGGAAAAGGTGTCATGAGGAAGGGGATACGTGTCTCACCTGTTGGTGTCCCTCTTCCACTCCCCGAAGACCCCCCCCATCCCGGTGATCCTCCTGCACTGGTCCACCCCAGGAACTGGATCCAATAGTGATGGCCGTGTCCTGGCCACCTGGATGACAGATCCCCAGGGACTAGCGGGTGAGACATCTTCAGATTTCTCACAGAAGGGAGAACATGCAGAGGAGAAATGAAGGGAGTTGAAATGAGAAGAGAAAGGTGAACACCTGGCAGGAGTAAGAAGAGTGTGAAAACATCTAGAGGGAGCGAGAGAGTAGAGGATCGAGAACAACACTTAAAATTAGGGCGAGAGTGCAAGGGGGAAGAGTATGTAAAGGAGTAGGGGGGAAGACAAAAAAATACATGGAAGGAGCATACGAGAGACAAAATGAGAAGAGGATGCAAGAAACTTCCTGGAGGGAGAAGAGAAGGAGGACAGGTGGGTGGAACACATGGAGTGGTAAAAGAGAGAAAGAGAGAACAGGTGGGAAAAGAACATAGAAGGAAAATAAAGGAGGAAAAGCGAGGGAGGGAAACAGGATGCAGAGATCAGTTCAAAGCTGTGTTAAGGAACTGACAGCACCCACACTACGGATCTTCAGGGCCAATGCAGCCCAGCGAGGAGGTGAACAAAATACTACTCTCTGAGGTTCCATCTACATTTAAGAGTCTGGTGCCTGAGCCTGGTCAAGACAACCTAAGGCACCTTGGTGGTGGTGCCAGAAAGCAGTAGATTCCCGGGGGATCAACTTGCCAATGAAAGATCTCAGAAGGCCAAGAAGGATCACAGCGGATTCCTGACAATGCAAGATCTCAGTGGATAAAAAATAAAAGAAGTGACTGGAAACACTTCAAACATCACAGGATCTGTGACTGTTTAACCGACACAGGGTGAAAGACCTGATCCTGACTAGACTGCAGCCAATAAGAGAATAGAGAAACCACATGAAACATCACTATTTTTATTTTACTCCCAAACTCTTACCGCAGTTTCTTTAGTTGAGTCCACCTTTTATTTTACGATGTACAGAGACCTCCAGAGACCTTACTCCTTCTTTGTTTCTGATGTGATAGAAATAAACACACAAGTAAATCAGGAAACCAGTTTTGCATATTCTGTTAATCCCTTGGCAATTACAGCACTCACCGGGATAAAATGGGTTTAGTGATCTGGAGAAGTGGGCATTCACATTACGTGGCCTATACAGTAGTCCCCCCTTCCCTCAAAGTGGAGAGCAAAGGTTTAGTGGTATGCAACAGCACAGTATTCTGAGTGAAGGGTACACACAATTGTTGGTTTAGTTTCCAAGCATTAACTGCAAGGGCGTCTGGTCGAGGTAGGAAGTCCACTACAAAGGACAAAATGGCAACATTCTAAGAAGAATAGAGAAATGTATCACCCAATAGTAGTTGAACTATTGTAAACAGACTTCATTCTATCATTTATTTCAACGTGGAAAGCAAAGTGTGCAACAATTGATTGCTAGTAAGAATTGAAACAATCAGATTTTTGCCCAACTTACCTGAACAGATTGTGGCGTCCCTGCCACAACGAAGAGCCAGAGCACTGAAACTGCCGAAAGAGGAGCACTGCCAGGCTCAGGACGACCCCAGGAGCGCCGTAACGACTTCCCTGTCAGAGAAGACCTAGGTGGAGACTGTGAAGGATCCCAGAAACAGAGGGAGGCGTTGCGTGACGCGATGTATCTGGCGAAGGGTTGTGTTTCGCTGCAGCCAGCATAACCGCACCGGACACCGACGGGAAAAGGAAAGCGCGGCTCCAGCTGATAGTGTCAGTTGGAGCCCAAGCGAGTAAAACAAACCACCAACCCACCACAGATTCATTTTTATGGATCAAAGGCGTAATAGATCTCACTAAACCAACAGGGATTTACAAATAAAGGCCTTTAAAATGGCCTCATGGAAACCTCCAGTAGCCCATCAGGGAATCCATATTAATTATAAATGAATGCCTCCATACAGGCAATGATAACCGATCATGCCAGCAGGAATATTTGGGGTGGGGGGGTGGAGGGGATAGGAGTTTCCCAAGGACTAGTACATGGCCCAGGTATAAATGCTTCAAGACTGCCTGGAGAAAGGGGGGAGCAGCTTACAAGCCCTCATCAGCCCTTACCAAGCCTTTCCCCTAACACCGTAAATACTGGTTACTAAATACTGGGTACTTCCCCTGGCTAATCACCTACCTTGCTCTCCGGGGAAGTAACCAGTCATGGGAGAGGATGGGGTATTTACGGTGGTGTGGGAATGATTTAGTGTGGGTAAATTCGGTGAGAAAAGGAGGTGGGAGAGAACATCAGAGAGACCAGAGGAGGTGAAAGGAGTATGGAGGCTGTTGGAGAGAGGGGGTCTGTGTAATGTTTGTGTGTGAGATGTGACGAATCCAGGGAATTTGTCTCTTCTCCCCAAGGGGGACCCCGATCCCATGTGAAGCTAGGGAGGTGAGCCTGCTCCGCAAGACTCGCCCTAGGAGTCATTGGGATCCCACCGGGAGAGACTCCCGCTTTGGGGACAAGGACTCCCGTTCATGTGAGGAACCCCTAGGCCATTCCCCTTAATGGCATATATGGGACTGCCATATATAAAGAACTTTATGGAATCCAAAGACTTTGTTAAAGACAAACCCATATTATGGCACTATGAGCAAGAAAGAGGATCTGTATCTAAGGGGAACATGCAGTCGAGGGGTGAAACAGAATAAGCAGGAAAGCCCCCTGACAGCGTCACAGCTGAAAGGTGGAGCGAAGGAGCCCGCGGCTTACAGAAGTATTCCGAACGCTGGACTGAAACGCTGGAGTCGCAGTATTTACATCCGCGGGAGAACCGAGGAGACGGGCAGCCAAATCCTGGTGGTGGCGGAACCACCACAGTTTTGTGGTGGGCAGTGCGCCCGTCCAATGGCACCGACCACTATGTTGGATAAACAGCTAAGTATCCGGTGGCCCGCAGCTAAACCAGGCCGAGGAGAAGACAGAGAACCAGTGGGGTTAAAGAGGGAGCAAACCGCAGACAAGGAGAAGAACCGAAGCGAGCACCCGTACCAAGGACATTCCGCCACCGATCCAGAGGACGAGAGAACTTGGAGGCCCAGTGAAATTGACGAGATGGAGAATAGAAAGGCAATAAAATGGAACAGTAACACTGTGAGAAAGAGAATCCAGAGTAACCCTGTAAGAGACAAATAAGCATTGGGTACACATAACCTGGGAAGAGGGAAGGATAAGAGAGAATAAGAGATCATTTGAATATTGACCAGGGAAAAGCGAGTAAATCATAAACTATACTGAAGGACTTACAAGATCAGGTACAGAAGGTGACAAGTGACTATCTAAAAATATTCTTTTAAAAGAACTTTGCTGTGGAGAAGAAAGTCTTTGAAGGGTGTTATTGGGCTCATTACGAGTTTGCTGGTCCGGTACTGTAGTTACTAGACCCGCAAACTATGTGTTCTACTTGCGGGTGCCTGTCAGCCCGCCAGGTCTGACCTGGCGGGCATACCGGCACCCGCGAGCTGAGCGTCGGATGCATCGGCACCATTCACAAATGTTGCCGGTGCATCCGGCTTCCCCATTCCCATTGAGCCCTATGGGGCTAGAATGGGAATGGGGAAGAATGTTTTCCGGCGCACAGGAAAGGGCAATTACCTGGTCCGCCAGGGTTGTAATACCCTGGTAATTTTCCATTCCTGGGCGCCGGAAAACATTTGCAAGTTTGGCGGCAGCCTGACGGTTTTACCGGCAGGCTACTGCCAAACTTGTAATGAGGACCATTCTCCTGACTTAATTTCCTTTGGTTAGAATAGTGGTAGGGTCAGATAGAGTCCTTTTTTTTGGACAGCAGATTATTTTTTAGTTTCGAGAGCTGCGACAACGGATGAGTACCTTATTTATTTACATAGGCAGGCAACACCCTCGTAGCAATAGGAATAGATGGGCATTATTCTTATAGTTTAAGAAAACCTTCTCTGGAAAGGTCAATATCGTGCCTGCCTCCTTCTGGCCCAGCATAGAGAGTACATAGTGCGTGGAATAGCGATAGAGTAAAAGATATTGGTAGTGGGAGTTAGTAGTAATTGGGAGTGGAGATAGTAGTAGCTGTAACAGCTGTGAAGAAGACTAGAGGGAAGACGGGTAGTAAGAGTGATAGTATAAATAACAGAGTAGGAATAATAGAAGAGGAGAAAAGTAAGAGCGACAGGGAGTGGGAGAAGAGAAGTGGTGGTAGGAGCAGAGAGAAAGGGATTATAACAGCAGAATAGCAAGAGGCAAGAAAGTAGAGTGAGAGGAAGGAGGGAAGAGAAGATAACAGCAGAGGTAGATATAGAGGGGAAGTTTGAAGTAAGATTGATAGAACAGGAATAAGAACAAAAGTAAGATCACAAAGGTTATGATATGGCATTTATAACGCACCTGTGCACAAGTGTTTCTAGGTTGGAGGTGGAAAGGAGCAGTCAGAGATCAGAGGGATTGCAACGTGATGGGAGGAGGACATCATGACACCCAGTGTAGATGGGGTAAGGTAAGACTGTGCGTGCAAGGAGGGCAAGTGGCAAGGAGTTGAAGAAGGCACCAACCCCATCTCCCCAGAACACTAAGCAGGATAGGCCAGGGGAAGACTAGAAGGCCCCTAGGGAATCAGTCAGCCATCAAATTAGGGAAACCGACATCGGCCTTAGTCAGACCATCAGACAGATAGTGCCACCTTTGGCCACCAACGAACATCCATTTAATGACGCATGGGTTAGGAAGGTGGGTAGAAGGCCAGGGAAGCAATAGCGAAAAAGGGACGGCCATAGCGCCAAACATACCCTAAAAACACAGTAGACTCTAAAGACCATTTTTCAACCCCTCAACCGCGTATTTGTTGTACAAATCACCAATAAACACCATTGGGCTGCCTGACAGCGTTGGAGTGGTTATTTGTGGCGGCTGCCACAACACATCTAAATGGCAATGAAGCCATTTGCGACCAACAAACACATAGATCACCACTTAATGGAATGGATGCCCCCATGATAAACATTTGTTTTTTCACATGATAAACTCTGGATGTAAGGTCCACCTGTGCATCGGGAAGATATGTTATTTATTATTTTATGACATGCTTATATAACTTTTCTTTACGTAGCATTCAATAAGTTATCTTAAGTCATAGGAGCGGTTTCACAAATATGTTGTGACTCGACTGACAATGAAGGTGCCAGGAGTGGTGGTTGAGTCAAATGTGATGCAAGGTAGCCACTGGGTCCCGAAGCTCTGTATGCGATTACCATGTGATGTAGGGATGCAGCTGAAGGGCAGTACTGTCACACACTCCCACACATATCCATTCCGATCTACACACACCCGGTCATACTAGTACGAACGCATCCACTTTCAATCCAGCTCGCTCACAGTCACGTACGCACACATACATAACTTCAATAGACCTTACCAGTGGTACCCTCCTTAACGTCTTTATCATCGCGGGCATCTGCACCCAGCAAGGCTCAGGAGGTTGACTGTCCACAGATGCCGATCTCTCCTGGGTGCTGCCACAATAATTTCACTGCACATGAGCAGTTGCCCAGCTCCCGGGTTCTGTGCATGCACGGTGTATGCCAACCTCAGGGATCTGCATGGCAACACTGTGCTGGCGGACTCATTTTCAGAGAGGAAGGGGTATTTAAAACCCTTTCTCTGTCTGCTGAGAGCGTCTTAATGCACTCAGCCAGTTCCCTGCCTGCAGTGTCCTGACTTCTCCTTTGTGAATTCCAACCTTACTTTTTGTCCTTTCCTATTTGCCTTGAGTAGTCTCCCTTTTACATCTATTACCGCCTGTTCCCCTTCTATTCCCTCCTCTCCTGCCACCCTGCTCACACTTGGATCTTTCCTCTTTCTTGTCCTGGATCCTTCCCCGCTTCCTGTTGGTACTAGTTCCTTTCACATCCTTATTGTTGCATGTCTGCTGCCGCTTCAGTTGGATTCCTGCTACCATCCCTCAGAGCCTCCACCTCCATCATCTGGCAAGAACATTCTGCTTCCCCAGTCAGTGTTTGCACTTTCCTTGCATCACGGTAATCAGGGGAAGCAACCACGTGGTGTGGGAAGTTGATCCGGTATCACCAGGTAGCCATGTTCTTGGGGCTGCTGTCCTGGCTTCCCATGTCGCCAGCTCACTTCTGTCAAGGAGTTCCCCCCTTCTCACCTGGGTCCGTTCTTTGCTGGAGTCCTTGGTCGCTGTCTTCTTGCGGACAGACCTGGTTTTGAATAAGGCTGCCCGAGTCTCTTCCGACTCCAGAGTGCGTTCAATTTCCGGGACGCGGAATCCAGGAAAATAGGCAGCTAGCACACGAGTCCAGGAGATAGGAAGAAGGGAAGGGGCAAGGAGCGGGTAAGATGAACAAGAACAAGGAAATAGTACCGCGAGCTACGGAGCACACGTCAGATCGCTACTTTGCAATAGCATTGAGACGCGCAGAGGCGCGGAGGGCGTGGTCTATTAATAGAATACGTTACATCCAGCGCATGGAGCGAGAAAGGGGGTTAATGCTGGACGACCATGTTGGGAGTATTAGAGAATGCAAGCCCCGTTGAGACAAGGACCAGGAGGTCCAAAAGGGACATGTTCTGTAGTTCATGACAGCATGCCTCCTCCGAAGACCCTTTCCTCCAGGTTTGCCCGGGTGTATGAGGTGAAATCTTCTGAGCAACCGAGGGGCCTTGATATTAGAAATAGGTTCCCAGGTTCTTTCACTAGGAGGGTATGCTTTCCATTCTACCAGGTATTGAAGCTCGCCCCGTTTATACCTGGAATCACAAATCCGGGATACCTCATATTCCAGTTGGTTGTCGACCAGCAGAGGAAGAGGTCTACAGGATTTCCAGGAAGATGGAATGTAGGGTTTCAATAAGGATGTATGAAAAACTGGATGAATTTTCTTCCAGGAGTCTGGTAGTTTGATCCGGTATGAGACAGGGTTAATAATTTCCTTGATGGGAAATGGACCATAGTACCGGGGGGCCAATTTGTTTGGTCGTAGATGTCCAGGTAGTAATTTGGATGACAACCATGCTTAGTCGCCAACTGCATAAGAGGGGCGTGGTCTTCTTTTGGAATCTGCATACCTCTTGGTCTGTGATCTGGCCTTCTCTAAGTATTCCTTGGCCTCCTGGTGTATGTTGATGAGGGTTTCGATCCAGGAGTCAACAGTAGGTACCGGTGTAGGGTGAGGAAGAACAGAAGGCAAAACCGATGGATGGAACCCTTGACTGCAATAAAAGTGGCTGGTCTTGAGCGCTCAATGTTCAGAATTGTTGTAGGCGAATTCAGCACAGGTATCAGGAGTGACCAGTCATCCTGGACCTTGGTGGCAAAACATCGAAGATACTGTTCCAGGGTCTGATTCGCACGTTCTGTGGCTCTGTTGGTTTGGGGGTGATACCCTGAAGAGAAGGCACGTTAAATTCCTAGAATCATACAGAGATGTTTCCAGAATTGTGAGACGTATTGAGGTCCTCGATCAGATATGATCTTGGAAGGAAGTCCATGCAGGCGGAATATGTGTTCCAGAAATATTCCAGCTAGTTCGGAGGAGGATGGTAGTTTACACAGGGGCGTAAAATGAGCCATATGAGTGAATAAGTCTATGGTGACCATGATAGTAGTGTATCTTCGGGAAGGTGGTAATTCCACTATGAAGTCTGTAGCGATGAATTCCCATGGCTTAGTTGGTAGTGTAGGCTGCAGTAGAAGACCCGCCGGTCTCTTGTTATCATGCTTATTTTGAGCACAGATGACACAAGCTTGAACGTACTGCTGTACGTCAGACTTCATTTTAGGCCACCAGAACTATCTCTGTATAAGACGGAGGGTATTGGTGATGCCACGATGGCCGGAGTGAAGTGTGTCATGACAGAGGTTTATTATTCTCTGTTGTAATTTCTGTGTAGGAATGAGCAGTGCATTGTCCTTGAACAAATATCCTTCCTTGGCTCTTAGATTCCATTGATTTTTCCTTGACATATCTTTCCATAACTCAGAGGATTGGGTTTGCGCTCGGATTTCTTCCAGGAGGTTGACTGCTTGAGCTACGAAGATCGTGGGAGAAAACATCTTAGGATATGCCTTATCTTCAGTAGTTACGTAGTCAGGACGTCGAGACAAGGCGTCAGCAATCAGGTTATGTGATCCAGGGACATGAGTGATGTGGAACTGGTACTGGGCAAAAAAGAAGGCCCAATGCGCCTGGCGACTATTCCTACACTCCAATGACTGTAGAATCTGAAGGTTCCGATGGTCCGTATGGACTTGGACTGGTTTTCTAGCTCCCAGAAGTAGATGCTGCCATTCAGTGAAGGCTTGGCGGATGGCTAACAATTCCTTTTCCAGGATGGAGTAGTGTGTTTCACTCAGAGTTAGGGTTCGTGAAAGATAAGCTTATCTTCTAATTTCTGTTTCAACACTGCTCCTATGGCGTAATTAGAGGCATCCGTTTCCACTAGAAATGGTCGGCTTATGTCGGGTTGGGCCAAAATAGGAGCTTGTGTAAACTGGGCCTTCAAACGCTGGAACGCTGTGTCTTGCGATGTAGACCAGATAAAAGGGGTGTCCTTCTTTAAGAGAGCAACGATCGGTTGAACAATCTCGGAAAAGGTGGATATGATTTTCCGGTAGAAATTGGCTAGTCCCAGGAAGGATTGGACTTGTTTCACAGAAGTGGGAGCAGGCCATGCCAGAATGGCCTTTACCTTGGAAGGATCCATACCAATTCCCTCTGGGCTAAGGATAAATCCCAGATAGTGAACAGAGGTAACGTGAAACAAGCATTTTTCGGGTTTGGCTAAGAGTTGATGTTCACAGAGTCTTTGTAGTACTGCCTTTACGTGTTCTTCATGCTTTAAAGGGTCCTTGGAAAAGATCAATATGTCATCCAGATAAACAATGACGAAGAGAAACAACATGTCAGAGAACACCCTATCCATAAAACGTTGGAAGACTGCCGGGGCATTAGCTAGTCCAAAGGGCATGACCAGATATTCGTAATGGCCAAAGGATGTTCTAAAGGCGGTTTTCCACTCGTCTCCTTCCCGGATACGGATCAAATGATAGGCACCCTGGAGATCCAACTTGGTGAATATTACCGCACTTCTCACAGCTTCCAGGATATCCGAAATCAAGGGTAGTGGGTACCGGTCTTTGAGGGTACATTGATTTAGGCCACGATAATCGAGGCAGGGTCTGAGTTTCTGGGTATCCTTCTTGGGAACAAAGAATAACGAAGCTCCTGCTGGAGATTTTGATGGTCTTATGGTGCCGTTTTCAAGGTTGGTGTCCAGGTATTCTTTGAGGGCCTTTTTCTCGGGTTCAGAAAGGATAAACATCCTGCCGAAGGGAATCACTGCTGAGGGTTCTGTTTCAATTACGCAGTCTTCAGGTTTGTGTGGGGGTAAGGCCTGGACTATGACAGTCGAGAACACATCAGCGTATCCTTGGTAGGCCTCAGGGACTTGTATGATATTGGAAACCATGAGTGGTGTTTCTTGGTCTTTAGACGGTTCCTTAGAGGGTGTTAACGAAGGTTCCAGGAATAGACAGTGAGACATGCAAAACTCTGAGCCTAGGAATAGTGAACCTGCTGTCCAATTGATATACGGATTGTGTTTTTGTAACCAGGGCATACCCCAAACCATAGGGTAGTGGGCTGACTTAATGATGTCGAACCTAATCATCTCTCGATGGTGATTTATTGAGAGCTGGATCTCCTTGGTCTGCAGGCTTATGGGCCCTGAAGTGAGGGGTCTTCCGTCGATGGCTTCCACAGGCTGCATGGTACTCCGTGTCTCGTACGGAATCTGGTGACTAGCAACCCAATCTTGATCAATGAAGATCCCCATAGCTCCGCAGTCTACCAAGGTCAAAATGGAATAGGTCTTGCTCTTGGAGGGTGATAGAAATGCCTGTAGAATGACCAGTTGGTTTTGTCCAGGAGAGTTCAAGGATGGAATTGATGTGGAGCAAACACCTCTCTCCCGAAGCTCTGCTCCATCTAGGATCGGGAGCTGGCGTTTCCCGAACGCCGAGGGGGAGCTAGAGGACATTCCCTAACCAAATGTTTGTCCGAAGCACAATACATACACAAGCCCGTATGAATCCTTCTCAATCTTTCTTGCGGGGATATGGGTCCACGGAAGGCTCCAATCTGCATGGGTTCTGGTTCTGAGACTGAGCTTGGGTTTGTGTCCGTTCTGACGGTGCTCTCAAAGGACACCTTGGAAGGGTTTCCCCTGGATTTCTTCTTTTCAGCCTTCCTTTCCTGGATGCGGAAGTCTATTTGCATGGCAAGGTCCATTAGTGCCTGGAATGAGTTTGGTCGAGCCATTCTGGCCAATTCATCCTTTATCTCATCATTCAGTCCTCTCCTGAATAGGGTGGACCAATCAGCTTCCTTGGCCAATTGTTTGAATCGGGTCACATAAGTGAGCATATCCTGGGAACCCTGTTGAAAGTCTAACAGACTTTCCTGGGCACTATAGACCTGCTCAGGGCGATCAAACATGTTTTTAAGGGCCTGTATGAACCCATCATAGTCATCTAGGAGAGCATCTCCGGAGTTAACGAGGTGTGTAGCCCAGGTTAAGGCATTCCCGGAAAGGTGGGATATAATAAAACCCACCTTAGCCCTGGGATTCGAAAAGTAATAGGGCTTGAATGTAAAGTGGACCAAACATGAATCCAGGAATTCGCGAAGGGTTTTTGCTGAACCATCATATTTGTCAACAATGCCACCCAGCAGGACACTTTCTTTTATGGTAGAATCACGGGATAGGACCAATTGTTTGAGTGCAGCGTTTTCTGCCTTTAGATTTTGGACCTCGGTTGATAGTTCTTGCATGCGTCGCATCAGGTCCTGAACGGTGGCTTCCATGTCGTTATCTAGTTCGGTCGGGTGGCGTCTCAAACTGTCAAGGAGTTCCCCTCTTCTCACCTGGGTCCGTTCTTTGCTGTAGTCCTTGGTCGCTGTCTTCTTGCGGACGGACCTGGTTTTGAATAAGGCTGCCCGAGTCTCTTCGACTCCAGAGTGCGTTCAATTTCCGGGAAGTGAGGAAATCAAATCAAGAGGCCTGGGCCAAAGTCAATGGACCAAAGTCTTTGCAGAGGATCACACAGTTCAGAGTAGTTGGCGGTTAAGTCTTTGCCAAGAGTTCAGAACGAAGTTGGTCGGACGAAAAGTTACTTTAAGGAATAGAGAAGGACAAGCCCTCGGATTGGCAAAAGATTTCAAGCACTTTTACCACGGTATAACGGAATGAACGACCGGATTTGAACAGTACCTTAAATGGAGAAGAAGGCTGCAGCTGAGGCGGACGTTCCTGGCAGGTCCTGCAGGCTCATGGTTCCTGAAGCGACTGTGGGACCGACACAAAGTAGGAAGACTGGAGGGTCCTGCACTGGCCAGGGAAGAAACCAGCAGCAATGCAAAGCAACGAATAAAAGGTGCGCTCCTTAAAACCCAAGCAGGGTCCGATCCTCCTGGCTATCCGGTTCACTGTAGCTGTGCCCAGCAAATTTGACCAGAGGAGGGAGGCCTGGCTTGCAGTTTGGCGAACTGGTTGTTCCCACCAGCTCAAGGGGAGAAGATTCCTTGCAGATCTTCCCTGTTGTCGAAGTTTGGAGATTCGGACCCGCAGCAGGGCTTCACCGGGAGGTTCAGTCGTGGTAGAGGTCCTCTTCTGTCACCTTCTCTTCGGTTCTCTCAATCCAGTGGCGACTCTGCCTTCTCAGTCCCAGAGACCTGCTTTTTATGCAGTTTTCCCCCCATTCACACAGCCTGGCTGTCAATCACACAGCAGGGAGGCTGTCCCGGTGGGACATTCACCACAGCCAATCACACAGAGTGCGACATGGGTATCCAAGAAGACCTTGTGCAGGGAGTCGCAAACCCCTACCTCAAATCCTGTCCCCCTCAGTCATTCAGGCGCCTCAGGGGGGCTTCTGTGCAGAATCCCACCAAAAGACGGCGAACAAAGGAACCAAACCTGGTTTGGCGCGCAGAGTAAAACACGAGAAAGACTTTTACAAAAAGAAATGGTGAATAAACCCAGCCGAAACCAAATAAAAGTAATTGTGGTCCAGCGGGTTTAAGTTCGAGGCTACTAAGATAGCCTAAAACAATACCAAGGCTATTTACAATAACCGTGGTAGGAAAAATAGGGTAGATACCACTCCCACCAGCCAAATCTTAATGAAAAGGGAACAAAACATATGTTCCATGAGAAACAGACAAAAAGGGATAACTATTAACACTTTCCAGAACTCTATGTAAGATAGTTTGTACTGGGTCTGTGAATTTAAAAAGACTAATAAAGTCAATGGCAACTTTACATGTTCTGGGAGACAGTAGTTAGCCCCAGAAAATGGACTTTAAAGTGGGAAAGCTGAAAAAAGACAATCCTGTGTCACTGCACTGAAGGTGCTGTGTAACGCACAGTAAAAAGATGATGCCTATGGAGTAGGTGAGGCTCCACAGTCTATGAACACAAACATGTAAAACACACACAGTAAAACCCATGTACGAGTGGGAAAAAAAGGCTCACACTCTTACCAGGTGAAAATAATAAATCCTAGAAATCCAGCAAAGCTGCTGAGGGACTCAGTAGGTAAGGGAAATTAGCCATTCTGGAGAATTCTCCCTAACACCCAGGCTTCGTAAAGTTTTCAACACAAACTTTTATACTCCTTCTGGATGGACCACAAGAATGTCTCCCTTCTCCTGGTTTTCGGTTTCACACTAAGTCTGGGGGATTGGCTCCCTTCTCCAGACCTCTGGACTTTCTTCCTAGTCCGGTTTACCAAGAGAATGGCTCTATTTTCCTGGTACCAGTTACAACCAAGTGGGGGTTGGTGGGACTCCCTTCACCGTGGTTTTCTCTTTCTTCAACTTCACTCTTAATCTCTAAGCTTTTGGAGGGGTCTACGACCCTTGCTACTCTCCTTTGGGCTGCCTATCTTGGTATACTCCCCTTCCAAGTACTGCAACGAGGAAGAGGGCTTGTGTTGCTCTCTTATTTTGGGTTCCAGACCCTGGCTTCCCTTTTTCTTTCTCTGGCCGACTTGGCTCACTCTCCTACCAAGTACTGCCACAAGGAAGATAACTCGCAGTGAAGGGAGGGTGTCTAACCCTCCTTTGGTTGTCAGTGGGCTTCTCTCTACCCATGTTGTGAGGGTCTCTTCCTCTCAGATTCTCTTTCTCTTGGTGAGGGTATCTAGCCCTCCTTTGGTTATCAGTTGGCTCCTCTCCGCCATTGTTGTGAGGGATTCTCTCTCTTCCTGGGTCTCTTTAATATGCTCTGAGTCTTCGTCCCTTCACTGGAGTTCAGCAGGATTTATTCTGCTACAGTGCCACCCAAGCGTAATGCTTGCCCAGAGGCTGTGAGGCTGTGGAACAACTACTTGCAACCTTTTATTGAGACGCCAAGCATTCCCTCTAGATCTCCCGCACCACCCTTTAGCCAGTCTGGGGTCTCAGCACGTCACCAGGGCTTCCTGGGCCGGCCGGCTTTCAATTCTGCTTCTGCTGCATCTCGTTTCTTCTGCGGCTCCATGACAGCATTCCCAGATGCTGTCTGTGTTCCTTCCTCCTTTCGGCAGCCCAGAGCAAAGGTCTGCTCCTGCAAATCCGCCAACCATAAGACGTGGCCTTCCGCCAGCAGCCTAGGGGGGTCAGCTTCTGGATCTGTAATGCAGATTTGAATCTCCTGCGTTCGCTGATCAGCACACCTGCAACCTTGTGCGGCTGCCCTTGACCGTCTCCCTGTGTTTAGTCCATTGTCAATCTTTATACAATGTTGCCAGCAGTCCCTAGGCTCATTAGTCTTTAGTTTCCTTCGCGGCACCCATCTTCATTACTCCACTGGGCCCACTCATCCAAGCATTTAGATTATATGGGTTACTGAGGTTCTTCTTCGTCTCAGTAGTTTCAAGGAGCTCAAGATATTCAGCCTTAACACAGTACATAGGTCTACTGTCTATATAGAAAGAAGAGAAAAGAGGGAGAAAAGAGGAGCTGGAGCGTTTGTGGGTGGAGAGATATGTTCTTATGGGCTGTACCCTAGATGGTCGTCCTTATCGCCAGTGGAAGGAGTCCCTCCACATGAAAACCTCCCACATTATACCACCCCCAGGGGGGCTATCAGGTAGCAGCCTCACAGGAAGGGGCTCCCCCTCGGGGAGAAGTGACAATGCATAGTGCTTCCTCCACAGAGCTCTCCTATGCCAGCAATGAGCAACATTAAGTGCAATTCGTGCCTACGTAACGGAAGCCTGAGCCTTACACATCATTGTGCCAGCAGGCACGCACGCCAAGTGATGGCAGGCCACTGCATGGGGCTTAGATCTAGCATCAAAAGTGCAGAGAAAGGAATGTTTCATTTGAGGGCCATCCATGAGTTGAGTAGAAGAGGGAGAACTTAAACTATATAATAATACCAATTTACAAAAAATGTGACTGACAAAATCCGATGAATTACAGACCCATTGCCTTGTTAGATGTGCCAGGAAAAACGTGATAGCTTCCTCTAGCTCCTCCGCTGGAGAGCCTCTCAAGGTCCTCTCCCTTGCAGGCCTAGTGAGCTCTTGTTTCCTTTTACTGGGAGGCCTGGGGTTACTAGACACAACTCCAAGAGTTTTCAGGTCATTACCCAACAGGACTCTCCCAGGCACTTCACTCTGCACACTAACAGGTATCTTGACAGTCATATCATTACACTGGATGAGAGCTGGTAACTAGGAAGCATTTGCACAGGGCCTCCAGCTAACTTGGTTAGGCGTTTGGGTGCCTTAGCAACATCCTCCACCTTGAAAAATGATTAATCAACCAAAGTTATGCTGGCTCCAGTGTCTCGGATGGCAGGAGTCTCCTGGCCATTCACAAGAACACTATCTTTAAAATACTCTTTAGTATTATCTGGGATGGAATTATAGACATCTAAATTCTGTTGTTCCCACAAGCCCAGGGACACTAAAGAGACACTAGCTGAGACTCTCATGGATTCATCAGGCAGTAGGTGAAAGTTTCCACTTGCCATAGGTACTTTTTCCTCTGGGGAGAAGGCTAAGGAGACAGTGTGGACCCCTGAAGGTTTACCCTTACATCTGGGATCCCCTTTCACATGGTCAGTTGACCCACAAACATAACATTTCCCAAATGTTTTGATGAATTGGGGTTTGTTCTGGCCTCCATCTGGTTTGGGTCCAGATGGTGCACTAGACCGATTCGGTTTTCCTTGTGGTTTACCCTAATGTTGCTGTTTGGGGCCCTCTTTTGGATTGGAGGTATTTGAATTCTCCTTGTTATCTTTCTTGGGCTGCTTTCCCTCATCCTTCTTCTGAGTTGCCCCTGAATCCTTGTGAGTAACCCTGTTGGCAACCCACAAGTCAGCAGCCTTAGCTAATTTCTTTGGATCTATCTCCTTAGAATCAGCCAAGTGCTGTCTGAACTCAGGAGATCAGGCATCATAAATTGACTCCAACATAACAAGATTTCTCATACCTTCATAGGTGTTTACTCTGTAACCCTTAACCCAATCATCTAGGTTTTTCAAACATTCACATACCCAGGTAGCCCAAGGGGTACCATCATGCTTTTTGAGGGTCCTAAACCTCTTAAGGTACTGGGAAGGGGTCTTCCCAAATTTAGCAATTAAAGCTAGCTTCACACACTCATAATCCATCCTATCCACCTCCCCCAACTCCATCACAACATCAGATGCAACAGTGGGAAGCCTAGAGAAGAGTAAGGAAGCAGCTGATTCACTGTAATGTCTTGAATCCCATGGTTATAGTCAAACATTGCCAACCAATCCAAAATATCAAGCTTAGCCTCATACATACCCACAATTTCTTTAGGCATACAGGGTCTCTTAGGACTGGAAGACATAGAAGACTCTGGGAGAGAAGCATTTCCAATAGACAATTTTTTCATTTCTAAGGCATGGTTCATCTCTATTTCTCTGAGCTTAAGTTCTTGATGCTTTTGTTCAGTTTGAGCATTGAAACATTTAAATTCCAATTCAAGCCTCGTTTTTTCTAGAGCAATGAATTCAGGACTGAGTGTACGACCTGTAGGGGTCCCAGTGGACAAAGGTTGAGGTTGCTGAGCAGGCAGAGGAGCAGTGAGGCCTACATTATGGGACCCACCTGCCTCATCTAACTCATCAATAATAGACACATTATCATCCTCATCATTTTCCACATTTGCTGAGGGGTTAGGTATTTCAGACCCACCCTCCAGACTTTGTTTCTCTAACAACCTTTCAATCAATTCAGACTTTTTGCCTTTAACAGAGAGATTCCTTTCTCTACAAAGATTTTTCAGATAATCCACAGTGCAACTATGGAGGGTCTCCTGACTGTAGCTTTCCATATCAGTCATGATAAATATTGCTTTTTAGTGATGTTTAGCCTTGTGGTTAGTTGATCCAAGGCAATAGCAGCACTCTGATCCTCACCGCTGTACACCAGTGTTAGGCAGGATCATATGCAGTACCCTTTGGGAACACCACACACAATTAAGACTACAAGTGACAGTACAAATTCACATTTGGTACAAGCCTGTACTACACAGTAAAGTGGTAGCAATGGCTGAGCAGCCAGACTTATCTCAAGAGTAAAGGGAGCAGTATCAATAGTTACACAAAGGACAGTAATTACTATGGTTCAAACAAACACTGACTCAAGGTTTCTGAGTAAAGGAATATACATTTATTTACACATCAGTTATAAAACATTTCACTATTATCAAGCAGTTGAAAAATCACAATCTTAATACACCACACCACGCCCAATAGATTCAGGACAAGTTAAACTCAAAATGAAGTGTGAGCAAAATGGCACTCCAGTAATTTAAAAGGGAGGGAAAGACAAAGTTAGACAAATGTTGAGCAGCACCAACAAGTAAGTAATCAGGGCAATCTAGAAAAAGTAACTACAGTGAGGAAATCAAATCAAGAGGCCTGGGCCAAAGTCAATGGACCAAAGTCTTTGCAGAGGATCACCCAGTTCAGAGTAGTTGGCGGTTTGGTCTTTGCCAAGAGTTCAGAACGAATTTGGTCGGACGAAAAGTCACTTTAAAGAATAGGGAAGGACAAGCCCTCAGATTGGCAAAAGATTTCAAGCACTTTTACTGCGGTCGGATGGAACAAACGACCGGATATGAACAGTACCTTAAATGGAGAAGAAGGCTGCAGCTGAGGCGGACGTTCCTCGCAGGTCCTGCAGGCTCACGGTTCCTGAAGCGACTGTCGGACTGACACGAAGTATGAAGACTGGAGGGTCCTGCACTGCCCAGGGAAGAAACCAGCAGCAGAGCAAAGCAACGAATACAAGCTGCGATCCTTAAAACCCAAGCAGGGTCCGATCCTCCTGGCTAGCCGGTTCAATGTAGCTGTGCACAGCAAATTCGACCAGAGGAGAGAGGTCAGGCTTGCAGTTTGGCGAACTGGTTATTCCCACCAGCTCAAGGGGAGAAGATTTCTTGCAGATCTTCCCTGTCATCGAAGTTTGGAGATTCAGACCTGCAGCAGGGCTTCACCAGGAGGTTCAGTCATGGTAGAGGTCCTCTTCTGTCAGCTTCTCTTCCGTTTTCTCGATCCAGTGGCGACGCTGCCTTCTCAGTCCCAGAGACCTGCTTTTTATGCAGTTTTCCCCCATTCACACAGCCTGGCTGTCAATCACACAGCAGGGTGGTTGTCCCGTCGGGACAGTCCCACAGCCAATCACACAGAGTGCGACATGGGTCTCCAAGGAGACCCTGTGCAGGGAGTCTCAAACCCCTCCTTCACATACAGTCCTCCTCAGACATTCAGGAGCCTAAGGAGGGCTTCTCTGCAGAAGACCGCCAAAGGACGGCGAACAAAGTAACCAAACCTGGTTTGGCGCGCATAGTAAAATATGAGAAAGACTTTTACAAAAAGAAATGGCAAATAAGCCCAGTCGGAACCAAATAAAAGTAATTGTGGTCCAGCGGGTTTAAGTTCGAGGCTACTAAGATAGCCTAAAACAATACCAGGCTATTTACAATAACTTTTGTAGGAAATATAGGGTAGATACCACTGCCACCAGCCAAATCTTAATGAAAAGGGAACAAAATAATGTCCAATGAGAAACAGACAAAAAGGGAAACTATAACCCTTTCCAGAACTCTATGTAAGATAGTTTGTACTGGGTCTGTGAATTTAAAAAGACTAATAAAGTCAATGGCAACTTTACATGTTCTGGGAGACAGTAGTCAGCCCCAGAAAATGGAGTTTAAAGTGGGACGTCTGAAAAAAGACAACCCTGTGTCACTGCACTGAAGGTGCTGTGTAACACACAGTAAAAAGATGATGCCTATGGAGTAGGTGAGGCTCCACAGTCTATGAACACAAAAATGTTAAACACACACAGCAAAACACATGTAAGAGTGGAAAAAAGGCTCATACTCTTACCAGGTGAAATAAATAAATTCTAGAAATCCAGCAAAGCTACTGAAGGACTCAGTGGGTAAGGGAAATTAGCCATTCTGGAGAATTCTCCCCAACACCCAGGCTTCGTAAAGTTTTCAACACAACCTTTTATACTCCTTCTGGATGGACCACAAGAATGTCTCCCTTCTCCTGGTGTTCGGTTTCAAACAAAGCCTGGGGGATTGGCTCCCGTCTCCAGACCTCTGGACTTTCCTACTAGTCCGGTTTACCAAGAGAATGACTATATTCTCCTTGTACCAGTTACAACTAAGTGAGGGGTGGGGGGACTCCCTTCACCCTGGTTTTCTCTTTCTTCAACTTCACTCTTAATCTCTAAGCTTTTGGAGGGGTCCACAACCCTTGCTACTCTCCTTTGGGCTGCCTATCTTGGTATACTCCCCTACCAAGAACTGCAACGAGGAAGAGGGCTTGTGTTGCTCTCTTATTTTGGGTTCCAGACCCTGGCCTCCCTTTTTCTTTTCTCTGGCCGACTTGGCTCACTCTCCTACCAAGTACTGCCACAAGAAAGATAACTCGCAGTGCAGGGAGGGTGTCTAACCCTCCTTTGGTTGTCAGTGGGCTTCTCTCTACCCAAGTTGTGAGGGACTCTTCCTCTCATATTATCTTTCTCTTGATAAGGGTATCTAGCCCTCCTTTGGTTATTAGTTGGCTCCTCTGCACCACTGTTGTGAGGGATTCTCTCTCTCCCTGGGTCTCTTTAATATGCTCTAGGTCTTCGTCCCTTCTCTGGGTTCAGCAGGATTTATTCTGCTACAGTGCCACCCACGCGTAATGCTTGCCCAGAGGCTGTGGGACAACTGCTTGCACCCTTTTATTGAGACGCCCAGCGTTCCCTCTAGATCTCCCGCACCACCCTTTACCCCGTCTGGGGTCTCGACATGTCACCAGGGCTTCCTGGGCCGGCCGGCTTTCAATTCTGCTTCTGCTGCATCTCGTTTCTTCTGCGGCTCCATGACAGCATTCCCAGATGCTGTCTGTGTTCCTTCCTCCTTTCGGCAGCCCAGAGCAAAGGTCTGCTCCTGCAAACCTGCCAACCATAAGACATGGCCGTCCGCCAGTAGCGTAGGAGGGGTCAGCCTCTGGATCTGTAACGCAGATTTGAATCTCCTGCGTTCGCTGATCAGCACACCTGCAACCATGAGCGGCTGCCCGTGACCGTCTCCCTGTGATAAGTCCATTGTCAATCTTTATACAATGTTGCCAGCAGTCCCTAGGCTCATTGGTCCTTAGTTTCCTTTGCAGCACCCACCTTCATTACTTCACTGGGCCCACTCATCCCAGCATTTAGATTACATGGGTTACTGTGGTTCTTCTTCGTCCCAGTAGTTTCAAGGAGCTCAAGATATTCAGCCTTAACACAGTACATAGGTCTACTGTCTATATAGAAAGAAGAGAAAAGAGGAGCTGGAGCGTATGTTGGTGGAGAGATATGTTCTTATGGGCTATACCCTAGATCGTCGTCCTTATCGCCAGTGGGAGGAGTCCCTCCACATGAAAACCTCCCACATTATACCACCCCCAGGGGGACTATCAGGTAGCAGCCTCACAGGAAGGGGCTCCCCCTCGGGGAGAAGTGACAATGCCTAGTGCTTCCTCCACAGAGCTCTCCTATGCCAGCAATGAGCAGAATTAAGTGCAATTCGTACCTACGTAACGGAAGCCTGAGCCTTATACATCATTGTGAGTGATGACAGGCCACTGCATGGGGCTTCGATCTAGCATCAAAAGTGCAGAGAAAGGAATGTTTCATTTGAGGGCCATCCATGAGTGGAGTATAACAGGGAGAACTTAAACTATATAATAATACCAATTTACAAAAAAGGTGACCGACAAAATCCGATGAATTACAGACCCATTGCCTTGTTAGATGTGCCAGGAAAAATGTTTGCCCGGTGTATTTTGAGAGATTTAAATCAATGGCTAAACAAATCTGAAAACCGAGATCCATTCCAAACAGGCTTCGTTTCTGGAATGGGTACCACTATTAACTTGACAACATTGACAGCACTAAAAACACACTGTTTGTCTCAAAAACAACCACTATATACAGCATTCACAGATTTTAGAGCCGCTTTCGACTCCATCTCGCGACCGATGCTCTTGACTAAATTGCAGAAAGCAAATTGCCCAGATTCCATCGTAACTCTAATTAAGATATTACACATGGATACATCTATACAGGTGAGACTCACACTGGATCGAATGGTATCAGCCCCCATTCCCACATATAGAGGTCTCAAACAGGGATGCATTTTGTCATCCACCCTATTTAATTTCTTCATTTTGGATCTCAAGGAAGACCTGATTACGACATTGGCGTATGCCCCGAAGCTAGGTCTTAAAAATATATCATGGATTGACAAACTGCGGAAACCTGCCACTAGTTTTGTGTGGGGTGGGGACACGGTCAGGATGAGTTGGCCAAAACTATGTGAGAACTATGACATCGGCGGTCTTGCCGCTCCATACTTTCTCTTATACTACTACGCAGCACAGGCATACTTTGCTAGGTTTTGGTCCAACTCTAAAGAACAGTATGCTCATATACAAGCTGAAGAATTCGCACCAGCCCCCTATGATCTGCAAAATATGATATTCGCTCACGCCGAAAGGGAGCAGGAAACAGTGAATCCGCTGACATAGACGGTCCGTGCTTGGCCAAAGATATTTTGCAGGGTACAATGCGAGAACCTGTACTGGCCCCATGCCCCTTTCTGGCATTACCCGGGTATCGAACCTGCACTTGACACTACAATACAGAGGAGATGGTACCCAGGTAAACAGATGCAACTTGGGGACCTGTTCCCTAGTGGGAGATTCATAACTATTGAGGAGGTCCAGAACAAGGTGGGGACAGGCCTCAGTGTGTCGATGCAATACCACCGGCTGAGGGCAGCATGCAGGGCTAAATGGCTGACATTTGGGAATTAACCACTAATTCACCAATTCCTCATGAAGGTACTCACACAAAAGGGATTCAAGGGGAATATATCCACACTGTACCAAGTGGTGCAAGCATACACCCCTTCTAGTAACAAGATCAATGTGAAATGGGAAAGAGACCTAGGCGTAACAACTGCGGAGCAGCAATGGGCAAAATACTGCTCTCTTACTAGGACATATCCTTATGTGCCAATTTCAGACTGCTACAATTTAAAATGCAAAACCACTTGCATATTACCCACAGTAGGGTGGCCAAGCTTCACCCCTCCAAACAGATACAATGCCCGAAATGTGATGCCTCAACAGCAAACTCGATTCATATGTACTGGGAGTGCCCACCTATAAAACGGTACTGGGAAGACATTGCCTCTACCCATGGCGATATACTGAATGTACGAATACCAGCCACACCGTTGAAATATCTGCTGGGAGATATTGGCAAAGTACCAATTAAAATCTGCAGGATGTTTACAGTGGCAGGAGCAGTGGTCAAAACAAACATTTTGAGGAGCTGGAAGGAGGAATCCCTTGCCCACAAAGCAAGCATGGCTGAGAGACTTGATGTATGTTCACAACTGTGAAGCAAACTTTGTCAGGGGTATTAACGCCACCTCAAGGCCTAAGGACATATGGGGCCCTCTAAGAAACTACTTAGACAACACCCAGACGGAATCGGAGGGGGAGGAAGATCAGTCAGACTGTTAATACTATATATATATATATATATATATATATATATATATATATATATATATATATATATATATATATATATATATATATATATATATATATGTATGTGTTGGTCTTTACGGTGTACTATGCATGGATTGATTATGTAGGAACTCAGAAGAATAACTATAATGTATTGTATTCGTCATTTGAAAAATAAAGTTTAAAAAAAATATATATATGTATCATGGATACTATATGCAGACGATTTAGTCTTGCTCTCCAAAACACCAAAAGGACTACAAAGACTACTGAACACCTTAGCCACATATGCAGAAAAAAACACCTACAAATTAATCTAGAAAAAACAAACATTATGCGTTGTACCACCCTGAGAATGATAAAAAAATCGTATACTTTACAAGAGATAGACTTGCAAGTAGTACAAATATCTAGGTATTAAGATAAATGATCAGAGTAGTGATGAACAATATCTCCTTGATATTAAGAACAAGCTCTCCACCGCGATATCCCAAGCTAAAAACATCCAGGGCACATATGGTAAATTCTCCTTCACACCAGCTCTAAGATACTACAACCAGAAAGTAGTACCGACTCTTCACTATGGGTCAGAAACGAAGAAAATCTTTAACAATAACTGCTGGCAGAAGGTGGAAGGAAAATTTTGGCAGCAAATTCTCAACCTCCCGAATTGTGTCCCTGTGGCCGTGATTCAGTATGAAATTGGTTTGACCTCATTATATATTTTTTATGCTTGGAAACTATGCTGCCTCTTAAGAAAATGCCTTCTATCATTCAATTCAAATACTCTATTAAGTATGCTAGCCACCTATATGTTTAATTCTAGTCACAAATTTGCAACCATGTGGAAGATAACCACTCTTCAGATAATGGTGAGAGCGGACATTACTTTAGATCTACTATTGAACAATCGCACACGTGCTAAAGTCAAACTATATCAAGCAGATTGGATTAACACTCAAAAAATATGCTCAAAGCATGGTGACTTCAAAAATAATCCTTTTGAGATGAAGAGATATAGATCTTTGGCCTCTTATTTGGCAAAGAGTCCCTCACCCTATCATATGAGTGCTTTTCTCAGGTTGAGATTTAACTTGTGGCCCACTCTTCATGTGTTATCAAAACAAAGAATGATCAGGAAAAATGAAAATGTCTGCCAATTATGCAGAAATGTTAAATATCAAGAAACCTTAAAACATCTGATAACAGAATGTCCTATGTTGTGTCAAAACGAGAACAATGTGGCAACACATTTTTGTACTAACTACATATCAGTAGGAATAGCCGTAACAAAATAACTATCACACATAAAATCAATCTGTAAAGTCACTATGAAAAATATGTGAAATGTGATTAACTGACTACAAACAAGAGATTTAATTTTAGGTTTTAAGTTGAGTTTAAAATTGATGTAAAAAGATGTACTAATTTGATGAATTTTAACTATGTGTTAACCCAAGTATATGATTTACGATTGTATCAGAATTTTTACTTGTGTGTTTTAAATGTTGCAAATATGTAATATTCTATATTGAAAGGTTGAATTATTTTAACCAAATCAATAAAAAATAATATATATATATATATATATGTATATATATATATATATATATTTTTGGATCCCCACACCCAGGAGCTCCGGTCTGTCCCTGTCGACCCACAGCACCATACCTCCAGACAGACTTGCCCTCTATCCAACGCATGCCCCATCCTTCTCTTCAGACCCACATGCAACCAAGCTTTCCTCTAGGCTCACATGCCCCACCATTCCATTCACATCTTGATGCCCTCATTGCTCCCTCCAGATCTACAAGCCCCCATCCCTCCATTTACACCTAGATGCCCCGCCCTTCTCACCAGACAAATGCACGGTTCCTCCAGCTCTCCCTCCAGACCGCAAGTCCCCAGCCCTCCATCCAAATGCAGATGATCCCATCCCTACATGCCCAATCCCTCTATTCACATCCAGATGCTGCCTCCTTTCCCCCAGGCCTACATGCCACCATGCTTCTATTAACACAGATTCCTTCCTCCCTCAATTCACATGCAACTGCCCCATCCCTCGCTCCACAGAGGTGCTCCAGATTCACGTGCCCCATGCCTCCAGATATTCATGTCCCCGTCCTTTGATTCACATGCAGATGTCCCAATCCCTCCCTCCAGACCAACATGCCCCATCCCTCCATTCATGAAGATGCACACAGCCCTACATGCTCCCATCTACACCCAGATTCCCAACCCCACATTCACACCCAGATGCCCCATCCCACATTGACTTGCATGCCGCATACTTCCCCAGCTTGTCCATCCATACCCAGATGCCCCATCTCTTCATTCAAACCCAGATGTTCATCCCTCTTTTCCCTTTAAACACATGCTTCGCGTTCACATGCCATCAATCATCTCACCAGGCCCAAGTGCCAAATCCATCCCTCCAAGCCCAGACACCACCATTTCTCCCTCTGGACCTGCATGTCCCACCCCTCCATGCCCCCACTCACAAGCAGATACCCTAGCCCTACATGTTCCCATCCACACTCAGATGCCCCATTTCTCATTCCAAACACACGTTCCAGATTCAAATGCCACCTGCCTCCGGACCCACGTGCCACCACCCTCCTTTCAAACCCACACAAAGACACCAACATCCGTCCCTCCAAAACTACACCAAGATGCTCCATCCCTCCCTCTAGAGCCACACCCATACGCCCCCATTATATGCCCTGTCCCTCCATTCCAGATCCACAAGGCCCCCCTGCGATCTGGACTCCACCAATATGCCCCATCCCTTCCTCCAGACCCATTTCATGATGCCCCATCCTCCCTCCATGCAGCAAGATGCCACATCCCTTCCCGACCAATGAGCCCCATCCCTCACTCCAGACCAACACTAATGTGCCCCATCCCTCCATCCAGACCCACACCAATGTGCCCCATGCCTCCCTCCACACCCACACCAATGTCCCCATCCCTCCCTCCAGACCCACACCTATGTGCCCCATCCCTTCTTCTCATACCCACACCAATGTGCCCCATCCCTCGCTCTCAGACTCACACCAAGATGCCACCAGGCCTCTAGACCCACACCAAGATGCCCCATCCCTACAAGCCCCCCTCAAGACCCATACCATGATGCCCCATCCTCCCTCCACACAGGAAGATGCCCCTATCCTGCTCTCCAGACACAGACCAAGAGATCCATCTCCACACACCAGGATGTCCCATCCCGCCCTTCAGACCCACACCAAGATGCCCCATCCCACTCTCCGGATGCACACAGATGTCCCCATCGCACCCACACCAAGATACCCCATTCCACCCTCCCAACCAACACCTAGATGACCCATGCCACCCTCCAGAACAGATGCCCCATACCTGTCCCAGACCAACACCAATGTGCCCTCATCCATTAGAGCCCCCCAAGATGCCACCATCACTCCCTCCACACAGCAAGATACCCCCACCCTACCCTCTAGACCCACACCTAGATGATCCATCCATACCAACACTGTGCCCCATACCTCCCTCCAGACACACACTGTGCCCCATACCTCCCTCCAGAACCACACCAATATGTCCCCATCCCTCCCCCCAGACCCACACCAATGCGCCCCCATCCCTCCCCAGACTCACACTAATGTGCCCCATCCCCTATCTCCAGACCCACACCAAAATACCCCCATCCCACCCTCCAGATGCACAGATGTCCCCGTCCCAACCACACAGCAAGATGCCCCCATCCTGCCCTCCAGACCCACACCTAAATGATCCATACGTCCCTCTAGACCCACACTGTGCCCCATACTTCCCTCCAGAACCACACCAGTATGCCCCATCCCTCTTCCCAGACCCACATCAGTGTGTCCACGTCCCTCCCCCAGACCCACACCAATATGCCCCGTCCCTACCAATAAACCCACACCAATGTGCCCCCATCCCCTCTCTCCAGACCAACACCAAAATACCCCCATCGCACCCTCCAGATGCACACAGATGTCTCCATCCCACCCACACCAGGATGCCCCATCTCACCCTCCAGACCAACAGATGGCCCATTCTGGTTCCAGACTGACAGCAAAGTGCCCCCATCCATTGCAGACCCCACCAAGATGTCACCATCAGTCCCTATACACAGCAAGATGCCCCCATCCTGCCCTCCAGACCCACACCTAGATGATTCATCGGTCGCTTCAGACCCACACCATGCCCCATACCTCCCTCCAGACATACACCAATATGCCCCTATCCCTCCCCCAGACCCACACCAATGTGCCCCCACCCACCCCCTCCCTCCAGACCCACACCAAGATGCCCCATCCCACCCGCCAGATGCACACAGATGTCCACAGTCCCGCCCACACCAGAATGCCCCATCCTACCCTGCAGACCAACAGATGCACCATACCTGTTCCAGACTGACACCAATGTGCCCCCATCCATTGCAGACCCCACCGAGATGCCATCAGTCCCTCCACACAGCAAGATGCCCCAATCATGTCCTCCAGACCCAAACCTAGAGGATCCATCCATACCTCCAGACCCACTGTGCCCCCATACCTCCCTCCAGACTAACACTCTGCCCCATACCTCCCTCCAGACCCACACCAATATTCCACCATCCCTCCACCCAGACCCACACCAATGTGCCCCTATCCCTTCCCCCAGACTCAGACCAATATGCCCGTCCCTCCCATCAAACCCACATCAATGTGCCTGTGAGAAACCTGAAGGCGGCTCCCTGATTAGTCCCCGGGGATCTGTCATCTAGGTGGCCAGGACACGGCCATCGCTTTTGGATCCAGTTCCTAGGGGTGGACCAGTGCGGGAGGATCACCTGGATGGGGGTCTTTGGGGAGTGGAAGTAAGAAACTGACGGGTGAGGCACGGTATCACCCTTCCTCCAACACATTTTCCCCACCCTACCATGCAGGATATTCACAAACACTACCCCCCTTTTCCGACATGAACGCTTTTGCATATCACGATAGACAAGGGACTAACACTGGAGCAGTCTTTCTGACATGTCCCGACATAAAGGTCAGGCAAAGTCAGGCTAATTGACTCGAATCACACACACTTGATGGCCCTTTCCCTTCCCCACAGGGATAAAAGATGAAGCACGAGAGAGCACACTACAAGCAAGGCAGACAGCACAAGGAGATAGTTATTCCAGTACGGCAATTCAAGAGAAGGAGAAAGTCGGCGAGAACCGAGGAAGTGACAAGGAGAGAAGAGACCTTGCCCTTGGTGTCCCAGACCCGCGATTCCTTTGTTGAAGAAAGCATAAGATCGCAGACAATAGCTAAAGTGTGCTGCAGAAGATGTCAACGGTACACAGAGTACGCCTAAGCCGAGAAGCAAGAAAACAGGAGGCGCTAGCTACTGTGGTATCGGCCTTAACTCCAGATGCAAAGATGGCCAGCCGTTCATCACAGCCGATGAGTCGAGGGGAGAACCAATAAGAAACCGAACTGTGTTGAATGACAATGGGAAAAGGTAAAGGCCGAAAAAGATAAATTAACTGTAAAAAGGATAAGGGAAAACCAGTGCAAGAAGAGTCCGGCACCAGGTGGTTGCTTAGCGAGAGACTCTTGTTTCCTATGTTCATTTAAACTACTGATACCAGAAGCAAAAGGAACTTTTGGGTGATCGGAGCTCAGAAGAGGGGGATACAGGTGTGAAAAACCAAGAAGGTCAAAGGGGTCGAGCTAAAATCCGATGTACAGTCGAAAGCCATTGACCGACAAACCATAGGGAATAAATCCTGCATAGATGAAATTGAGAAACTTGCAGATGTCCCGATGAACATTGTGTTGACAAGATTGAAACCGGCGGAGGGATGTCCACAGTGAATTGTTTAAAAAGACATTAAAATTAAAGAATAGAAAAGGAGAATTCTTGTGAATAAAAGCCAAGAGAAACCCGAAGGAGGGAGGTTGAAATTCGAGAAGGGTCTGAGCCCGGAAGAGGGAGACCCAATGGGGTGAAGAATTATCACCCCAATTACAACCAGAAAGAACTTTTGAGTTAACTTTTGATTTATGATTTTAAACCTATCTGGTCCTCGGAGGAAAGCGACTTTTTCATCGGAAGTCCCGATACCTGAGAACGGAACTGTATGCTTGTGCTGGGAAAGCTCGAGTGTGTGCTGTGCTCCCAAGTCCCACCTTGTCCCATGCTCAAAAGGGAGACCCCGGCTACTGCATCCTGACTTATTTATGAACACTTCTTTCATTCTTGTGAAAACTATCCCACGCTCTTTATGTATTTCGTTGTAAGGATTGCCAATGTTGTTTTTCAATATAGGCCCTTTTATTTGACAAGACGCCACTAGGACTGCCCTGCCATATTATTGTTTGATGGTTATAGCTTACTCCCATCTTAGATTTAGGTTTAGATTAGTTGTTTCCCCCAACCTACCTATACAGTTAATAAACACCTTTGAACTGTGATCACTTGTGTCTGTCTTTACTCTTGCCACCATGAGTTCCTTACAGTGTCCCATCCCCTCCCTCCAGAACCACACCTTGATGACCCATCCCTCCCTCTAGAGTCTAGACCAACACTGTGCCCCCATACCTTCCTCCACAACCACACCGCATCGGAGGGACAGGGCCTCCGTATCCTTGTCCTTTACTGGTTTTATTGTGTGTTCAGTCGTGTTTTCTGCGCAGGAGTTCATGTGGGACTGCTGGCGGTGCAGCTCTCTCTCTTTTGGTTTGGTGAACAAACCCATGGGATACCCTTATGGCACCCACGGGTAGGGGTACAACCCTGTGCCCCTAGTGTATGTTTTTGGGCACCTGTGTGTGACCCACAGAGCAGGGTATGGGCTGGTGGCAGCTCCGTGCTGAATTGACTGGTGCCCTGAGCGTCCTCCATTTTGGGATGCCCAGGCCCTGTCATTGGAATCGGTAGATTCCAGATGGAGACAAAATGGCCCCCATGACCTCTTGCCTTCCATCACCTGTTACCTTGATCTTCCCGAAAGTCCCGGGAAGCCCTGCCTCTGTCCCTTCCCCCTGACTGGCTGTTGGGTGTAAGTTCCGTATATGGCAGTGTGGGGAAGTGCCGACCAGACTGGCTGGAGCCTTCTCAACGACCGTATGTTGTGGGTACGCCTGTGGGTGGGACCTGGGTGAATGGAGTGTGTAACGAATATGCATTCTATGTTGTGGCCGTCTAGTATCTGGTGTTTGACACAATGGTTGAGACAGCCCTGCCCGAAACCGGTATGAATGCAGCTTGGAGTGTTGAATGGCTCGGTACTTGTCCCAATACACATAACTTGTTGTGAGTGTCTGGAGAGAAGTGAATGGCCTGAATACCTTGTGTGCCTGATTGGCTGCCTGCCTGCATGAATGCCCGTAGTCATGATTGGATGCTTGAGTGTGACCAGGCGGAATGAATGGGAGATCAACAGTATATCTGGGGACCTTTCACTGCTAGGAATCGTGTTTGGAAGCTGAAGTCCACTTCAACGAGTAACTCGAGTAACTGAAGCTCTCTGGCCGGCCTCTCTTGGCCCTCTTCCTGCTCCTACCTGTAAGGCAAAAAACCTCGGGGTCATCTTCGACTCCACACTCTCCTTCTCTCCTCACATATCTGACGTCTCTAAGAAGTCACACTACCAGCTGCACCTCCTCAGACGTATTCTTCCTTTCCTCTCCTTCCCCCAGAAGCTCCCTGTCTCCAGAGACCTGGTTCTCTCCAAGCTGGACTACTGTAACAGCCTCTATCTAAATCTGCCTGCCTCTACTCTCCGCCCTCTGCAACTCATCCAGAACAGGACTGCAAGACTTGTCCTTGGCCTCAAGCCCAGGGACCGTATCTCTCCAGGACTGAAATCTCTACACTGGCTCCCAGTGGCTGCGAGGATTAAGTTCAAAACCCTCTGCATTGTCCACAACGCCTTCTGGGGCCTGGGGCCAAAATACCTTCAACTCTCTCTTCCTAAATATCTTCCTTCTCGTGCTCTTCGCTCATCCGCCTCCAACTCTCTCAGGGTCAGCCGCTTCTCCAAGCAAAGAGTTGGGGGTAGATCTCTCTCCACGGCAGGGGCCTCCCTCTGGAACAGCCTTCCTGCATCCCTGAAACTTGAGGAGAACCATCTTCGGTTCCGGAACCACCTCAAAACCTTCCTCTTTGCTTCTGCTTTCTCCCCCCCGTCCCTGCTAAATTCCTGACTGAAACTGCACTGATTCTGCAACTGGGCCACTCTCACGGATCTTGGTCCTTGGCCCAGCCACTCTCCCCTTGCACTGCCTCCCTGGCAACCCCTGCACTGCGGGACTGTCTATGTATCCCTACAGCCCCCCTTCCCAGCACTTGTCTGCACTTACCTTGCACTTGCCACCAGCTGGCCCTTATTATTTATCTTGTTATTCTTCTACCCCTGTACTGCACTTTCCCCTCTCCCTTTCCCCTTGCACTTTTCCCTTCCCCTCTACCCTTGCACTTGCGCGATCTGAATGACACCTGGCCTAGTAGGATCGTTGTCTGTCTTCCCTTTGTTCCCCCCTCCCTGCCTCGTCGTGCCTTGAAACACTTGTGTATAGGCGCGTTACAAATGCCATATTATATCATATGATATCATAACCTTGAGCCCTGCTGGACGAGAAGAATTGCTGTTGCTCTCCTTCACAATCTGAAAGCTGTTGTGCCTCAAGAACTGACCCAGAGAGGCCCTGGTAAGGCGCCCTCTTCCCGAGCTACGAGCGACCATCATGCGCAGCTGATGTTTGCCTACGCTCCCTAGTAGACAGACCTTCGACAGGCTGCCGACCCGATATGGGGATTGCTATGGAATTCCAAGGAGAGGCGCCTGGACTGTTGTCCACCACTGTCGCTGACCTCCGTCGCCGACTGGAGCCGCCGTGCTCCTGTTGGTCAAGAACTTCATTGATACAAGGACGCTCTCGTCCGCATCGTCGCCGCTGTATCCTGCCGGAGAAGGCCTGACCTTCGACACGCCGACGAGTATCCACCGGTGGGTTTCCCACCACCCAAAGACCACAGAGACGCCGACGTCTCAACGCCCTTGCTGGGCCACAGTTCTTCCAACTCTTTGCGGTCCAGAACTATTGACATCGAGGTGCCCCGCACGCCTCTTCCTTGCAGGACGTTTACGCTTCCCCGTCAACGAGCACCGCTAGGAACGATGTGGCCACTTCACCGTTGTAGCTCGACCTGTTCTCTGTCGGATGTTCGACGACCCGTGACTCCTGCCTTAAAAGGGAGGGCCCTCAAGAAGGGTTGTCGATTTCCCCGACGAGAAACGCTACAACCCCAAGGTACTTTGGGGTTGCAGAACTATTGGAAAGGCTAGTGGGAACAATATAAGGACTGGGCTTGTATCTTTCTTCTACAGGTTGCCTAGGTGGGGAGATCTCCACACAGAACTGTGTTTGACGTTAGTTACCAGTATTCTGCCATTTGTTCAACCATCTTGCTTTCCTTCCTCTCTCTACTGCTGGGTTCCTCTATTTTGATCTGTGTGTCATTCTGACCGTATGCACTTTAAAGAGATCTAATAATGTTAGTGGTACCACTGTAGAATTGTACATATTTACCATTGTTGATTTCCAGAGTACAAAGTGAGTTATCGTGATCGTGTATATCACTTTGAATATTAATTATATAAAGACTGTGTTTTAACCGATACAGTGTGTGGACATTCCTTCGTGGATGCTCGGGGACTACACTGTACTTAAGAACCAGCTTGCATCACCTCTTGAGAAGCTAGGCCTTGATTGCTCGACTACATTCCCAATAATAGAGAATCTTGGCAGGGGTCTCTGTGTCTCTCGTTTACCATATAGAGAGCAGAAGTACAGACCCCCCTCTGGTCTTTACAGCTGGTGGCAGCGGTGGGATGCCTATGGTTTTAAAACTCAGTGTATAACCGGTGTTATTGAACCCTCAACCAGTCCCTGGTCCAGTCACGTGGTCCTTGTCCCCAAGGCAAGTTCCCAGGCAGGTACCAAGGATTGGCGGTTCTGTGTGGACTACCGAGGAGTCAATGCCGTCACCAAAACTGACGCGCACCCATTGTCCCGGGCTGATGAGCTTGTGGACACGATAGGTGCTGCCAAATTTGTAAGCACCTTCGACCTTACCGCAGGCTATTGGCAAATAGCTCTGACGGACCATGCCAAGGAAAAGACGGCGTTCTCAACAACATAGGGGCTCTACCAGTTTAGAGTCATGCCTATCGGGTTGAAGAACGCCCATGCCACTTTCCAGAGATTAGTCAACCATGCGCTCAGTCGGCTGGAAGCCTTTTGTGTGGCTTACCTAGACGACATTGACGTCTACAGTTCCACTTGGGAAGAGCATTTGACGCATCTGGATAGAGTGCTGCAGGGGTTAAAGAGGGCTAACCTCACTATCAAGGCCGCCAAGTGCCAGATAGCTCAGGGGACAGTCACGTATCTTGGTCATGAGGTAGGAGGGGGTCAAATCCAACCTCTCCCCAGTAAAGTACAGGACGTACATGACTGGGAGACTCCCACTACTCAAACCCAGGTGAGAGCCTTTTGGGGCCTCACTGGGTATTATCGCAATTTCATGGCAGACTATGGAACCATAGCTGCACCCCTGACAGCGTTGACTTCGCCCAAACAACCGAGGAAGGTTAATTGGACCGAAGACTGTCAGAGGGCCTTTGATGGCTTGAAAGGAAGTCTGTGTAGGGCACCCATGTTGGGCGCGCCTGATTACAGCAAGCCCTTTATCGTTCAAACTGACGCCTGCGACACCGGAATTGGAGCTGTCTTGTCCCAGTTAGATGACAAAGGAAGAGAACATCCGATCATATTCATCTGTAGACAATTTAAGGGTAGGGAACTTGGGTGGGCTACTGTTGAAAAGGAGTGTTTTAGTATAGTCTGGAGCCTTAGGCGTTTTAGGCCCTACCGCAAGGTCCAAACTGATCATAAGCCCCTGAAGTGGCTTATGTAGATGAAGGGTGAAAACCCGAAACAGCTCAGGTGGTCCATTAGTCTGCAAGGGCTAGACTTTACCATTGAGCACAGACCAGGGAAGAGTCACGATAATGCAGATGGCCTTTCCAGAAGGTATGTTGACCGTCTGGATGAGGGTGCCTATCCCGTGGGAGATTAGGCGCCCTAACCTCAGTTTGGGGGGGCGACTGTGATGCTGGAAATGCATCGGAGGGACAGGGCCTCCGTATCCTTGTCCTTTACTGGTTTTATCGTGTGTTATGTTGTGTTTTCCGCGCAGGAGTTCATTTGGGACTCCTGGCGGTGCAGCTCTCTCTCTTTTGGTTTGGTGAACAGACCCATGGGATACCCTTACGGCACCCATGGGTAGGGGTGCAACCCTGTGCCCCTAGTGTATGTGTTTGGGTACCTGTGTGTGACCCACAGAGCAGGGTACGGGCTGGTGGCAGCTCTGTGCTGAATTGACTGGTGCCCTGAGGGTCCTCCATTTTGGGATTCCCAAGCCCTGTCATTGGAATCGGTAGATTCCAGATGGAGACAAAATGGCCCCCATGGCCTCTTCCCTTCCATCACCTGTTACCTTGATCTTCCCGAAGTCCTGGGAAGCCCTGCCTCTGTCCCTTCCCCCTGACTGGCTGTTGGGTGGAAGTTCCGTATATGGTAGTGTGGGGAAGTGCCGACCGGACTGGCTGGAGCCTTCTCAACGACCATATGTTGTGGGTACGCCTGTGGGTGGGACCTGGGTGAATGGAGTGTGTGACGAACATGCATTCTATGTTGTGGCCGTCTAGTATCTGGTGTTTGACACAATGGTTGAGACAGCCCTGCCCAAAACCGGTATGAATGCAGCTTGGAGTGTTGAATGGCTCGGTACTTGTCCCAATACACATAACTTGTTGTGAGTCTCTGGAGAGAAGTGATTGGCCTGAATACCTTGTGTGCCTGATTGGCTGCCTGCCTGCATGAATGCCCGTAGTCGTGATTGGATGCTTGAGTGTGACCAGGCGGAATAAATGGGAGATCAACAGTATATCTGGGGACCTCTCACTGCTAGGAATCGTTTTTGGAAGCTGAAGTCCACTACGACGAGTAACTGGAGTAACTGAAGCTTAACCTTGAGCCCTGCTGGACGAGAAGAATTGCTGTTGCTCTCCTTCAAAATCTGAAAGCTGTTGTGCCTCAAGAACTGACCCAGAGAGGACCTGGTAAGGCGCCCTCTTCCCGAGTTACGAGGGACCATTGTGCACAGCTAATCTTTGCCTACGCTCCCTGGTAGACAGACCTTTGACAGGCTGCCGACCCGATACGGGGATTGCTGCGGAACTCCAAGGACAAGCGCCCGGACTGTTGTCCACCACTGTCGCCGACCGCTGCCGCCGACTGGAGCCGCCGTGCTCCCGTTGCTTAAGAACATCATTGATCCAAGGACGCTCTCGTCCGCATCGTCGCCACTGTATCCTGCCAGAGAAGGCCTGACCGTTGACACGCCGAGGAGTATCCACCGATGGGTTTCCTGCCATCCAAAGACCACAGAGACGCCGACGACTCGACGCCCTTGCTGGGTCACAGTTCTTCCAACTCTTTGCGGTCCAGAACTATTGACATCTAGGTGCCCCGCACGCCTCTTCCTTGCAGGACGTTTACACTTCCCCGTCAACGAGCACTGCTAGGAACGACGCGGCCACTTCACTGTCGTAGCTCGACCTGTTCTCCGTCGAATGTTCGACGACCTGTGACTCCTGCCTTAAAAGGGAGGGCACTCAAGAAGGGTTGTCGATTTCCCCGACGAGAAACGCTACAATGCCAAGGTACTTTGGGGTTGCAGAACTATTGGAAAGGCTAGTGGGAACAATATCAGAACTGGGCTTGTATCGTTCTTCTACAGGTTGCCCAAGTGGCGGGATCTCCACACAGAACTGTGTTTGACGGTAGTTACCAGTATTCTGCCAATTGTTCAACCATCTTGCTTTCCTTCCTCTCTCTACTGCATGGTTCCTCTTTATTTTGATCTGTGTGTCATTCTGACCGTATGCACTTTAATGAGATCTAATAGCGTTAGTGGTACCACTGTAGAATTGTACATATTTACCATTGTTGATTTCCAGAGTACAAAGTGAGTTATCGTGATCGTGTATATGACTTTGAATATTAATTATAAAAAGACTGTGTTTTAACCGATACAGTGTGTGGACATTCCTTCGTGGGTGCTCGGGGACAACACTGTACTTAAGAACCAGCTTGCATCACCTCTTGAGAAGCTAGGCCTTGATTGCTCGACTACGTTACCAACAATAGAGAATCTTGGCAGGGGTCTATGTGTCTCTCCTCTACCATATAGAGAGCAGAAGTACAGACCCCCCCTCCGGTCTTTACACAGACCCACACTGATGCCCCATCCCTCCCCCCCAGACCCACACCAATGTGCCCCATCCCTCCCATCAAACCCACACCAATATGCCCCATCCCTCCCATCAAACACACACCAATGTGCCTCCATCCACTCCCTCCACAGCCACACGAAGAGAAGATGCCCCATCCCACCTTTTAGATACACAGAGGTCCCCATCCCACCCACACCAAGATGCCCCATCCCACCCCCCAGGCCAACAGATGCCCCATACCTATTCCAGACCAACACCAATGTGCCTCAATCAATCCGTTGCAGACCACACCAAGATGCCACCATCCCTCCATCCACACAGCAAGATGCCCCCATCCTGCCCATAGACCCACACCTAGATGAACTATCCAGCCCTCCAGACTCACTGTGCCCCACCTCTCCCTCCAGACCCACACCAATGTGCCCATCACTCCCCCAGACTAGTGTCCCCATCCCTCCCAAACCCACACCAATGTGCCCCCATCCTCTTCCTCTACACTCACAACTAGAGGACCCATCCTGTCCTCCAAACCCACTGTGCCCTAATCTCTCCTTCCAGACCCACACTCATGTGCCCCATCCCTCCCTCCAGACCCACATCAATGTGCCCCATCCCTCCCTCCAGACCCACTTCAATGTTCTCCATCCCTCCCTCCAGACCTACATCAATGTGCCCCATCCCTCCCTCCAGACCCACATCAATGTGCCCCCATCCCTACCGCCAGACCCACATGAATGTGCCCCCAACCCTCCCCCCAGACCCACATCAATGTGCTCCATCTACCCCTCCAGACCCACATCAAGGTGCCCCTATCCCTCCCTCCAGACACACACCAATGTGCCCCATCCCTCCAGACCCACACCAGTGTATGTGCCCCTATCCAAACCATTCTGACCCCACCAAGATGCCCCATCCCTCCCTCCAGACCCACATCAATGTGTCCCAGCCCTTCCTCCAGACACACACCAATATGCCCCATCCCTCCAGACCCACACCAGTGTATGTGCCCCTATCCAAACCATTCTGACCCCACCAAGATGCCCCATCCCTCCCTCTAGACCAACACAACAATACCCCATCCTCCCTACACATAGCAAGATCCCCTTCCCCTTGCAGACACACACCAAGATGCCCATGTGCCTCTCCCGATACAACGCGCAGATAGCCCCAGCCGACCTCCTCTAACACCACCCATCCCATCCATCCCAAACACACTCTCATAAAACATTAAATCACCATATTAGCCCCCTTTGGTCAGGTAAACACAGTTATCCACTGTCCCTTTCTTCAGGCCTCCATACGTTCACGTTGAATAGCTGAACATGATTTTTAAACTACCGTCTCAATATGGTGTCTTAGAAAATGCCACATTAGCAGCAGCCACCCGAAAGCACGCAGACTCCGGTGACACGTGCACCGCAGCCGAAGCCACAACTTCCCTCTCACTAAGATCACAAGGATGACGTAAAGGCACGTGATGAAGAGTAGGCGGGGCGTTGCTATGGGCCGTCTCTCGGATGAGACTGTGACACGACGGTATTCCGCTTCTTTTTTCTGTCCGACCTGCCAACATTGCGTCACTTCCGGCATTGAGTGTTGCCGACTTGCCTTCCGCCGTGGATACTTCCTGCAGCGGGTCTCTGTGAGCGAGTGCCGCAAATGGAGACTGCGGAGGAGAGCGAGATGCGTTTGCACACAGAGGCCCAGGCGGCCGCGGAGCAGAGGGTGGCGCCTCTGCACATGGAGGCCCAGGCGGCCGCGGAGGAGAGGGGGGCGCCTCTGCACATGGAGGCCCGGGCGGCCGCGGAGCAGAGGGAGGCGCCCCCTCGCACGCACAGCTTCCTCTTCGGCTGCGTGCTGAGTGCCACCAAGAGGAAGGTCTCCTTCCCCGGGAGCGGCGATGACCTGAGGGAGCAGCTCACCCTGCGCACGGCCAGCCTGGGCCTCGGAGCCCGGGACGAGCTGCACGTGTTGGAGGTTGAGGGGGAGACCCAGGAGGGCTCGGTAGCACGAGTGCCTGTGGCCACCCTCCATCCCTCCCTTCTCACCTCCGTGTACCTGGGGGGCCTGGAGCTGACCCCGCCGGTCACGTTCTGGCTCGTGGCGGGCACCGGACCCCTGTACATAAGCGGCCAGCACCTGGTGGCCATAACGGAGGGTGATGCTGCGGCCGCCAAGGCATCGGCAGAGAGGGAAGCAGCCGCCATGGCAGCAGCAAAGATTGAGGCTGCATTACGTCCTCCATCGGCGAAGAGGGAAGCAGCTGGCAAGGCATGGGCGGAGAGATTAGCAGCTGCAGGCAAGGCATCAGCGGAGAGGTTAGCAGCTGCAAGCAAGGCATCAGCGGAGAGGTTAGCAGCCGATGCCAAGGCATCAGCGGAGAGGGAAGCAGCTGCCAAGGCATCAGCGGAAAGGGAAGCAGCTGCCAAGGCATCGGCAGAGAGGGCAGCAGCTGCCAAGGCATTGGCGGAGAGGTTAGCAGCCGCCGGCAAGGCCTCAGCGGAAAGGTTGGCAGCTGCCAAGGCAGCGGCTGAGAGGTTGGCAGCTGCCAAAGCAGCGGTGGAGAGGGAAACAACCACCAAGACATCAGCGGAGAGGGAAGCAGCCTCTGGTAAGGCAGCGGCGGAGAGTTTGGCAGCTGCCAAAGCACCAGCGGAGAGGGAAGCAGCCACCAAGACATCAGCGAAGAGGGAGGCTGCTGATAGGTTAGGAGCTGGCAAGGCAGCGGCGGAGAGGGAAGCAGCTGGCAAGGCATCAGCAGAGAGGGAAGCAGCTGGCAAGGCATCAGCGGAGAGGTTATCAGCCGCCGGCAAGGCATCAGCTGAGAGGTTAGCAGCTGCCAAGGCAGCGGCGGAGAGGTTGGCAGCTGCCAAAGCAGTGGTGGTGAGGGGAGCCGCCGCCAGCAAGTTATCGGCAGAGAGGTTAGCAGCAGCCGGCAAGGCATCGGCAGAGAGGTTAGCAGCCGGCAAGTCATCGGCGGAGAGGTTAGCAGCAGCTGGCAAGGCATCAGCGGAGAGGTTGGCAGCCGCCAAGGCATCGGCGGAGAGGGAAGCGGAGCAGAAACTGGCCGTAGTGCAAATGAAAGAGAAACTGGTCTCCCTCTCAAAGCTGCATATCATCCCCGAAACGATAGGAAAGTTTCAGGAGTTCGCTCACTTCACTTTAGGGATGGACGATCCTCTGATTGTGCAGCATTTGTGGGAGTTTGTGCTGTCTGAAAAATTAAAGGAGCGGCCACCACCAGTCAGTGAATGGAACCACCCCCATACCGTAGAACAAATGAAATGGAAACTTGTCTCCCTCTCAAAGCTGCATGCCATCCCCGCAACAATTAGAAGGTTTCGCAAGTTTGCTCACTTCGCGTTATTCACAGACGAACCTCAGATTGTGCAGCAGTTGTGGGAGTTTGTGCTGAGAAAAAAATTAAACAAGCTGCCACCAACCAGTGAAGAGAAACCCACCCTGACCGTAGAACAAATGAAAGAGAAACTGGTCTTCCGCTCAAAGCGTTGCGGCAGCGCATTCCCACAACGATGAAAAGGTTTCGGAATTACGCTCTCTGCCAGTTTCACACGGTCCAACCTTTGTGCAGCAGTTGTGGGAGTTTGTGCTGTTCGAAAAATTAAACGAATAGCTACCAACCATGGGAATGCAACCCCTCCTGTCCGTAGAACTAAAGAAAGAGAAACATGTCTCCTTCTCAAAGTGCGGCGGCCTCACCAAAACGATGGACAATTTGATGAGGTTCGCTCACTTCCATTTAGGCACGGACGAACCTCGGATTGTGCAGCAGTTGTGGGAGTTTGAGAGAAAATTTTAATATAGCGGGCATTTGTTTCTGCGCAGATGATTGAGAATGTGGTTGCCATTGTTGCGCTAGTTTCGCCTTCATTCACAATGACACAAGCTTATTCAGTGTTCATTTCATAGCCCTTTTCTGCTATTGGTGTTAGAATGATACATATAGGAACTAAATGTCCAAATATTACATTCACACTTGATCCCGAAAAAAAACTGCCTATCTCGTCTCTTTTGTGTTGATACATTTTGGATTTCTGTTGCTATATACTGTTATGATGCATTCAAGCAGGTACAAATCCCTAACTTAAATGCACGTTTTGTTTATTATGCACATACCAAGGAGGCGTGTGCAGAAATGTATCTTCTCGATTATTTGGATGTGTTTCAGTTCATTTCAGGTACACACCTATTGGGGGTGGGGCGCCTGTTTAAAAGCAGGATTTTTGCATGCAAAAGCTTAATTTTGGCATTGATTCTGAGCATTTTCACCACTTGGAAACATAAATACGGCTTGGAACATGATGGAGGATGGGTAAGGATGCAATTGAAAGTGTTGAGACGTGTGATGTTTCCGATTATCGATCAGTTCAAATGCAACACATGGTCTGTTCTGAGAATACCTATGAAGCGGCTCATGTAAGAAAGATAAAGGTGGACATGAGTGGGGGGGGTGCTTCCTTTGGTGAGGATTCATTGAATTCTACCCAATTGGCAAGGTCCTGGCCTGGAGAGGTACAACTGCCTACGTGGAAAGAGTAGCCCCAGGGATGGTTAAGTTATCCATTTATCCTCCCATGGTGGGGCCAAGAGTGAGAAGACCTGAAGTCTGGCTGAGTACAGGAGAACCACAAGCTGGGGTGAGAAAGGTCCCTGAGGCAGGGTGAACCTATTGGATCCACAAGACTGTCAGAAAGTGGCAAGACCACAATGTGGTGAGGAACAAAGTATAGTCCCAAAATGGGGTGAAGGAGAAAAGGCCCCCCCCAATGTGGTGTGGGATGAAGAAGGGCTCAGGCTGCTGGATTGGATGGAGTAAAACTCCAAAGGGCGGGGCGCTACAGAGAGAAGGCCCCACTGTGGGGCAGGAGAGAGGGTTTCCCTAGAGTAAAATGGCCCTGAAACCGACAGTGGGAAGTGAGACCCCCAAGCTGGGATAACGGGGACAAGAGCCATTCGAGGCTATTTGTTGGAGGTGTAGGCATGGGGCCAGGAGCCTCATTGGGTTTTTATTTCTTTTGTAAGTGGTAGGGACCAATTTCTTGCTAGCATAGGATTCTGGATAGAGGACTTTGTGGTTTGTAACAACATCCTGACTAGCACACTTTTGTGCATTTCTTTAAAGGATAGGGCCTAATAGTTGGAGCATAGGTTTTGTTTGAAAAGAGTCAGTTACAATGCCACCTTTTTTTTTCTACCCCTGAGTCTGAATTACCAAGTGGGGTCAGACCTGGAATTCAAATAATCCAATACAATATGAGCCCCATGCCAGTAAACTGCCTTCCGCCAATTGCAAGGCTAATGGAATGTTACGTCCCCATTTATTGGGTTTGTTCTATTTAGGCACCGTAGAAATTCCTAGACAAGAAAGGGGACTAGTTTCTACTGGGCGAGTCATCCCACCCAAAGGCAGCTACTATGTTGACAGCCAAGCCCAGCCCCTCTTCAAAACACTTTGGACACAGGTGCTGGGATCGTAAACTCAGACTACCAAGGAGAGGGGAAGGTACTGATATACAATGATGAAAGACATAGCTATACTGTTAGTGCGTGTTACAAATATCCTTTAACATTATCACCACCGAGTGGTGCTCTGGTGGTTCTGAAAAGCGGGGGCGGGGGGTGAGTTATTGGGAACGACCGGGAAGTGCAAGAGAGCAGTGATGTGCCGTTAGCAGCCTCAGCTCGGTTAACACCGTTCGGTAGCCGTTGTGTGCTGTTGTGCGAGTGTGGGGTTTGTTTTGTTGTTGCAGTGTAGTTTGTGCGGTGTGTTGTGCTATAGAGTTGTGGATGTGTTTGTTTAGAGTTTGAGAGGGTTATGCAGAGGGGTGAAATTGTTAGTGGGTTGGTAATTGACATTCCTGTTTAGAAGTGGTGCCAAATCTCTACGTTCTTTCTATTTGTGGCACGAGAAATATGCCTGCATTTCTATCTAGATTCGGTACTGGCTAACATTCACAATTTCATCTTAAGAGTGGCACATGCTACCGTTCACGTTTCTATCTAGATGCAACGCAGGCTAAAGCTCTCCATTTTCATCTAAGTGTGGCGCAGGCTAAAGTTCATAGTTTCATCCAAGTGTGCCGCAGGCTAAAGTTCACAATTTCTCTCCAGGTGTGGCATTTGTTAACCTTATGTTAGTATGCAATGCAAGACAACATTTACAACCTTGTCATGAATAGATTCAGGCTGATGGTTACAGATCTTTCTGAATCTTCCTGGTGTAAGTCTATGGCAGTCTGTTATGGAAAGGTAAGGTAGAGTGACAGGGGCTTTCTGGAGTAGAGTAATTGCCCTATACCCCACCCATGCCACACTTAGTTTTTGTTGGTGTCTGTTAGATGCTGGCTTCCCCTGTGGACACCTGCAGACACATGCAGGAGCCGTCCTTTGCCTCGGGACCCTTGGCCGCAGGGGCTGTCCTGGTGAGGTTGGTTGGTAGACTGGCCAATCATAGCACAGAGGTGGGATGGTTGGTTGAAACGGGAAGAGGGAGAGGGTGGGGATGCAGGCAATACAGGGCTCAAAGGGCCTGGGGGCACAGTGATATTTTTTTAAAAAAATACAAATTAGGGGTCGGAGCAGCAAGGCTCCTTAGACTATCTCACTTGGTCTCGGGACGTTGAAGAGCTACTACAGATACTGTCAAAACTTAGCAGCGCATCGACAAGGGAATCCTTGATGGACCCTGATGTCCCAGTGGCATGAAGTAGAAATACACTCAAATATGCAACAAGGTGTCCATGGCTTTGGGCAGGATGATGAGCCCCAGTCTATAGGCGATAACAAGATCTAGCGTTCGCACAACGAACAATCTGAATCTGGCAGAGGTATTTGAGAGAGTCATCCCTGAAGAGAAAGGCCTTGAGATGTACACAAACGGACATTCCTTTCTCTTAAATAGGGGGGTTACTGTATCAGGATTAGGTGGGAAGATGACCTGAGAGAAGCCAGCCTGTTATTCCTAGGTGTCATAGGAAGATATTTATGGAGTTTCCCACTTAACAGCAGAGCACTAGGTAGTCGGAAAGATACAGGATAACACGTATAACATTTTACTGGGTAGGAATTTACGCTGCTGTTCAGGCCTGTGCAATTTTCCAGAAGACCACCCTGTGATCCCTTACCTCTCCTGATCATTGAGGTCCCATTCTCTCAAATAGCTATGGATATAGTGTGACCCCTCCGCACTGGGTAATAATTATGTCTTGGTAATCTTAGATTATGTTACCGTTTCCCTTAAGGAACAAGGGGACTCAACACTCTTTTCTGTCCTGATTATGTTTTCCGAAGGAAATATTAAACAATCGGGGTACATCATCTTGTCATGCCTTCAGCAGGCAGTGAAGGCCATTTTGAACATCAAGACCTTTCACACGTCCATATACCACCCCCAGACAGATGGGTGTGCTTTAATCAAACCAAACAGCGTATTTTGAAAAATCCGGTGGAAATGGGTGGGAAGAATTGGTATCTCATGGTAGCCTCGGCCCTCTTTGCAGTACGAAAAAGCCCCAGTCATCATTGGGCTATTCCCATTTGAGTTATTGAATGGCAGAAAACCCAGAGGTCTGTTATAAGAAATGTGGAAAGAGAGGAGGCATCACCACACATCTCAACCCCCAGCTAAATTGAAGGTCCCACATAAAGGCAGTTGGAGAGATTGTTAAACATTTAAGATTTCCAACCTGGGGGTCTATGTCTAGGTCCTTTTGCTGTGTGCAACCGAGTACTTGTATTTTTACCCACTTCTGATTACATGAATTCCAAGTGGTATGGACAATAGAGGATCCTGGAGCAGGGTTCCCCATCCTGCTAGATGCCAAAAGATCCAAACTATCACATAAATCTGCTGAAGCACATTACTGTCACAATGGCAACACTCCTGGTGGTGGAAGAAGACAATCTCATATCTTAAGTCAACAACAAAAAAGGGATCTTATTTGCTACAGCAATTCCCGGAGGTATTCTCAGAAGAACTAGGGATAGTGAAACATTTCTACCATTCATCGCAGCACCTCTGGGGCAACAAAACTTGAATTCCTGAAGTTCGTAAGGAAAGCATAATGGAAGAAGTTGAGTTGTTCAAACTGGGTGCCATTGGTCCACCGGAGAGACAGTTATCCTCCCCAGCTTTCGAAGGCTGAATTCAATCTCTGCCTTCGATAACTACCTAATACCCAGAATTGAAAAGCTAATCAAGAACCTGGGACATGCCAAGTAAATTCCTACCATAGACTTTACTAATTGCATCTATCTGATAAAGACTTTGTTGGGAGGGGCTCCCAAGTATGCCAGAGGGAGGCTGGGGAGTCCACAGACTCGGAGGGTTCAACACCCTCCCCAGAATGAACGAAAGACTCAGTCAGATGACAAGTAAGAAAAGGTTTATTGCAAATAAAACCAACAGGGATCAATACAAGAACACTGGAAGATTCTGGTACAGCTTGTTCCAAGGTGTGTAAGCCAGTTTTGTATGACTGGCGTCGTCACTTGGCTCTTCTCCAAAACCCCCACCAGCGTGAGGGATTAAGTATTCAATATCATATTTTATCACCTGTAGAAGTTATTCTACTGGCTCTTAAGTGTCATGTGGCTGGCCTGTTCCATCCTCAAACTATCACATTGTTGCTGAGTAGTGGGGTTACTGTTGGTTCTTGCCGCTTGCCATCCACCCCAGGGATTCTAAGCTGTGATTGGTTGGAGCTGATGCCCTCAGGCCTGGGACTCGATCAAGTCCTCCGCTCGCTGTGCAACTCTTCACGGTGATGTGAACGATTGTGTCTGTATTGTAACTCGTTTGTACCCACCTTTGCCTATGAGAATATGCTCCTCATGTCTCAACACTTGTTGCAGTCTGTGTCTGGTTTGCTGGGATCGGCTCCCCTTTCTCACCGTAGATGACTGTCCATTGTCTCGTCTGGCTACACCGCATGTTTAGAGACCACGAAATGGAGCTCTGCAGCTCACAATTATGAGGATTCATTCCTCTTTTCTGCATCTGGTCCCCTTGTTGTCTGGTGATTGTAATGTCCTTGTATCTCTGACATTATCCATGTTATGCCAAGTTCCCTGTAAGTTATTTGTATGTGGTTCGATCACCTTCCATATATACTCCTGTATCACCACAGGACTATTGGCTTTAAGCATCAACAAGCTTGCTCGGGATCTCTTGTGCCTTGCAGTTCTGCGTTACTGCATTTCGCTAATGTCAAAAATAATAAAGGTATTGACATCATGTAGTATCCTCTAGCTATAGAACTGTTTTCATGTTCTTCATGTATGAGTGTGTGTTTGTGTGGTGCAGTGCAGGACTGGAAGTGTTCTTCGGGTCTACCGCTGCTATGTCGTTGTGTCACTAATGACGTCAGTATCATGGCTTCTTGTTGATTATATAGGCATCTCTGTCCACGATCACAGGCTCTTCTTCCACACATGGAAAGATTTGCATTGTGTTTTGCCTGTATGGCTGGGTGAGAGGATACCTTTTAGTTTACTTGTTGATCATTGGTGAACTCAGGATATGGCCAAAATAAGATGGGTGGCTGCATGTGTGTCTGGCCTTTTTGTCTCGTCGTGAACTTCAGAGGGTTGGTCTCGGGGGACCTCCGGGTCTCCCTCTTCAACATTACCACCTTTTAGCCTCTTCAGGGACTATATCAATTTACTGACTGCCTCCTTCCAGGGCCTTATGGTTATGGCCCTATTCATGATTCGCAGCACCCTACTTGGTCAACATTGTGATTCACAGTACTTGTTGGGAGGAACATCGTTGGCTCTATGAGATCACTAACGCCACTGAAAAGTGGGATTCGGAAGCCAACCCTAAAAGTCACCTGGCCGAAAGTGCTGTGCAATATCTGGGGTACTCTAATTCAACCTTGAGTAATGCTGCTTCACTAAAGCTACGGTACCGCTACTGTCAAAGCTGGCACTGCTATAAGGGGAATAAAAGCCATAGCCATATCTAACTCCGCCAGAGACTTTTTAGGTGACTTATACCGTGATAGTCAGATTTCCCACCCATCCATTTTCTGGTCAGTCTTTCAATTCTAGTCTTTCAGTATACCACCTTTTTCTCTCTCTGAGAGTTGGGCTGCCTTACTTGGAACATTGCTGCCCGGTTTTCCCCTCCCCCTTCTCACACTTGCATGATCTGAATGATACAAGGCATAGTACAATCGTTGGTCTTGTCTTCCCTCCCTTGACTTGTCGTGCTTAGAAACACTTGTGTACACCTGTGTTATGACTTGTATCAAATGTATATATCTCTGCCTTTCACTCCACCTCTCTTCCCACCTTACCCTGGTCTTATCAATTCACTTGTCTAATCTTCCCTCCTGTTCATACCCCTCGCATGACTACTATCTCATTCTCCCCCCCCCACCCTCTTATCACTTTCTCCCACTTATCTTTCCTGTTATCTCTCGGTCTCTCAACTCCCCCCTTCACATGTGATCATCATAAAGTATCCTCGATCACCCAACGCATACAATACAACAAACATTGCTCTGCTATACTTAAAAAATAAAATGGACGACCTAAGAGACGCAAGCAAACCCATGCTTCTTCTGCTCCTCAACCTCTCCGCTGCATTTGATCTGGTCAATCACAAGACTCCCTGCCATCACCTCTCCACCGCAGCTAACTTCTCCCCCAGGACCTGTGCATGGATAACTTCCTTCCTACAGGAAAGAGTGATGAAGGTTTTATCAGAATCTTCTTGTGCTAACCCTAGTCTCATCATTGTGGGATCCCACAGGGTTCTTGTATAGCTCCCACACTCTATAAACTCTTTACGCGGCCCCTGTTCAAAATGCTCGACACCCTGGGCATCTCCTATACTATGCTGATGATACCCATGTGCTCATCCCCCCCTCCCCTCATGTGATTATCTTTCTGACCTCAACACCCTCAATTAATCTACTCTACGATCCAGTCATGGATGGCAGAAAACTGGTTATGCCTCAACACCTCACAGTGAGAAGACCAAACTCCTGCTAATTGGGTCCCCGTCCACCTCTGGCCAAACTTAAACTAGCACAGAACAATGCCCTGAGAGCTGCAACTGGCATCATTAAGACGTGACCACATTTCCGAGGTCAGGAGGAAGGTCCACTGGCTTCCTGTCAAGGAAAGAATTACCTTCAAAACACTTGCCTTGATGCACAAATTCCTTCAGTCTTGCTCCTCCCTACCTAGCTCAAAGAATTAGCTCCCTAGAGCGGCCTATACTAACAGAATCACTGTACCCCTTTACCCGTAGAGGGTGGGTGGGCGGAACCAGCTTCCCCAACATGGCGGCCACTAACTGGAACCCCCCCATCCATTAAGATGATTGACTCCCATGTGACCTTCAGGAAAGCCATCAAAACCAGGCTCTTTGTCTAACATTGCACTGCTCCTTATCCTGCGTAACCCGTCATGAAAATGTTCATTGATAACTGCAACTAAGCTTTCTGTACTAAGTATTTTTGTTGGGTCGCATTCTTGTAATCCTGAATCAAGCCTTCTTACCCTGCCTCATAGCGCCTCGATGCCCGTGGCTGTAGTGCACTCTACAAATAAAAATAAATAAAATAAACAAACATTGGTACCACCTCTCAATCCCAACAGCCTGCTATCATTCTCTCAAACACACCAAAACTCATCCACGTCATCTTCCACTTGCACATTCCTCTCTGGTCCCTTGATCCTCCTCGGACCTCGCATAAACTCACTGCAAACGAATTCTGATGACATTTTATAGCCTTCCCCTTCCTGCCTAGAAGGGTTTCCCTGTTGCAAGGCTAGGCAGTCTGCAGTGGGTATTTGGCCTCCCATTTGGTGTGCGCCATCTTAAACACTTTCGGAGCCCCTCTCTGTCTAACTAAAGGAAATGGAAATATCTGGCCTTGCCCAACTCGCTGCGCTCACAACCCATAGCTTGATGTGCTGCCCCGCAGTGATAAAAATAAGCATGGCGACTGTCCTTTAGTCCTGTAGCCTCTTTTTGCTGTAATCAGAATGGTATGCCGGTAGCATTTCAAAGGCTATGTTAGTAGTCCACGACAAGGATGCTTGTATTCTAGCAGAGGTAGGGGGCACTTTTTGTAATCAATAGCTGCCCCGAGGAAGGTGTACCGACTATAGTATAAATGCAGGATACAGATCGTATGAAAAAGCTTCACATGATATAGAATTGACAGATGGATCAGATTAGCTGCCTCATAAAGTGCAACAGTGCTCAAGCATGGCTACAGGAGACCAAACTGGAAGTTACACATACAATAGCATAGATAATGGATGAAGAGTAGATGCTACCACAAAGGTGTCCATACTCAGACAGACTGAGATGAGAAGAAGGCCATGGTTTTTAAGTAGTGCTGCCAATAGGGAGCACAGTGCCTGTGGTGTGCAATATACCACACCAGCTATTATTACAGATGAAGGAACACTAGCCAGTGGAACTATGAGTGAGACTTTTATGCCCTAAGGTAGGACAGGTAATACAAGATAATGCCCAGCATCACACATTGGTTAAGAGGTGAAGCTGGGATTTGCTCCCACTCTGCAATTTCTACACTTTGACACTATCTTTTCCGGTTCTTACCATGGAATAAAATAATTCAATTTTTTTAGAATTGACTTGGACATCTCATAACTCAACATTTTAAAAAACGAAATGTTATTTAAACATATAGCTCTGATATGCTGGTGAGAGAGAAGTGATTGTCCCGTAGCAGGATGGATGCACAGAAGCTGCTTTCCTTTAAATATTTTGGTTAAGTCCAACTGTTATCGCAGCAATCCCACTTGCATTCATGGGCACCCAGTGAACCGCTCTTGTGCTCCCTTGGTGAGTCACGAACAACACTTCAGTTTACAGGCATCTCGCAAACCCTGTTTGTGTTTGCTGGCATCCCATTAACCATGCCAACCTCATTCGCTGGCACCCCTGATTCCACAAACGCCCGCCAGTGACACCAGAATGCTGCAAGTTCATTCACATAAAGGGAAAGGCATGGGCTTCCCTACTGAATGTTTGGGTCTAGCTAATAAAACGGGATGGTCCCTGTGGCTAGCATTCCCATATTTAGGGTTGTCTAAAAAGAGGCTGGGCCTGTCCCCGCCACCCCCACCTCTTCCTTGGTGGCATTGGGGTGTGCACAAGGGCTCATATGACTGCCCCCCCTGCCTTGGTGCAGTGACCCTGTGAGTTTTGTCTGGGGACCCCCTGTGTACCTCTTCTGAGTCCAACTTGCACAAGCTTGGAAAGGTGCCTAGCACCTCTGACCCTTTAACAGCCCATAGAACAACCCAGGCAAATAAGCTTATTTAAGTGCTTCAATGCCATAACCTATGAGAGGAGGTGCTATATAAATCTAAGATAAAACAACGCCAAGCCTTTGATTGTTACAAGCATGGCAGCCACATTCATAGTCCAGGCTGTGAACCCCAAACCAGGAAGGATGGTGTTGCCCCCAATAAACCTTGTGCCTGTGTCTTTAAACCTTCCAGTATTTCTATCTTTCTGGAATTTCTCCACTCTCCAAAAAGAAGACCTCATCTACCCTCCCTGTCTCCACCAAAATCCTACTTTCTCAAAGATACAGAATGTTTCATGACCTCCCCCCAGAGCCTCTCCCCCTAGTTACTCATCTGTATGGTCTGTGGTCTTCCAGATGTGCAACTTCCAGAATTCTTGCGCTGTCTTACCCCACTACAAGAACCGTCCTTACCAAATCCTAATTCTATTTCTTGCTCCTTGACCTTCCCACTTGCTGGAGTAGCCTTACACTGTGATCAGTGAACCATGCTGCCAAGTTCTGAAGTATGGTCCGCATACTGAAAATGTTATACATTATTTGTGGTTCAAATAGATGTGAGCAAACATTTTTCCTCTTTTTTTTTTTTTTTTGTTTTGTTACGGGGACTGTGGTAGATGAGGTAGTGCATATATAACAAAAGCGAACAATCCCACCCCTAGCTACCCTGTTTCCTACTACACAGGGTATAGATGAACAACTCAACACATTATAACACACTGCTATTTATATCCCATGTGTATAAGCCAAGGACCAGGAGCCATGAAAGAACATATTTTAATTAATATATCACAACATATTATTATAAAAACCTTATCACAAAAATAATACAACATAAAAAGAATTTACAAAGTTAATTCTCAATTGCGTTTGAAGAAGAGAGACACAGTGCATCCACCCCTTTGAAACATATGGATGGGGAATGCAACTTTTCATTGAAACCAATGTGATGTTGGTAACAGAGGTGACTTCTTTGAACCATGTATTGAACGATATTTTAACATGGGGCGTCAACCCGCTTAAACCACGACATTGTGTCACACATGGTTTAAGCGAGTTGACGCCCCATGTTAAAATATCGTTCTATACATGGTTCAAAAGAAGTCGCCTCTGTTTCTAACATCACATTGGTTTCAATGAAAACTTTACAGAGTCTACTATTATATGGTACCTTAGCCTGTGCACCAACATTATCTCTCGGAAGTAAAAGATTAAAAGGGAGTCTCAAAGACACAAAGTTGCCGACAGTTCTTACAATATAATGAAACTGTTTTGGGAAAAAGAACTTCTATCTTACACGTGCCTGTTATTTTCTTTTCTCAGTCAAATATCGGAGCAATTCACTCCTATTCCATACAATTGCCTTATATTTTAATTCCTTAAGCAACCGGCCTAGGTTAAGAGGAGTAACGCACTCTGATCCAATAGATGACTGGAAACGTTCAACCTCCCTAAGAAAATCACCAAAAGCTTCAGGGTGTTCTTTACCTAGGGTTGCAAATATGCCCAGTAAAATGTATTATCCTTCTCCTCCACCATTTTAGAGTAAAAAGAGCGCCATGCTATCTTCCACAAAGTTAAAATAGATACCATACCCAATTCACTGCTTCCTCTGGGGTAGAGCCCGGGGGACCCATGCAAGTGCACCATCATTTCTTTTTGTGGTAAAGTGTAAGCAGGAGTCGGACACAGAATTGACCTTTTACTCAGAATATTTAAGCTGTTCATAAACCTAACTCCCGAACTCTTTAGGGATTACCCTGCCTAACCAATAAACAACTCGGGTGCTCATCTGTGGGCTAATAGTCCAACCTAAAAAGTCAGTTCTCTGTCCCAACTCCTATTCTGACCCTGCCAATATTCACACAAAATACCTTTTTAAGAATAACCAGTAGGATGACTAGCTTCTCCTGATGTGAAATATGTCTTCTGCCTAGTTCTTATTGAACACAGTTAAAGTTCCAATGTGCTCCATGAGAATGACTCCCTTCTCCTGGTGTCATAAATTCTGACTAAGAATAACCGTTGCAATCCACAGATGAAAACTATGTTCTTATTATAGTCCTCCTTCAACTGTGCACCCTTGTCCTGTTGCTTTAGGGTCTGATTGCACAGACGGGAAAATTACCCCCTCTCCTGGCACAAGCATTCTTCTTTCTGGATTACGTAACACTTTTGAAGAGTTCTTTCCACACTTCTTTTAAGGTGAACTTGAACATCCTTTCTTATTACTCCCAGAAAGATTATTTATCACTGCCTCTGTTTTGCAGTTTTGGGTCTTTCAAAGAACACCAGGCACAGTTAGTTAATCCCCCCGAGACTACAATGGTCCCTCCTGACTTGATGTTCTCTCCTCCACCTCCCAATATCCTTTCTAAGAGCTGTCATGGTTCTCCACAATAGTTCTGACGAGGGAGATCACTCCCGGTATACTTTTCGATGACAGCTTTGATGGAGCTACTTTGACGAGGGAGTCTACTCCCGATGTACTTTTCAATTCCTTTAATAACAGCACCTTTCATGGGGCAACTGGGATGAGGGAAATTACTCCTGTTGCACTCCTCAATTCCACCCAAACCCCTACCGGGTCTATCGTAGGCCCCATTGTCTCTTTTCTGGCGTGTTCACATCACTGGTTCTTCATGGGTACTCTAATTCGTTGCAGGTCCTGACTGCCACCTCTGCTTCCTTAGCTCTGCAGAGCCTCTGGTCGGTCTGTCTCAGTGTTGCTGGGCCGCTTAGCCCACCTCGCTCATGCCATGCTACTAAAGACCATCTTCCTTCTTGTAACTTCTTCAGCATTCCTCCCTTCCCTGAAGTTTTCAGCTGACTGCTCTTTAAAGTCCTCTCTGATGAGGACTTTCCGCTGCAGCTTGCTTCCTTGCATTCAGGTTCGGCCATCCTGGGGTTCCCAGTGTTCACGCTGGTCTCCTGCTGATATAAATCTATTGTCCCTTTTTATACTTTGGAGCTGGTTCCTCCCCAGTGGATTGTCATAGTTCTTTCTTGATGTCACAGGGGTGACCTTCATGCCTCCTTGGAGTCTTCTCAGTACTTCGGAAAAGTGCTTGAGAATGACCCTGGCTTTTCATCACTTTGACTTTATCAGACTTTACCGGAGTGGATGTAGAAACATTACAATTAATAATGGTATCATAGCTAGTTGATTATATGTGTTTTGTAAAGACATTGGGGTTTCAAAGGAAAGGGAGTTAGGGGTTCCCTTAAGGAATAGAGTCCTTAACCCCAGGAGGGGAGTCTTCCTTTCCCTGTGAGGTACTTCTGCATATTACAACTAGGGGGAGTATCGGTTAGCGGCCTCACCTCCCTAGAACTACAGGAAATGGCTCTCTTCTGGGGAGAAGTGATGTCATCCCATGATTTGTCACATGTGCTTCTCGTGACATCGCCTTCCCCCATCTTTGCCCAGGGAAACCCAGACAAAATCTACAATTCCTTGATCCTCCCTTTTTTATGCTCGTTGGTAAAGCAAAATTGTTGTAGGTCTAGAAACTAACACACAATATGTGGATTTGGGTCTGTTCTCAGGCCTAACCAAGTCAAAGGGGAATGGTCTGTAATCAGTTGGAATCTGTGTCCTGTAAGGTAATGTTTCAAGTAGGTAACAGCCCATTTAATGACTATGGCCTCTAGCTCAAATTTGGTGTCATTTCTCACGAGGAAAACATGTTCTACTAATTTAGAGGATTGGATGTTCTATTCCTTCATACTCTTGCGAGAGAACTGCTCCTAGACCCACTTTGGACGGGTCTATCTCAAGAATGGACTCTGCTAAAGTTTGGGACTCTGAGAACAGGTTAGTTACATAAGATATGCTTTTGCATATTAAAGCTGTCTTGGTGTTGTTTTTCCCAATATAACTTCGGGGGCTCTGCGTTTTTTAGTTTATCCATCAGACAAGATGTTGTTGAAGAATATCTGGTAATAAACCGATGCTAATATCCTGTGAGTTCCAGGAAGGCTCGCAGTTCCCTTTTTGTTACAGGGGGAGGTGCTTCTTTGACAGCTTTAACCTTTTTGACGTGAGGCTGATGTAACCTGTTCCCAACAAAAAAGCAAGATGTTTGACAGCTAATTGTGCCAAATGGCACTTCTTAGGATTTGCTGTTAGTCCAGCCTACCTCAAGGCCTGCACTATTTTGTAAAGGTGGAAAAGGTGTTCTTCCCCTGTTCGACTGTGGATTACGATATCAATTAGATAAAAAGATGAAAAGTGTCGCAATATCTTATCCATCAGTCTCTGAAAGGTGGTTGGGGTCCCATGTAGCCCAGAATGCAGGACTTTAAATTGGAAGAGTCCTCTAAGGGTAGAAAAGCAGTGTGTTCTTTATCAGAGGGATCCAATGGACCTGCCAATGCGATAGTGGTGATGTATTTGGCTGGTCCCGGTTTGTCAATCAGGTCATCTATTTTAGGCATAGGATAATTGTCAACCTCGGATATAGAATTCAGTTTGCGAAAGTCAATACAAAATCTCCACGATCCATCAGGTTTCGCAACCAGGGCTATTGGCAAGCATCAGGGACTTCCCAAGGGCTCGATGACCTCTGCTGCTCTCTGCTGTAGCTAGACCTCTGTTGTATTGTCTACCTCCTTGATGATGTTTTCTTTCCGGGCCTCAGGAATACGGAAGCGTTTTGAATTGAACACATTTCCTGGTGGGTTACGAATATGATGTTCAAAACTCTTTACTCTCCCTGGTTGGTCACTCAAGACCTCAGGGAAATTGTATAAGGAAATCCTGCATGTCTTCCTGTTGTTTGGGTGTTGAATCAGGAGAGACTAGATTATCTTCTTGGTTTCCTTCTGTCACAAATGTAGTTATAGTTACAGCGGTGTTCTCAACAGGGTCTGTTTTCCACTCTTTAAGGAGATTTACATAAACTTTGTAATCTCCTGTCAGGCTGGGACACTAAATAGTTAAAAGGTCCTTTCTGTTCAAGTATTTCATAAGGCCCATAGCATCTAGAGAGCATCTTGTGATCAGAGGTAGGTAGAAGCACCAACACCTTTTGTCTGATGGAAAAGGACCTATGGACAGCCGTCCAATCATAGTGAGCCTTTTGGCTCTCTTGGGCCTGTTCCCGTTGTTTGGCACCGACATTCCTAACTATCCTCATGTGCTCTTTCAAACATTGGGAAATAGGGAGGATTGTCTCTTTCAGGTTTCTCGATTGATGTCCAAGACATGCATTGGCTCATAACCGTATAATAGTTAAAAGGGAGAAAGACCTAGGGAGGCTTGGTGAGATTTTCAGATTGTAAAGAGCCCCCATACGATCATGGAATCCCAATTCCTTTCATCAGCTTTAACCAGTTTTCTGAGTATTTTCTTTACGGTCTAGTTGAACCTTTCTACAAGTCGATCCATTTGTTGATTCACTTCCGTAAGTGCGTAGAGTTTTAATTGTAATATTTCTTTGACCTCGACCAAGAGTCTTGACATAAATGTACTGCCTCGGTCTGTTAGTATCTCTTGGAAACCCAGCCCGGGAAAGGAAAGGGATTAGATGTTTGACAATTTGTTGGGTTGTACTTAAAAGGAAATGTGTGCCATAATCTAAGATCATGAATATATTTATTCCCTAGTTTAGAGTGTTTTAGAGTACCTATGAAGTCCATTCCAGTTCATGAGAATGGAACCTCTATAATTGGGAGAGGCTGTAGGGAAGCCTGGGCTACCAAAGCGGGAGCGGTCTATTGGCGCATGTTGCCACAAAGTATTTTACATCCCCATGGACCCCTGGCCAATACATTTGTGGAATGACTTGACCCTCTGTTTTAACCACCCCGAGATGGCCTGTAGTACGGTGTGCATGGGCCAGCTTGAGAACTACCTGTCGGTGACTATGTGGGGTGTCTAACTGGTTTCGACTGATGCCGTCGGGTGTCAAGTCGCCCCTATAAAGGAGTCCATGCTTCAGTAAGAAGCAGGGACCCCCCCTGTGCTGTGCCCTCAGCTTCAGGAACGACTTTCAGGAAGGGCTCTGCTAGAACTGGGTTGTTGTTTTGGGCAATGGCCAAGTCCGAAAGAAGTTGTGCCTCTTCCATAAGTGGAGATGGTTTGTCAAGTCTAACTACATCTGCCTCGCCAAACCCTTCTGTACCCCTCTCTGAAGGGACCTGTTCTTGGATTTCAGTAGGTGTGGGAAAGATAGCCGTCTCCAAAATGTCCTGGGAGATTTATATTTTTCCTATTTTAACTTGGTTGGCCTGTTTCCCATGGTTGTGCACTAGAATTCTGATGTCCCCCTGTAAAGACTAGAGGGGAGGTTTCTATACGCCTGCCATCTATATGGCAGTGTAGAAGAACAGAGCACCCCAGAGCAACGGACGAGCTATCAAGGCTTAGCTCTCAGGAGGTGACGCAGGCTGTTTCTTAAGTACAGTGTAGTCCACAAGCCCCCACAAAGGAATGCCCATACGCTATGTTGGTGATAACACAGTTCTTTATATAAATAACGTTCAAGTTATATATACACGCAATAACACCCTTTGTGCTCAGGCAATACTATAATGATAAATATATATAGTCTCCCTGTGGTACCACAATTACTCTTGATTCCATTAAAATGCACCAACACCTGGCGTTTTCAAATGGCATACAAATCAATAGCAAAAGGTATCAACAATAGACTTGGGAGGACAACAAGTTGGTTAAACAATTGGCAGAATACTGGGCCCCTACCACTGGGTACAGTTCTGTGTGAGGATCCCACCCCCCACCTGGGCAACCTGTAAATAAAGTATATTGACAAGCCGAGTCCATATATTGTTTAGCAGAGTCTTTTTCCCTTCTAAAATGTTCTACTACCCCAATGTTCCTGGTTGAGTGACCTCCCTTAAAGGCAGAAGCCATGGATCGTCGAGATCCCTCGAAGAAAAGGGTGAACGATGGCGGCAAGGCAGCAGCTTCGGTCCTCACGGTACTCGTCCACGATCGGTCGTGGACGTCCTTCTGCGAAGAGGCATGCGGTGCACCTCGACGACGATAGTTTGTTCCCGGAAAGCAGATCAATGAAGAACGTAGGCCCAGCAAGGGCTTCGGGTCGTCGGCGGTTGCTGATCGGGACTCGACCATGGCTGGCATTTGGATCTTCGTCAGCATCTTTGAGGACTTTGGATGGCGGGAAGCCCACCAGCGGTTTCTCCTCGGTTCGTCGGCGACCTTGACTTTCTCTGGCAGGACAAAGCGGTCGACGGTGATGAGCAAGGGAGTTCTTCATTCAAATGTCTTAGGCAATGGAGCGTGCGGCTCCGGGTGTCAAGTTTACAGCGGTCCCCCGAACCTCAGTCGACGATGGACTTCAATGTCCGGGCGCTTCACTTCAGATTCCTTGTATGTCCCTGTCTCTGGTTGGCAGCCTTTCGATGACTGACTTCCAGGGAGCCTTGGTGAAGGTTAGCTGTTGAACAATGGTCCCTTGTAGCTCGGGAAGAGGTCTCCTAGCCAGGTCCTTTGTTGGATCAGTTCTTGGAGACATGACCGCTTTCGGATTGCGTTGAAGGAAAGCAGCAGCAAAGCCTTGTTCTTCCAGCTGGGCTTCAAGGTAAGCATCAAGTTTCGACTTCAGTTTATGAACGATTCCAGTAAGTGAGAGGTCCCCAGATATACTGTTCTGTCTCTCATTCACACTGCTGAGCCAGGCTCAGGCAGCCAATCATTCAGAAGGGCATTCAGCAGGCAGGCAGCCAATCAAGCTCCCAGTGCATTCAGGCCATTCTTCTCCAGACACTCACAAGAAGGAATGTGGATTGGGACAAGCACCCAGCCATTCAGCACTCCACACTGCATTCATACCCGTTTCGGGCAGGGCTGTCTCATTCATCGTGTCATACACTAGAAACCAGACACCCATAACATGAAATGTATATTGGTCATACCCTCCATTCACCCAGGTCCCACCCCAAGGGCGTACCCACAACATACAGTCACTGGGAAGGCTCCAGCCAGTCTGGCCTGGACTTTCCTACAATACCATATATGGAATTCCACCCAACAACCAGTCAGGGGAGGGGACAGAGTCAGGGCTTCCCAGGACCTTGGGAAAACAAGGTAACTGGCAATAGAAAGCAAGAGGCCACAGGGGTAATCTTGTCTCCTATCAGGAATTAACTAATTCCAATGGCAGGTCCTGGGTGTCCCAAAATGGAGGATACTCAGAGCACCTGTCAAATTCAGCATAGAGCTGCCACCAGCCCATACCCTGCTCTGTGGGCCAAAAACATACACTAGTGGCACAGGGCTGTACCCCCACCCATGGGTGCGATAAGGGTATCCCAAGGGTCTGTTCACCAAACCAAAAGGAGAGCGCTGCACCGTCAGGAGTCCCACATGAACTCCTGCGCGGAAAACCCGACAGAACACACGATAAAAGCAATAAAGGACAAGGTTACGTAGGCCCTGTCCCTCCGATGCATTTCCAGCATCACCCCTGGTCTCCAATGCTGATCCAGCTTAACAAACACTAATTCGTCAGGCTGTATATCGTGAAGTGGCTTGCTCGGCTGATCGCTGAAGGAGGCAGAGACCAGTGAAGGAAGAGACTGGACGACAGAGGTCAGCAAAATTAAATTACTGTAGCATGTCATCAGAAAATGGAAGAGATTAGAGTGCTCCTGCTGCCACAGGCAAGCACATGGGGCATGCAGTGATAATTTCATGCAGGGAAAGACCAGTGGTTCGCTTAATGGAGCCCCAAATGCACATTAACACAATGGGCAGGGCTTGGAGCCAATTCAGTTGAGCATCTCTGCAGATCTTCAATATTTTACATTTAAGATCTGCATTGTGTTTCCTCTTGGGGCGATGCCTGTGCTTGATAAGGGGTATGCAGCTTATGTTCAATAGATAAGGCTTTACCAATAAGAAACATCAAAGCACTGTCGTTATTTATAGAGACACGGATACCCCATCTCAGAATAAAATCTTGCACTAAGCGCTTAGCTACTGTCTGGGTGTCGTCCCTCTTACAGAGGTACGTTTCGACCCATATGCTGAATATGTCAACCAGTAAAAGGAGGTAGATGCATGAGTTGACAGATGGTGACATGTGGGCGAAGTCAATTTGCAGGGCGTGAAATGGGCCAGCTGCGGGCGGTGCCATCCCAAAAGAGACCTTCTGGGTCCCCTACGGATTAAATTGTTGGCATTTGGAACATTGACAAACAGTCTGATGTGCTGCCGCTGTGAACCCTGGAGCCTACCAATGCGAATACAACTGTGACCCCGTGGCTTCTTCATTCACATGTGCTAAACCATGCGCACTAAAAGCGAACTGAGGCACTATGGGTTTCCCTTCCTGTCTTGTGCCCTCTACACCCTTCACTGCTCCCATCTTTTCCTATCTGGCCTTTTCTTCTTTTGTACCCAGTGTTTGTAACTTACACACCTGACTATCAGCTCTCTCACATACATGCTGGTCATAGCCTCATGGGTGCCCTGTGTACTGCATTTCAGTGGGATTCTCCCCTGTGCTGTGCCGTCAGCTGCTTGATTACCTCTGGACCCCACGTCTTCCCCCTTTGTATGTTCAGAGCATTTGACAATACCTATGTGTGTGAGTAGCAAAATATCCTCAAGGAGGGCCACAATGTTTATGCCATTGACGATAGGTGTCCCTCTTGAGGTTAGCCTTGCTCTTTCAAAATGTGGCTGAAATCATTAGCTACGCTCTATGCATATCTGCTGTCTGTATTTATGGTGACGTGTTAATACAATACACTCTGCAACTTGGGCGGAAAGGTAGGAACATGTGTTATTTGAGCATTAAAACAACACATTAACCAGTCAACAATTCAATAGTAGCATATGCAGACGAGAGTGCACGGGGGGGGCGGGGGGGCTGAGGGAAGGCGCAGGGAGGGTCCATCCACAAAAACAGTGCACCCTCCTTTCAAGGGATCCACTCCTATGTCAGTCCTGACAGTGGCACATTGAGAAACACAGTAACACAATCATACAACTCTTCAGGCAACAATGAGGCAATAGTAATAGGGCCCACACACTCTAATGTGACGGAAGGGTTATTAAAGAGTGTTTCCTCATAGCACAGCAAATGCTCTTCTGTTAGGTGTTGTGTTTTGCTTTGCAACAAGATGGATGCACGGCCTAGAGGTGACCCTTAAACAATTGAAGCTACTTTTCTGGGGAGCAGTATGGATGCAGAGACTGCTCTCAAAGAAGCTGGAAAACCTTGAGCCACTGTATCAAGAGGTGACAAAAAAATAAGCAATTGGGTGTGGCTTGCCCACATGAGCTTGTGTAAGTACTACGGATGCTACTCCTGAACACTCCTACAGAACAGAATTCGGTTCATATGACGGTAAACTTAACACCGTGCAGTCCATAATGCAGTTTTCAACACCCGAAAATCTTCTTTTAGGACTTGTTTCCAGACGATCTCATTTGGGAAGGCCCCCTTGCAGGCACTTTTCAAATTCTGTGCCAGAATTACATAATCCATTATCAAAGCCCAACAATATCCTATACAATTTAGTACATTGAGAATCCACTGTAACACAATCATGCTAATCTTCTTCAGGCAGTGCAGGCATTTGTATCAATGAGGCAATATTAAGAGGGCCCACACACTCTAATATGATGGACAGGTCATTAAAGAGCATTTCCTCATAGCACAGCAAAAACGGTTGTGTTAGCTGTTATTGTGCTTGCACATGAATGCACAGTGTGTGGGACCCTAACAGTTAGTGGTGACTGTTAGGGAGAATTCTCTGTTTAGGCTGAATTTCCTAACCTAGTGAGTCCCCCAGCAGCTTTGCTGGATTTTTTGGGGTTTATTTTTTTCCTCCTGCCAAGAGTGAGGCTCTTTTACCCTCACTCTTGGACATGATTTGAGTGTGTTTCTTTGAATCTATATGGGTTTAATGGGCTATGGGGTCTTTTACCCCATAGGGCTTCATGTGTTTTTGTGATGTGTGTTACACAGCACCCTCAGTGCAGTGACACAAGGGTGTCATAGTGACCCCCCAGTATAGACTCCATACCCTGGGACTGACTACTGTCTCCCAGGGCATGTAAAGTCACCATTGACTTTACTAGTCTTAAATTCTGAACAGAACCAGTACCAACCATCATATTGTGGACGTACTGGCTGGGGCATTTCAATTGCCCTGGGGTCTGTTAGTCGAGGGGGCACATCTCCGTCCCCGCTGATCGAGTTTTGGCTGGTGGCAGTTGATACGACTTTTTATATTCAACCGCAAATATTTTCCTATGGGATTTCCCATTGTTTTAGGCTACTATCTTTATTTAATTATTTACGGTAGCCTCGAACATACCGCCAGTTTATTTAATTACTATTAATTCTCCGGTTGGTATTTTTTGCCAAAACTTGATTCTAAAATGGCGTTTGTGTTCTCTTCTGTGACTCCAACCCAAGTCGAGCCCTTTGTTCCACTTTTTGGCGGGCTTCTCCACAGAAGCCCTCCAAAGTGGTGCCACTCTGTCTGGGGTACTTAGGAGGGGTGGAGGGGAATTTAGGCACCCTGGACTGAGTTGCCTAGGCAACTCATGTCGCACTCCGTCCTTATTGGCCCAAGTGGTGAGCCGGCCGGCTCACCACTTAGCATGTTTGAGTGACAGCTAGGCTGAGAGAATGGGGGTTTGCTGCATAAAAGCAGGGCTTTGGGGACTGGAATTCAGAAGTCGCCACAGGACCCAAGAATCCGACCAGGGAGAAGCTGAGCCGACCTGCCACGACACCACCACCGGTGGAGCCCTGCTGGACCGTCTCATCACTTTTCCCAACGACAGAGGAGATCTCCTGCCGGAGAGTCTTCTTCCTTTGACTGGTAGGGATAACCAGTTTCACCGTCTTTTCGCTTTCCCGACGTACCTCGTGGCTGCCTTGCCCGTGCCAAGCACCCCGGCAACCGGAATACCACGTTTTACCACGACCGCGAAACAAAGGTACCACCTTTAACCGGAAAACTCTGCGGCTGGTTTCTTCCCTGGTAGTACAACTACCTTCATCTTTCCTCCAAGTCGAGATCTTCTCTTCCCCTGGACGATGACGCAACTTGCACCCATACCAGGAACAACTGCCACTGCTGGAGGATCCTTCCCACTTAAGGTACCGTGTCCCGCCTGGCTTCCCTTGCTACCGACTGTACGGGGTAGATTTAGCCCCCGGCTTTCGAACCTGGGTTAGTCTAGGACCCCTTGCTAAACTTTCTTAAAGCCTCTCTAAACTCTTTTTGAACCCTCTGCAAGACTTTCTAAGCCTAGTGTAACTGTGTGATCTTGGGCGCATTTGTGCTTTGCTCTCTCTAAGAGTGGACCCAGCCTTTGGACATTGGCTCACCAGTGACATTTTGCTCTCTGCCTTTCTAACAGTGTTCCTGAATCTTAGAGTGGTGTACCTTTTCATATTCTGTCTTTTTCCCTCCCTTTCTCACAAACTTATTAGAGTGCAATCTAGTTAAGCGCTCACCTCTGTATGAAAATAAGTGGTATTTTACTGTGATTTATCTGATAGGGAAAAGGGGTGTATATATTACAATAGTAACTGTGTTTAGAATATTTTACAATAAGAGTGCTGGAGTGTTTCAACTTTGTGTTTTTAAATAAATAATTATATACTTTGATACCAAAGCTCTGGTCAGTGTTTGCTTGTATTATTGTATCTGACTGCCTATTGTGTATACTTTGCATACTGCCTAACTCTTCTTGAGGGAAGTCTGACTGCTCAGCCACTGCTACCAGGTAAATCTGGGTGGTACAGACTGCTACCAAGTGGGTTTACTGCCAACACCTGTAGTCTTAAATCTTTTGCAGTGGTCCCTAAGGGAACTGCACAGGTTTCTGCCTAACAGTGACCCTAAAACAATTGGAGCCCCTTTTCTGGTGAGCAGTACAGATGCAGAGACTGCGCTTAAGCAAGCTGGAAAACCTTGAGCCACTGTATCAAGAGGTGTAGAAAATAAGCAATGGGACGTGGCTTGCCCCCATGATTGTGTGTAAGAACTCTAGATGCTATTCTTGAGCGCTCATGACAATAAAGAACAACATTCCTTTCATATGACTGTAAGCTCAACGCCGGGGCAGTACATAATACACTTTTCAATGCTTGAAAAGCTTCTTTTAGTACTGGTGTCCAGACAATCTCATTTGGGGTGTTCCCCTTGCAGGCACTTTGCAAATTCTGTGCCAGAATTGCACAATCCATTATCCAAGCCCTACATTGTCCTACTACACCTAAAAATGGTCTTAATTCAGCTTTTGTGTGCGGTGAAGATATAGTCATTATGACTTTTACTCTAGACCGATCTGAGGCCCGATGACCAGGTGTCATGGTGTGTCCTAAGTATTTTACTTCAGATTGACACAATCGCATTTTAGATGGAGCCACCTTATGGCCTGAGTTGGCCAAACTAATCAACAAATAATGGACATCCCTTTGTGCTGCTGCCTGATCAGGTGAGGAAAGTATAGATCATCAACATACTGAATGTGCGTGAAATCCCCCGGGAGGCCAATGGATAATGTATCAGTGTGCAATATCCTCGAAAAAGATGGTAGGGGAGTGTATACATCCTTTGGGGAGCCCAGTACAAGTCATTTGACAATTCTGGTATTCCCCCCTCCCCTGGAAGGAGATGGCAAATAGGAACTGAGACTGGGGCACAACAGGCACTCAGAAAAATGCTGAACATAAGTCAACTACACTGTAAACAGTGGTGCTTGATGGAATTGTTGAGAGGACCCTATGTGGTTTGGGCACCACTGGGGCCATAGGTGCCACAATCTCATTAACTGCCCTCAAGTCCTGAACTACCCTCCATATTACCTCTGTAGTTTCCCCGCCCTTCCACACTGGGAACATCAGGGTATTGCACGGAGAAACAGTATAAACAAATGTGTGTTGTGTCAATAGATTGTGGATAATAAATTCAACCCCTTATATTGCATGAGGCGTAAGGAGGGATTGTTTCACTTTAGGGAAGGTGACATTCTCTTTTAAAAGGTATCACTGCTGGTTCACTAGATGTAATGAATCCCACATCATTTGAGCCGGTGGCCCATATTTGTTTTGGAACATCCTGAAGCCAATTGGGCAAAAGTTTCTGTGAAGTTGCGAGCTCCTCGGTATATGTGGCTAGAGTATATCCTTCTATGCTGTGGGGAGATCTACCTTCAAGGTGGGATCTTTCGGTAGATGAATGTATGAGCCGTGTGATCTGCAGAAAAGTTTTGTGCCCATGGCGCCAGGCAGTTCATACCCAAAAGATCTCTAGGGGTAGTTGGGCTGAGCAGGAATGCCTGTGTATGGGTGAGGGGACCCAGGGTTAACGCGGTTGGGGTGGTTAAAGGTAGGCATGCAGTGACACCCTCCACTCCCGTGGTAACTACAGCCTTTCCTGAATGTGCTAGGGGAAGGTTGTGTACTTTAAGGGTACTTTTTGAAGCTCCTGTGTCTACTAGGAGGTTTGTGTGGCGCCCCTGTGAGGCAATGATTATGGGCGTAATAATGTGTGATCTTCTAACGTGACAGTAACTCTTGATAAGACAACCTCAGGGTGTTCTGTTTAATCTGGCCTTAGAGAAACCATTTTTGACCAATCGGTCTTAGTCTTTGCTAGGTCTCATATCGCCTTTAATATGTCACCTTTTTGTTTCAATCCCTCTGACATCTAGTCTTTCATTAGTCCCAGCCTGATTTCCAATTAATGGATCTATAAAGTCTTGGCGCCACTCTGCCTTTTCACTAACTGTTTGTAGCTGCTCTGGGGTAAGGATTTGTTTGAGTAATCCTGCTATATCTGCGGTATATGGTTGTAGGAATCTACAATGCTTTCTAGCTCTCTGACAAACTTCTTTCTTAGGGTGTGTGCGAAATGGTGGGAATGCATCTTTGAAGGACCGTATTTGATCTGGTGCCCATGCCACATGGTATGGCACTGTTTGGAACCCCTCGGGTGCTGGTATTATTTTGACTGGTGTAATGACTGCGCCGGGGGGGGTGGGTGTCTGTACTCCTGCTCTCTATATGACAGAGGAGAGGCACAGAGGACCCCAGCCAAGATTCTCTATAAGGAAGCGAGGGTCGAGCAATCAAGGCATAGCTTCTCCGGAGGTGACGTGGGCTGGTTTGTAAGTACAGTGTAGTCCCCAAAAACCCACAAAGGAATGTCCACACACTGTATTAGTTAAAACACAGTCTTTATATAATTAAGGTTCAAGGTTATATACACAATAACTCACTTTGTGCTCCGTTAATCTACAAATGGCAAATATATACACAGTTCTAGTGGCACCTCAATTACTATCAGATTTCATTAAAGTGCATCAACTGTACGGTGGTCCAATGTCACACAAATCAATTAATAAAGGTAACCAACAATAGATATAGGAGGAAAGCAGTTGGTTTAGAACAATTAGCAGAATACTGTCCCCGTTATCTAGGCACAGTTGTGTGTGGAGATCCCCCCACCTGGGCAACCTGTAGAATAAAGATATATCACAGGCCCAGTCCATATATTGTTCACAAGAGACTTTCCAGTAGTTCTGTACCTGGCGTTGTAGAGTTCTTTGTCAGGGAATCAACAGGTCGCCGAACATCCGGCAGTGGACAGGGTGAACAAAGGCGGCGAGGCCGCAGCTTCGTTCCTGGCTGTGCTTGTGGATGATGGAGCGTAGACATCATGCAAGGAAGAGGCGTGCGGGGCACCTCGATGACGATAGTTGAAGACCGCAAAGAGTTAGTGAAAACCTTTGGCCCAGCAAGGGCGTTGAGCCGTTGGTGTCGTCGAGCGGGACGTGACAACGGCTGGCATCTGGAGCTTCTCTGGCGTCTTTGAGGTGTTCGGGTGGCGGGAAACCCACCGGCGATTCTCCTCAGTCGTCAGCGACCTTGACTTTCTCTGGCAGGAGAAAAGCGATCAGCAGTGATGAACAAGGGAGTCCTTGAATCAAAAGTGTTCTTAGGCAAATAGAGCATGCCGGCTCTTGTCGACGAGGTCACAGGAATACCTCCTGGATCTCGGTCGACCGTGGACGACTGTCCGGGCGCTTCTCCTCGTTCCCGTCAGTGATTCCCATCTCAGGGTTGACAGTCTTTCATAGGCTGGCTTCCAGGGCACTTCGGTGAAGATTAGCAGTGCACGATGTTCCCTCGTAGCTCGGGAAGAGGTCTCCTTACCAGGTCCTCTCTTGGATCAGTTCTTGGAGACGCAACAGCTTTCAGATTGACGAAGTAGAGCAACAGCAATTCTTATCTTTCAGCAGGGTTTCGAGGTTCAGCATCAGTTTCGACTTCAGCTTCTGAACGATTTCTAGCAGTGAGAGGCCCCCATATATACTAGTTGGCCTCTCACTCATTCTCCTGGGTCACTCAGAACTACATTCATGCAGGCACACAGCCAATCGGGTGCATAGTGCATTCAGGCCATTCACTTCACTCCATACACTCACAAAAAGTAATGTGTATTGGGACAAGTACCCAGCCATTCAACACTCTACACTGCATTCATACCTGTTTCGGGCAGGGCTGTCTCAGTGTTTGTGTCACACACCAAATACTAGCCATCCACAACAAGAAATGCGTATTAGTCACACACTCCTCACCCAGGTCCCACCCCACGGGCGTACCCACAACATACGGTCGTGGGGAAGGCTCCAGCCAGTCTGTTCGGCACTTCCCCACACTACCATATATGGAACTTCCACCCAACAGCCAGTCAGGGGGAAGGGACAGAGTCAGGGCTTCCCGGGACTTCGGGAAAACCAAGGTAACAGGCGATGGACAGCAAGTGGCCACAGGGGCCATCTTGTCTCCATCATGAATCAACGGATTCCAATGACCGGGCCTTTACATCCTAAAATGGAGGATGCTCATGACACCTGTCAATTCAGCACAGAGCTGCCACCAGCCCATACCCTGCTCTGTGGGTCACACACAGGTGCCCAAAAACATCACTAGGAGTACAGGGTTGTTCTCCCACACATGGGTGCCATAAGGCTATCCCCCAAGGGTCTGTTCACCAAACCAAAAGGAGAGGGAAAAAAAAAAACAACACACCCTATCCGGGCTCTGTAAATGATTCTGTATCCTTTGTACTGCACGCAGATCTTGGGCAGAGTTGCTGAGAAGCTGGGGATCAGTGCTGCCAGGTGATGCGCCCGGTGTGTGCGTAGATGGTGTAGGTGAAGGCTGAAGTGGTGATGGGGCTGAGAGAAGAGCCTGGTTTTGTCATGCGGCCGGGGGATAATATATAGGTGGAGTATCATCATCATTGGTGGGGGGTGCACTAATGGGTGTGAGGACCGGGCAAAGAAGTGTGAGAACCAGGTAAAGAGCATGCTCACTTTTTTCATTATTCTTTTTACCGTGTACTTTCGTTTCCAATTTGACCTTTTCTTCTCAGTGCCTCCATCTTATGTGATGATTCTTTAGCCCAAAGTTCAAAAGCTGACCATTCCTTTGGCCGAGCTCTATATACCTTGGAGTCCAGTAGGACATGAACAGAATTCAATTCCCCTTAATCAAAGCGCCCTTATTGTGGCAATCCCTTAATCCCCTATCTAGCAGCAGTGTTTCTATGCCAGGTAACCACAAATTACACTGATTCTGTGCCTGAGGCTGCCTCCATCTTGCCCGCAGGTGTCGGCTGCATATTCAACATCACCTGGGTGAGACCGGGTGTTACCCCTTTCTTAAGGGAAAGATCTGGCAAAAAATCGCCCCAGAGAGAACAAGGGAGAGGGGTGGCAACAACGACCCAGAAACTCAGGAAAAATAAATCAACAGCCCCTCTGCCACATTGACTGGCTGCCTGGTTCCTTCTGATTCTCACAGGGTACATGCCCCCCCTTGCCCTGTCTCCCCAGCATGTCGGTCTCCCCTGAGACCCCCCTTACCTGCACTTGCCCTACCAGGCTCCCTCCCTCTGCACTAGACTAGGCTGGGCATGCACTCTTAGAGCCCATCCAGCCCTGTCCTCGTACTTAGCATGTGGACCCTCATTCCCCCAGACTCTCTGCATTCCCCTGGCACTTGTCCACCTGGCCTCAGCTTATCACTCACCTAGCCCAGGGACCGTCCTCTGCTCCCTTCTTCCCCCTGCCCCCAGCACTTGCACACTCTCCACTCCAACCTGTGCTTCCTTTCCCTCCCTAGCATCAGCTCATTGCGCTCTGACCAGCACTTCCCCTCTCCCCAGCACTTCCCCTCTCCCCAGCACTTCTTGTTACTGCACTTGCACAATCTGAATGAGACGAGACCTAGATTGACCGTTTTAGTTTTATCATCCCGGTTCCGCCCCCTCGTGTCTTGTTGCACCTTGAAACACCCTTTGCTGTATAGACGCTTTATAAATACCCAATAAATAAAGAAATAAAGACATTCAAAAAATACAAACCTAAAACGTAATTACACTAGCTGAAAAGCTTTCAAAATCCGGGCATCCCGTTCAGAAGTGAGAGTTGTGTTGTGTTTAAAGAGGACAGCAAGGTGTAATATAGATAAGGCAGGTACAGGGGCAGCTGGAGAAGGGGCAAAATGCAACACTTACTCCCGATACTGCTGCACGGTAGGGGCACAGAGCAGGTGGTTGCTGCAGGGATGGGCAGCCCACGGGAAAGCCATTTGCGCTAAACCTACCTATACATTCAATGGAACATGCCTAAAATGTATCCACTGCAACCACCCCCCCACGTCCCTCCCCCATGTGAAATTCAAAAGTCAGCTCCCCTGGTGCACAGACTTCCCCACTTATCACTTTTTCACTGGTGAGTTCGCCCTCGGCACGATATCAGAGTCTGAAAAGCATCAAACGGCCATGCTTGTAATGAGGCCCAAGGTCTTTTTTAAGAAAGGCAGTTTGGCAATGTTAAAAATGATCAATGTAACTATTGTAAGGTTTGGTCATTGGAAATCAGAGTGCCTGAATTGACCACTGCCACAGGGTGGATGACCTATTAAACCCACGGTTCCATGTGTTAATATACCCGCAAAAATATCGCGATATAAAAATATCGCTATATTTTTGCAGCGATATTGAGACATGCAGCCTGCGGGGGACACCCCTCCATCATTTATATAATTAAATATATGGCGGACACCCCCGCAACCCCCGCTCCCACAAACTATCCCCCCCCCTCCGCCTATGGCGTTCCAGACAACCATATTTACAGCAATATTTTTGGTGGGGATAATATATAGGGATACCAACCCACTGCACCTTTTGCTCCAACGTTCCCCCTGCCACCGCCACCAGACATGTTGAACTCACAATCGGACAGCCAGGGAGACCAACTGATTGTTGCCTCGTTGATACCGCTTGACCCATTTGCCCCATGTGTTGCTTCTGCACTTAGTGGAAAGAAAGTTTCCTGTTTAGTTGATTCAGGAGTCTCGCGCTCTGCAATGAACGCCTCTGAGTTTCCTCATGCCATCTGCTCGGACGAAGCAGTTGAGGATGTTGGTATTGGGAGTACTTCGATACCCCAATCTGTTTCTTGTCCTATGACTGTATTTGTCTATTTCTGAAGAACATGCTTTTCTGTTGAGTCCATGTACCCCTGCTACACTGCTGGGTTTATATCTTAAACAAAATGAGTTGTACTATGTACTGTTCGCCTAAAGGTATATTCCTTGATATCCCCACTTATCGGAAGTTTGAGATATTTTACAGGATCTTCACAACTCATTGTTACGTTTGATTACCCAAAAGGGAAACCAGCCTCGTTGGATAGCTTCATGTATTTCCGAGGCCTAAAAAACTCAAGCCCTTCAGCCCACATAGGGCATTCATGCACATCTGGACCGTGGCAAATGGCTGCTGTGGCCTTCCAAAAATATGTCCCTTGGCAGTCCATAGCCAAGGCTGCTATGTGGGCTTTTTTTGCAAACATTATTGTCTTTGCCTGAGCTCACGGGCTGATGCTCAATTTGGCTAGGCAGTTCTTAAGAATTTGTTCCAATAAGGACAATTTCCATCCACCCGTTTTTCCTTTGGTCAGTGCTTGGGAATCTCCCACAAGTATGGAGGAAAGGGGATGGGACATAGGAGTATGACAAAGTTACTCACTGTAGTGACTACCTTACTCCTAGTCCATAGACCCCTTTCCTCCATACCACCCGCCTGCCGTCCCCTCTAATAAGTATCCTCTATTGTTGCTAAATGGTATTGGACCTGCTGATAGAAAAGGACTGAAGGGCTTAACTTTAGCCCCCAAAAGGGGAACCTCAAATGAAAATCCAGTCAAGGCAGCCCCTTTACAGGGAACCTTGGAGGAAACTCCGGAGTGCCGGTTAGATCCCTTTCGGGACACCTCAGGGAGATCCCTGGCACCAGAGCCACTTGGGCCCCTCCCAGAACCAGAAGACCTTGGTAATGAGTCCCCTGGCCGGGGTGCCCTAAAAAGGAATGAACTTACCGGCTGCTTCCTTTTTTCTTCAATTAACTGCTGTAAATGTGGAGGAGGAATCCACTGGAACACCTCCTCCCACCTAACAAGCCAACGCTTGAGTGCCAGGATGGAGAGGGAGTCGCAGTAGAAGCACAAGTTGCACCTGTGTTCGGGGCCCAAGCACTCCGGGCAGAGAGAATGGGGATCCGCCCTCGTGAAATTACGTTTGCACGAAGAACAGGACACGAATCCCAGACGCTCTGGCATAGACAGAAGACAACCATGGAACCGGACCAGGAAAATGAAGGACAATGGAACAAAAAGAAACATATTCCCTGAGATGCAAGGGTGTCCGACCCCAATCGCGTAGAGAAAAGGACTGAAGGGCGATGCGTGGGGCAGAGCTCAGGAAGGCGGGGCTGCGGTCGCGTGCGGTGGCCCACATAAAATTATTTTTTTGAGGCTTTAAAAGTGCTCTGGTCCTGTCCCGATGGACGGAATGTCCCACAATTATGGAGGAAAGAGGCCTATGGACTAGGAGTAATAGTCACTATGGTGAGTAACTTTGTCAATCTCATTTCAAAGTATTGTAATACCTTTGGGGGTTGTTGGTCAATTTGTTCGTGAAGTCAATCAGTGAAAAAAGAGGCCCCTCTGGGAATAAATCCCCAAGCACTAACTGACTGTGCCTGTCCCAGACCATACAGACATCATCGGATGTCGAAACAATATCTGGAAAGTTCCACAAAGGTCTTTCTCTGCAGTAGGGGAGTGCAATGTCTAATCTGCAAAACAGCCTGGACCATGCATTTACTGTGGTTCGAACTGGGTCGAAGGTGCAAGAGTCCACATAGCTATCATTAAAGATAACTGATTTCAGGTCTATAGGCGCTGCCCCGTATCATTCCAATGGCAAGTGTACCACAGATGAAGAGGAATTCTAATAATATTCCACATACACATACCTCGAAATACGGCGCCAGCCCTCGACGTTCAAACGGCTCCACCAGCTTTTCCCAGCTCATCCTGGCATCTTCAGCCCCCCTAAGATCTCTGTTGTCAGCAATCTTAATGACGTAAATAATGCCCTCCCTGACCAAAAGTGTATATCAGTGAAGAAATATAATAATTTGGGGAGTACCACCACTTTCAGTAAGGAAAGGCTACCATACATCGAAATTGGGTGCCCCAATCATACATTCAACTTTACTGTAAGATAGGGAAGGTACCCAGCATGATTATCTACAAAAAGAGACTGTAACATTACATGAATTCTGGGGGAACCCTTCTGAACCCCAACAAGTATTGGCATGGTTATGGTAGCGTTTGTTAATGGAAATAGTGCAGATCTGTCCCTATGAACCCTATATCCAAAATACGGTGCAAATTCGTATACATCTTCCAACATGGGACTAAGTTTGATCTCTGGGCCGAGAACATATAATAAGGGGTTGTCGACTTCTAGTGAAATCACCTGAGGAGATCCAGATATGCGGATGCATCTATGTACATGTTTTGACCGCGTAAGTGCCGCTAGTGACTCAGTTGAGAGTGCAAAAAGCAAGGGAGACAGAATGCAGCCTTGGCAACCGTGGTATCTCGCCGCCCACAGCCAAGGAAATATTGGCCAAACTGAAATAACCTAAGACCCAGAAAAAGATATTTCCATGACACAGAATCAAAAGCCCTTTCGGCATCTAGAGAGGCTGCCTCTGCCTTGGCACACAGACCTTTCTGTGTGACAATACAAAGTAAACGCCTCAAATTCTGCACTGTAAAATGGGTTGTAATGAAGCCCTACTGGTCGGGATGTATTAGCAATGACATTTATGGGGGGGACTACTCTGGTTGCTAAAATCTTTGCAAAAATGATCATATTCACATTTAATAATGAGAGTGGCCGATATGAGGATACATCGTCGGATGGTTTGTTGGGCTTTAACAGAACAGTAATAATTGCTTCCCTCAGTGACGGCGGAAGCTCCCCAATTTTCAGCACTACCACAATTGAAGTAACTGAGGCACCAGATTACATTTGAATTCTTCATAAAATTCCACCACCAGGCCATCCGACCCAGGTTACCGCATGACAGCGCTGATATTGCAGCAATTACCTCTTCTACTGTCACGGATAGTAACAAAAGCAAGTCTTGCTTCTTCAGGTAATTGCGAAAGTTCAATAGCCGCCAAATAGCTCATGACACTCGCTTCTGAGTGTGTATCAACATTAGCATATAATGCACTGTAATAGGTAATTGCCATTTGGTCCAGTAATCCCAGTTATGATCTGCCTGTTTCCTTCTGCTCTAATCGCATGAGCTAGGGATCTTCCAGGCATATCGGCTTCCCCAAAAGTGCACGCCAGGTCTGGATTTGAAATATAATATGCCTCCTTTTCAGCCAGTTCACAGAACTTAAGTAGGCTACCAATGATCTTGCCCAGCAATTCCCTATCTTTGGTGATCGTTCTAAGTGTCCCAACCATCCATGACAGTAACTGCCGACGTATATATACTTTGAACGCTTCCCATAGTATTGATTGTAATGCAACAGAACCAACATTATTAACAAAGAAATAATCAATTGTTTCTGAAAGAGAGGACACCAGTATAGGGTCCAATAGCATTGTAGGAGACTGTAAAGACTGGAGGAGGGTATCTTTGGCACTACCCATTATATGGTTAGGGCAGAGCTACAGAAGCACCCCAGCCAAGGCACTCAAAGGGTAGCAATGAACGAGCAACCAAGGATGAGACACAAGGCAGGTGATGCAGGCTGGTTCTTATCTACACTGAATCCCCAAACCCCCACAAAGGAATGTCTACACACTATATTATGTGCTGGACTGACTCACTGGCTCTGTGTAGCGTCTTGTTCGTGCTTACGCGGCGTAGCTCTGCTGCTCTCTTCCCACTCTGGGCTGCTCTGACATCTCTCCAGCTTCTCTCGTGGCTCCACTCCTGCACGCCTGCTTCCCTTCAGGTCCCAGAAAAGATAAGGCTTCCTCTTCCAACTGCTGAAGGCCTAGGAACCCTCTCGTGGCTCCTGGCATCTCCACGGCACGTCCTGCTCGCGCAAGATTACTTTCCTTCTCTGCTGGCAAGCTCCTCTTCTGCCAGACAGGCTCGTGCCTCCAGCGTCCGAATGCCTCTGCGAGAGATCCGACGTCTTCTCCTGATCTGCCCCTCATAGTTCGGTTGCCATTTTTAACTGTCCTGCGCATAGTTGGAGCGAGTTCTGTCCAATCCGGATTAGATGGTAGTTCGTGGTGCACCTCAATTTGTGAATGACCCTCGACACTAGAGAGACCAGTGGAAAGGCGTAAAGAGCCTGGCCATCCAAAGGGAAGATAAAGGCATCCCTATGAGGTGCCCTTGAGAATACAAGTTTACTTTTCTCACACCTTTCATTGGCTTTTGGCGCAACAAAATCTTGTACAAAGCCTCTGCATGAAAGTGAGACCCACGCATCACAGGAGTGCCAGGCATGACCGCCCTTAACGGGTTAAACACTGACTGTGTAGGTCGGTGGACAAAAAACCTCATGGACAATCTGCAAAGTGCTTGAATCCATTGGACATGCAGATCCTTTGACTGGATACACAGTCTGAACTTGCATCATCTTGAATTTATCATAAAAACCTCAGAGCAAGCATTTTTGGAACTTTGAAGATCTATGATCATTCCCTGTAGACGTACCCTTCGTCATAAACATAGTTAGAATTGTTTTATATACCTACACATCCAAAATGATACCAATTTGTGTACTTGTCTCATTGTATCATGGTCTGTCTGGTTTTGTATCTATGGCAATGGCAGAACGCAGTGATTTTTGTTTTTTTTTGCTCTTTACGTTTAGTGTGTCTATATGTTCCTCATTGTTATAGCCTCTGTTTGAATACAGTCAGTTAGATGTTTTCGGAGTTCTTGTTTGAAATTAATCTTCAATAAATCCACCCCATTTGCAATTACGACTGCATTGGCAATGGCAAAGAGGCCACAGCCATTAACACCATTTTGTTTTTGGTTACACAATATACTGATTTCAAGGATCCCATTCTCCCCTTTAATTATTCCCTCCTTTAATTAATGGCCTGTATAATTTAATTAGTTGTTTTTTTAACGTCATTTAGGTTGATACTTGCGATTTTATGAATTGATGTGAATAAGCATCTTCTGGTTCCACTATGGTCATTTTAGTAAGGTTGGATGGTGGGATACTGTATAATGTCATGTGTTTATATGTCTAATAATATGTATTCGTCTTGTCATTTTATCCATTTTATCTCACTTTTCTATCATTGTGTTATTGATGTTTTTCTGTCGTATATACAAAGCTGTCACTTTGGGTCATACTACCATAGCCAATGACATTCGTCCTCCTTAGCTCCAACCCTGGTGGTCGTCTTCAGATTTGGAAGCGCAGTTGGAACCAAGAAGAGCCGCCACAGAATGGTAAGAAAGAAGGTTGCATGTGAATCCAGGAAAGATACCAATGCTGGAGAATAAGAGTTACAGCTAAGTAACTAATTCCTACTCCAGCACTGAATCTTACATGGCTTCAAATGCTCATGAATACCATTACACAGCAGTACATATACACAACCAATGGGAGGCGGTAAGGCTATACAGAAGCATTGACAACTTAACTCTGCAACACACTCACTTAAGCAAATAGGTTGTGAAGCACTGCCTGGCCGACGCGGGACTCCTCCGTGGAATACCTGTCGATGCAGTAGAATCTCGTGAAGGTGTGGGTAGACCTCTACGTAGCAGCCCTGCAGATGTCAAGCAGGTGAACACCAGACAGGAATGCCATAGTAGAAGCCATGGCTCTGTTGGAATGCACCCTTGGCCTCCCTGGCAGCAACCTGTTTGCTAGTCGATGACGATGCGAAATGCAGCCAGACAGCTATCTGGAAATGGAAGTCTTAGTTAGGGCCTTCCCATTTCCAACAGGTCCAAATAGGTTGAATGATCTCTTCCGCGCAGCAGCTGACACCACAGAGTCTTGGGATGGTTGGGTGCGAAGAAACAATTAGGAGCAGTATCCGGATCCCTGTACTTTTTCTCAAGACGATCCTTTTTTGGAGGACTGAGAAAGGGTTCTTCATTTATTTTAAAAATCTTTTTATTGGCATTTATATTAGACATTTAGACATTCAGCAGGTTATGTCAATATTAGTCTGAAGTGTAACCAATACATTAACATTAACAACAAAACAAACAAACAGTCTTCTCCACAGTATGCTCGCTGGTGAATTGATGTTCTCGACTCGTGGGCTGGCCCGGCATTTGTGATATTGCTGGGTGTCTGTTGCGTCAAATGCCTGGGTGTTGGTAGCCCCATTGCCGAATATCTCTTTCTTAATGGCCCCTTTCTCTACTGTGAATGCACTCCAGGTTCACAGGGATTTGTCGTCTGATGGGTGAAACATGTCCCAGGTCAGGGTTTTCCATGCCTCGTAGGCCGAGCTTGTGTCGTCTCCTGCTTTGGCCACCCCTTCCCCCCAGATCTTAGTTTCTGCCTCCGACCAATGTTCCAGCGCTTTAATCCACTTGGCGTATTGTAGGCCCCTCGCTGTCTTCCACGCCATTGCAATGGCCCTTTTAGCTAACACGCAGGCCATGTCCATGAACTTAACAATATGTCTGACTTTGCTTATTCGCTGGTATGCACCCAGTAAGCATTCCTTTGGAGTCCACTCATATCGGGCCACTTCTGCTTTTTTGCAGGCTTGCTCTGTTTTGGTCCAGAAGATCTGTATCTTTGTGCAGCCCCAGAACATGTGTGCCATTCCTGCCTCTTCAGAGCTGCACCAGGGGCACAACGGGATTGTTTCTTTGTTAAATTTGGCTATTCTGCTCTGAGTCATGTATGTTGTGTGTAGGACATTTAGTTGGATTAGCCTGAATCTTGCATTTCTAGACACTTCTCTGGGGTATAGCAGGATTCTCTCCCATTCCTTTTCGGTTATGCATATTCCCAAGTCTGCTTCTTCATAACTAACAAGCCATCTCCACAAATATCTTTGAGCTGAGTGATCGAAATGACTGACTTCCTAGAGGCCCTCCCACCTCTGGAAAAGGAAACCTTCCTTCGTCTGCACCAGGTCTAACAATTTAACTGCACGGTTTAAGAGGGCATGGGAAGAGCCGATCACGTCTGGTGGTGAGTCTCTGGAAGGCAGATCAAGATCAGGGAGCTCACCATCCATTGGTATCAGGTCATCATAGTGATCCATAGCATGAGTATCCTGGAATGTGTCGGTATCAGGACCAGTATCAGTGTCTGTGATGGTAGCCACAGGAATGGAAAACAACTGAGGTGAGGCTGAGATGGACAAGGCAACACCAAATGTGTTCTTGAAGGTAGAGCCGGAGGACTACTAGTGGGAGCAGCCGGAGGTGCTGGAGGGGGCAGACTGTGCTGCAGCTCTGTAACCAAGGTTTTCAAGGTAGACAGAATGTCCAAGGACAAGTCCCTTGGTGCTGGCGGTGCTCCTAAGGAGGAAGCAGGCAACGGAATAGCTGGCAGAGCAGGTTGATGAACAGCCGGCAACGGTGATAGGTGAGGCACCAGAGGAATTGGGTCTGGGTCATCATGGACCTCTTCCTGGTCAGAGCATAAGGCCTGTAGTGGCTTGTCGATGGCTTGCGACTCATTGACTGAGAGGTCGCCAACGTGCAGCGCTTTTCAGATGAAGGCACTGTTGCAGCCGCAGATGAAGCCTTTGAAGAACTGGATGGAGCGATCAGTTCAAGTGTCCTCATGAGATCTTGACATCTTGGAAGAGGGAGTGTGTTCAACAGATCTGCCGAGCCGGGCAGAGGCATGACTATGCACTGAGGCAGTGTCTTGGGCCCTGCTACCCTTCTCCAGCCAAGTCACCAACCTTTTATGATGATCCTGTCGGGTTTAGAAAGAGAAGGACTGGCAGATGGAACAGTTGTCCCCATTGTGGTCTGGGTGCAAGCAATACAGGCATTTCTCATGCCGGCCATTCACAAAAACGCGTTTCTGTTTCTGTTTCTGTTTATTGAGTTTATATAGCACTTTACGCCAAAGCGCTTTACAGAATAACAACAGGTATAGTAATGAATGAAGCATAATATACAAACATGAAACAAACCAGTGATGTAGTATTTAGAACAATTTACACAGAGGAGGGGGGGAAGCAGGCCCTGAAGAGACTTTTCTTACTGGCGTCTGCCATGCTGTGTGTTTAAGGCCTCAAACTTGAGAAGAAGGACTCACACAGCGAGAAGATCTGACAATGGACTGGATCTTTACCAGAAACGGGTCCCTGTTTTTGTATATTCCCTATGTTCGTATCTAGCTTCAGCCGCTTCGGCAAAAAATGTCTTCTCGGCAGAGGGTGCTGTGCGTAGACACGGTCGACCCGATGTACCTCGAACGCCTCCTTCTCGGTTGACGTCATCGTTGAGTACATATACCATACATATACCAAGGGCAGTGCCCGTTGGCTTCAGTTATATTTTTACGCCACCCATATGCAGGATTACCGACATTATTAAGTGCCTTTAATTTGTCAGACTCTAAAAGAGCGTAAGGTTCAATGCTCAGAAATTCTGCAGCCGGGTAGGTTGGGAGGGTCGATGAGGAATACGTGGGAGGAACATCCAATCGAAAGAAAGTTACCAGGGGTAAGTAACTTGTTCTTCGAATGGATTGTGTCCTCGCACAAATTCCTCATCTTATGATAGACTCCCAAAGCAGTCAAACATTTTTGGAGGAGTGTGTATGAATTTTGGATTCCATTAACTTGTCAAGGATAGAGCATCGAACTGCCTTCCCAAACCTTCCCTCATTGTTATAGGTGTCTAAGCAATAATGTTTTGTAAACGTATGGATCAAGAAGAAAACGGTGAAACATTTTCCCAAAAATACGACAAAAACATCGATATTTCGAGGAGCGAAACGAGGACTCCTAAAACTTAAACGTGTGGTAAAAATCTGAAGATGGCCACCATGGGTGAAGCTAAGGAGGAAGAATGCCATTGGCTAGGGAAGTATGACCCAAGGTGACAGCAATAGGCAATAGAAGCAACAAGCAGTTTTAAGCTTTAAAGTGAAACTGCTTTAATATTACAGAGAATATTCATGAGCATGTGAATCCATGTAACAGCCAATGCTGGAGAAGGTAGTAAATGAAATGAGTTATTATAAATTATGCTCTACTCAGGGTAAATAATAAACTTCAAATTCTTTCCTTCCTTACCTGACTTGCTCAAGGATATCGAGTGGTATTAGGATCTCATGATCTATAGTAAGCGCGATTGGTCATGAGAGAGGACAATGCTTTTATTAGGTTTGCTCTTCCCTTTCAGCGATACTTTCCAACTGTACTGTCAAGCAACAAACAGAGTTCATGGAAAGACCCTCTTCTAAAACCCTTATCTATTGCTATAAAGGGATGGTTGTGAGTGTCCGTGGCATTTCTTTCGAGAGGTTTGGAGCCAGTCTTGCCCTTTCAGGAGGCACTATGAAATTATTTGTAGCATATTACATCTGATAGAAATATTGTTCAGCAACATTTAGAAAGCTTTAAAACGTCTTTATTAAATATAACCTTAACTTCAGGCATCGTGAGAACCATTGTCTAAACTGATTGCCCGTCTTCCAGATGTGGCTACTTGTACGTTTCTTTATAGCCGTTTTGTGATCTCCCATGGCTGCAGTATGTGCTACATTGTGAAGCATTTTTAAAACCATGCGTCAGTTTGCAAATACACCACTCCACCCAGGCCTTTTCCCAGTGGAAGTCACACAGTAATATATTCCTATCTACAATGAAAATACAAATACTAAATGTAAATAAAATGGATTTGCTCTATGTAACGTATGCAAGGTAACCTTACATTTATGCTTTTATGCTTCTACAGATCATAGCCTAGATTCATGGTTTCTTAGGTCTCTTAAACAGCGCAATATAACAGGTGTTTGGCCATCACTGGCTCTTGTGCACTTTTTATCTTAAGTAGAGAATATACCATATTTATTAATTTCACACTTTAGGTGTTGTGAATTCTTTAGTGTTAAGAATATGTGATAATCAAAAGACTTTGCTCACTGTTATTTCCAGGAAAACAGAGGCAAAGGGGAAACCCAAGACCCCCAGGAAAAAATCAGACAGCATCCCTCTGCCACCAACAAGGAGATCCCCAAGATTGTCCAAAGTCACACCTGTGACTCCTCCACCTGCTGAGTGTGAGGTTCAACCTTGTGTGGTTGAGCCAGTTTCTGATGAATCAGGTCTGGAAGAAGACACTGTCTTAGTTGGAGATCTTGACACTGTTGACCATCATGAGCTGCAGTCCTTACTGGCAGAAGGTGGACCCAAGAGGGCCGACTTTAGCAATGGACAGAGAGAGTGTCCTACTCTTGAAGGTCTTCGACAGCAGGCTGCTAACCAACTTGATGGGCAAGAAGTTGGAAAGCACAGGTTAAGCTGTGAAGATGGCCTCTTCGACAGTGACCAACTGAGTCTTTCCTTGGGGACTGCAAAAGAATTGTAGGGCCCCTTGCCAACAGACTCCAGTTCCTACAGTTAGGCCATGAGATACCTTTGACAGGTCAATTGAGTTTCAAGAAGACCAGGGAAAGGCTCTCTCTCTACTTCTACTGGCCTAAAATGGGTTCTGAAGTTGACAAATTTTGTAGGAGCTGTCACACTTGCCAAACCTCTGGCAAGAGTGGAGCCAAGAATGTGGTACCCCTGGTGGTGGGAGTTCCTTTTGAGAGGGTGTGCATTGACATTGTTGGTCCCCCTGACCCTCCCACATCTTCAGGGAACAGGTTTATCCTGGTTGTAGTGGACCATGCTACAAGATACCCAGAAGCCATACCTATGAGAACTGTTATGGCTCAGGCTGTGGCTAAGGCTCTACTTGGTATTTTTACCAGGGTAGGGTTTCCTAAGGAAGTGATATCTGACAGGGGATCCAACTTTATGTCCCACTACATGCAAGCCATGTGGAAAAACTGTGGTGTCACTTGCACGTTCTCTACAGCCTACCATCCACAGACAAATGGACTGGTAGAGAGGTTTAATCGTACTATGAAGAGCATGATAGGTGCTTTAGAAGAACCCCTTAAGAGAAAGTGGGACCTTCTACTGCCATGCCTTCTCTTTACATATAGAGAAGTCCCTCAGGAGGGAGTTGGTTACAGTCCCTTTGAACTTCTCTATGGCCATCCAGTCAGCGGTCCATTGGCCCTGATTAAGGAGGGGTTGGAGAGTGCTTCTTCTCCCAAGCCAGTCAGAGTGACTGACTATGTGATAGGTCTCCGGAGGAGAATGTCACACATGATGGCAGAAGCAAGTGATAACTTGAAAGCAGGTCAGGCTCTGGTCAGACATTGGTGTGACCAGAAGGCCAGCATGGTTGAGTTTACTCAAGATCAGCTTGTATTAGTTATGGTGCCAACAAGGCAGAGGGCCTTACAGGACAAGTGGATAGGACCCTTAAAGGTTGTGGGCAAACTTGGAGAGGTGAACTATTTGGTGGACTTAGGCAGACCTAAGGAGGCTCCCAGAGTCTTTCACACCAACCGTTAAAAGGCCTATGTCTCGGGACCAGAAGTGGGAGCTTTGCTTCTAGCTTCAGCTCAAGAGGAAGAGGGGAGTGAACCTCTACCTGACCTCCTCTGAGGCCAACCTTTAGATGAAAAAATAGAAGGAGTTAATCTCTCTTCTCAGCTGACTTCTGAACAACAGGAGGAGTGCAAAGTTCTGTTGAATCAGTTTGCCTCCCTGTTTTCACTATCACCAGCCTTGACCCCTTGGGGCCAGCGGTTCCATGTCATTTTATCGCGGGATGTCTTTTCGCGGGGATTTTTACTGCCATTTTATTTCACAAAAAAAACATCGTTTTTGTTGGTTTTTTTGGGAGGGGGTCCCCCACAACCCCCCATTTTCTAAAAAATTAGATGGGTTTTTTCGGAAAAAAAATCGCGGTAAAAAACCCCACGAAAAAACATCCCGTGACGAAAGGAAGTCGCACCCAGGCCAGCATGATATTCTCACTGGTGACTGTTTACCTGTGAAAAGCAGAGGTTACAGAATGTCAGAACATGTGAGAACCCACATCAAAGGAGAGGTCAACAAGATGCTTGATCTCGGCGTTATAGAGCTATCTACAAGTCCATGGTCTAGTCCAATTGCTCTATTACCAAAGGCAGGATCCAAGGAGTTGAGATTATGTGTGGAATATAGAGCTCTAAATGCAGTCACGAAGACTGATGCCAATCCTTTGCCAAGGCCAGATGTACTGGTGGATAGATTTGGTTCAGCCAAGTACCTCAGTACATTTGATCTAACCTCATGCTATTGGCAAATAGCACTGACAGACCATGCCAAGGAGAAAACTGCATTCTCCACCCCAGCAGGCCTCTGCCAGTTTAATGTTATGCCTTTTGGACTAAAGAATGCACCTGCTACATTTCAAAGGATGGTTAATCAAGTTCTGAATGGGATGGAGGACTTCTGAATGGCATACTTGTATATTAACACGGGGGGTCCTGGGAGTCCCTCTGCCAGACATTAGTCCTGGTTACGAGAGACTTACCCAGAGTCTCTCGTAACCAGGACTGATGTCTGGCAGAGAGACTCCCAGGACCCCCCTTGTCAATTGGCATACTTGTATGACATTGCAGTGTTCAGCCCTAGATGGAAAGAACATATTGATCACCTGGGATATGTTTTGCAGGCTCTTGAGCAGACCCATCTGACCATAAAGGCAAGCAAATGTCAAATTGTTCAGAGCAAAGTGGTCTACCTTGGTCATGAGGTAGGAGGAGGTGAAATAAGGCCATTGCCCAACAAATTACAAGATGTGCAAAACAGGGCCACCCCTACTACTCAAACCCAAGTGAGAGCTTTCCTAGGTCTCACTGGGTACTACAGGAATTTCATAGAGAACTATGAGACCATAGCTTCTCCCTTGAATGTGATCTCCTCTCCAAAATTCCCTAAAAAGGTTAGATGGAATGAGGAGTGCACTGAACTAACTAACTAACTAACTAAAGAGTTTCTTATATAGTGCAATCACTCACCCAAAGGTCTCAGGGCGCTTACATGACAACACAAACAAATAACATAAATTGAAAAATAAGAGGAAAAGAGATTAACACATCGTGAGAGATAGCCAGAGATCTTTAGGGCATCCGATGGCGATTAGATATCAAAAAGAAAGGTCTTAAGACGTTTTCTGAATTGTTGCAATGTGGTGGACTGTTTAAGGTGGAGAGGGATTATGTTCCAATTCTTAGGGCCCCAAAGCTTGCTTCACCCACTTTCTTCAGAAGGGTACGTGGTTGTACCAATAGCAAGAGACTGTTTGAGCGTAGCATACGCTTTGGAATCGCTGTCTGTAGCCTAGTTTTTAGATATTCCGGGGCTTTGCCTGAAAGACATTTAAAAACTATAACTAGTCCTTTGAATTTAAGCCGTTGCTCAATAGAGAGCCAGTGTAACTTTCTTCGATGTTCTGAGATGTGCGTTTGGCGACTTAGGCCACATACAGCTTGAACAGCTCCGTTCTGTATATTTTGGAGACTCCTAATGTTTCTTTTTGAGGTGCCTATCAGGAGGCCGTTGCAGTAGTCCAGCTTGGTGTTAATTATGGCTGCTGCAATGGATGCTCTATTAACTTCGGACAGATATGGTCTTATTTGCCATAAGAGATGTGTGAAAAAACTGCAAGATGACTTGAGGTAGGATACGTGCTTCTGAAATGTAAGATAAGTATCAAAATATACTCCCAGCGTTTTTACAGAATCTGATACATGAATGTTGTTACCGCCAATTACGAAGGCTGTGTAGTCTGTGTCCATGTTTTTGTGCCTAAAAGGTGTACTGATAATCAGCAACTCTGTTTTTTTTATCATTGAGTGCGAGAGCCATCCATTTTTGAATGGTATCATAAATTTCCTTTACAGTAGCCAAATCATCCTTGTAGACACCAGCTAGTTTAATCACTATCTGCGTGTCGTCGGCGTAGTTAGCAA